>NC_136424.1:63030000-63720000 GCF_052625555.1 Lactuca saligna
AATGAGAACATGCAAAAGAAGAAGTTTCAGAAAGTGAGTTAACACTACAAGAAAAATCCTAAATAGCTACGGAAAATTACTACGGAATCAAAATCCGTAGCCAGTCTACTACGGAATAGGTTACTAAAAAGCTTACCGTAGCTATTTTGTTACGAAAATTGCTACGAAATTGCATTTTGTAGCTAAATCTAGAATAGCTAGGGAAGTTGCTATATAATCAAAATTTGTAGCTGATTTACTATGGAATATGCAACAAAATGGCTTGTCATAGCTATTTTGCTACAAAAATAGTTACGGAATTGCATTCCATAGCTAAATCCTAAATAATTGTTACAGAATCGAAAACCATAGCTATTTTACTATAAAATATGCTATGAAATTTTGGTTGTACCTAGTTCGCTATGGAACTAGTTATAAAATTTATATTCGTAGTTACTTGGGTAGAGAATTGGCTACGGAATCAAATCCATTGCTAGTTGGCTACTAAATATTCCGTGGTCAAGTAGTTATAAAATATGTTTCCCTTGCAAAAATATATAAAATTGTTTTTAAAGACAAGCTAGTAATATATTTAAAAGAAAAAAAGGTATCCATGATAATTTAAAGAGGAAAATGATCAACACAAACTAGTAATTTCAAAAAAAGATACTGGACACTTTTTTTATTAATATAATATTACCGATACTAAGCGATCCAATTTTATATATATATATATATATATATATATATATAGAGTCAAGATCAAATAAGAAGGAAATTTTTGGTAGGAAGGTAAGAAGTTTTTTTTCTATATATTTTTTTCGCGAACAAACAAAATGAATCATTAGATGATTCATTTGTAAGATGATTCACAAGAAAAAATTTTCAAAAAAACATCTCGATGATTCATTTATATAATGATTTTGTTGTTATTCACTAAAATTATCATAAAAGTGAATTTTTCCTTAATTTACTTAAAAATGAATCATATAGATGTTTTTTTGAGAATTTTTTCTTGTGAATCATCTTACAAATGAATCATCTAGTGATTCATTTTTTTTGTTCGTTAAAAAAATATGTAGAAAAAAAACTTCTTACCTTCCTACCAAAAAAAATTTCTTACCGGATCTATATCCTATATATATATATATATATATATATATATATATATATATATATATATATATATATATATATATATATATTATTTGTAACTTATATTAATAAAAACTACATATATTTAGTAATAATGAATAATTAATTTATATAATACTTTTAGGAAAAAATTAATTAACTCTTATTAAATTTTTTTGACCTAAACTAGGATCCCCTAATCATCTTCGTTCCCCTGTTCCCTTAGTCTCCACTTCCGCCATAGTCGTAGGACTTTTATCATTTTTCAGATAATTGGCGTGCTCCATGTGTGCTTCGACACATTCTGCAGTCCTCTCACTCTTCTTGTCTACTCCGGCGCCCTGCGCCGCCTGCTCCGGAATCAGTAGGTACGTTTCTCGATTCTCCGTCAATCACTAGGTAATATATTTTGAATCAATACTATATTGAATTTCATTTTTGTTAGCGGTAACTTTCGTTTTTTATTAGGCTATGATGATCTATATCAATGTTTCATAATGGATGCGTAACAATGATCACTAAACCTTTAAGTTTGAAGCTTAAGATGTTGCTTATCTGATTTGTGATAGTAAAACATTTTTAAGCTAATCGTACTATAAGGTTCAGCTTCAGATGCAATTTCTTTGCTCATATCATCTCTCACTACTGGAAAATTGGCTATAGAGTACACCCCCATTTAATACGGTTGTAAAAAAACCCGTATTATAAAGGGATAAATAAATATATTACACACAATTGCAGCATCTAATACGGTTAATTGCAGCATCTAATACGGTTAATGAGATGTACTAGAAACAAAATCAAATAACTAAAAATACACCCCCATTTTGATTAATTACGGCTAATACCTAAATTGAATACGCCTCCTCCTCCTCACATACTTAGCTTCCTCCTCCCACACTAATCGGTCCTCCATCTCCATCTCCCCTGTCGCAACACCATCATCATCGGTCAGCCTCGCCTCGCCTGGCACCTCCAATAATTCAACCAACCTGAAAATCCCACCACCGGACCTGCGGTTCAAATTTAAAGGGTAAGAGCTTTGATTTCTGTTTTTGCAATAGACAAACACAGGTAGCAATTCAAATTTAAAGGTAAGAGATTTGATTTTTGATTTTGCAACAGAAAAATAAGAGCAGAAATACAAATACAAAGGAACTACAACTGTTCACGAAGGAAAAGGAAGCGTTTTGGCTTTGATGGAGATGCAAAGTTTTCCTAGTGAGATGCCACTAATGGATTCATTAAAAATGTCTTGAGTTGAGTGTTGATCAAATGACCAAAATGCCCTTTCATTCATGGTTTGGTTTGCCCAGTTTCTTTCAGGTACATCAAAGAAGGATTACAGAATTAAAAAGGACAATATGGTCATTTTGGCATATCTTCCTCTAAGGCTTCCTGATCAGCAGTCTCAAAAAATTCTTATAGTAATTGTTGATAGAATTTTGAGTCATGGAGTAGTTAAGCATCACAAACTGTTGGGATAACAATTCTTTTCTCAAACAGTAATTGGCTTTGCAGTTGTTAGATAGATGTGTTAATTGCTTTGGTTATTATATGTGTTGTGTTATTTGCTTCTGTTAGATGTTGTTATCTATACATAAAGAAACAACAAGCAAGGGCTATAGAAATTTCAACATACTCCTCTTCGGTCTTCATTTTGATATTGGGCTCTGTCAAAGTCGGTCAAAAAGTCAACAAATGGAAAGTCGGATGTTTTTTATTTTTTATTTTTTATTATTTATTTATTTATTTATTTTATGATTGGTGACTTAAATAATTAAACAATTGAATGTCTAAAGTATAAAAAGCTTATATTGTAAATGTAAAAACTTGAAAATCAAATGACTAGAAAATTAAAATTAACACTGCTGAGTAGAATCCATTTTTATTGTCCAGAAACACAAAATGACTGATTATTCACAAAACCATTATTCACAAAGGAATGGAATTGATAGACGAATGGAATGACTGATTCCATTCCTGTCATAGAAAAGAAAAGAGAGGTACATAACAAAAGAGAGGTACATAACAGAAGCATATAGAGATGTGCATCAAAAAAGTGTCCAGGTTTGTATGATGATATAAAAGTACAATTTTACCCTTGGGGTAATATATTTTTAATTTGACCATTTTGCCCCTTTATAGGCCATGAAAGCGCGAATGGGCGATCTTGGACAGAGCTTAGGAATGACCCAAGGTTTGGGCAACCAGTTCAAGCAATAAACGAATTCCCATTTTGCCCTCATCCTTCAGAAAGTTGTAGTTTTGTAGACTAACTGTGCCAAAAGGTCAATATTATCCCTCAATTTTAATAATAATAAGTGTAGCAGTTCTTGTTCAGTTTATTGATTCACCCACTTGACTATTTTCTGTATTTTATCCTTTGCTGTATTTTCATCCTAATTTTTATTTTTTATGATTTGTTTCATGTAAGAAGAATTGTGGGGTAACACAAGTGACTTTTTTTATTTTTATTTTTTATTATTTTAGGTTTGTTATTGGTTTTCAGATAAAAAAAAACAGTTTGTTGAATGAAGAAAAGAAATCACAGTGTTAGGAAAAAAAAACACTAAAATTTCGTATTTAATCTTATCCAAGTCATGTTACTATACTAATGCTTTGATATATTCCATGTCGAGTACAAGGGAAGAAAATACCATGAGGCAATTAAATTCAATAGGAGATTGTTATGAGTAAAAATACTTGAAATAAAAAAATTAAATAACAAAGTTGTTCATTACGTTTATTTTAAAACTTAGACGGATGTTCGCAGGTACGTAAGAAATAGAGATTTTGACTTTCTTCCACGACGAAACCTTAGCCTTCGGCCGACGACGCCTCCGCCTCCGGTCTCGGGTCGACGAGACAGACGAAGTCTCCTACTCCGGCCTACAGCCGCTTCTGCCTCCTTTCACGTTGTTTACAGGTACGCTCGGACTTTGGGTGTAGTTGATTTATTCGTTGATTAATGTTATGTTTATGACAATGTCTTCTCTGTGTACAACATATTACTTCATATTTCTGGTTGATAACCCTAGAAAGCCTCATCGACTCTGTTTTGAACTTCATCTGTTGTTGCTCCAAAAAGAAAAAAATTTCCCTCTCCAACTTCCTTCTTGATTTCAACATTAGCCCCATCTAATGTTCCTATAATTAGGCATCCATTGAGTGCAAATTTCATATTACTTGTCCCATTAGCTTCCATTCCAGCTGTACTTATATGCTGTGACACCTCACTTCCTGGTTTAAGAGAAGCTGTATACACGAGTAGTGCTATAGTTATTCTGTAAATCCCATTATGCTAAGTTGTTGGATATAAATATAAAACTACTTCATCTATTATTAATGATTCAGTTCTTGGTTGCCAAACTTTCTAATTCTATTCTAATCGAGTTAGTTGATCAGCTGTTTGTTGGATTAGTGTCTAAGTCCATAACTATTTTGGTATGTACTTGACCCGATTATGAGCATGGTCCTTTTGGGTTGCCTTCACCATAGCAATATGTAGGATGATTTAAGGAGATTAAGGTTTAAATATGATTTATTAATATATTATGAGAATAATATATTTAAAGGAGAAATCATATTGTTTAATTAATATTAGTCATGAATTAATTAAGAATTAATTTTGTGGCTAAAAGAGATTAATTAAATATAGGGGACTGGACTGCAATTATTGGATAATTGAGTTATTGGGCTAAGGAATGCTATAGGAATAAGGGGTGAACGAAATTATGATGGAAGCCCATCATATTTTCGTCCATAGCCTTGTCCAGAAGGTTCCATGGGCTGCTTAGAGTTTAAGCTGTCCATTAGGGTTTTGACTGAAACCCTAGAAGCCCACACTAGTATATAAAGGACCCCTTAGGCCCCAAAAACGTGGACAACACTTCCATTAGGGTTTCCAGCCGTTTTTGGTGCCTCCTTTTCTTCTCTTCTTCATCCAAGTTGCATATGGTGTTTGTGACTCCATTAGAGGTACTACACTTGTGGTACTTGCTTTCAAGAGCTAAGGAAATTCAAGGAACTAGTTGTTATTGCTATATAACAACAAAAAGGTATGTATTCTAGCTTTATATATGATTTTCGAAAATTATAGTAGCATGCCAGGTTTCTTTTTGTGTTCATAAAGTTGTATAACTAATAGTGAAAACATAGATCCAATACTAGGGTTGCATGCACACATAGGATTGTTTGTATAAAACCCATCAGTGGTATCAGAGCCATTGGTTTTTGTTTTCAATTAGATTTTATTCAAATTTGTGAACTTGACATATTAGGGTTTATGGCTAATAAACCCTAAAGGCTAGGTAATTTTCGCAATTAGGGTTGCAAAACCCTAGATGGCGATTTTTGCTAGGGTTTCCCAAATCCTTTCCTTAGCCTCCAAGATTTTGAAATCTAGGGTTATCCAACCCTTGGATTTCGAAATTACCTCCTTCCCCAAGGTTAGATCCTAAATTTTAGGGATTTGGATAATCCCATATCTTGTAATTATCTTTTAATTGTTAAATATGGTAATTAAAGATCTTGAATTATCCCATCCCTTATTTTCGAGATTTAGAGAGGGATTCAAGGGATTAGGATATCTTAGATGTATAATTGTTAATTATCTTCATGATCTAGATAATCCCTTGTGATTTAATAATTTAAATTAATTGTTTAATTTATGGTAATTATTAAATCAAGAGTTTTAATATTTAAAATTTTAATTTAAATGTCTTAAATTCGAAAATTTTAAGTGTGATTAAAACCTAATTGTTTTGAAGAGTTTCAAAACTTGCCCTCAAGTTTTGGAATTTAAATTGTTGATTAAAAGTTAATTTTGAAAGTCTAAATTCCAAAACCCTGATTTTGAAAAGTTCAAATTAAACCCTTATGGTTTTATTAAATTAATTAAGTGTATAATTAAAAGAGATTTAATAAATCCATAATGATTTTGGTTAATTAAAAGTATAATTTAAACCACCTAGTATTTTAAAAGTGTAAAATACACCCTTATACTATATATAACATTAAAAGTTTAATATTATATATGTATAACTAAAAATTCAGTCTTACCGTTAGTAGGCCTCATTCACGAAGCTAGTCTATAAGGGGTGTTTAAGGAAATTGCCTATAAAATGGTGATTGAATGGGTATCCACTCTTACCCACCGCACTCTTGACTAGTGGAGGGTCGTTAGCCGAACGGGTAAGATAGGACAGAAACCTTCCATTATAAGTATAATGAAGTACAAAGTAACTAAATGCTTTTTCAAATTCCCAAATCATAGTTACTTTAGGCAAAATGTGAAATTGTATGCTAACCCATGGAATTACACTTCGTACCCTTGTCAAACGTTAGTGGAGCGTGTGTGGTTAACCGGCACACTAATTTGGGGATGACATTGGTGGCAAAGGGTGGCTTGATGCTTATCATAGATCAATGGAGCGTGTGTGGCTAACCGGCACATTGATTAGGTGATAGTAGCATTGGGTGCACCACGTGATTCGTATGGTTATTCACACCTTGTTTGTGATCCTCGGCATCCCAGTCACGAATAGTAGGGCATAATCGAGATTAAACATGCCATTGAAGAGTTCAATGAGTCTCAAAAGATCTAGGAGTTTCAATTCATTTAAAACTTAAACGTCTTTTTCGTTTTTCATGGTGGAAATTGGTAAATCGTCATTTACCTACCTTCAAATATTCTGCAACTAGATTACGGCATCCCTCTTCTAGGTTGTAGAGTATTGTGTTGGATCCTAGCTTGATGTTTCATTTGGGTGTTGCATCAAGAATTCTAATCAACTTAACTTGAATTTTCTCCCGTTTTGTAGATGTCTGAATCTTACAATGGTCTTCCCAAATCCTTTGGAACAAGCTTTCCAAATGAAGATGACGTTCCGAGATACGATCAAGGAAATGAGAGTCATGCTTCACTTCCTCCACCTCCTCCAATTATTCTCCCTGACCCACAAGTTCAAAGGCTTGAAAAGTTCAAGCTCACTCAAGCCCTTTTGGCAAGTAAACACGAAGATGGGAAACCTGTGTGTGCGCACGTCTTAGAGATGAAGTCATACATTGATAGGTTAAACATGTTGGGTGTCGAGATTTCAAGTGAGTTGGCTGTTGACTGGGTTCTTCAGTCACTTCCTGAATCATATAGTGAGTTCGTTAGAGAGTACTATATGATGGACCACGACGTGACCCTAATTGATCTCACCTATTTGCTTATAGCTGCTGAATCAGCAATGATTTGGCGTGCTGGTCAAGCAAATTTGTCTAGTGAATCAAACTCCCAAACTTCAATGGACACTGGCAACATTGGAAGTCCAGAAAGAACTAAGTCTGTGATTGTCCGATGTGTTATGCCAAAGGAGTCTATTTGCTTTTATTGCCAAGAGAAGGGGCATTGGAGACGAAGCTGCCCTAATTACCTGAGAGATCTAAGAGATGGGAGAGTCAAGACGTATGGCTCTACTTCAGGTAAAATCCATTATCTAACTCTTTTGAGTTCCTATTCTAGATTCTTAATACATGATGTGATAAGATTACATTTTGATGTTTTGTAGGATCAAAAGAAAAGAGAGGAAGCTTGAGAAAAGAAGTGAGTTGAATCTAATCATGAAGAAATGGATTTCGATCGCATTACTTGAAGAATGGATTCTTGATCTACTACTTGGAGTTAGAATAGATCGTTAAGAAATATGTGATAACATAGTTTTTCAATTAAATTACATTGTAAGAACAAATTTTTCCGCAATAAAATAAATTTTGATTTTATCTTATTTATTTATCCTTGCAATGGCATGTATGAAAAATTGATGTTTAAATGTTTCTATTATTAGAAATAATGGATTTGATTCTTAGTTGTATTATTTGTGGAAGTGTCAAGAGTTTACCAAGTAAGGAGAGCTTCTCATCGCCCAAATTTCAATTGGACAGAAACTTGGAATCATGCAATGTGTATTGTATGATGAATGGAAAACTTTCACATTTGGGAAACTTAGACTAATTCTTTGGCAAAGTGTCAATTAAAGGACAAGGAGGTCAAGTACACAAGGTTGTGTGTTGATCAAGTCCACCACAAGAGTGACAAAGATATTCGTCATGATTTACTAAAGTTTAGTAAATGTGATTATACTTATAAGATTAAGTGTAATTCTGAGATTGATTGAAAGAGTTTCAATGAATAGTAGAACGAATAAAGAAGAATCGAGTAGGCAGAAAGATAAAAGTTTCTCTTTTCTAGGAAGAAGGGAGAGTACCTTTTATTGTGTTTTATGATAAGTCTTAAAGATTAAGAAACATATCTCAATAGATCCTCTAAGTGAGTCTTAGTGCAATTGCATGTCTAAGAAGAGGAATCAAGTATTGTAGAAATGGTTAAATCAAGAAGTCAATCATACTTCGTTCCAATATCAAGTCTTAAAGTCAAGATTGTGACATTGAGTGAAAAGTCTTAAGTAGGTTTATAACACTCATCAAATGTGGAATTTGGAAAAGTTTTCTTATTCTTGCACATTTGAAATTGGTAAGTTGTGCTGTCTTGGATAAGACAAAGACCAACTAGGACCAATTGTGAAGTGTTTTGTCTTGATAAATACTTCACTAACTCTTGAATATTTGTTTGTCAAGAAATGTTTCTTGACAAGAGAATCTTATATGTCAAGAAGTCAGTGGGAGTCTTAATGGTCTTGAAAAGTTTCAAGAACAAATCAAGAATAAACCTTATCGATCATCACTAGCACACGACTTGAGGTTTACAACCTATCGTGCTGACATTGTTTTGTTTCTGTGCCATTCCAATTGAGTTAATTGTGTATATGAGTTCTATGAGTTCTCATTTGAATACACACTAAAGCCTTAGTCGATGGAAAGTAAATTGATACGTAAGGACAAGCTACTAAACTACTTGGAAGGCATGGTGGGCACTCGTGTTACCATAGGGCAAGAAATCAAGATTAAGAAAGTTCAGTCCATATGAGTTTGGATTTGTTGCAAACCTTGGTTTTGGCAAATTCACATGGATAGGAACTCATACACCATAAAATCTAAGTGTCATAAGATTCCCTCCTTCATGAAAATGATTGTGAGGAAATGCTTTCACTAAGAGAGATTTTAAGAAGATAGCAATAGTGAAAATTGTATTCTCAAATTCGATTATGGTTACGGCATCCCTTTCCATAGTTCGAATTGTGAGATTTGGCAATTAGTTTCAACATTTGGAACTTAGTAACATAAGTTATGAATTGTTTAAACACACATATGAGCTATCTAAGGCAAAGGTGTATAAGGTTAAGAAGCTTAGATAAAGGCTTATCGAAGCATCTGGTATTAGAAGTATGAATTTCAGAGATTCAATAGGCATTGTTTTCTGGAAGTTCATGTCAAAGCTAGTGGGAGCATAAATGTTATGCTTATATGATAATCATCATGATAGTGGGAGCATAAGTGTTATGCTTGTATGATTGTTATGGCGAGTATTGCAAGTTAGCAATATTAATTATAGAAAAACAAAGATTCCATTTGCAAAGTTGCATGGGTTGAAAAGTTGTTTTGCTATAATTAAGGGAGAGAATATTATACTCCGTTTCAATATCTAAAGCTTAGATTAAGAAATTTTAATATTTTCAGTCAAAGGATACATTGTGTGTTCTTAAAATTCGATTATGATTACGGCATCCCTCTTCATAGTTCGAATTGTGAGAACATGACACATAAAATATTATGGCAAAAGATTGGTAAAGTATCATATCTTTATGTAAGACATTATGCATCGTGTCCCATACGCTTCGGGTATAGGATCGATTGTAAATGCTATAGTATTTTACCATTCTAAAATTTTCCAAATGTCTAGCGCATTAAGAGGGAAAAAGGAATAGAATTGGTTTTGACTGAAAAAATTTAACAACTATCAAAGGACGATCCAAAGTTCGCTGAGGATTGATCGCTTGTAAGTAGTTGGAAGTATGGTATTGGATGGACCATATCGACATTATTATGAATAGATAAGATTCTATTAAGAATGAGTTGTCATATGGCAAATGTGGAAATGTTTCCATATTGGGAGTTGGATATTGAGAGTCTATGCCTAGATTAGAAACTTTTATGCAAGAAGGATGTTCAAAGGAATGTACTTTGAATGTGAGACTTCACATCTATGGAATTGTCTTGTAACAATTTCTAAGAAAGTACTTTGTAATTTCATTAGCTACGTCTTGGTGACTTTTGTGCTATTATTTTGCAAAGGGATCGTTGCATAAAATGTTAGAATCTAGCATATTCTAGTAGTGGCAAGAACCTTGTGTTCTTACACTAATAATTAGGATTTAGGAATTGTGAAATGAGCATCATTGGAAAAGTTTTCAGGTTATCTATTTCGCAAAGCATGGACCATAGGAAACAAAGTGTGCATGTTTAGAGCATGGGACAATTGTTGGTATAATTCAAGTAATGAGTTAATTATCCGAAACATTAAATGATAAATAATGAGTAATCAATATGGTGGATAAATAGAAGGGTTTTATTTACTCTCACAAGTTTGAGGCCATATAGGATTAAGTATTGTTGTCATGTTTCAATTTGCATGTTTTGACTTCCAGAATAACTAGGTTATTCAAACATCCACAGTTGGTCATACGTTGGGAGTAGGTATGAATAAAGACTGTCATGAATCTGTCTGTAGATTGTCTGAAGTGTTTAGACATGGCACAAGTTTGCTGCAGAGTTCGTGAGTGCTTTGATAAGATTAAAGTATTGGATTAAACCCACGCTCACTTGGATCACTTCATGGATTTATCACGAGTTATTAGTGAGACGATAATATTGTATATTCTTGAAACCGAGACGTGTGAGTTGTTATTTGTTAATCGGTTACACATTGATAATAAGTAAACGCACCAGTAACTTGGTGTTATAAAACTTATTGTTGTGTGTGATTCGATCAGTAAATACAAGCGAACATTTGAGTCGAAGTTTATCCATTCCTTTTACCCAAAGTGGAATAAAAGCGATATCTATGGGCCTCTCGATGATTTAGTGATGACACCAAAGCGCTTGGCCAAGCCGGGACTAAGTTGATGTGTTCAATTGTAGTCTGTTATCAGTCGTCATGAATCGGAAGTCGGGAAACAGTATAGAGAGAATGATTGAAATTCATGTCTTATGTCTATACGATATCTTGAGAATGGAGGAATATATAATCCCTTATCTAAAGGACACGTTATCTGATAAGATCAGAGTTGACAGCGGCTTTTGAAAGCTACGATTGCTGATCAGGTTCTGAAGTCATACGGAAAATAGTTATTAGACTTATCCAAGTGGGAGACTGTTGGATTAGTGTCTAAGTCCATAACTATTTTGGTATGTACTTGACCCGATTATGAGCATGGTCCTTTTGGGTTGCCTTCACCATAGCAATATGTAGGATGATTTAAGGAGATTAAGGTTTAAATATGATTTATTAATATATTATGAGAATAATATATTTAAAGGAGAAATCATATTGTTTAATTAATATTAGTCAAGAAATAATTAAGAATTAATTTTGTGGCTAAAAGAGATTAATTAAATATAGGGGACTGGACTGCAATTATTGGATAATTGAGTTATTGGGCTAAGGAATGCTATAGGAATAAGGGGTGAACGAAATTATGATGGAAGCCCATCATATTTTCGTCCATAGCCTTGTCCAGAAGGTTCCATGGGCTGCTTAGAGTTTAAGCTGTCCATTAGGGTTTTGACTGAAACCCTAGAAGCCCACACTAGTATATAAAGGACCCCTTAGGCCCCAAAAACGTGGACAACACTTCCATTAGGGTTTCCAGCCGTTTTTGGTGCCTCCTTTTCTTCTCTTCTTCATCCAAGTTGCATATGGTGTTTGTGACTCCATTAGAGGTACTACACTTGTGGTACTTGCTTTCAAGAGCTAAGGAAATTCAAGGAACTAGTTGTTATTGCTATATAGCAACAAAAAGGTATGTATTCTAGCTTTATATATGATTTTCGAAAATTATAGTAGCATGCCAGGTTTCTTTTTGTGTTCATAAAGTTGTATAACTAATAGTGAAAACATAGATCCAATACTAGGGTTGCATGCACACATAGGATTGTTTGTATAAAACCCATCACTGTTAACTGATTTCAAGGTTACCACAATTTTGCCACTTATGTGACACAGAATCACTATTTGCTGTGAAATTAGCTTTTTGTATGAAGGTTTGAAATTGAATAAGGAAATTTGAAATTGTTCAAGGTTGAACTTAAGCTACATTTTGCAAAGGATATAGTTGATTGCTGAAATTATTCTACTTGCATTATTTTCTTTATAAATCTACATAATTATTGTAAATATAAACACATTAGAATATTAGATACCCTTTCAAAAGAGTGTACTATGCATGCAATGACAAGAGTGTAATATTTGATTTAGTCCAAGCCAGGGTGTGTTTGAAAACTTGTAAAAGGATATGACAGTTTTAATGCACTCTCAAACAGATGTCAATGCATATGAACACGTTACAAGGAATGAAAGTAAATGAAAGGGAATTAGAAGTTTGGCAGCATCTTATTTTGTTCATTCTCTCTAACCTCTTTGGTGGAAAACCATCCATAGCATCATAAAACTTCAAACCTTCTTCAAGTTCTCCTAGATTAAGTCCAAAAGGTAGGTGGTTTTGCTTCCATACTTTTATCTCTTTAATCTACAAGGTTTGAAATCACCATTCATGGTCAAAATCAACACACCTCCAAAAACCTTAGTTTCTTATTTGAAATTTTTTGGTTAGCGTTAAAGATTAAGCTTAGGGAAGAGCAGGTTGTGAGATAATCTAATTGCACTTAAACTAGTTACTTGTACCTCCTGCCGACCCACAAGTAGTTACTAGATACCTATTTTCTGCAGATGGAATTAATGCGTTTTACTTGTCTGTTTTTAACCATTTTGTTATGATCTGATTAAGTTCAGGACTACAAAATCTGAGCCAACTTCTAGGAGTAATGCCCAAATTTCTTGTTTGGTCATATTGACACATAATCTACAAATAACTCTGCCTTTAAGATGTCACTGTGCAATTGTGCTACACCATTAACCTGTCAAAATAGATAAAAACAAATGGGCTGAATTAATGGGAGCCTAAACCTCACACAAATATTATATAAAATTAGTTGTCTTTCCTACATTTATAGCATTCAAACATCTTACCGTATGCCCAAAAACCTCACACAAAATTTGCCATGCGGACAACTGCCTTTATTTGACCATTCTTGCAGTACCCATCAATATGGGCTGAATATAAATTGCATCATATTTGTTTTTTTCCATCAAATGTAATTCTTTTTTGTTGTATTTGATTATAAATTGCATCATATTTCTTTTGAGAGTGCCAATGGTAGCTATCTTGGTCCTTAAAAGCTTTCTCTTACAGTTTTGGTCCTTATTTTTATGTTATATAACCATCAAGGTCTCTATCACATTTTTTTGGTATGATTTTTTTTTAATGTTTTGATCTACTATAAAAAAACGTGTCATAATCTTCTCATTAGTTGGATTAAGTCATAATCTTTAACATATCTTTACCCTCATCATTTTCTATCATCATTTTTATGCTCATTTTCTTATAACCAGGTCTGAGGTTATACATCGGAAATTTTCCATTACATATGGATGAGGTACTAGTGAAAACAACCAAGAGCAGGAGGATCCGTATGGTAGAAAGAAAAACCAGAAAAAGAAGTGTTGGTAAACCCAAAACGAAACATCTTCAAGCCAGGTATAAACTTACCTTGGGTATCTTCAATTTTATATAAAATTTTGGTTTTTTTTGGTGTTCGAGACTCTTCGAATTAATTATACGAGTGTTTATGCTTTTGTAAGAACACAATGGAACGTCCAGAAAAGAAAAAGAGAAGTGTGACATTGATCAGAGATCACTCCAAAGAATATCTATCAAATTTAACAGTTGAGTTCGATCAATTTGGTAGAGCTATTGGACCTAACCGCTTTAAGTTCACCAGTTATCGTGGAGTGACTACGAGGAAGATGATTTCTATCCTGATAGATAGTTGGGATTTAGTGGATCAATGTGACAAAGATCAATTGTGGTTAAACATAAAGGTAAAACTCAATTCAGCACACTTTTGATATCATTTAATACTAGCAATCACAATTTCCTGCCATGTTATTCTCTTCTATCATACAAGTTGTATCATATCATATACCTAAAAGTTGTTATCTTCATTTTTTATTTAAAAAAGCAGAATCATTGGCATATATGAGATGATGATCATAAAGCACAAGTACTTAGAGATTGCAACACGCATTGGAAGGCCTATAAGTCGGAGCTTCTTAAGTTGTGGGACAATGGTGTCAATCCAGTAAAAAAATACCCGTACCTTGACAAAGCAATGTGGAAAAATTTCCTTGTTCTAAAATCCACGGAAGAGTTTGAGGTATGCTTGATTTTATTCTTATTTATAATATTATTATGTTTTACTATTTCTAATTGTTAGATATTTTTTTTTCATTTTTATTTTATTGTAATAAAGGCTCACCTTTGTTAAATAACAAATTTTTTTATCTTAATTTGTTTGTAGAATATTTGGAAGGACAAAAAAGCATTTTCTAGTGAGGAATTGGAGGAACGTGTTAAAACATGGATGAGAACTTTTGGTGATAAAGTGAAGCCTTTTTGTAAGGTACACAAATTGTATTTCATGTTGTATTTGCTCATATTTTTTATGTTCTGGAGAAGTTTTCACCCTTGCATTGCTATAGATGAAGTTGTTAATGGCAGGAAGGTCCTATAATTTGAGTTTTCTTCGTTAAAAGTTATTTGAGATTTTGAATCCTAAGTTTTCTTGTTAATTTTTGTAGGCATACAATGAATCAACCACAAAGGGGAAAGAGAGGTTAGAGGTGACAAAGGGGAAAGAGAGGTTAGAGGTGACAAAGAGGAAAGAGAGGTTAGAGATGTGACATTAACAAATTTTTTTCTGTTTAATGAACTAAGTTCATTGTAATTTTTTTTTTCTATTTTTGAGAATGAAAACATGATCAGTGATGTCCCACTTCTTATGGTTGGAATGGAATCATATAGTAGGTTTGTATTTTGTAGAGATTGATCCTTCGGTTACAATTCACACGGTAATCATATAGTAGCTTTGCAGAAATTGAAAAGTTTGTTTCAGTTGGAATGGTGATCCATGTGTTCCACAACATCCATGGACTGGAATTGGTTGTTTAATAAGGCCGGAGTGGAATTGGAGTGGAATTGTCTGTTTAATAAGGCTCTGGAATGCAAAGGGGATGTGAGACATCAAGTACGGTTGTTTATTGGTGTATTAAATGTGTTTATTGGTGTATTAGATGTGTATATTTGGCGTATTAGATGACACTTGAGACATCAAGTACGGTTGTGTATTGGTGTATTAGATGTGCATATATGGCGTATTAGATGATTGTATGCGATGGTTGTAAAAAGTAGATAGGATAATATAATACGGTCAAATAGCCGTACTCTATTATGCATGTAATCTAATACACCCCTCTACTAATACGCCCTCTATACGCCCTCTATGTACGTACTATATTTACAATTTCAACCGTACTCTATTAAACTTTTTCTAGTAGTGTCTTTTCATAATAATTTTGAGTTTCTATTAATTTTGTTTCGATTCATCTTGTTTTTGGATTGAAATCATTGTGTGTAGATTGATCTAGTTGTTACAGTAGCTGGCAAAGTAAATTACCTTATAATTAACCATCAATTTCTTCTTTTTTCAATTTTCAGTTCGGTTGGTGATAATGTTGAAAGGAGCGATTCGCTTTGTTTAATAAGATAGTGCTATTGTTATGGCTAAAGAAGAAGGTGCAAAGCTACTAACGACCTACTTTAGCAGATGTTCGTTTTATCAACCAAAAAGTCAGTTTCTCTGAAATTCTCATAAAAATAAAAATTGGTTTACCTCTAAAAATAATTACAGGCATAGTGGATGCATCAATTAATAACATTGATCCATTGACTTTGTGAAAAGAAAAGAAGTTCTTCAGTAATCATTGGATGATGGATCACTATCATAAAAAAAAAAATTAGCTTCTTTATTTGGAATTTAGCTACGAGTAACACTTATAACTTCACAAATTTGTTATTCATGTGTAAAATTTTTAGCTAAATATGGATTTATAAATACAATATAAGTTCTTACATTTTTTATACTTTGTGTAGACATATGGTTTTGTAATAGGAGTGCATGTGCCAAGTAGCTTGGCTTTGCAATAGGAGTGCATGAGTTGGACAGTAGAACTCCATGAATTCTTTGTCGAAAGAGTCAACAAACTTGGTGGTAGTGAAAGTGTGTATTAATTAATGTTGTAGTATTTATTTTACATATAAATTTTAAAAATATTTTTATTAAGAAGTCATGAGTGTATGCTTATAATTTTTGCTGACTTTTGTCTTTAACCTTGAAGGAGCTATACCAAAAGGAGTTTTGAAGCTCATGAATATTGAATGTTTTACAATTCATCATGTGAAAAGTCATCTGCATGTATGTGAGCAATTGATTGGTTAAGAACTTAATTTGGATATTTATTTATAGTTGTTTCTTTTTTACTCAATCTGGACAATGACTTAATGGTTAAGTTGGAAAATACTTGGTTTAATGTATTAAGACACTATTGTGAAATTTGTCTCTAGAACGTATGGGTAAAATGGTCAATTAGTCTCATTCAGACGAAAATATTCTAACTTTATATATACAACACTTTATCCAAACTAACATCATTACTCATAAACAACCCCTAAAAAGGAAATCTTGGCCTTTAGAGTGTGACATGTTGACATTTTAGGATAAAGGTGCTCAAAATAGTCGGTTTGACCACCAGAGTCAAAGTTCATCTTTGATGTTATTCTGTTGCTTTGATTTCAGAAATATAGAACAAACAACATGTACAAACCAAAGATAAAGAGTTATCTGAAGGTAGTAATATTATATCATTATTAGTTGTTTCTTCAAAATATATTTTTTAGAAAAAAATTCATGATCTTTTGTGGGTTAAAAGCTTTGTGGTCCTTGAAGGCTTGAACAACTTATTATAAAAACAATACAATGTCTATTGTTTTTCTGAACTTGTATATTGACACTACTTTCTTTATTCTTTTTTATTTATCAAGAAAGTTTTAATACTTGGTTTAGTTGACATGTTGTCATTAAAGCTCATTAAATGGTAGTTTTGTAATTTTGATTTAGAAGTGATTTATGGTTTTTTACATGATATGTTTTACCCTTGTATAAACAAAAGCCTCAGTGTGGACTAAGTACAAACTAATAGTAAGTTTATAGACCAAAATGTGTTTAATATCAACAGTTTGACTCTAAAGCACATTTAGTGATCATGTATTTTAGTTTTGACATGTTATTGATATTTGTAATCTTTCAAAATCTATCTTGGATTTCTATAATATTTTAATGTATATCTTATAAACACAATACATATTATTTATAGATTTATACATTTTTGTTTACTGTCTTCAATATTTTGTCTAAGATTGTGGATTCTAAGATGCTTAATGCATTGTTCAACAAAAGTATGAGGACGCTTAACAAAAATACGAGGATGCTCAACAAAACAATGTGAAGATTCAACATAAAAATATGGATGCTCAAGCAAATTTTGAATAAAAACTTACACGAACAATGAACAATGACTTTAATTAATACTTTGAGCTAACAAGTCAAAACTTTTATTAATCAATGATAAAATATTATGTATCGAACAACGTTTTAATTTGTAGTGATTTTTGATTTTGATTTAAGTATCTTTTGATGTGTTGGATATTTCTCTTAGTTTCCATAGAAATATTATGTTCACTACAAGAAAAAGACACTTTTACGACGCGTAAACCATGACACTCATTGATTTATGTTATGCAAAAGAGAGTGACATTAAAAAAGTGTCACCTCTTCTATAAATTTAAGGATTTAGGTCACGCATTATTGCGTGCCCTTAAATTAGTGTCATAAGAAAAAACTTAAAAAGATGAAGGGCACTATATCTTAAATGTGCATCCTCTATAAGTGTGGCTTTATACTTTTAATAAACACGCATTTAGTAGATAGGGGGAAAATGATATCCCCAAATTTTTGAAAACCCGCCTTGTTCTTTTCTACCTTCTTTCTGTCTTTCATCTTCTCAATCGATTCTCCCCTTTCCCTCCTCTCCGATCCGCTTCTCCGCTACTCGTGACCTTACTTGTTAATCGTCTCATCGGATCTCTACTCTAGTGGAACTCTGAAGATCAAGAAATTTCAAGCCCTAGTCTCCCTCTGAGACAAAGACGAAAAGAGAAGAAACATGAAGAATACACCTATTATTGTTACGACTTATGATGCTTCTCAAAGCTTCTCAAAGATTTTGATAAGAACACCGACTCAGATGCTTCTTAAAGCTTCTGATAAGCACCCCACCAACTTCGCATATCAGAACATCGCATAATCTTCTGTTTATCCACCTGTGTTTCTTCCAAAAGGTGTATTTTTCATTCTATAAACCTCACTCCATATCTCGATTTGTATGATTTATAGCCCTAATTTCAATGCCTAGAATTTGCAGATGTTCGCACGCCTTTTTCCGGTCATCCTTCTACCTAGGTGTTGTTTCTTTCATCAGCCCTTCCGATTGGTCTTCTTCTTCATCACCATCTACTCAAAGACTCACTGATTTTGGCGATTATGGCTTCGAATTTAGTTCCATCCAATTCTCCACCAAGTTTCTCATCTGTTCTCCATAAATCCCCCTTTACCACCATTACATTAGCAGCCACACGAAAACCACTCATCGCCATTCGTAAGTCCATCACCACCTTCTGAAGCAGGTTGAAATAGGAACCGACAATGCGAATGATGAAGTTGGAGTGATTCCCAATGTTCAGGTGAGATTATTTCCTTTTACCTATATAAATCTCGATTGTGCTCCTTTTCTCCTCTCTCATCCCAACATCGCCATATCAATATTGAAGTGAAATCTTCTACAATTTCTTTTAGGGCTTTCTCTGTCCTGTATCTCTCTTAATCCTCTAGAACAGAGCTATCAAAATTTGGCATCTCCAAGTTTCACTGATTAATTTCATACAAAACTTGGAAGCTTTTGAAGATTTAGTGGAGTTTCCTGTTAATCCTTCACCCTCCATAGATAGCCAATGTTGTAATTTTAGTCGTATTTCTGCCTGCCTCTTCTTAAAATCTTGATAAAGTGAGTTAAATGGAGAAAAGAATTGGTAGGGTCTTAGACGAATCTTTACAAGGAACCCTGAGATTTTATATCTTTCGTTGAACTGTAAGACCATTTCAGTGGCTCTTAAGGGTATAAAAGAGGAAATTTTGTGTATGCATGTCCGATTGCAAAACACAAATGGAAGTTTCATCGTATTATAACTATAAGGACTTGTTTAATTACAGGGAGAAAGGGTTGGATATGTTATCTGAGTTGGATAAACCCTTGCTGGTCTTGTTGTCTCGTACATGATACTAAGGGCTGGACTCGAAACTGGTTACCAGAGGTAATTTTTACTCTTGGATATAAAAGAAAATTGGAAACTATATTACTAGTAGTATTTATAAGAATCAAATTGTTTGTCCAGTATTTTGGAGCTGGTGAATGCTGCAATACCATCTCATCATTGGGACCCAATCAGAAAGACGGTGTTACAAGTCAAAGGAGTGGAGGCAAGTTGACTAACACAACTAAAACTAGTTAATTAAACATAATACAAGTAAAATAAATTGTACTTACTGTGAACGGTTTTTCTAAAATGATGACAGGTGGCACCTTGATAGCTTTCAATTCAATCTCTTTATGTGCAATGGGCTACACAATGATTAAAATAATAATAATAATAATAATAATAATAATCAAATGCTTAAACTTATAGATAAAATAATATCATGTGTTGAAGAAAGTCAAGAAAGTCAACTTACATTTCCAAGAATTTGTTGTGTTTGTAAACGCCGATCGAGGTTCACCTAAATTTGTATGCCATGTTATTTGAAGTTTACCAAGGATATTAATACCCTCAATCTGTGTTGGTGTAGATAATTCATCTAATGATTTTAATTGATAAAGATAATTGTGAATTCCTCCACCTTGATAATTGGTCTTGTTGTCTCGGGCATCATAATCTAACCTGTTTGTTGTAGTATACGTACTATGGTCTGACTCTGATACAAAATTCTACACTTTTACAGGGATGCAGACACATTAGGGGAAGGAGAGTTGGTTCATATCTCTATCTTGATGTAAAGATCCAGGTGACTGGCCTATCTCGTACTTACTTAATTACACTTACGTACAACATGGATTTTTTGTTGAGCCTCTTCCAACTTCTCTCAGGTATATTTGTTGAGCTTCTTTTTAATTTTTATATGGAAGTAATGTTTCTAATTCTCTAGTGGGTTGCTTCCAGAAAAATACATATCTAAGTCTCCGGATGAGTTTGTGTTTAGAAACGAGTTCATTTTGTTGTAGTCAATGGTTTGGATATCATGGAGAAGCCAACTATTACACATATAGATGATGTAGAGTGGTAATAATATTCATTATCGTTTTAAAAATAATTAATAGTAATACATTTATATTATTATTATTATTATTATTATTATAGATGATGATTCAATTTTTTTTGATGTATGTAGGTTCAAAAGGTTGACTGGTAGAAGTGATGTGGCAGTTTCACCTCGTGACTATAAGTTTTATGCTCTGAGACATAAGTATAGGTGTTCTTCATCCAATTTTGTTTCAAGCATTTCTGGTTTTTCTATGCTGATTTTATTTATTTATATTAATATTGAAGATAATGAATAATGATGATATATTATTGTTTTGAGTTTATACTTTTCCTGGTGCTGATAATTCTTTTCCAATGTCAATTTGCTCAAGGACACTGCTCTCTTACTGAAGTCACATCTTTTACTTTTCACCATTTTATTGATTATATAATTTTGAATAATTATGATAATAAGTTTTGGTGAATAATTATTTTCAGCACATCCACATTCCACAAGATGATGAACATCAGCAGACATCATCAAAACAACATATGCAAAGTCTTCCACACTAGGGTCACTTTCATATTCAATCGCTGACTCATGGTCAACATGGTCAATATTCTCAATCATCACATCTTCCTGAAATTGGGCACACACAGCAGTGCTCTGCCATGTCTCAACAGTTGGCTTGTTTACAACCACTCACACACCTTGGACCCCGCTTGCATGTACTGGTAAATTTTCTAAACAATGAAGTTTGTCAAACAACATTAAATTATAAGCCCTATTTTTAGGGTTAAAGTCATTTTTTGAACATTTATCACAAAGAGCATCTATACTGATGATATAATAAATTTGAATTTGTTTAGAAAAGTCTTAGTTTTAACATGCATGGTTACTTAATTAAGGCTAAAAGGTGTGTGGTAGTTGTTTTGACAAATGGGATTTTTACCATTTTTGTCACAATTCACCATTGAGATTTGCCACTGGCAAAATGTGTTGGGGGTGGTGTTTACAGCCTTCAGTCTTAAACATCACTGAATTTAAGGTGATATAGAATTTTCCTACATTATTTAAAAAGAATACAGGGGAGGTGGCATATCGAATTCCTATATTATTTTAGATATTTTTATTTATTTATTTAAGGTGATGGAAATCAATGAGTCATCAAGGTTGCGTGCTTCAATTACAACAGAAAATCTTCCTGTTAAAATACTTGTTCATCAAATTCTTACCCCTTCTACATCTGACAGCAACTTTTGTGCTATGAAAAAGAAGGTTATAGACTGTTAAAAAAAATATAGCTGTCCCATAATTTGTAACAATTTGTATTACCATTATTTGATTTTAATAATAATTTGTTTTGTTTTTATTGTTGAGGTTATAGACTGATAGTCTCATGCTTTATTAAATCTGGAGGATCAGGTTTGAAGAGGAAATTACCAGAGGGAGAAGGATCCCATTTGAAAAAGCATATGAAACATTGTTCTCAGGTCCAACACGCACCATTACTTTTAATGTTCGTTTTATATTATGATATGTTGGATTCAGTTATGATGTAGTGGATGTATAAAGATAAATTAATAAAGCTTAGGACATATCACATATGGTTTAACATGGTTCTTCTACTGATTTTTAGTTCACTGTTTTTTTTTTAACTTATTTATCATATTGGGTAAGTAGAAGAAAATCTGTAAATATATTTTTGAATTTATGCATATTAGAGTATTAGTACAGCAGTCTTAGTTTTTTGCTTCTTAAGGTTTCTCTCTCATGACTATTAATCTTCTGATTCGCCTTTTTCTTTAGACATAAAGAAGACGTTCTGAACCCTAACAAAAAGGATTTAACAAAGCTTTCTAGAAATGTGTAAGTTTGTAATTCAACATGTTCGTTACTTTTTGTGTTATATTAATTGTATTTTTATAAAATGATATAAATAGTCGGAATTAAATGGATTTTATTGAATAATGGTATGAAAATATTGCTTTGAAATTGGTTACGGAAAAATTACTACGAAATTGGCTATGGAAAAATTGCTACGGAATTGGCTATGGAAAAATCGCTATGGAATTTGTTACGGAAAAATCACTATGAAATTTGCTACGGAAACATTGCTATAGTATTGGTTATGGAAAAATTGCTATGACATTTGCTACGGAAAAATCGCGACGGAATTTGCTACAGAATTGGTTACGGAAAAATTACTACGAAATTTGCTACGAATGTGCTATGGAACTCAAATTGCAAGGAAATAGATGTCGTAGTAATAGACATAGCAAAATTGCTATGGAATTATAATTCCGTAGCTAAAAATTTTGCTACAAGAAATATAGCTACGGAGTCTAATTGAAAATGTGTTTAACGAATTCCGTAGTTATTCACCTTTAGCTACGGAATTTCATCTTTAATTTGTTACGGAATTTTTGCGAAGCTAATAAGGCTTTTGCTCTTAGAATTTTAATTCCATCCATCTGTATGTCGAAAGGCTGCCATAAGATCTCAACGGAAGACTTTGAATCATGTTGTCGGATTTTAAATGTGTTTGAACCATCTTCATATTCCTTGTCCCAAAATAATTCTGAGCAATCTGTTGTTTTCACCTCACCGCCTTTACTTCCCCAAGGAATGAGCTCACATCCAACATAAGTGTCAGTTGGTAAACCACTCAGACGCCTTCCATATATGGAAAATGATATCATATTGTACGAAGAATTCAACAATGGTGTGTGCCTCAGTGAACTAAAGGAAACATATCCAATGATTGACTCACTTCGCATATATTTAGGATCTGATACTTCACTAGACTCCTGCCAAAGCACCAGTAGACTATCTTCATCTACCTCCTGGCTGATGATTATATTTATACGCGGATGCATTGCGTTGGTAAGAATGCATATTAAGAACCCAGAAAAGTCATTGTACCAATCATATGGAAGACACAATGTAAATGTTGTCCCCTTAAACAGCCTACCAATAAACCCCCTTGGAATCATCGTATGTCCAAAATTGACACTGATAAAGTGATCTTCAAGAGCATTTCCCTGCCATGGAAAACACGTTCAATTATTCTGCTTTTTGAGTTTTATATAAAGAGTGAAATTCCAAACGTAAAGGTAAAGTAAACCTGGAGCATGGAGTCTAGTAATATTTCACCAAGTGGACCAAGTTTGTTGTACCCACACAATGAGACTTTCCACAACCACTTACAGTTTGAAATATCTCCAAAGCTTTCAAGTGAGCTACAATAATCTGCTATAATAACAGCTATATCTGATGGCAGCTCTGACAATTCTACAAGTAATCGGCACAATGACACGTCCAGCCATTTGAGCTGAGGAAGTCGCCATTGACTAAAATTTAATCTTGAAAACTTATTTTCTTTTAGATTGAGTTCTTCCAAGTTGGGAAACTCCCAAACAGCAGAGTCGATGTCTTTATCTCCCAGATTGCAGTTCTGGAGATTTAACTTTCTTAACCCTCTGGGAAAAAACCATAACACTGTATTGTTGTTGTGAGGTAAACAAGGCTCCTCTAAACAACATTCTTCTACATCAATCAGGTCCTCTACTGGGTTTCTAATTTTTGTGTCACCACACGTCCACCAAGTAACGACAAAGTTTGAAGAATACTTTTTGTAGGATGCAACTTCTTTCCCATTAATATTCGAATGAAGATGCAGTAAACCGTTCTTTTTCTGTTGGATCCCTGAGAGATTAAAAAGTTCGGGGCAATCTGGTAATGAAAGGGTCTCGAGTTTCTTTAGTCGCCTAATCGGTGGAAATATCTTAAGACCGGAACAAAATTCTATAGACAGGAAAATGAGCCTTTCCAAGTTTCCAATCGATGGATGAATCTTTTTTAAACTCTTGCATCCACGAAGAATGAGTCTTTCAAGATTTGGAATTCTATCAAAATCTGGTGTCATGATTAGGTTATCCAATGTATCAAGTTCCAAGATCTTCAGATTTGGAAGATGCTGTTCCATACAAGTGCAAACAAGTCAAAGTATATCAAGGTAATAAGAGTTTAAAGTAAATTAAAAAATATATACACGTGAAACAGGCCAAAACATATGAATTATATACTAAAAAATTTATACTATTTGCAAAAGTTTGGGCTTCAGCCGGCCCCTATTAAAAATGGGTACTGATTCGTACACAACAAAAAATTTCCATACAAAAACATTCGACAACTCTAATAAAACATAAATTGTTGTGTATGGAGAAAAATTGTTGTGTGCGAATCACTTATTATTAAAAATATATAAAACTGGGACTAAAACATTCGACAAACTATTTATTTGGTTTCACCTGAAAATCAAAGAACAACACAATCCAAATAAACAGTTTAACAAATGAACTGGACAGGTTATAGTTGACCTGAATCGTGAACACCTCTAACTTGACAAAGGGAGAATTCTACCTTACATGATGTGGATCTTTTTTAACAAGCCTTTGATATGTTTTGGTCGTGTTCATCACCACCACAAATGAAGAGGGTTATCTTTTATATTTAATTAAGATTAGTATTTCCTTAATAATTATCAATTTAATTTTGGTAAGTAGGGTTCCACAAACATTATAAGTATGACGGAATTGAAGAATCGATTGTTGGAACGCTTCCAACCATCTAATGACGAAACTATGATACAACTGGTCGTTTCGGTCATGTTTATCAGCGCCCAAATAAACAGGGTTATATATATATATATATATATATATATATATATATATATATATATATATATATATATATATATATATATATATATATATATATTATAATGCATACATCTTAAAGTCTTAAATACAACTATATAAGCTTGATGTACAATGAAATCAAGCACATCTTAAAAATTTATCTTAAAGACAAATTGTAAAGCATGATGTACTCATTTACAATGCTTGATCGATTTTGCTCCAAAAGTGGTCTTCAAATTTGTTTTAAAATATTTTGAAAAAAAAGGAAAGTACATATGTAAACAAAGTTAAAGTAGCTGGACACTATACTCACACAGATTGCCAAGCTGGCTTTTACGGTCCATTGATACCCACTGCAATCCAACGACTCATCCCTTTATTGATAACTCAACAAACACATAAACAGACATTTGAAACACTTGCTTTCTACCTCAAAACCCTTCTTTGTAATCATCTCTAAAAGTCCTATACACCAGCCAATACTAGCCTTCGCCTCCCTCACCACCATCAGACACCGTAGCCATGATCTGAAACACCGCATCACCAAACCCTTATCAATCTATATCTAATGGGTTTATGTTTAATGTTTTTAGATCCGGCCTCCTTCGTTAGTAGCCGCCTCTCCCCACTCCACCTTCTATTTTGGTGTTGACGTAACAGGTAAGGTTGAAATTAAATCATCATATGGGAAGAAAGTCATTAAACCGGAAGTCGCCAGTCTTCTCTCCGATCTCTACACTTCGTGGGAGCGTTTCATTCCTCTGTTCATCTCAATCTCTCATCCTTCTCCCTTTAAGGTTTTTTTCGAGGATCTCTTTGTTGATGGTGTAAATATGTTTTTTTGTTAAGGTTATGTATGTGCTTTAGATCTGTATGGGTATGCATAAAATCTGTATGTATATATGACTTTGTGTCTATGTATACATTTGATGTATTCCCATCCTTACATATAAGATTAATGCGATTTACAAAATATATATTGTTTATTGACATCTGTACAATATTTTCATATCTTTTACTATTTATTAATTTATGTAGCATTTCAAGAAATAATTGTGATGTATGTTCCTTATGCTACATACAGAATTTTTTCATGTTGATTAATATAAATTTTTATTTGTTTGTGTTCGATTTTATTTGTCTATAATCGCTTTTATATGTTTGTGATTTGCAGGTTAAAAAAGTAGCTAAAACACCAAAGAAGGTTAAAAAACGCTAAGTTTAAGTAGATGGATAACCAAATATAATGTATTATTCAGTCTTTACGTTGTCGTATATATCAAATCTTGAATAATATGGACATTTTGTGTTGATTATTAATTTCTTTTTGATTTGGTGTTGATTATTAATTTTCTTATGTATGGGAATGTATATGATTTTATTTGTTGGACTTAATCGCTTAAAATGGAAATAAAAAATATTAATATTAATAGAAATTAAATACTAATTACATGTTAGATAAAGAAGTTATTTTATTAAATGCTAATTCTAACAACTTCTGTAAAAAGTATCACCCGCTTTATTCATTGTGTACAGTGAGATGAGTTGTTCCATCATCACTAAATTTGTTTTATCTTTCTATTTTTAGATTTTTTTACTCATATTTTTTACTATATGAGGTGAGTGGAATAGTGAGAGATATTGCCTAAAGATCGTTGGTAAGCAATAAACTAGAGTTATCTTCATGGAAAGACTCATCATATTATAGTGATCTTTTATTTTTTCTAACGAAATTAAGAGCTTAAAAATACACATGCAACCCAACTTTTATGACTATATAAAAAAATAAGTGCTAAACCGTAAAGCTCTAAAAAAATATCACATCATTAGTTTTTGTATTTAAAACTTATATCAAATTATAAATAATAAAAACATGTAACGATGGTAGTTATAAAATAAATTAAAATGAATTACATTTTTTTTAGTACTCATTTTTATCTTATTAACATAATTTTATTTTTGTATGAAAAGTTACGTATAAACTTTTTTACATAACGTTTATTACATGTTTTACAGAAAAATAAAAATAAAATTAAAACGTTAATTAAACCTGTTAGTTGTAAGGAAAAACCTTCATAGGGAGGTGATAAATTAAATAGTAATACTCATGAATCTTTTTAGCTGGTTATGTGTATGACTTGCTAGGGATATGTGAACAAATGTATCGTTGCATTTTTTTAATGTAACCATCAAAATGATTTATTTCTCTTACAATTGATCATGCTTGAGTATTCATACAATGACATTCAAATTCCTTTAAATAATTAGTTAGATCAAGGATTTCTAATATAATAAAATTTAGAAAACATTACGATATAAACTGCTTTTTTTTTTTTTTTCATATTTGGTTTTCTTTTAGAATAAAATTAATGAATAGGTTAAGAAATAATGTAAGCCATAATATTATATTTAAAGGTTAAATGAATAGAATAAGGTTAAGCACGCTACCAAATAGTTGTAAAATAAAATCAGAGCAATAAATGACATTGAATATGAATCTATTCCTCCCCATATATACATATATATACGTACGTAGCTATAAACTATTCACCGAAAGGAATTATTGACGCAAAACGATCCACATAAAAGTTGAAACAAACTATATAAAAGTTGAAACAAACTATTTGACATGAAAAAAAATTAATCGCCGCATAAAAATTATCCAACGAATGGAACAATCTGGCGCCGCCGCATCGTGCGGGTATCCTACTAGTATATATATATATATATATATATATATATATATATATATATATATATATATATATATATACACACACACACACACACGAGACGGTTCACTTGAGATTAAAAAAAAAATAGAGATCTTAAGATTCAACCTCAGCCACATATTTCTTGTTTGCCACTCTAACGATGGAGCGTACCGACAGCAGCATAGTATGCCTAACCCTAAATGATTATATATATATGTCTATTTACAGACTGAGTAATCATATATGATTATGACGGTGGTAGAAGAGGTGGTGGCGACAGAGGTGGCGGGGGTATAAGTGACGGAGGTGATAGTGATGGGGTCGACTAGTTTCTAAGGTGGTGGTAGTGGCGGTTGTGGTGGTGGGGATGGTGTCAGATGAGAAAGGAATGGGCGGCGATATATGATCATTTATGATTATAACAGGCTTACCGCGCCGGAGGGTTAGAGTGGCAGATGTAAAATATGTGGATGAGGTTGAATATCAAGATCTCTATTTTATTTTTAATCTTAATGGAACCTCTCTATCTCTCTCTCTCTCTCTCTCTCTCTCTCTATATATATATATATATATATATATATATATATATATATATATATATATATATATATATATATATATATATATAGGTTCAAATGTGGATGAACAAATATTGTGTGGATGTAGGGATTAGTATGAGCCAAGTATTATTTAATTTTAATAAATAATTAATTAAATCTTCCACCCTTTAATTTAGGCAAATTACTTTATTTAAAACCTACCTCTTCCATCGACATCGACAAAATCATATCCCTCCCGCTTCTACACTTCTACCCATCTCAATCTCTTACCGGCGATAAATCCTAACCCACCCACGTTCGAAGATGACAAGATCGTTGTTGCAGGGAACGACTTTAAAATCGAAATCAGAATCGGGAACCAACCCTCCAGGGCTCGTATCGCTCGTTTCCTCAAAGCCGGAAAGTACGCCGAGCGTGTCGGTGCCGGAGCTCCTGTGTATCTCGCTGCCGTTCTTAAGTACCTAGCGGCTGAAGTGATTTCCTTGATCCGTTTTTTTCTAATTTAATCGTATTATAATTTTAGGGTTTCTCATATTTCCGTCGAAAACATTCAAATCGTGAAATTGATTGATTACAGGTTCTCGAGTTAGCTGGAAATGCAACAAGGGACAACAAGAAAACTAGAATCGTCCCAAGGCACATCCAATTAGCTGTTGGGAACGACGAAGAATTGAGCAAGCTTCTCGATGACGTCACCATTGCTAATGGCGGTGTTATGCCTAACATTCACAACCTTTTGATTCCTAAGAAGGTTTGTGTTTTTAGGGTTTTTTACGTTAGGGACATGCTTTTATTTAACTAGTGTGTATATCTGTTGAATTTAGTATGGACACCTTAAACTTCCTGATAATCAATATTGGTTCTATTACTTACATATGTTGTGCTAAAAGATTGACATAATTGATATTTCTGTGTCTGAGATTGAGTAAATTGAATTGATGTTAAGATTTGTTATTAATCGATTGATTTTAAATCTTTTAGCTTTTTCATGGTTTGGTAACTTATGTTGTGAAAGTATTAATTTGGGTGCTCATTTGTTGTTGTGAATACTAGCTTTGTAAATGGTTATTTGCAAGGTTAAGAAGTTATGAATGGAATTGAGTTCGTAGTCACTGTTTTCTATTTGTATTATGGCAAATATAATTTCATTCTCATTTATAATACTTTTTACATGAATTTTAAGAATCATTCTTAGAAGAATGTTATCTTCATTTGTATAATCTTATCTCCATGCTTATTTTTATTTTTTAATACAGGTCATTGTTTACTCGTTAGTTGAAGATCTAAAGTCAAAGGAAATAAATTCCTTCTAAGGAGAATGAGAATGAAGGTTCTTTCATGAATTACATTGTAGTCTTATAGAATGAAGATTTTTCAAGAATAACTTACTATAAAGCTTGTATTCGTATAGATCGTGACAAAAATTCAAAAAATGATATTGTATTTTTGAAGAATGTGCCAGTAAAAATTGTTTTGTTTATTTTTTGACCTTAGATTCTCAATAATATTAATAATAGATGATTATTCTTTAAAAATGTTGTTATTCTTCAACTCATGGTTCAAAAATTTGTTATTCTTAAAAATGTTCATTCAATCAGAATATGTATTCTATTAGAATATGTATTTTAAACTCTTGGCCCATATTAATCCCTACATTCACATAATATTTACAATCCACATTCTAACCTAGCCCTATATATATATATATATATATATATATATATATATATATATATATATATATATATATATATATATATATATATATATATATATATATATATATATATATATATTAAGATTAGTATTTTCTTAATAGTTATCTTTTTATTTTGGTATGTTTTTAATTTTGGTAAGTAGGGCTTGACAAACATTACAATTATGACCTTAGGATGGTTTTTATGATTATGGAATAAACATTTTGGGTCTTAGACTTTTAGAGACCCCTGTTTGTCGAATTAGAGGAACAGTTTTGGTTTTTCTTTGCATCTTATTTCTGATTTGTATCAGCCTTATGTTTAAAATCAGATTGTTTGATTGTTTAATTGTTTAATTGTGCATGGCAGGTGATGGGGAGCTTACAATTCAATCATCACATTTATTCCTCTAGAGATTTAATATTTCTCAGCAAAAAAAGAATATAATCCCATATATAACAATTCCCCGTCTATAAAACTAAAAAAATATAACCAGGTTAAAAACCAGAAAACACGATTATAAAATAAAAATAGAGGATTACTACAAGTGATATTGCTTAATGACACCAATGACCTGTGATATAACTATATGCTCACAGCCATATAGCTACTTATAATTTCCTCTCTGAATTAGGCAAGTCAGGTCTATAATTATTCATCCACTTTGCTTTAATTTGTTATTTAGATAAGAGTATAAGAATTACCTTATCACCCCTCCACAGTCGTTCCTGCGAGATGCCACCCAATATCAGACAACAAAGGTTCTCTGGTGGAAAGTTAGTAGGAAATGGACTTGCAATATCACCTGTCCAATCAATCCACCTGAGGTTTTCCAGGTTTGCAAACGAAGGAAGTTCTGTTAGATCATAGCTATAGCATTGAAATCTTATTGCTTTAATCATGTCAAGTTCCTGTAATAGATGCAAAATGATATCAGGATTCTAGAACATCTTCCTTCTTCCAAACTATATATATATATATATATATATATATATATATATATATATATATATATATATATATATATATATATATATATATATAACATGCAAAGATAGCTTAATCATTACCTTCGTCGCATCCATAGCACAAATTTTTAGAACATCTTTCTTCTTCCAAACTCTACTATGTTTTTTTGGATTCTCAGGGTGTTCCCCTCTAACAATGTAGCGTCCCATTTCTTGCAACAGATCATGCATATCAAACTTTCCATCTGAAATTGTTATGAGCGCCTTTTCTAACAACACCTTTATGCCTATAACAGGGTAAAAACCACAAGCATCAAGCATTGCCATTATCCTTCCATTTTTATACCGACCTCTGAAGAAGCATGCAATATCAAGAAACAACTCTTTCTCAACCAGTGTAAGTCCATCAAAGCTGATTTTTAGCTTTTCCACAATATTTGTATCTGGGATGTCTTTCAATCTGGCTATTGCACTCCTCCACTCATTAGTGTCTTTTCCACATAGAAAACAACCAAGAACTGTAAGTGCTAATGGGAGTCCACCAGCATAAGAAACCACACTTTTTGAAAGCAGCTCATAATCTTTTTTATGTTTGTGACCACATGGTGCATGCTTGCAAAAGAGCTCCATAGCCTCATCATCGTTTAACAAGCTAATATTGTGTATCTCATCTACTCTAGGCGCAGTAGTTGATATTACATGTACATCTCTTGTTGTGATTATTATTCGGCTTCCTTCACCGAACCAATCATGTGATTCAGCTAAAGCTTTTAATTGGTCAAGCTGATCGACATCATCAAGAACAATCAGCACCTTTCTATGGCATAACCTATGTTTTATCATGTGTTTTCCTTCCTCAACTCTCTCTACCTGCACTATCTTCTCTCTCAAAACACCATAAAGAATTTTTTGTTGCAATTCTTCTAACCCTTTCTTACTTGATTCCTCCCGGATATTTTCTAGAAAGCAACAACCATCAAACTTTCTAGATATTTCCTCATAAACAGAAGATGCAAGAGTAGTCTTACCACCACCTCCAACCCCCCATATTCCAATCATCCGCACACCACCTGAACCGATTTGTAACTTCAATTTCAAACTTTGCACACGAGACGCTATTCCAATAAGGTTGGCATTTGCGCTTGGACTTACTAGCTGCAACCTCTGTGAAATTTTTTCAACAATTTCTATGATAACCTTTGATTCATGCCTACATGTTGAAATTTGGACATACAACAATAATTAAAACATGCTCACATTACAATAGAGGTAAATTTGCTTTATGCTCCATGCTCCATTAAAATGAAGAAAAGGAGTATTAATCACCCTTTATATTTCTTAGAAGTTGTAAAGTCAATAGCACAAGTAGTTTGTAACTATTTTCTTAGGAAAAGCAAATGATATCAAATAGTTAAAATTAAAGCAAGATGGCTTTGTTGTTGTAAATTGAAGCAAGGGATTAAATACAGAATTAAAATTAGAATTAGAACTCAATTAAGTCTATAACAGTTCAGGTAGACCAGGATATGCTGGAGTTTTGGTTGAGGTTGCTGCTGATAGAGCACACATGATTTAAGCATAAACAGTGCAGAAAGAGAAAGAAGATTACCCGTTGGCAATGTGCTTTGGTTCCCATCCAGAAATGTTACTTGCATCCACAAGTGCTTTTCTCCATGATTCAACCTTGGTTTTGTTCTCCAACTCATGCTTAACAAATGCTTCTCCATATTTTTGTTTCTGTTTTCGAACTTCAGATGGATCAACGCCATAAAATATGGGTATAACTATTTGGCCTCTCGTATCTTTGCATTTCATGATATGTGCAAGTTCATCTAAGCACCATGAAGAATCTGCATAGTTTTCAGAGAATACGATGACGCCAATCTGTGACTCTTCTATAGCCTTCATAAGAGATGGATTGATCAATTCGCCCCGAGGAAGTGTCTCATCATCTTTGTAAGTGTATATCCCTTTTTGTACAAGAGCTGTGTAGAGATGATCCACAAACGTCTTGCGAGTATCTTCTCCTCTAAAACTTAGGAAAACATCATGATTCCATGATTGAGAAGAAAAGGCCGGAGATGATGATGAAGATGCCATTGGTATGTTGATTTGTTGTGAGAGAATGTATGCAGTTCCAACACCTCAATGAAACAAACTATGTCTGTAGAAAGAGAGAGAGATGAGTTTCCAAGAAATTTCCAATTAATGAAAGCTCAAGAAATATCTCACCACTTGACATGTTGACTTGTTGAGATAGCTATAATATATACAAACACACACACACATATGGAGAGAGAGAGAGAGAGAGAGAGAGAGAGAGAGAGAGAGATTTGAGTTTCCAAAAGAATTCCAATTTCCCAAAAGCTTTAAAAAAAAAAAGATGCATCGAGTTGATTTCAGATTGATGATATGCCAATATAAGCAAGGCACTTTATTTATTATCCACATTAGCAAAAACTTACATTTTATTCACCAAAATTACCCAATTTGTAATCTAAAACCTTATAAGATGATATTTGGCCCAAGTTGTTGTCATTTCATCCTCCACATCATTTTCTAGGTATACAAAACATGATGAGGAACAAAGTTCTACAATTCAAATTATCTTAAAGTTATTAGCATTATTATTGTTATTATGACTAATAATAAAAGGGTTAGATACTTATTTATGCAACGATGTTTTAACTTTTTTGGACCTCATGCAACATTGTTAATTTTAATACAAAATAGACAATAAAGTTTCATGTTAGTGCCAAAACATGTGTTATGATCTTCTAAATCGGTTACTTTTAATTTTTTGGCTAGTAAAAGAAATCCACCTCTCCATCTCTCTATCAAGGAAACGGTGCCATAAAAGTGTTCTTAAATTTAGTAGGAGGATTCATGGTGGGGAAACAAATAGTTGGTGGTACTAATTGATAGCGGGGCATCCCATAACTTCACTTTAATGAAATTTTAGTGGAAAAGGAGGGATTAGCAATCTGGAGTACCCTCCAATGGGAGTGGCGAGACGGTAGAAGGCGAAGGCATGTGTAAATCCATAAAACTTTGGATGAAAGGGATCAAAATGCTAAACGATTTCTTCCCTCGTTGCTCGTTGGCTTGCATTGTCCTGGTGATTCAATAGTTGGCTTCATTAGGTTCGATTCAAGTAAAATGGAAAACATAGGGAATGAAGTTCGAGTGGAGAAGTGAACATGTAACTTTGAGAGAGAGCACGTCGTTAAGGAGATCCTTGGTCTCATAAAAAAGTTTATGGAGGGACACTATGAAGAAACGATAGTATGTTCTAAGAGATCGGGGGTATTGGACACATTTGATGAAGTATTTCAAATCCGCAAAGGGTTACCATCCGATCACGGACGTAAACATGTAATTGTATTGAAGGACATAAAAGAACCATTAAACATCCGTCCGTATTGATATCCTAATTTCAAAAATATGATGTAGAAAGATTAAAAGAAAGGCTGGTAACAGAGTTGTAAGAGGCGGAATGATTAAGTATAGATGGGCCGCTTTCTCGAGCCCATTTTTGCTAGTGAAAAAGAAGGATGGGTTTGGAGATTTTGCATCAATTATCCTTCTTTAAATAAATAGGTTCCCAATTCATATAATCGATGGATCATGCATTCATTATTTTCCTTTTGTACCACATCAAATAGATGATAATTGAGGAGGTGGTGACACTTGGTTTAGGCCTGAACAGTGAAAGTGAGTGTCAGTTTCAGCTTTTTTCGGGTTTGTTAGGAGTGCTGAGATGTGTGTGTGTGTATACAGATTAGAGAGGGGACGACCACTTTTTTTGTAAGAAACTTTTGGTGGGAGATAGAGAGTCAACCTCTTGAAAGTTGACAAGTTTTTAGATACAACTATTTTCCTTCTTTTATCCGTTCTTATTCTTTTATCAATTTCTTTCTGCAATTTGCAATCAAATTGTATCAGACTCTTTACCTATATATACCAGCGCCATAATCCAGAATGTTTGTAGTTATCTATCAATTCCATCAAAGAACATCATCATGTGAATAATAAACAATTTCCTATAACTTACTATCATTATTCAACTAACGATGCCTAATGTTTCAATTTTGAAACACCGTATCATTCAACATATGTTAACAACAATCTATCATGTGCCTATGGTTTAGGTATTATTTATGTTTTTGAAATAAGACTTGCATCATATCCCAATCCAAAAAGAGTATCTTTGATCTGATTACAATGTTATGCACTAATGATATAATCCCCAATTATCTGGTGCTTAATCCCTCCAATTACATACCCTTATAACATACAAATCAGCATATTAACTTCACAAATTCTTTAATTTTATTAATCTAACAATAGAAATTAAAAACTTCACAACGTTTGACTAATTTGGGCCAAAATACGCTTCTCACATTCCAGATCGACATTTTTTAACTCGTTGATAATTTAATTAGTAACTCATATAAAATTCATTAACACTTCAATTTCATTTTCGATGACTTAAACTTCATCAAGTTATCAGCTTGAGGAACGTACCTCAAATTCTCAGCAATACCTAGTAGTCTCCTTTTCTGCAGTCAACTTATTGGCAAGCTTATACGTACTTCAATTTTCATAGCGTTCTTCCTCTAGTTTCTTTCAGCGTGGATCGATACCTTTCCTCTAGCGTTGACTTCTTTCTCTCAATTCTCTAGATCAGTTATCGAGGGTATTAAATTAATGAGAAAGTAGTTATAATTTCCTTTATGTATTTACTCAAGTTATGGAGTTTCAATATCTAGTCCCTAGATTTCTGTATTCAACGTTCTCGTCTCCAGAACCTTAAATTTTGATAATATATCCTTAGAATTTTGTTTTGCCCTATCTATTTTGATAATTTGTAAATCATTTATCCTTATATATACACCTCCAAATTTCATTATTTACTCCGGCTCCGAATTTTATAAAAACCAGTATAATTTGGAACCTTTTTTATTTAACTAGGAAAATTTTATGTTTTAGTTATCAGTTGAGACCTAATTTGTTTTATATCAAAATTTTATTTTTTTTATATCGTGCTTTATGTAAAATGTAGTTTTGGTTCCTTTTGTTTACCAAAATTCTAAATTTTGATCCCAGTATTGGCTTTTTTGCTATTAATGGTTCAGGATTTTTGGTAACACTAGCACGGCCGTTCCAATAACTTTTCCAAGCATCGTTTGGCATGAAGCTCGTTTATGAACAAACAATGGCGGAGCTTTATAGGGGCAGGGGGGGGGGGGGGGGGGCGTTGTGGCCCCCCCTGATTTTTTTATTATATATAGTCCTTCTACTTTAATTTTGTACATATTAGGCCCAAAAACATACAAATTTTGGCCATGCCCCCCCCCCCCCCCCCCCCCCCCCCCCCGTTCATCAATTTTTATACATATTATACTTTCGCTCCCCCCAAATCAAATGTTGAAGCTCCGCCCCTACAAAAAACAACTGAACATGTATGCACATAAAAGAAACTTAAATGAACGAGCATAAATGAAAATAAACGAACAACACAAATGAACGTTTATGAATATATTTAAATGAACGAGACCATTGTTCATGTTCGTTCGTTTAACTAAACAAACGATAATTTTTGTTCAAATTATTGTTTGTTTAGTTAAATGAACGAACGTGAACAATTGTCTCGTTCGTTTAATTATATTCATAAACATTCATTTGTGTTGTTCATTTATTTTCATTTATGCTCGTTCATTTAAGTTTCTTTTATGTGCATACATGTTCAATTGTTTTTTATTACATTACTCTATTATATGCTTGTTTATGTTCATATATGTTCAATTATGTTTGTTTGTTTCTGTTTGGTTATGTTTGTTTAGTATGTTCACAAACATGAACAAGAAAACATGTTCGTTTGTTCGGCTAACTTAAATGAACATGACCATGAACAAACCCTCATTTGTATTTGTTCAATTCGTTTACAGTACTAAACACCGTTGGTGACCTTTGAGACTATTACCATCTGTTAAGCTTAATTACTAACATTATGAAAGGACTAAAATGCCCTCAAGCTATATTATGGAAGAAGGTAGATATTGTTTTCTTCTTCCTAACAACATACATTCACACCTCTCAACACCACGATAGGCTTTGATCATTTCCTTTATTATCCACCTCTCTCTTAAGCTCCACTAAAGGCATGTCGACATCATCACTAACACGCCAACCTCTTTCGTCGATATCAACAACAGTCACTGCTACGCCATCTCTGACTCAACATGGTCTTCACCAAAACCAAACTTGTCGATCCCAATCACCTTCTCCATGTTTTCAATCGATCGATTCATCAAATTGATACTACTCAAACCCTAAAATCTTTCTTTATTCTCACTACGCTTCTCTGTAACTCCAGTTAGTCAAGACATGATAGTATTATGTTGTGGAAAATGATTAGAACCAAGGTTCTGAAAGGCATGAGGTGTGGCGTGGCGGCAAGGCTGAGCCTCAAGCTTAACGAGTTATGGCGAGCCATGGCGTTTTTCAAGGCGTGATGTAAGGCGGCGAGTTTGTATTAATTTATAATTATATTACCACATATATATATATATATATATATATATAGAGAGAGAGAGAGAGAGAGAGAGAGAGAGAGAGATTTATATCAAATATAACAAGTTTTTAGAAGTGTTACATCAACAAATAATAACCAAAAGTTAACAAAAACACAAGACTTGTATGTCCGATTAGAAAAGGTATAAAAAAGAGCAAAAAAAGTGTCTCAAACGAAAAAACATGCGACATAACACGATCTTTGGTGTTGGGCACTTGATGGCCATGTAAGATCATAAAATTGGAAACTTTATGGTCAACGACATCATTTTGGACTTAGATTTTGAAATTGGACTTAAGGGCTTAAGGATTAAGCTCTTAATGAGTGGATTGGTAGTCAGTTGCGTACGTTGGGCGTACAAGGCGTACGACGTGCGTACACAATCAACAAGCACGTGCCTGGTCAACCATCGAGTACGCTGGACATACAGATGAGTACGCTGGGCATACTCAGTTGGGTTGACTTAGTTGACTTTTTGGAATTTTGAGTTTTACCTGAATTTGAACAAGTTTGATCTAAGGGTATTTTGGGTATTTTGGATTGTGTTTAAGAATTGGTCATTCGGATGGATAGGTGACCTATAGAGGGGTGTTCTCAACCAACCTTGGGCTTTGACTTTTATTGACTCCGTTGACCGCCGACTTTTGACCAAGTTTAACTTTAGGTCAAACTTGAGGGTTTTAACTAGTGAATAAGATTTTATATGGTTCTGATGTTAGTGGATCTGCGGGAGCAAGCAGTGTATCAGGGAGCGTATCACAATGTTCTCCGGTTCCTTCATTTCAGGTGAGTTTCACCTCATTGTACCGTAGGTCGAAGGCACCAATGTCAGCCCACTAGTTCCGGTTATATGTTAATAGAAGGATGCCTTACGGACTGTATATAGTCATGTAGGATAGACTGAGGACTCTTGGTCTAGGCTCTCTCACATGTTCCTTGTTTCGTTGTGGTTCTAGAGTAGGACCACATGTTCGGGTGGCTATCTTACTTCTGAGTATATATGGTTATCTATTCTTGGTGCGGTAATATTTAGTATGTTGCTATGTTGTAGTGACCTGCTAGATCTGTATCCTTGTATCGAGTATGTTACTATACTATAGTGATCTGTTAGATCTATATCTTGGTGTGTAGGATGTTGTTATGTTGTAGTGATATGTTAGATCTGTATCCTAGTATGTAGGATGTTCCTATGCTGAAGTGATCTGTTAAATTGGTATCCTGGTATGTAAGATGCTGCTATGCTATAGTGATCTGTTAGATCTGTATCCTGATATATATGATGTTGTTATACTGAAGTGATCTGCTCGTTTGCTATGCTAAAAGACTATTATTTAAATAGGAAAAAATAGTGAGGTAGGTAAGGTAAGGTGAGGGGGTGGGGTGGGGTTGGGGGTGTATTTATTTAAGTAAATAAAAAAAATCAATGGAAAAATAGTCTTTTTAGGTAAGACATGGATCAAACATGTAAAAAAACAAACAGTAGGGACCTTTCGAGCTACAAAACAAGTTAGGGACCAAACACGCAAATTACCCTAAACCATAGGGACCATTGGTGTAATTTACTCTAAAATTAATTTTCGGTGATTTTCGATTCGATCTTCAACGATAGATGATTTTAGTAGCTTGAGACATTCTAAAAGTAATTATGAATATGATATCTTTAATATACATTATAAACATAAGATTACACACAATTGGTCCTTAATACATAGTGGTTCGTGGTGGTTTGACCATCGAACACTGACTAATTTTTACCAATTGTTACAACAGCTGCCACACAGTGGCAACCCTTGCCCACGTCGTGGCGGTCCAATAAAATATATGTGCTTTTATTTAATCCCACGCTGTGGGCATCCTTGCACCATGTCGTGCCACAGGTTTTCCCCTAAAACTCCATCTTTACCTCCTAAAAATATAAAGCTAAACTAGTCTTGAACACGGGTGTTATAAAGGTCATGATTTCTGATCAATATACTTACACAACACTCATAGATGGGCTATCCAAAGCAAAGAGATTGGAAGATTCAAATATGGTTTTAGAAGATATGTATATTACTTTTTTTGTGGCAGATTTTTGTGATGATTAGGAAATTTGTGAGGTAGTGCTGGTTGTGATCGTGGCAAAAAGAGCAATATGGTGGTGGTGTATGGCTACATGATGGGGATTTGGAGACCCTAAAAGCGTTTTAGGTAGCTTCTATTTAAATAATCAATGAACCAGATAACTGTCTTATTTGAAATAATATTATTTTATGTTCAAATCATGGTTTCTACATGTCTCCTACTCAACTATAAATAGAACCTTATACTTTGGAATTTTCAAGTACTCTTTTTTTAGATACTAGATCCAAAAATTGATCCTCTCTCGCCTCTCTCCTAATCTTCTATGGTTCTTGTGTTGTGGGTGTGAACCATTAGAGGCTCGCACACAAATAGAGCTTGTTTTCAAAGATAATTCTAGATTGCTTTGTTGGAATCAAAGATTTGTTTACAATAACAAATAAAAGGTATGCAATTTTGTGAATTTTGCTTTCCATTAGGGTTTAGAAGATTTGATGTTCAATAATATGTTCCTTAAATAGTGTTATGACATAGATTAAAGTAGGTTGCACGTACCCTTAAGAATATAATGATTTTTTTCGTATTATTACATGTAAAACCTATCAATATCTTATATAAGTTAACAATGACAAAAATATGATTAAAGTCACCAGATACATTCCTCGTTTGATATGGTCCTAAAACATAAGATTTCATGAATATAGCATATAATATCCTAAAAGGAAATCTATTATAACTTTTCAGATGGTAAAAGTAATATGATTATTTGTTACATGTTTTTTTTTCATTTGGTGATGATATTACTAGCTTATAAAAAAATCTATTATCACAATGTTTTTTCAATCTTATTCATACAACAAGGAACAATGCCCAAATTATTCATAAATAAATTTCATTAAAGTATATTTCTGGTATACCCGAAAATACCCAACCCGAATCATCAACCCGGATACCCGAACTATAAGACCCGAATTGTAAATAGCTCATGTTTCGGTTCATATTATTTTATGAAAAAACTCAAATTACCCGAAGCTCGAAAATTACCCAATCAATAGACCTAATTAGCAACAGTGATTAGTAGTAGATAATAAGCAATAAAAAAAGATAAAACAAGGGAAAATTAGTCCTATGTTAAAAGCATAACATCTAAACTGTTAGATTTAACAATGCAAGGACCACCGGTGGTAACAAAACCCTCCATAGGGATCACTAATTCACCCATGACAAAAAGCGAATAGTAGGACCAAAAGCGCTATTTTGGCAAAACTATAAAGACCAAAAATGTGTTTTAATCTAAAATGAATTAAATATATATTAAATAACAGAAATATGACCAGATCTCGTAAAAACGAGGAAGTTCGAGTAAAGCGAAAGATGGAAGAAGGAGAGTTCATGAAGTAAATCAGTGAATTGAAAATCATAGTACAGTCGATTTAAGTATATGACTTGTAATATTGAGGAGAAATCATTCTGGGTTGAACTGGGAGCCGATTTATTAGTCGAGGTACGTTGATTATATATGTAAAGTTTGCTTAAGTTGTGTTAAATTAATGGTTGTAAGATGTTTAGTTGTTGGGATGTATGCTAAATCAAGACATAGAACTAACTTAGAAGAAAGTTGAGTTGATATTGTGTTTCCTGACCTAATTTTGTCAATTTCTCGATTAAAATGGGTAATGGTGATTTGAGTGAATTAGGCAATGTTAAGTAATGAAATTGAGAATATTATATATTATGCTAAAACTATGGGATGATGTCAACTTAAGTAAAAAAGAATCAACTAAATGATGAGGTCACGTATTGTGTTGCAGGTTTTCCATATCTCAGTTACTTGCAACAATATTATTTCTTCCTTTAATTTGATAACATCAAAAAGATTAGGGTCCCACATTGACACAAGCTCACCAGATCTTTCAATTGCCTCAGCTACTGCATAATTGCATGTTTTTTTTCCCCAACAAAAGTAACCTGATTTTTAAGCACCATATTTCTAACCCAAGCTCTCTTAAAATCCTTCTCCACTCCATTTATATTGATAGATAAGCACTCTAACATTGTTTCTTAAAGACAGCATTCTTTTTCATTTATATTGGATTCAGTGAGTTTTGATCCCCAGACACTTCAAATACTCTTTCTTTTACTTTCCCTGAAAACATCTCCTGCTTACACTTTTTTCCTTTGAGGTTGTGAATGTTCTTCATTTTGCTTTCCTTATTTTATAAATGTAGTAATGCTTTGTTGACAATCACTTTCTTCGAACCAAACTCCACCACTCCATGTGCTCTGGACCAATGGGATCACCCTCAAAATTTACAAACTTTTCTGTTTGGACCAACTTTATCTTTTTTTCTCATAATTACCATTTTAACCTCTCTTAAGTATTGGAAACCGAGATAATATAACAACTTCGTAGCAGAACAAGTGTTGATATAGAACCATAAAGTGCCACTATATATGTTGTTATGCTCAAAAGCGAAAGGGATAAATGCAAGAAGTAGCAACCTACTTTATAGCATCCTACTTTCATTTATTTTAAAGAAACATACCAATGTTTGGACCACCCCCATCTGCTGCTAACTGAAAGTGCTTAATTATGCTTTTTCTAGAGCCAATTAGACAGGTTATTGTAATTACTTTTAAAAACAAGTAAGAAAACATCAAATCACTATATACAACATAATCAGCCATTCAATGTTGTATTCCTATAACACTATTAGTTACCAAAATATAAGCATATCTAGTAGGTAAGACAAGAGAATAAAAGAATGGCATCAGTTAGTAGAAATGCTATATATAGTTATAATGTTTTGCTATTGATGAGATTGAATTCAATACCTAGACAATGCCTCTGTAGTACATACATTAAGTTTCAATTTGGTTTAAGAAAGGGAGGGCTTGAATTGAGATGTGGATTAGTCTTTAGTGGAATGTCTTTGAGCATTCTTTTTGTTATAATTAAGTAGGTTATATTATAAAACAGAGCAACAAATTAAAATTTGTCAATTCATGTAGCAGGTGAAAACATTGCAAATAGGCATCTGGCGAATGTCAAAGAATGTAAATTCTTGCAAGATATATCATGGTTATTAATTTTTAAATATGCCGACCACTGGGCTTTGAAAATTCTTCATGTTAATTACTTTACTGTAGGTTATACACACATTTTAGCTATCCAAAACATTCTAATTTTGTAGGGTTTTTTTATCATTATATTTATGTTGGTCCAACCTACAGAACGTGAAAAAGCTTTTATGTATTCATTATCTCTTGTGTTATGATGCTTTCCTTGTTTCTGTAATTTTAGTTTTTCCCTTGGTCCAACCCTTTTGTATTATGTGTTTTGAGGGTATATATATATATATATATATATATATATATATATATATATATATATATATATATATAATGACTAACCTTGCCCTTTACTTTATTTGATTTGTTTCTTTAGGTCATTGAAGATGCATCATTATATTCCAAACCATGTCACAGGTCATTTTTTTTTAACTCGAGTGGGTGAGTTTTTCTATGTGAACCTTGTAAAATTGAAAAACACCATGTCTTCTATACACCACACTTTAATAAAATAATCAAATAAACAGACCGAATGTTTCCTGTAATTTAGGGAACCCAAGTGTCAAAGATATAACATAAACTTTGGGGGCTACTTTGTGGACTTTAAGAATCATATGTGAGGTAACATATTCACAAGTTCATGTATCATTTAATGTAGTTTTTTAAATTCACAAGTTCCTGTATCATTCCTGACTTTAATACATAAAAATAACAATATAGTTTTAAAATAATGTGATTCAGGAGATTGTAAATATTAGATTACACTTTGAATAAGTTTTAAAAAAAAAATATATATTTTAGGTATTTCTGTAAATCATTAAATTTCAAAATCAAGTTTATAATCTTTAATTATGATAAGTCTTAAAACCATCATATATATTGTTTTTGTGGGCAAATGCATTTACGTGTGACATGGGGAATTGATTTAGCCAAAAATCACTTTCTTTGATTGAGAGAAGTAAAAAGAAAAATAGCCCATGACCAAATCAATACAATTATGTGGATACAAATCAAACATTGACTTCCATGTCTTATTTTGGTCAATGGAAAAGTAAATATAAATAGACTATAAGCATGCAGTCTTGTCTTGTGGAAACAAATTTTATTTTCATATACACTCCACAAAATGCAATGTCAAGTCTTGTACCCTTCTCCAGCATACTGTTAGGAACAAGCTAAAAAATCAAAAATTAAAATACGTTTTCTTTCCTTGACACATTAACATTGTTACATCAAATAATACTAAAAACAACTTGTTCTGTTGTATCTAGTTTTTTAAATCGTTGAAACCAAAAATCATTTTTATAATATAGAACAATAATTTACAAAAATTTATAATCTATCTTTGATATCTCAGACACATAAATGCTTGTTTGTCAATATATATTGTGCTTTTTTCAATTCATAAATTGTTAAAGACTTGTGACCAAGTAATTACGTGTGCTATGGGGAATAAACTTAGACCAAAACCACTTATTTTGATTAAGAGAAAATTAAAAGTGAACCTGGACCAAAAGAATACAAGTTTGTGGATACAAATTGTCCAATGACTTCCATGTTGACTTCAAAGTCTTATGTATCATTTTCTTGTGAACAAATTCCCAAGTACATGTATCATTACTGACTTAAATATATTAAAACGATAATGTAGTTTTTAAATTCACAAGTTTGTGTATTTTAATTTATAAAAATAATAATATAGTTTTTATAAATAATGTGATTCAAGAGATTGGAAGTATTAGCTCATGACCAAAAAATACAATTTTGTGGATACAAATTAAACATTGATTTCCATGCCTATTTTGGGGAAAAGTAGATATAGACAAAGACCAAAAGCATGTGGATAAACTTGTTTCATCACATTTTTTAAAACACTTGAATATTGTAGTAGTGAATGATATACTGCTTAGTTTTCAACTTGTAATTTTGTTGTGATAAATTAAAATTATTATTTTCATATAATAACATAAGACAAATAAAGAAACTGAATATTGCATGTGATTTAGGGAGGCCAAGGTCTGATACAAGTAATGTCAAAAATAATAATAAAACTAAATGGAGCCTCTTGTGTATCATAAATGTGAACATATTGATTAGTAATCTTGAACACTGTTTTTATTTAGACTTAATAATAATATCAAAATAATAACATGATCTCTAAATAATGTGATTGGAAGCTTGTAAGCATTAGATTTCCACTCATTTGGCCTGCTCAACCCATCTAGCAGTTTCATATTTAGCCACGATTTTAAATTCCCAGTTTATAATTGTAACCATCACTTAAAAATATTTATAATGTATCTGTGATTTATCAAAATGGAGATGCTTGTTTGTCAAATACTGTGTTTTATTCAATTCATATTTTGTTAAAAATTTGTGGCGAAATAGAATTCCATGTGCTGTGTGGAATAGTCTTGTCCCACAAACCACTTTTTTTTATTGACAGACAAAAAAAAAATAGCATAAGAATATAAGGTTGTGGATACAAATTCTCCTTTGACTTCCAAGTCTTCCAATATTCATTTATGGCTTTATAAACGTACTCGTTGCTTCATCATAATAACCCATCACTTCTTCATCACATCCCCTCTTTTCTACTTCAACTTTGTTCTAAACTAAAACTGAGTTAAGGTTGATAATGGGGATCCATCTCATTTTCATATGTGTGTTTTTGTTTGCAGCCACATATACTTGTTTGGGGGTTGGAAATGTTAGTGTCCTTTGCTCTGAGCAAGAGAGAGTTGCTCTTCTCAACTTCAAACACAGTATCCAAGATCCTTTTGAAATGTTGTCATCATGGGTTGGGAATGAATGTTGCCTGTGGGAAGGAATCCAGTGTGACGGTGTCACTGGAAATGTTCAACGCCTTCATCTCAAAGGAGATTCGCCCTACCCCTACAATTACTTAGCTGGTAACAAGGTGAGTTCTTCTTTGGCAGAGTTGAGGCATCTCAAATACCTCGACTTGAGTGGGAATGATTTCCAAGGAAGTCAGATCCCTGAGTTTATTGGATCCTTGAAATACCTGAGTTACCTGAATCTCTCTTATGCTCGTTTTGGTGGTATCATTCCTCCTCACATTGGAAATCTTTCTAATTTAAAGGTTCTTGATCTCAGTTCAAACTATTATGAAAACTTTCTGAAGGCAGATGATATGGCGTGGGCTTTTAGCCTTTCGTCACTCGAGCTTCTCAACTTGAGTTATGTGGATCTTAGTGGAGCACAAAACTGGGACATGATGCTTCACATGATTCCCTCCTTAAAAGAGTTAAGTTTGTCACAATGTAGACTTTCCAATGTTAATCTTGGTCCTTTTCTTAATTCCAGTAGAATACTTCCTAATATAAAACACCTCGATCTTGGCTACAATTCTTTCAAAGGTCCACTCCCTGGCCTTCTTCAAAACATGACATCTCTAACATTCCTCAGTCTTTCCGGATTTAATCTTAGTTTGGCATGGAACTTTCCAAACCTACTAAGCATGATCCCTTCTTTGTCAGAGCTTCATATGTCAGCTTGTGGGCTGGATAAGACGCATCTATCTTCTCCGCATTTTAATTACGGTACACTTTCTAACATCCAGCACCTCGATCTTAGCAATAATCCACTTGGAGGTATATTTCCATCTGTATTGACAAACATGAGCTCCTTAGAAGTCCTTGACCTTTCAGATACCATGCTGAATTCATCGATTCCTACTATGCCTAAACTTCTAGAGCTTCATCTTTCTTCTAACAAGTTTAAGCAGATTGAGGATGTTGGAATCTGGAGACAGTGCCACCTGAAACAATTAAGTGTAACAGATAATGAGTTTGGTATGGAAATGATTGACCCACCAAAAAATGCATCAGAGTGCTCCATATATGCTTTGGAGTTTCTGGAATTAAGTCGGAGTTTAAATGGTAGAATTCCAGAAACACTTGGAAGACTGGTGAATTTAAGACACCTTGATCTATCGCAGAATGGACTGACTGGTTCAATCCCTGAATCTGTAACAGGATTAAGATTTTTACAAGTAGTATATCTATATGAAAACCAGTTGACTGGTCCCATTCCAGAATTCCTTGGGAACCTTACCCAACTTGTCCTTTTTTCCAACAAATTGAATGGTTCAATTCCAGTTTCAATTGGGCAACTTGCCAAACTCCGTCATCTCTATATCTCTAACAATTCTTTAGAAGGAGCGGTTACCGAAGCCCATTTTTCTAATCTTTCAGTGTTGAAGGTCTTGGAAATGAGTAAGCTGACATTCAATGTTTCACGTGGGTGGATACCTCCATTCCAGTTGATATATCTTTCTCTCAGCTCTTGCAATATCGGGAATGGATTTCCGCAGTGGCTTCGACATCAGAGGAAACTTGGGATGTTAGAGTTGTCCAATGCTACACTTTCGGGGCCGCTGCCCACATGGCTGCGGAAGATGCCCATCATTCCTACTTTAGATCTCTCTCACAACAAACTCAGCGGATCTTTGAAAAACCTTCCTAATGCGAAAAATGATGATGTATATGGGTCTTTTGCTCTATTACTTCTGGAATATAACCTTTTCAATGGGTCAATTCCAAGGTCATTATGCAGAAGAACAGATTTGGAAGGGCTTGATCTTTCAAGAAACATGTTAAGTGGGAAAATTCCCAACTGTATGGGGAATCTGCAGCGTTTGACTATCATGAGTATAAGCTCAAATCAGCTCTCTGGTGCCATTCCTAGCTCAATTGCTCTTATTTCATCATTATTTTGGTTAAATTTGAACAAAAATAACTTTACTGGTGAAGTTCCTCCAGAATTAGGGAATCTACAAGGTTTGGGAGTCTTAGATTTGGGTGACAATAAATTATATGGAAATATACCCAATTGGATAGGGAAACAACTTACATCTTTGGTAGTTTTGAGTTTACACAAAAACAACTTCACTGGTAGAATTCCTCCATCTCTTTGCAAAAGTTCAAATCTTCAAATTTTGGATCTTGCATACAACAACTTAACCGGAACCATCCCTCCGTGTGTAGGAAACTTAAATGGCATGGTTGTGGGTCACTCGATGAATATGTATTATTCAGATATCGATGATGATAAGAATGTGATTCAGGTCATGAAAGGTGTTGATCTTGAATATACAACAACTTGGAGAATGGTTTATAACATGGACCTTTCAAGCAATAAACTTGTGGGAGAAATACCGGTCGAGCTAACTGCACTTAACATGTTGGTGGGTCTGAATCTGTCTAATAATCATCTGAGAGGGGGTATTCCAGAGAGCATTGGAAAGATGATGAATTTGGAAACTCTTGATTTCTCAAAAAACGAGTTGAGCGGGAGGATCCCTTCAAGCATGGCGGCTTTGACTTTTTTGAGCCATTTGAATTTGTCACACAACAACTTGTCGGGTCAAATTCCAACAGGAAATCAACTGCAGACGCTTATTGATGATCCATCAATATATGCTGGGAACAAACATCTATGTGGACCTCCATTGCAAAACACTTGCTCAAATCATCAAGATTCAACAACAACAACAAGCAAGAAGAAACACAAAGCAGCTGATGAGAAGATGGAGGTATGGTTGTTTTATGTGGATATAATGAGTGGTTTTGGAACAGGGTTTTGGGGTGTTATTGGAGTTCTGATGTTCAAGAAGCAGTGGAGACACAAACTTTTCATGTTTGCTGAGGAAACCATTGATAAGATATACGTTGCAGTTGTGGTAAGAGTTGCCAAGTTCAAGAGAGGAAGAGAATAGCTGCATAGATCATGTGGAATGCATGTAGTTCTTGAATGCATGTTATCAGTGATGGTTTTGCTTTTGAGATATGCTTATTCTAATGTATTACTATTTGGATTTTGTATTTGTATGACCTTTGTGATATCAGTGTTGTTTACAGGTGCTAATTTACAATATTTCTTTTGGATTTGGTATTTATACATGATCAAGTTGTAGATTTAGATTACTATGTATTTGAGTTGTAGATTTTTTTTTTCTTTTTAATTCTCGACCTTCTGCTGCTGCTCTCACTCCCAACATGCGGTTGCATCCCTCAGTTTTCCTCTACATTGGTCCAAGTAAGTAAGAACCATGTAACTGACTCATTATTTATTTCTTCATTTGTAAAATTTCTAGTTTTTCATGTTTAGAAAGAGGATGTTTGGGTGAAAGGTGGAGGTTTTTTTTTTTTTTTTTTTTTGTTGGATTTGGTATTTAGATAAGACTATGGTCTAGTATGAATCTGCAATGGTAGTGATCTTGGTTGATTGTTTGATACTATATTATTTCTAAGTTTGTGATATTTAGATAAGACTATGGTCTAGTATGAAAGAGGATGTAAAGAGGGTCATAAAGTCACTTCTGATACTATATTATTTCTAAGTTTGTGATATTTTGTCAGTTTTTTTCATTTTGGATTTTTCTTGACCCATCCCCTTTCTACTTATGTGTTTTAAGTTTTTCATATATTGTATCATGCTTACCCTAGTTGTTTACTTTATACATTTTGTTTCTTAATTTAGATCATTTTGAGTGCATCATCGCATGGCTCATCATGATTGCTCCTCTCCTCCATTAAACCATGTTAATTACTGGTGAGTTTTGTTGTGTACTTTGAATTGCTTCAAGTGGATAAAATATTTTGCATGAACCATATAATTTGAAAACACATTGTCTAATATATACCACAGCCTGATTAAATAATAAACACAAATAAATAAATAAAATGAATGTTGCATTCAGTTAAAGCAGCCCAATGTTTAAGGTTTAATACAGTGAAAAAATAATAATAGAACAAATATGTGAACTTTGGGGGATACTTTATCGACTTCAAATTCATATGTGAGGTCTACCGTGAAAGTAATTAGACTTCTTATGAATAGATTGGACTAGTTATCCTCAAAAAAGCATTTTTGTTCCAAAAGAATAAAAAAATTTGTTGCAATTTTGGTGATTATTTTGATGTTTTATAGCAATTTTGGTCATGTTCCAAGTAAAGTTACCATCTTACTGTTTATCTAAAAATATTGTAAGTTCATATATATTAAAATGCCTTTGAACATTCTTTTTATTAAATTTGTTTGCAGTTTTGGTTATATTTTTAATGGAACAATAAATTATTAAATTTGTCTATTGTATCAGGAGAAAATTACCAATTGTGTTTGGAATCTACCATGAGATTACGCTCAAATCAGCTCTCTAGTATCATTCCATGTTCAATTGCTCGTAATTCATTATTATATTGCTTAAATTAGGTGTGAGACCCATGTATTACACGAGTTTATTAAAAATAAAAATTTAATATCAATATTTAATCATTAAATATTTTATAAAATAATACTTTTACATAACATAATATAATCTTTTGTAATATTTATAAAAGAAATCAAATATTCTTTATAGCATTTATTAGACTTTATTATCAAATTAATAGAATGATTCTCTTTCCTTATATGAAATTTTATTTTAAAAAAATGAAAATTCCTAAAAAATAACAAGTGGAAAATAATAATTATAAAACTCCCATAAAATTACAAGTGGCAAAACTCTTGACAATTTGACAAGTGGCAAAAAAACCTTACATATTTGGTAGTTTTGAGGTTCAACAAAAACAACTTCACTGGTAGAATTCCTTGATCTCTTTGCAAAGATGGGATCTTGATTTCAATGTACAACGTCCAAAAGCTTAACTTGAACATGGGTGGGTAATAAATTCAATTATGGATAATATTCTGTTCTTCCCTTTCTGAAGTAAATTCGTGAATTTTCTTCACGAAAATCATTTGATTTTGGAATAACTAACAAATTAGCAAATGGGTGTTGTTTTACAAGAAGCAATCGGTCATTACAAGGCCCTTATGACCCAATTAACATCATGAAGAACTAGGTAAGTATTGTATACTAATTCTTGTAAAAAAAAGCATGGTGGTTGTTTTGTGAATCCAACCATGAAGTTTGAAAATTTCCATTTTTCAATCAATAATTGGTACTACATTCATCTTTATGAAGGTGCTTCAACGCCGATGATTACATCTACTTCAAGGTCCTTGTGAGTTTTTATGTTCTTTCGATTTTTTACTCAGATTATACATAAACCGACATACTGATGTTTATGGGTAATGGATTTTTAGGTTGATGTTAATATATATCATGTGTAAACCATAATATGCTCAATAATTTGCAATTATTGATGAAATAATCAAGAATCGACCCAAAATCATGCATTGATTGGTGATATTCTACACCATGTTTAGCTATGGTCGTTAATTTTATAATTGACCCAAAATCATGCATTGATTGGCTTGATTCTTTGTTTTGCAGCTTGTCGATCTGTGTGTGAATGCTAACTCAGGTGATGCCTTCATTTGATTCAACTTAGTGTGTTTAGTCTTAAAGAGAAATATTATATACTCCCTTTGTTTTAATGAAATTGCTTTAGGTTATGTATCTTTCATCTTATGACTTATATTTCATCTCACATCTGTTTTAAGGTTGCTAGAAGTTACATTTCTGGTATAAAGGGTGTCCCTGGTTGTACTTGCATACTTTGTTAGTCGGTATTAGATACACACCATATATAGGTTATGTTGTAATTTAGTTGCTATCTACAGTCAAAGCCAAACCATTCTTGTTCCATTCATATATGTTTTTTTACAATTAACTTTCATCACGTGCATTGTAGCAATTATTCTAATAAACGTTTATGGGTTGTGTTCTTTAATGCTTGCTGATCTCGAAGTGGTGGTTCGATGGACTCACAAAGTGGGAAACAAAAGGAAGAACAAACGAAGAGACCGATAAGGGTAACAAAGTGGGCGTGATAAACTCATTAGGACATCGCTTTATTTATATAAGGGGGTGTCCAATCTTGGGTTAACTGTGGACCAGAGTCAATTGCCACATAAGCTGTGACTAGACAGCCACCTCACCGTTTTTTACTGATTTGTCATGGAAACTTTTTATTACAGGTCAAGGGATCATTTCAACCGGTCAATTTATATGTCGTTCCCTTAATGTACAAAAAAGATTAAATGGGTGACCTTTTAAAACAAACTTGACAAGTTCGTTAGGATAACATGACATTTTCCCTTTTCCTATTAACAAATCCACATGTTCGTGTATCTCATTTCCGACTTAGATATATCGAAATCATAATATCGGTATTTAAATTTATAATTTCGTGTATCATTTCAAGAGATTGTAAGTATTAGATTACACTTTGGATAAGTTTCAACGTGCTCCCAACCTGTTTGTTTCTTTGTCACTTTAGCCCAACCAATTTATCACTTTTATTTTAAAAAGTTTGTCATCTTATTATTATTATTATTATTTTTTGCATATGAAGGGAACCAACTTGTGTTTTACCCATTATAACCGGTTAGGTTAGTTATTTGGCTTTCTTATTTGGCTAGAAAGTGTTGACATGTAGCTTCGTCATTCTAATTTCTTCCCATCTGTCAAACTTTCATCTACATCTCAACCATATGGCGGTTGGTTTAGTGATAAACTGATAACAATTATAAAGTCTTCCCATATGTGGAGATAAAGGCAAGAGAAAGGCGTGTACACACATACACATTGCTCAGTTTCACCCCTGCCTCCCCATTACCAAAACTCTAGTGCATACAGAGAAGATCAATGGAGAAGTACTTAGGAAACGCGTACAAAGGAGACGCATGTGTTCATATACATCTCTTTCCTTTTCAATTTCAGTTATTTCTAACATTTTCCTCAATTTCTCGATGCCTTCCTTCGATCGTGTGCTTTGTTTGTTTAGTTTCTCATCGAACATAATCACTTTATTTCTATTTTAGGTATAAACAAATTGAGATTTTCTATTAGGGATTCTGATCATCAAATTTTACAGAAATGTTTTTCGTTCCATGTTTTAGAGTCCCATGGAAATTTAACTTGAAGTTCAATATATAAAATGAATCGCTTGACATAAATTATGCGTTCTTTCTGCTCGTTAGTTTTCAGGATGAACTTGGGAATGGCATCTGGTAAGCGGTCAGCCAACTTCAGGAAAATTGATTATCATGTTCAGAACCGTCAGAGCTCCTCCCATGTGTGTTACTTGAAGGAGGTCAATGTTGTCCAAACACAGTGGCGATTGAGTTGAGTTACACACAACGGTGATAAACGATCCCTAGAAAGAATCTGGTAACTCCACCCTATACTAGGATTTTGTAATCGTAGGAGGCGATGGTTAGATCAAAGGGCGACATCGATGAGGGTTGTTGGAGATGATAACAAGGAGACATCAATTTTTGAGAAGATTGATCACAAGCAAAGCAATTTCAAGTAGTTGATGATCTACAACGAGTATTTTGGTCTGAGAGTGTGTGAGAACGGTTGTTGGCAGTGCAGAGGACATATCTGGTCATCAGAATAGCAAAATAAAGTACTGACATCGTCAGAATATTTGGTGTCAGCGTTGCTACTTGCAGTGGCAGCGAGGATACAAAGAATCATTGTGGTGCTCGTGTAAAGAACAATATGTAGAGGAGTAAGATGTCGGTGACTTTAGTGTCACCATGTCATTTTATGTAACTTGAATTAGCATGTGAGCTGAGGGGCTTCTTAATTTGTTTTCTAATATGTGTACGGGTTGGTGCGGAGTGCACGCATGTATAAGATCAAATTAGTAGCCGGTTCGACGACTAGTCGGGGGTCTGGGGGGAGCGCCCCTGGGTCCGGGGTTTCCAAAGGGGCAGCGCCCCTAGCGGGGTCCAAGGGGCAGAGCCCCTGGCTGGGGTCCCGCTAGTGGGATATTTAAATTCTTGAGGGTGATTATGGTAAAACTAATGAAACTCGTTAGTTTTGGTAATCCTAAATCCTCATTAAAATCTAGATTACCCTGACTTGCTTCCAAAGGAATCCATAACGGCCCAATCCTAATGAAACCCTAATATCATTTATTATATAAACGACTCTTCTTTTCAGAAAAATGGGACGATCTTAAGCTCTCGTTTTCATCATACTTCACAAAATCCTCTAGCATATTGGCTTACGATTTATGTGCCTAGAATCGTAAGTGTCCACTTGGATTATCCTATGATGAATTTCTTGTAACCCAGGCATAAGGTAGAAATATCAGTTAGGAAAGTGATATTACAATCCATGTTGGTATCCAGATCTCCACCATAAACCCTAAATTTCCCAACATTCAAACTGATATTTACTATTCTTGGAGATGGGTGACTCAATCCGCGAGATGACCACTAAGTTTGCAAATCTGGAGAAGTTCGATGGTGTCGACTTCAGGTTCTGGAAGAAGAAGATGCACTTCATGCTGACTACTCTGAAAGCATCATACGTGCTGACTACTCCAAGACCATCGGAGCCAGAGGAAGGTGTTGTTGAGACTATTGAAGACATAAGAAGGAGACAGAAGTGGGACAACGATGACTACATCTGCAAAGGTCACATTCTGAACGGTATGTCTGATGCTTTATTTGATATCCATAGTGAAGCCTTGTGTGCCAAGGAGCTGTAGGACACCCTTGAGTTGAAGTATATCACTGAGGATGCTTCTAGAAAGAAGTTTCTGGTCAGTGACTTTAACAATTATAAGATGGACGACACAAGGTCTGTTACTGAACAATTCAATGAACTCCTTGGCATATACGGTCAGTTTAAAATGCACCATATTAATATGGATGAGTCCATTGATGTGTCAACCATCATTGACAAACTGCCCCCATCCTGGAAAGACTTCAAACACAACTTGAAACATTAAAAGGAGGAACTGTCTTTGGTTCAACTTGCTAGTCACATTCATATTGAAGAATCTCTTCTTGCGAAGGAAAGTGAAGAATCTGAAAAACCCAAAGGAAAAGTTGAGCCTGGACAACCCTCGGTTCATATGGTTGAAAACAAACCAAGGAACCAGAACCACAAAGGACATGGCATACGTAAGCAGGAATATGTCCCAAGCAACTCCAACAAAAAGAGAAAGGATCTGGCTTGTTGGAGGTGCAATCAGGTTGGGCATTGCAAGCGTGATTGTTGTGTGATTTTGGGCAACAATGGTGCTGGAAATAGTGGAGCCAATGGGAAAGTGAACGGGTCTTCGCCTCAAGTTAAAGGAGGTCAGTTTTTGACTAACTTTGATAATTCTAATCAAAATTATGTTTATTATGTTTCATTTATCCCTAAATCATTCTATGTGCAGGATGATGATGTTGCTTGGTGGATCGACTCTGGAGCAACGAACCATGTATGCAAGGATAAACGGATGTTTAAATCATTAACTCCGCTTGAAGATGGGTCGGTGCTGAAAATGGGAGACAATTCTTTTATTCCTATTTGTGGTTTAGGTGTCGTGTGTCTTGAATTTACTTTTGGAAAGACAATTAAGTTATTTGATATTTTGTTTGTTCCCAAGATTCGCAAGAATCTTGCTAGTTCTAGTTGTTTGAATTCTGCTGGTTTTAAACAAGTTATTGAGTCGGATAAGTTTGTTTTGTCTAAGGGTGGAATGTTTATTGGCTGTGGGTATTTAAATAATATAATGTTTCATTTAAATCTTTTGAAAAATCATTACTTGTTCAAAATTTTGCATTTGTATCTTCTGTTTCTAATGTTGAAAAATCTATGCTTTGGCATGTAAGATTATGTCATGTCAACTTTAGAAGCATGCATGAGATGTCAAAAGATGGAATAATTCCAACCTTTGATATGGCATCTGATAAATGTAAAACATGCATGCTTACAAAAGTGACAAAACAGCCCTTTACTAGTGTCACTATGTAACATCCGGATTTCCAGGTATCGTAATTTCAATATTTGTTTTGAGATGAGAAAAGGGACTCGATGAGTTGGCGCTTAAACTCGTCGAGTAGGATCGTGATTGATGACTCAGATTAATGAATGGACTCGACGAGTTGGAGAGTCGACTTGATGAGTCCGTGCTATTGACAGAAACCCTAAATCTTCGGGCCTGAGCCCTATTTAAAGGCACTTATGGCCTTCATTTGTGGCCACACTCCCACGTGAGAAACCTAACGAACCAGAGAGCATAGAGAGTGAGGGAAGGAGCTAATTCTTCACTATTAGTGCATTCTTACAAGAAGGAAGGAGGGGATTCAAAGCTAGGCTGATTAAGGAGCTCAGATTTGTTATCACTTCATCAAAGGTTGTTGTTTGAGGTATGAATCCATGCCCATTTTCGTGTATATAGTAGATCCCATGGATCTAGGGTTTCTTTACCCCTTCTTTAGTTGGAATATTGAGCATATGGAGTCCCAGTGAGGAATAGACTTTAGATCTGGACCTTAAGAGGTCCAGAGAGTCCCAATCATCTAACTTTATGCAGTCCCATGAGAGTTTTGAGTCTAGATTACCATTTTATGAGTTATTTCATCAAATAGAGCCATATGTGCGATGCATGAACGTAAAGATGGGACGTTTACGTCACTTTTGGGTGTTAGAAGTTCAGATCTATAAGTTAGAGAAACAGATCTAACCTCAGAAGGTCGTTTGAGCATTGTCATGGAGGAAACTCGCCGAGTCCATGAGAGGACTCGACGAGTCGGATCGTGTTGCTCCGTGATTCGTGATCAGTGGTAACCCGAAGAGTAAAAGGTTAACTCGACAAGTCGAGTAAGGCCTTAGGAGGATTCAGAGAACACGCATGGACTCGATGGGTCTCGTCAAGGTTGGACCGTTGACTTTTGTTGACTTTCAGGGTTTAGCCAACATTTGGACATTTGGACCAGTGGAGGGGTAAAATGGTCTTTTCCCCTTCTAAGAGATTATAGGAAGGGATTAGTTTAGCCTTTGAGAATCGTTGTTAATTAGAGGTAATTTACTTTGTGTAATTAGGTGGAGGCTAGATCAGTATTTCGAGTTTAAGACTTTCCGAGATTACCCGAGGTGAGTTTTCTCACTATATTTACCTTGAGTGGTAAACCTTATGTGTGAACAGGGGGTCCTATGTGCATAAACTGTGTAATGAGATATCATGTTATTTACTTGTGTTATGCTTTATGAGTATTATATTGTGATGCTGAGTTAAGGGACCAGAGGGTCCATATGAGTTGTGGGACCAGAGGGTCCCACTGAGACACATTGACCAGAGGGTCTTATTGAGTTATAGCCTCGAGTGGCTAATGTGATGTGTGTCGTATTTTGGGGAACTCACTAAGCTTTTATGCTTACTGTGTTATGTGTTATGTGTTTCAGGTAGTTCCGAGGATCGCGACAAGGCATCGACATGATCCGTACACACTGATGGAGTGTTATGTATTATGTATTTGAGATTCTGGGATGTTGTTTTTACCAATGATAACAATTGATACATTTCAGTTTTGGAATTACTTAGGAGATGTGATATGTTTTAAAAATGAAAAAAATTGTTTTGGAAATTTACGTTATTACACACTAGAAATTCAGCTGTTTTGGAACTTGTACACAGTGACCTGTGTGATTTTCACTCCACTCCTTCTTTGGGAAATAAAAAGTATGTAGTCAATTTTATTGACGACTACACTCAGTTTTGCTATGTGTATTTGTTACATTCCAAGTATGAAGCCTTAGATAAATTCAAAATATACAAAACCGAGGTGGAATTGCAATAGGGCATTCCGGTTAAATGTCTCAGGACTGATTGGGGATGTGAATATATGGATCCCATATACTTCCAATCAGTGGATATCATTCTTGAGACCATGAAACCTTACTCGCCCAACAGAACGGTATTGTTGAACGCAAAAATTCAGTTTTAAAGGAAATGGTAAACTCGATGTTGTCTTACTCGAGATTGAGTGAAGGATTATGGGGAGAGGCCATGTTAACGTCCTGCTATTTATTAAATAGGGTTCCAAATAAAAGGAACAAAACAGTCCCATATGAACTTTGGTTCAAGAAAAAGCCGAATCTAAGTTATTTTCGGGTTTTGGGATGTCTGGTAGTTGTAAAACTCATCGAGCCCAAAAAGAAGAATTTGGGAGAACGTGGAATTGATTGTATGTTCATTAGATATGCTGAACATTCCAAGGCATATAGGTTTTATGTAATAGAACCTAATGATTCGGTTTCGATTAACACTGTTATCGAATCATGAGATGCAATTTTGATGAGATGCGGTTTTCATCGATTCAAAGACCTAAGGATTTGACTTTTTGTGCTCATAAAGAGCAAAATTCAGAAAGTCAAGATGGTGGTAATGTGCAAGAACCACAAGAGTTTCGTAGAAGCAAAATAGGTCATATTGCGAAAAATTTCGGATTTGACTTCCAACTATATCTGGTGCAAGGTTCAAGGGATGAAATTAATGTTGAATACTCTTATTGCTATAGTATTGAAGATGATACTAAGACTTATCAAGAGGCCATGGAGTCTTGTGGTAGTGCCTTTTGGAAGGAAGCAATTGATGATGAAATGTCATCAATTCTTGAGAACAACATATGGGTGTTGTCTGATTTGCCTCCAGGTTCTAAACCACTTGGTTGCAAATGGATTTTCAAAAAGAAAATGAATATTAATGGGAGTATTGACAAGTTCAAAGCCCGGTTAGTCATTCAAGTTTTTGTACAAAAACCCGGTATTGACTATTTGAAACGTATGCTCCGGTTGCACGTATTGCTACTATTAGATTGTTGATTGCTTTAACAAGTATCCACAATTTGGTTATTCACCAAATGGATGCGAAAACAACCTTTTTAAATGGTGATCTTGAAGAGGAAGTTTACATTAAACAACCTGAAGTTTTTATTATGCCCGGTAAAGAGCATATGGTTTGTAAACTTGTCAAATCTTTGTATGGCTGAAACAAGCGCCTAAACAATGGCATCAGAAATTTCATGAAGTTATTTTTTACTCTGGTTTCAAGACAAACCAATGTGAAAAATGTGTTTATAGTAGATTTGATAATGTTACTAAAGCTGGGGTGATCATTTGCTTATATGTAGATGACATGTTGATTTTTGGTACCGACCAAAATAAAGTAGATGAAACAAAGAAATTTTTATCATCTAAGTTTTCCATGAAAGATTTGGGAGAGGCTGATGTAATTCTTGGAATAAGAGTTAAAAGGATGAACAAAGGTTTGGTGATGACTCAAAGTCATTATATTGAGAAAATTTTCAAGCGGTTTAATGTTACCGATTGTTCTCCTATGAGTACTCCTACGGACCAAAGTGTGAAATTAATGCCAAAGTGTGAGATATTGTTCTTATATTGTGGCATGCATAGGTACTTTTCTTTTGAGTTCTGTACCTGCTTTATTTTTATTTGATTCGGGTGCGAGTCACTCTTTCGTGTCATTAGCATTTAGCCAACACATCAGTATCCGACAAGAGACGTTGAGTAGATCTATGCGAGTTTCTATAGCCGACGAGTGAGCGGTGTATGCTACTAAGGTGATTCGCGGATGTATACTCAAGATTTTCGTTGTTGAGTTACCGATAGATTTGGTACCTATTGCGATGGGAGATGTCTGTATCATCGTTGGCTTGGATTGGTTGAGCCGATTCGGAGCTATTATCGACTGCAAGCGTCATTTGGTGACCATACGATACCCTAGTGGTGGAGTACTTACGGTATATGGTGAAGGTACCCGATCTGGGTCAGCATTTTTCTCGGCTGCCAGAGTGAGGCAGAGTCTACAGCATGGGTGTAGAGGGTTTGTAGCCTATGTGATGGATACACGAGTTGCCGTAAAGAGGCCGAGTTCTGTTGATGACGTACCGATAGTGCGTGAGTTCTCAAATGTTTTTCCTGAGGAGTTTCCGGGTGTGCCTCCGAAGAGGTAGGTGGAGCTCCATATTGATTTGGTTCTGGAAGTAGCGCCTATTGCCAAGGCACCTTATCGCCTAATGCCACCAGAGATGCAGGAGTTATCCTCACAGCTTCAGGAGCTGCTGGGAAAGGGGTTCATCCGACCGAGTAGCTCGCCGTGGGGAGCGCCGATCCTTTTTGTCAAGAAAAAGGATGGTTCACACCAGATGCGCATTGATTACCAGGAGTTGAACAAGTTGATGGTCAAGAACCATTATCCACTACTGATGATCGATGATTTGTTCGATCAGTTGCAAGGTGCATCTTGGTTCTCCAAGATATACATGAGGTTTGTATATCATCAGATGAGGGTACGTGATGAGGATATCCCAAAAACGGCGTTTAGGACTCGTTATGGGCATTATGAGTTCGTGGTGATGCATTTTGGGATCACCAATGCACCGGCAGTGTTTATGTTGTTCGATAAGGTGTCTGAGTCCATAACTATTTCTGGTCAGTACTTGACTCGACCCGGCATGGTCCATTTGGGTTGCATGGCACCATGCAATTGGATGGACTAAATGAGAGAAATAACACTTGGAGATTATTAATATATTATAAGTTCTAATATATTAATAATATTATTTGATTAGTTTGATCAAGAATTAATTTAGAATTAATTAAGTGATCAAAAGATAACTAATTATATGGGTTGATTATGTAAATCATCCATATCTTGTATAGTGGGCTAAGAGGCTCCATGGATTATCAAGTTAGGTTCCACCCATAGGATGCTCCATGGATGATCCATGGGAGTTACAAACCCATGGGTCATGGAAATGAAGAGTCATGACACATTAGGGTTTACATGGTGTAACCCTATATGTGTCAACACTATATAAGAGTCCCATTCTCCACCAAAATCGGCTACACATGTGAAACACATATGAAACAAGAGGGCTAGGCCGATTTTAAGAAGTGTGTATTCTCTCAAAAGTCTTTCCAAGAGCATTTGGTGTTGTGTGAAGCATTTGAGGCATCACACTTGGGGTGCTAGGCTCACAAGGTTTCAAGGAACATAAGCAACAACAAGGTAAGTTATTCTATCTTTCATTCAAGTTAAAAAATTGTTCACCATGTATACTAGATAGGAATATAACCTTGGAGTTCAACTTTGCATGATAATTAGACAAACATAGATCCAAGGTTATTAGGGTTGCATGTACACTTAGGAAGTGTTAGAATGATCAAAACCCATCAGTGGTATCAGAGACTAGGCTTGCTTGTCTGATTTTTGTGCAAACTGCTTGAAAAATCGAGTATTCTGTTTTCTGCCCGTATGAACTCGCCGAGTCCATGGGGGGACTCGACGAGTCCATGACCAAATGCAAGCTACTCGTCGAGTCATTTCATGCACTCGACGAGTAGAGGCTGCAGTTTTCTAAATTTCGGTTCTTGTTGCTGGAAATGGACTAGGAATATTACCCTAAACTGTTTTGGTGTTTTAAAACTTGTTTTAGTTGGTGTAATGTTCATGTTAATCCATTTACAACAACAAGTTATCAAAATTACAAGTTTTTAAGTGTAATTTTTGATTCATGAAAGTGTTCATATTCATGTTCTTGATCTTATGATGTTTAGATGATCATAGGAATTATTTGTAACCTATGTGGTAGTTTAATTCTTGATCATAATGTGTTTTATTGGAGTCCATAACTTGTCCTCAAGTTATGGAAAACCAAGAGTCTCACTTGCTTTAAAACCATTAAAAGAACACATGGGTTATAAAAATGAAGAGTCTTCATTTTTAATACCCTAATAAACTCATAAGTTACAAGAAATGAAAACTTTTAAAAGTTTACAAAACTTTCCCTCAAGTTTTGGAACAAGTAAAGTCGTGTTAAACTTTAGTTCCAACCCATAGAATTTTAAAAGTTAAAATTCTACCCTTATACTTATAATATTATAAGGTAATAATATAAATATATATATATATATATATATATATATATATATATATATATATATATATATATATATATATATATATATATATAAGATCAAAGTCGTCTTACCGCTAGTACGCCTCATTCACGAAGCCGGTCTATAAGGTGGGTATAAGGTTGTTGTCTATAAAATGGCAACTTAATGGGTGTCCACTCTCACCCACCGCTTGCTTGATTGGTTGAGGGTCGTTAGTCGAATGGGTAGGACAAGGACTTATAAATTCTCATTAAAAGTATGATGAATATTATAAAGTAACTAAATGTTTTATTAAATTCCCAATCTTAGTTACTTTAGGAAAAATGTGAATAAGGTGCTAATCCATGAAATTACACTTTACACTCTGTTTAAGTCGTTGGTGGAGCGTGTGTGGTTAACTGGCACACTAACATGGACTTAACAAGGTAGGTAAAGGGTGACTTAAAATTTATCATAGTATCGGTGGAGCATGTGTGGTTTACCGGCACATCGATTGAGTGATAAACTTTAAGGGTACCAAGTGATTTACATGGTTACTTCACACCTCGTTTTGTGATCCTCGGTATCCCAGTCACAAAACTTGGAGGGCACACTCGAGATTGAAACATGCCTTTGAAAAGTTCATTGAATCTCAAAAGAATCTAGGAATTTCTAAGAAACCAATCAAAAACCTAATATTTAATATTTCAGTTTTCGTGGTGGAAATTGGTGAATCGTCATTCACCTACCTTTCAAATATGTTATAGCTTGGATTACGGCATACCTCTTCTAAGTTATAATATATTGTGATTGGATCCTAGCCTTAATATTACATTTGGGTGTTTTATTAAGGACTCTCTTAATATCTAAACTAATCTTGTCCTCTTCCTTCAGATGTCTTCAAACAATGTTGCTTCTGACTCTAATCCTAATGGCTCCTTTACCCTTATGAACTTGTGTGGGAAAGTCACTTTTGATGGATCCAACTTCAATGAGTGGATCAGAAACATTAGGATGATTACCCGCTACGAGGACAAAGAATATGTCCTCGACAAGGAGCTTAAGGAGATTGATGAGACCACTGCAACTCCCCAGGAGATCGCTGACTGTCAGGCACATGAAAGGGATGCTACCAAAGTGGCATGCATCATGATGGCCACGATGACAGCGGAACTCCAAAAGTCCTATGAGGACTTCTACCCTTTTGAAATGCACCAAGATCTGATGGAAAGATACCATCAAAGTGCACGACAAGTGAGGTATGAAATCATCTGCTCCATGATAACAACCATGATGAAGGACGGGGAATCCGTCACGAGCCACATGTAGAAAATGCAAAGGTATGTGGATCGGTTGCTGAAGCTTAATGTGAATTTTCTTGAGGAGCTTGCAATAGATATCATTTTGCACTCCTTACCATCGTGCTATGATCAATTCCGCATGACATATCACATGAATAAGGAAGAGGTCACACTCAGCAAACTTCAGGGTCTTCTCAAGACCACAGAAACAGGTCTTAAGGGGAAGTCGGTTGTTAACACTCCTACTCCAAACTCCACTCCGGTTTTGGCAATCGGGAAAAGTTGAGGGAAGAAGAGAAAGAGCTCTTCAAAAGGTACCAAGGCTAGGACCCTTGATGGCTCTTCTTCAGGTTGAACCAAGAAAGGTTTCGTAACTCCTTCTTCTGACCCAAAAGAGGCTGAATGCTTCTATTGCCATGGAAAATCACATTAGAAGCAAAACTGCTCAAAATACCAGCAAGATGTGAAGGATGGGAAATTTAAACCCAACCATGCAGGTATTTACACTATCTTATCTAATAACTCACTCCATTCTAACTCTTGGGTCCTTGATACTGGTTGTGGTATTCATATATGTTCTGATTTGCAGGGACTAAGAAGAAGTGAGAATGTGGAGCAAGGAAGAATAAACTTAATCATGCGGAATAGGAAAGCTTTACCTGTCACCAAGATTGGAGTTTATACTTTATCGCTAATAGTGGGTTTAGTTTAGATTTGAATAAGTGTTGTTATTCGCCAGAAATGGCAAGAAATATTATTTCCTTTCATGCATTGTATAAACAAGGTTTCACCTTTTCATTTGATAATGAAGTCGGTTCTATTAATGCTTTCTTTAATAATGTTCTTTATTTTAAAGCATTACCTTGTGATGGCGTGTATGAAACAATATCTGTGGTTGATAACTTAGGAAATAATGTATTGTGTATTGATTCTGTTAATAATAACTTGGATAAAGCATCATTATGGCATTGTCGTCTTGGACATATAAGCAAGAAACACATAGGCCAACTCCAAAAGGATGGAGTCTTAGAGTCATTTGACCTAAAGTCAGATGATAGTTGCGAATCATGCTTACTTGGAAAAATGACAAAGTCACCCTTCACAGGTTCTTGTGAGAGGGGTGAAGGTTTGTTGGATCTTGTACACACGGATGTGTGTGGGCCCTTCAAACATGCCACAAGGGATGCTAATCGTTATTATTTGACTTTTACAGATGATTACAGTAGATATGGATATGTCTACTTAATCAAGCATAAGTCAGAGACTTTTGAAAAGTTTAAGGAATTTAAACATGAAGTCGAGAATCAATTGGGCAGGAACATTAAGATGCTTCGATCCGATCGAGGTGGTGAGTATCTTAGTTCAGAGTTCCTTGACTATCTTAGGGAATGTGGGATTGTCTCACAATTGACACCTCCCAGGACACCACAGTTGAATGGTGTGGCTGAGAGGCGTAATCAAACCTTGTTGGATATGGTTCGTTCCATGATGAGTTGAGCTTCGCTACCAATCTCATTTTGGGGGTATGACTTAGAGACATTCGTCTATATCCTTAATCTAGTCCCTACAAAGAAAGTTGCCAAAACTCCTCATGAGATGTGGACTGGTAAAGTACCCAAACTAGACCACATTAAGATTTGGGGTTGCGAGGCTTTCGTGAGACGCGAGACTCATGACAAGCTCGAACCTCGAAGCGAGAGGTGTATTTTCATCGGCTACCCATAGCAATCCTTTGGTTACCTCTTCTACAGAGCTAGTGAAAATGTGGTCTTTGTAGCTAGGAGGGCTTTCTTTAGAGAGAGAGAGAGTTCATAAGCCAAGGAAACAGTGGGAGGCAAGTTGATCTTAAAGAAATTCAAGAGTCAAGCGGTGAAGGAACTTCAAATCCTAGCACTCAACTTGAGGAGGAAACTCCTATTGAGCCAATTGACAAATCTGTACCTCTGAGGCGTTCCATAAGGGTTAGGAATGCACCTGAGCATTACTATGGATTCCATATTACTGCAGAAGGTGATACACTTATCAGTGATGAGACACTGATAGGTCTGGATGAACCTGACAGTTACGCGGAAGCCATGGCAGGCCCTGAGTCAGCCAAGTGGAAAAGAGGCAATGGACAGCGAGATACAGTCTATGTATGATAATCAAGTTTGGAACTTGGTTGAGAGTGTACCAGGTCGTAAGACAGTAGGGTGCAAATGGATCTTCAAGAAAAAGACCGACATCGATGGTAAAGTACACACTTATAAGGCACGACTGGTTGCAAAGGGTTTCTCACAAACTCCAGGAGTTGATTATGATGAGACTTTTTCTCCAGTGGCCAAGATTAAGTCTATTAGGGTTCTGTTAGCCATTGCTGCATTTCATGACTATGAAATATGGCAAATGGATGTCAAAACTGCTTTCCTTAATGGAAAGTTGGATGAAGATGTTTACATGAGTCAGCGAGAAGGTTTTGTCAGCAACAAGTACCCTAATAGAGTGTGTAAGCTTGAGAAATCCATTTATGGATTAAAGCAAGCACCTCGCAGGTGGAATCTTTGCTTTGATGAGAAAGTCAAGGAATTTGGCTTTTATAGGAGTGAAGATGAATAGTGGGAGTATAGTTAGCTTTTTGGTATTGTATGTGGATGACATACTACTCATAGGAAATGACATCCCAACACTGCAGGAAGTTAAGTCCTGGCTTGGGAAGTGTTTCTCTATGAAGGACCTAGGAGAAGCTGCCTATATTCTAGGGATAAGGATCTTGAGAGACCGGAATAAAAGACTAATTGGACTTAGTTAGAGTACCTACTTGGATAAGGTGCTGAAGAGATTCAGCATGCATGACTCCAAGAAAGGAGAGTTACCCATCCAGAGTAACGCCAGATTGAGTAAGACACAAAGCCCTAGCACTGAGGCTGAGATAGCATAAATGAGTCGAATACCTTATGCTTCGGCTGTAGGATCGATCATGTATGCTATGACGTGTACTCGACCTGATGTAGCCTTTGCCCTGAGCATGGTTAGCAGGTATCATGGGAATCCTGGCAAGGCACACCGGACTGCGGTAAAGAATATCCTCAAGTACCTACGGAGGACTAAGGACTGGGTCCTTACCCTCGGTGGGAGTGATGACTTGAGAGTTGTAGGGTATAGTGATGCTAGCTTTTAGACTGATAGGGATAATTTCCGCTCTCAGTCAGGCTGGGTCTTTACCCTAAACGGAGGAGCAATTTCTTGGAAGAGTTCCAAGCAGGAGACAGTGGCTGATTCCACTTGTGAATCAGAGTATATAGCAGCGAGCGAGGCAGCAAAGGAGGCAATATGGCTAAAGAACTTCATTGGAGACCTTGGAGTTGTACCAGCTATAAAGGAGCCCATGGAAATTTACTGTGATAGTGAAAGTGTTGTTGCCTTAGCCAAGGAACCAAGGGATCACGGGAGATCCAAGCACATCGACAAAAATATCATTTTATCAGACATCGCATAGAAGAAGGAATCCTCATGGCAAAGAGGGTATCATCGGATGAGAACCCAGCAGATCCCCTCACAAAGGGACTGAGTAGGGTTAAGCATCTCCAGCATGCTCGGAGCATAGGGCTAAAGGATGATATAAGTTCTAGTAGTTAGATAAATTATGAAATTTGTAAAGTGTAATTGACATTAGACGATGAATAAAAGGTGTTTTATTTATGAGTAAAGTGTTGCTATCTCTTGTCGATCGTTTACTATAATTTCTTTTGCATGTTTTGACTTCCAGAATAGTATGTTGTGGTTTCACATATTATTCAAACCTCCACAGTCGGTCATATGTCGGAAGTAGGTATGAATCAAGACTGTCATTATTGGTTGCAGAGGTCTAAGGTGTTGGACATGGCTACAACAATCATGAGTGCTCATAAGTTCTGAGCATTGGACTCAATCCATGCTCACTGGAATCACTTCATGGAATTTTATCTCGAGTGATCGTGAGACGGTAATATCATATAAGTCTTGAAACCTAGAGATATGATTTGTTACTTACGAGTTGGTTATGCATTGATTGTACGAAAACGCATTGGTAAATCGATGTTATAAAACGTGCTTTTGTGTGTAATTCAATGAGTGGTAGAACAAACATATGAGTCGAAGTTTATATGTTCCTTCTTGGATTAGAAGCTGATATCTGGGCCCCTTGATGATTTTGTTTTGACCTATGCACCGGGCCCGGTCAGAACTAAGTTGATGTGTTCAATTAATTTCTTTGTCAAACAAATCGGAAATCAGGAAACAAACTGTTGGACAATAAGTAAGACATTGTTCCATGTATTTGTCCGGCTGATATCTAGAACAGGGGATTATATGATCACTTATCTTAAATGGCGTATCAACATCTTCTCAGTTCCGAGAGACCTTGAAAGAGCTACGATTGCCGGTCGGTTCCTAAAGTACTGTAGTTATAGTTATTAGACTTATCCAAGTGGGAGACTGTTGGATAAGGTGTCTAAGTCCATAACTATTTCTGGTCAGTACTTGACCCGACCCGACATGGTCCATTTGGGTTGCATGGCACCATGCAATTGGATAGACTAAATGAGAGAAATAACACTTGGAGATTATTAATATATTATAAGTTCTAATATATTAATAATATTATTTAATTAGTTTGATCAAGAATTAATTTAGAATTAATTAAGTGATCAAAAAATAACTAATTAAATATATGGGTTGATTATGTAAATCATCCATATCTTGTATAGTGGGCTAAGAGGCTCCATGGATTATCAAGTTGGGTTCCACCAATAGGATGCTCCATGGGAGTTACAAACCCATGGGTCATGGAAATGAAGAGTCATGACACATTAGGGTTTACATGGTGTAACCCTAGATGTGTCAACACTATATAAGAGTCCCATTCTCCACCAAAATCGGCTACACATGAGAATCACATGTGAAACACATATGAAACAAGAGGGCTAGGCCGATTTTAAGAAGTGTGTATTCTCTCAAAAGTCTTTCCAAGAGCATTTGGTGTTGGGTGAAGCATTTGAGGCATCACACTTGGGGTGCTAGGCTCACAAGGTTTCAAGGAACATAAGCAACAACAAGGTAAGTCATTCTATCTTTCATTCAAGTTAAAAAATTGTTCCCCATGTATGCTAGATAGGAATATAACCTTGGAATTCAACTTTGCATGATAATTAGACAAACATAGATCCAAAGTTATTAGGGTTGCATGTACACTTAGGAAGTGTTAGAATGCTCAAAACCCATCACATGGATCTCATGAACCGAGTGTGCAGACCGATGTTGGACCGATCGGTGATTGTGTTCATCGACGACATTCTAGTATACTCGAGATCCAGAGAGCAACATGAGGAGCATCTGAGAGAGAACCTTGGAGTATAGAGATCGGAGAGGCTTTATGCCAAATTCTCCAAGTGTGATTTCTGGTTACGAGAGGTCCAGTTCTTGGGGCACTTCAATAATCAGAATGAGATATTGGTCGATCCGGCTAACATTGAGGCTATTATGAGTTGGGAGGTGCCGAGATCCCCCACCGAAATCAGGAGTTTTCTGGGGTTAGCCGGCTACTATCGGAGGTTTATCAGAGATTTCTCCAAGATTCCCATTCCCTTCACCAGATTGACCCGGAAGGGTGTTGCTTTTACTTAGGGTCCCAAGCAGCAGACCTCGTTTAAGAATCTTCTCCAGAAATTATGTGAGGCATCGATGTTAGCCCTTCCGGAGGAATGGAGGATTTCGTGGTGTATTGTGATGCGTCTATATCAGGGTTGGGTGCGGTGCTTATGCAGAGAGGGCACGTGATAGCCTACGCATCAAGGCAGCTGAAGCCTCATGAGACAAGGTATCCCACCCACAATCTGGAGTTGGGGGCAGTGGTTTTCTCCGTCAAGATATGGCGACATTATTTGTATGGGATTTAGTGTACCATATACACGGACCACAAGAGCTTGAAGTATCTGATGGATCAACCTAACCTGAATATACGCCAGATGAGATGGTTGGATGTCGTAAATGATTACGACTGCGAGATCCTGTACCACTCGGGCAAGGATAACGTGGTAGCCGATGCTATGAGTCGCAGGGCGGAGAGTGCCCCGATTCGAGATATATATATGAGGATGACGGTAATGACTCCGATGTTGGATACCATTCGAGAGGCCCAGGAAGAGGCTGTGAGACCGGAAAACCACAAGAGAGAGCGGGTGATTGGGCAGGTGTCCAAGCTTGTTACCGAGAGTCGAAGGCTTATGACCTTTCATGGTCAGATTTGGGTGCCATTTATGAGCGAGGCACACAACATACTGATGGAGGAGGCGCACAGGTTGAGATTCTCGATCCATCCCGGGGCCACTAAGATGTATTTGGACCTGAAGAGAGATTATTGGTGGCCGTGTATGAAGAGGCATGTTGCATGGGTAGTAGAGAGGTGCTTGACCTGTCGCCTAAAGGCCGAGCACCAACGTCCGCATGGAAAGTTGCAGCCACTAGAGGTTCCCCAGTGGAAGTGGGAACAAATTTATATGGACTTCATCACCAAATTGCCAAGGACCGCGAAGGGTGTTAATGCAATTTGGGTGATTGTGGATCTGTTGACGAAGAGCGCTCACTTCCTTGTTATCAGTGAGAGCTCTTCTACGGAGAGGATGGTAGAGATATATGTTAGAGAGGTGGTGTCGCGGCATGGAGTGCCGATCTTAATCGTGTCAGACCGAGATGTACGTTTCACTTCCAAGCTATGGAAGAAGTTCCGTGACGAGCTGGGTACGAGATTGCACTTCAGTACTGCTTACCACCCATAAACGGATGGCCAGAGTGAGCGAACGATACAGACGCTCGAGGAAATGCTTCGAGCATGTGTTATGGACTTCGGGGGAAGTTGGGACACATACCTACCTCTGGCTGAATTTTCTTACAACAACAGCCACCATTCAAGTATTGGTATGCCTCCCTTTGAGCTCTTGTATGGGAGGAGATGTCGGACTCCCATCTCTTGGGGAGAGCTAGAGCAACGAGTGATGGGTAGCACTGAGACAGTTCTTAAGACGACTGAGCAGATACAGCAGGTCAGGCAGAGATTGCTGACAACCCAGAGCCGCCAGAAGAGTTATGCGGATAGGCGGAAATCCAAGCTCGAGTTCCAGGTTGGAGATTTCGTACTCCTTTAGGTATATCCTTGGAAAGGAGTGATCTGATTCAGGAAGAGGAGCAAGCTGGGGCCCTGATACATTGGTCCGTTCAGGGTGACCGCGAGAGTGGGTAAGGTAACATACCGTTTAGAGCTACCTACGGAGTTGAAACAGATTCATGGTACCTTCCACGTATCACAATTGAGGAAGTGTATAGCCGATGAGATGATAGTAGTGCCACTAGAGGATATTCAGGTGGATACGAGCCTGAACTACATTGAGAGGTCCATCGCGATCTTCGATCGGAAGATCAAGGTTCTGAGGAACAAAGAGGTGCCTCTGGTTCAGGTTCAGTGGCAATATCGTAGAGGGTCCGAGCTGACTTTAGAGCAAGAGGCAGAGATGCAGGAGGAGCATCCAGAGTCGTTGAGACTTTGAGGGCGAAGTCTGATTCTAGTGGGGGAGAATTGTCACATCCAGATTTCCAGGTATTGTAATTTCAATATTTGTTTTGAGATGAGCAGAGGGACTCGACGAGTTGGCGCCTAAACTCGTCGAGTAGGATCGCGATGACTAGGATTAATGAATGGACTCAACAAGTCAGAGAGTAGACTCGACGAGTCCGCGCTGTTGACAGAAACCCTAAATCTTCGGGCCTGAACCCCATTTAAAGGCACTTATGGCCTTCATTTGTGGCCGTACACCCAATTGAGAAACCCTAACGAACCAGAGACCATAGAGAGTGAGGGAAGGAGATAATTCTTCACCATTAGTGCATTCTTACAAGAAGGGAGGAAGGGATTCAAAGCTAGGCTGATTGAGGAGCTCAGATCTGTTATCACTCTATCAAAGGTTGCTATTTGAGGTATGAATCCATGCTTATTCTCGTATATATAGTAGATCCCATGGATCTAGGGTTTCTTTATGCCTTCTTTAGTTGGAATATTGAGCATATGGAGTCCTAGTGAGGAATAAACTTTAGATCTGGAACTTGAGAGGTCTAGAGAGTTCAAATCATCTAGCTTTATGCAGTCCCATGAGAGTTTTGAGTCTAGATTACCATTTAATAAGTTATTTCATCAAATAGAGCCATATGTGTGATGCATGAACGTAAAGATGGGACCTTTACGTGACTTTTGGGTGTTAGAAGGTCAGATATATAAGTTAGAGCATTATAGATCTGACCTCAGAAGGTCGTTTGAGCATTGTCATGGAGGAAACTCACCGAGTCCATGAGAGGACTCGATGGGTCGGATCGTGTTGCTCCGCGATTCGTGATCAGTGATAACGCGATGAGTAAAAGGTTAACTCGAAGATTCGAGTAAGGCCTTAGGAGGATTCAGAGAACACGCATGGACTGGCCAAGTCACTCGAGTGCACTCGACAAGTCTCGTCAAGGTTGGATCGTTGACTGGAGTTGACTTCCGTTGACTTTTAGGGTTTGGTCAACATTCAAACAATTGGACCAGTGGAGGGGTAAAATGGTCTTTTCCCCTTCTGAGAGATTATAGGAAGGGATTAGTCTAGCCTTTGAGAATTTTTGTTAATTAGAGGTAATTTACTTTGTGTAATTAGGTGGAGGCTAGATCAGTATTTCGAGTTCGAGACTTTCCGAGATTACCCGAGGTGAGTCTTCTCACTATACTTACCTTGAGTGGTAAACCTTATGTGTGACCAGGGGGTCCTATGTGCATAAAATGTGTAATGAGATATCCTGATATTTACTTGTGTTATGCTTTATGAGTATTATATTGTGATGCTGAGTTGAGGGACCGGAGGGTCCATATGAGTTGTGGGACCAGAGGGTCCCACTGAGACACATTGACCAGAGGGTCTAATTGAGTTATAGCCTCGAGTGGCTAATGTGATGTGTGTGGTATTTTGGGGAACTCACTAAGCTTTTATGCTTACCGTGTTATGTGTTATGCGTTTCAGGTAGTTCCGAGGATCGCGGCAAGGCACCGACATGATCTGTACACACTGATGGAGGGTTATGTATTATGTATTTGAGATTCTGGGATGTGTTTTTACTATGATAACAATTGATACATTTGAGTTTTGGAATTACTTAGGAGATGTGATACGTTTTAAAAATGAAATTTTTTTTGGAAAATTACGTTGTTACAAGTTGGTATCAGAGCCTTGGTTTGAGGGATTCGGATGCACCCTTGGGTGTATTTGGACTCAAAGTGAGGATTTGAGAAAGATTTTCAAAAAGAGATGAATGTTCCTAAAAATGACCAAGAGTTTAAGAGAAGTCGAGCCGGAGCAGTGTGTACAATCAGCCAGGGCCGAGCGGTGATTTCCTAAAATACCCTTATTTTGTGCTATGAGATATTTTATGTGATATGATGCATGCTAGAGAGTAGTAGGTGATTCATATATTAGGACTAGGGTGGCCTGATTTGTGATGCTTTAGCCTAGGGATTTCTGCTATTAGTGTTTAGCTTGAGTATGAGTATCTAGCAGGAGCGAGCCAATGAGAGAACTACTGTGAGAGTTGCTTGTGAGGCATAGAGTACTTGTAAATTGGGATCTGAGGAGGAGGACTTGGGGTGAACAATGATGCGATGTGGAAGGTAGTATTGGGCCCGTACTACTAGAAGTACCGGATTAGTGAGCGGCCCAAGTAAGAATCCTAGGGATGCTAAGTAACAAGTAGGTACGGGTAATCGAGTGTGAGTATGCTCGAGCGGGTCTCTGATGATATTGTGTTGTGTTTTAGAGACATCGTAGTGGGGACACGCCACAAACCTGGGAGCAGTGGGTGTAGCGATGAGGATATACGGAGGATGATCCACGAGGAGGTGGCTACAACTATTCGAGCAGAGATTCCGGAGATGTTTTGGTCTATCAAGACCACCTTGATTTAGACATTTGACAAGCGATACGTTGCTATCACTGAGGCTGCTGCTTCAGCGGCCACTGCAGCCGTCGACGTTGCTAGGCCGCAGGGAGGTGACTCGTTGTTGTTCCGAGAGTTAAGCAACATAAAGCCACCAGAGTTTTATGGGACGCATGATCCGATTGCTTCTATGAGGTGGATCTCTGATATCGAGGGGTGTTTTATATGTGTTCTTGTCCCGACCATTTGAGAGTTCGGTTTGCGTTGAACCAACTTCGCTTGGGAGCGAAGGACTGGTGGAAGTTTGCGATAGCTGGCTTCACCACTACATATCATGCCGCAATAACATGGGAGAGGTTTGTTCAGATGTTTTGAGACGAGTATGTTCCCCCAGTAGAGAGGGAACGTTTGGCGCAGGAGTTTCTGTTTCTCTGGCAGAAGGCATAGTCAGTGATTGAGATCTCGAGGATGTTCCATGAGAGGGCGATGTTTTGCACCGAACATGTGTCCACTGAGCAGCCACGTGTGAGTCGATATCTAAGCATACTGAGGAGGGACATACGTGAGTTCATGGCGAACTCGTCGTACTGGACATTGGTCGAGCTCCGGGCCAATGCCAGGAGGAGAGAGATTGAGCACAAGCTTCAGACCAGGGAGGATGAGGAGGAGTCCCGGGGGAGGGACCGGAGGCCAGTGCAGTCGCAGTCGGCAACGAAGCGGGCTAAGCCCACTGATTCTAGAGTTGGGGGGTAGAAGGGCGGCACTTGTGGCAAGTGCGGAAAGAGTCATGAGGGTTCTTGCCAAACGGGGATCTGCTACAAATGCGGCAATTAGGGGCACATGGCGAAGGATTTCCCAAAGGGATTCTCGGTTTGCTTTCTTTGTAACCAGACTGGCCTCCGGAAGGCCGAGTGCCCCCAGCTAGTGCAGGGACTAGTACATGGATATGCACCTACTTCTGTTTGTGCTTCTGAAACCCGGCCAGTGAAGGTTGAGGCGCCGAGAGCTCACGGGAGAGCCTTTCAGTTGACAGTGGAGGAGGTCCACGCAGCGCCCGATGTCATGGCTGGTATGTATTCATTTATTTACTTGCACTGAGTTTGAGATATTGTTCTTATATTGTGGTATGCATATGTACTTTTCTTGTGAGTTCTGTACCTACTTTAGTGTTATTTGACTCGGGTGCGAGTCAATATTTCATGTCATTAGCATTTAGCCAGCACATTAGTATCTGATGAGAGGCGTTGAGTCGACCCCTACGAGTTTCTATAGCCGACGAGCGTGTGGTGTATGCTACTGAGGTGATTCAAGGATGTATACTCTAGATTTTCGGGGTTGAGTTCCCGATAGATTTGGCACCTATTGCGATCGGGGATATCTGTATCATCGTTGGCATGGACTGGTTGAGCCGACTTGGAGCTATTATCGACTGCGAGCGTTAGTTGGTGACCATACGAGACCCTAGTGGGGGAGTACTTACGGTATATGGTGAGGGTACCCGATCCGGGTCAGCATTTTGCTTGAATGCCAGAGCGAGGCAGAGTCTACAACAAGGCTGTAGAGGGTTTGTAGCCTATGTGATGGATACACGAGTTGTCGCAGAGAGGCCGAGTTCTGTTGATGAGATGCCGACAGTGCGTGAGTTCCCGGATGTTTTTCCCGAGGAGTTGTCGTGTGTTCCTCCGGAGAGGTAGGTGGAGTTCCATATTGATTTGGTGTCGGGAGCGGCGCCTATTTCCAAAGCACCTTATCACCTTGCGCCACCAGAGATGCATGAGTTATCCTCGCAGCTTCAGGAACTGTTGGGAAAGGGGTTCATCCGACCGAGTAGCTCGCCGTGGGGAGCGCCGATCCTTTTTGTCAAGAAAATGGATGGTTCCCATCGGATGCGCATTGATTATCAGGAGTTAAACAAGTTGACGGTCAAGAACCGTTATCCACTACCGAGGATCGATGATTTTTTCGATCAGTTGCAAGGTGCATCTTGGTTCTCCAAGATAGAATTGAGGTATGGATATCATCAGATGAGGGTACGTGATGAGGATATCCTAAAAATGGCATTTAGGACTCATTATGGGCATTAGGACTTCGTGGTGATGCCTTTTGGGCTCACCAATGCACCAGCAGCGTTCATGGATCTCATGAATGAGTGTTCAGACCGATGTTGGACCGATCGGTGATTGTGTTCATCGACGACATTCTAGTATATTCAAGATCCAGAGAGCAGCATGAGGAGCATCTGAGAGAGATCCTTGGAGTATTGAGATCGGAGAGGCTTTATGCCAAATTCTCCAAGTGTGATTTCTGGTTACGAGAGGTCCAGTTCTTGGGGCACCTCATTAATCAGAATGAGATATTGGTCGATCCGACTAAAATTAAGGCTGTTATGAGTTGGGAGGTGCCGAGATCCCCTACCGAAATCAGGAGTTTTCTGGGGTTAGTCGGATACTATCGGAGGTTTATCAGAGATTTCTCCAAGATTCCCGTTCCCTTCACCAGATTGACCCGGAAGGGTGTTGCTTTTACTTAGGGTCCCAAGCACCAGACCTCGTTTAAGAATCTTCGTCAGAAATTATGCGAGGCACCGATGTTAGCTCTTCCGGAGGGAATGGAGGATTTCATGGTGTATTGTGACGCGTCTATATCAGGGTTGGGTGCGGTGCTTATGCAGAGAGGGCACGTGATAGCCTACGCATCAAGGCAGCTGAAGCCTCATGAGACAAGGTATTCCACCCACAATCTGGAGTTGGGGGCAATGGTGTTCTCCCTCAAGATATGGCGACATTATTTGTATGGGATTCAGTGTACCATATACACGGACCAAAAGAGCTTGAAGTATCTGATGGATCAACCTAACCTGAATATACGCCAGATGAGATGGTTGGATGTGGTAAATGATTACGACTGCGAGATCCTGTACCACTCGGGCAAGGATAACGTGGTAGCCGATGCTCTGAGTCGCAGGGCAGAGAGTGCCCCGATTTGATATATATGTATGAGGATAATGGTAATGACTCTGATGTTGGACACCATTCGAGAGGCCCAGGCAGAGGCTGTGAGACTGGAAAACCACAAGAGAGAGCGGGTGATTGGGCAGGTGTTCGAGTTTGTTACCGAGAGTCGAGGGCTTATGACCTTTCATGGTCAGATTTGGGTGCCATTTATGAGCGGGGCACACAACATACTGATGGAGGAGGCGCACATGTTGAGATTCTCGATCCATCCCGGGGCCACTAAGATGTATTTGGACCTAAAGAGAGATTATTGGTGGCCCTGTATGAAGAGGCATGTTGCGTGGGTAGTAGAGAGGTGCTTGACTTGTCGACAGGTTAAGGCCGAGCACCAGCATCCGCATCGAAAGTTGTAGCCACTAGAGGTTCCCCAGTGGAAGTGGGAACATATTTCTATGGACTTCATCACCAAATTGCCAAGGACCGCGAGGGGTGTTGATGCAATTTGGGTGATTGTGGATCTGTTGACGAAGAGAGCTCACTTCCTTGCTATCAGTGAGAGCTCTTCTGCGGAGAGGATGGTAGAGATATATGTTAGAGAGGTGGTGTCGCGACATGGAGTGTTGATCTTGATCGTGACAGACCGAGATGTACGTTTCACTTCCAGGTTATGGAAGAAGTTCCATGACGAGCTGGGTACGAGATTGCACTTCAGTACTGCTTACCACCCATAGACGGATGACCAGAGTGAGCGAACGATACAGACGCTCGAGGACATGCTTCGAGCATGTGTTATGGACTTCGGGGGAAGTTGGGATGTATACCTACCTCTGGCTGAATTTTCTTACAACAACAGCCACCATTCGAGTATTGGTATGCCTCCCTTTGAGCTCTTGTATGGGAGGAGGTGTCGGACTCCCATTTGTTGGGTAGAGGTAGGGCAACGAGTGATGGGTAGCACTGAGATAGTTCTTAAGACGACTGAACAGATACAGCAGGTCAGGCATAGATTGCTGTCACAACTAGGAATTTGAAGCCTTGTAAACATTGAACAATGATAACAAATGTGAACCAACAATGTGAAAGCATGTAAGATGCTTATTCAATAACAACAAAATTTCAATCAAACACTTCATACAAGCACTGCAAATAGTCAACAAATAATTGGAAACCCTAGAAATCCCGGTTTAAGTCCATTCAGGACTAGGATTTCCTTATTGGGCCCAAAGGACCAATAAGTGTCCAATTGGACTATCATGGGCTTAGAACTCTTAAATGGGCTCTAATTGGACCCACTTTCATTTAAATTAACATTTTGGGTCATATTGGGTCTTGAATGAAATAAAATACCTAAACGGACCTTATTGGGCCATAAAAATCATTTCTTGATTTAATTTGGGCCAAAAGTTAAATTATCTATAATTTGGGCTTGAGCAATTAAGGGCCCAAATTCCTTCTCTTTCCTCTCCATTCTCGGCCCAAGCTTAAATAAAAGGAAGAGTTGAATTTTAAGATTTGCCACCTCATTTTTACATGGAGGTCTTCCATGCAATATCTCATGCTTCTATACAACCATCACCTCACACACTCTCTCTTCTCTCCTCTCCTTCTTCCTCTTGGCCGAACCCAAACACACACACCCTCACTTCACTCAAAAACCCTCTCAAGAAACTCTCTCATTTCTTCACCAAGTTTTCGAGATTAGGAAGCTTTCCAAGGATATTTTTCCCACAAACACATCATCTAAGGTAAGTTGATGTTAAATCCATAATCTAGCTACTTCATTTCATCCAAAAAATCTCTTCTAAATCCATTCAATCTTGTGATCTTGCACCTTAGAAGCATCTAAGTTCGAGATCCTCCAAGAAAGGTTGCTAGGATCGAATTCTTCTTCATCTTTTCCATCAAAAACTGAAACCACACTCAAGGTGAGCTTCATACCCCTTTCTTTTCGGTTTTTATGAGTTTTATGGGGGAGAATACAAGAAAATGTGTAGATCTATGTGTATGTGTATGTTATGTGTGATTTGATGTTGTATGTGTGTGATTTCTTGTGTATTGTGATGAATATGTTACCAAAAAGGGTGTAAACCCGAGATCTGGGACATGAGAAAGGAAGTAAACATAACTTAAGCTATTTTACACTAAACAAGTCAAGAAAAATAAGTTGATAAGGTTGTGATGAACATGCTATAACATAAAACCATTTTTGGGTTTAAAATGTCGAAAGTACAAACTTGGGGTAAAAACCAACAACTTACGGTTTCTTGAAGGTTAAAAAGATTCAAAACAGTTTCTATAAATATTTTTATGAATATTGGAAATTTCTAGGCACTTAAAATGTAAATTTTTAACCTAATGGGCTAATTATGGGCTTCTCGGCCCAATAAGCCTCAAAATGCGAAATTTATAAGTTTGAGGGGCTGGAAATGCAATTTTCTGTAAAACAGGGGGTAATTAGCATAATAAAATGTTTATAAGGTTCAAAAATGCTTTTCATTGTAAAAAAGGACTAAAAATGCAAACTTTTTAGATTTTGTGCCAAAACTGTAAAAGTTGTGAAAAATGGGTCCTTAACCGAGAATCACTATTCTAGAGGGGCTGAAGCTATCCACTAAATAAACTTTGAGTTAAAAACGTGTTTTCATCAAATAAATTATACAAAAGTGTCAAGAAAAGTGTTTTAAGGACTAAAAAGGAAATTCTTTTATATAAAAGGACCAAAAGTGTTATTTTTATAAAAGGAAGGAAATGAAAAGGACCAAACTCCATTTTCAAATAAATTAAATCAATAAAACAAAATACAAGATCCACGACTATCGACGAAGCGGAAAACAATTACACTTTCAACAACAAATATCGTTACAAAACAAATTGATTCGGTCTCGAATCAATAACAAAACAAAATCGATAAACCCATGCATTTCAATGAACACACGATAATTATGATGAACTAACTTACAAACTTTGGGCTTAGAAGTTTCAAATCATGCTTGTTGGGCCTTGCTAGCCCATCAACATGATCTTTGGGCCCAAAGGGAATATGCTTATGTGATATTGGGCCTTCTACGACCCAATTCCACGTAAAAGGACTTTCATAGCTCTAATGTGTTATTGGGCGCTAGTGGCCCATTAGTACTGCTAGCGAGGTCGAGAAGTCAAATGCGAGTGGGGCCAAGTGTCTTTCGCATTCCCGATAGCCTTGAATAACTCATGGAAATAAAGGGACTCCGTACTCTCTTATCTCCTCGGTTGTTGGGCTTATGAGAAATCAAAGTAAACAGATTCAGGACGATAAACAAGAGTAATCATGGTGGGTGGATTAAGTGAGTAGTAAGGGTCGACGCCTTTAAGGATCGTTCGTAAACTGTAGTTATAAACTAGTCATTTTCTTTAATGCCTGATTATAACAACTCACAACCCTAATTAATTCAATGCCACCCGGGTAATCAAAACCATTCGACGTATTGGTATAACAATAAACAAGTCACCGTATTTTATGTGTTGGGAAAACGTCGGGTTTTCCCGGGAAATTCAATAATTTCACTTGCGTGATTTATACAAAAGTTCAACAATTATACATGTTTTAAAAATCAACAAGCATATATATTCACGGATCTTCACACTTTTTATAAATAATGATCTTTTCAGAAAATATCGGATTTTCTGGGTTTTACAAACTACACCAAATCATTTTACTACAACATTACTTATGAACTCACCAACATTTCATATGTTGACGTTTTTCAAAATAACTTGTATTCTCAGGTAACAGGTAAGCCGAAGAATAAGTACCAAGTTATGTCATGGTGTTTTGCTTAGATTATCTATTGAACAGTTTATGTGATGAAATTGTAATGTCTAAGACAATGTACTGGATGTAAACAATATCAGTTGTATTATTTTAATGCATGGTGATGAATGATGTTATGATTCATGTATATTCATTGTGATGGTATTCAATTTAAGTCACAAGAGCCCTCAGACGTTTCCGCCGTATGGTTCGAGGGTGTGACAATTGATGATAGCCAGAGCCGCCAGAAGAGTTATGCGGATAGGCGGCGATCCAAGCTCGAGTTCCAGGTTGGAGATTTCGTACTCCTGAAGGTATCTCCTTGGAAAGGAGTAACCCGATTCAGGAAGAGGGTCAAGCTGAGGCCCCGATACATTGATCCGTTCAGGGTGACCGCGAGAGTGGGTAAGGTAGCATACCGTTTAGAGCTACCTACGGAGTTGAACCAGATTCATGATACTCTCCACGTATCCCAATTAAGGAAGTGTATAGCCGATGAGACGACAGTAGTGCCACTAGAGGATATTCAGGTGGATACGAGCCTGAACTACATTGAGAGGTCCATCGCGATCTTGGATCGGAAGATCAAGGTTCTGAGGAATAAGGAGGTGCCTCTGGTTCAGGTTTAGTGGCAATATCGTAGAGGGTCCTAGCTAACTTTGGAGCCAAAGGAGGAGATGTGGGAGGAGCATCCAAAGTTGTTTGCAGAATGAGACTTCGAGGGCGAAGTGTGATTCTAGTGGGGGAGAATTGTAACATCCAGATTTCTATGTATCGTAATTTCAATATTTGTTTTGAGATGAGAAGAGGGACTCGACGAGTTGGCACCTAAACTCGTCGAGTAGGATCACAATTGATGACTCCGATTAATGAATGGACTCGACGAGTTGGAGAGTCGACTCAATGAGTCCGCGCTGTTGACAGAAACCCTAAATCTTCGGGCCTGAGCCCTATTTAAAGGCACTTATGGCCTTCATTTGCGGCCACAACCCACTTAAGAAACCCTAACGAACCAGAGAGCATAAAGAGTGAGGGAAGGAGCTAATTCTTCACCATTACTGCATTCTTACAAGAAGGGAGGAGGGGATTCAAAGCTAGGCTGATTGAGGAGCTCAGATCTGTTATCACTTCATCAAAGGTTGCTATTTGAGGTAAGATTCCATGCCTATTTCTGTATATATAGTAGATCCCATGGATCTAGGGTTTCTTTACCCCTTCTTTAGTTGGAATATTGAGCACATGGAGTCCCAGTGAGGAATAGACTTTAGATCTGGACCTTGAGAAATCCAGAGAGTCCCAATCATCTAGCTTTATGCAGTCCCATGAGAGTTTTGAGTCTAGATTACCATTTTATGAGTTATTTCATCAAATAGTACCATATGTGAGATGCATGAACGTAAAAATGGGACCTTTACGTGACTTTTGGGTGTTAGAAGGTCATATCTATAAGTTACAAAAACATATATGAACTCAGAAGGTCGTTTGAGCATTATCATGGAGGAAACTGCCAAGTCCATGAGAGGACTCAACGAGTCGGATCGTGTTGCTTCGCAATTCGTGATTAGTGGTAACCCGACGAGTAAAAGGTTAACTCGACGAGTCGAGTAAGACTTTAGGAGGATTCAGAGAACACGCATGGACTCACCGAGTCACCCGAGTGCACTCGACGAGTCTCCTCAAGGTTGGATCGTTGACTGGAGTTGACTTCCGTTGACTTTTAGGGTTTGGTCAACATTTGGACATTTGGACTAGTGGAGGGGTAAAATGGTCTTTTCCCCTTCTGAGAGATTATAGGAAGGGATTAGTCTAGCCTTTGAGAATCGTTGTTAATTAGAGGTAATTTACTTTGTGTAATTAGGTGGAGGCTAGATCAGTATTTCGAGTTCGAGACTTTCCGAGATTACCCGAGATGAGTCTTCTCACTATACTTACCTTGAGTGGTAAACCTTATATGTGACCAGGGGGGTCCTATGTGCATAAACTGTGTAATGAGATATCCTGCTATTTACTTGTGTTATGCTTTATGAGTATTATATTGTGATGCTGAGTTGAGGGACCGGAGGGTCCATATGAGTTGTAGGACCAGAGGGTCCCACTGAGACACATTGACCAGAGGGTCTAATTGATTTATAGCCTCGAGTGGCTAATGTGATGTGTGTGGTATTTTGCGGAACTCACTAAGCTTTTATGCTTACTGTGTTATGTGTTATGTGTTTCAGGTAGTTCCGAGGATCGCGGCAAGGCACCGACATGATCTGTACACACTGATGGAGGGTTATGTATTATGTATTTGAGATTCTGGGATGTGTTTTTACTATGATAACAATTGATACATTTGAGTTTTGGAATTACTTAGGAGATGTGATATGTTTTAAAAATGAAAAAAATTGTTTTGGAAATTTAGATTGTTACACACTAGAAATTCAGCTGTTTTGGAACTTGTACACAGTGACCTATGTGATTTTCACTCCACTCCTTCTTTGGAAAATAAAAAGTATGTAGTCAATTTTATTGATGACTACACTCAGTTTTGCTATGTGTATTTGTTACATTCCAAGTATGAAGCCTTAGATAAATTCAAAATATACAAAACCGAGGTGGAATTGCAATAGGGCATTCCGATTAAATGTCTCAGGACTGATTGGGGAGGTGAATATATGGATCGCATATACTTCCAATCAGTGGGTATCATTCTTGAGACCACGAAACCTTACTCGCCCAACAGAATGGTATTGTTGAACACAAAAATCAAGTTTTAAAGGAAATGGTAAACTTGATGTTGTCTTACTCGGGATTGAGTAAAGGATTATGGGGAACAGTCATGTTCACGGGCTGATATTTATTAAATTGGGTTCCAAATAAAAGGAACAAAACAGTCCTATATGAACTTTGGTTCAAGAAAAATCCGAATCTAAGTTATTTTCGGGTTTAGGGATGTCAGGCAGTTGTAAAACTCATCGAGCCCAAAAAGAAGAATTTGGGAGAACATGGAATTGATTGTATATTCATTAGATATGTTGAACATTCCAATGCATATAGGTTTTATGTAACATAACCTAATGATTCGGTTTCGGTTAACATTGTTATCGAATCACGAGATGCAATTTTGATGAGATGCGGTTTTCATCGATTCAAAGACCTAAGGATCTGACTTTTGGTGCTCATAAAGAGCAAAATTCAGAAAGTCAAGATGGTGGTAATGTGCAAGAACCACAAGAGCTTCGTAGAAGCAAAATATGTCATATTGCGAAAAATTTCGGATCTGACTTCCAACTATATTTGGTGCAAGGTTCAAGGGATGAAATTAGTCTTGAATACTCTTATTGCTATAGTATTGAAGATGATCCTAAGACTTATCAAGAGGCCATGGAGTCTCGTGATAGTGCCTTTTGGAAGGAAGCAATTGATGATGAAATGTCATCAATTCTTGAGAACAACATATGGGTGTTGTCTGATTTGCCTCCAGGTTCTAAACCACTTGGTTGCAAATGGATTTTCAAAACGAAAATGAATGTTAATGGGACTATTGACAAGTTCAAAGCCCGGTTAGTCATTCAAGTTTTTAGACAAAAACCCGGTATTGACTATTTTGATACGTATGCTCCGGTTGCACGTATTGCTACTATTAGATTGTTGATTGCTTTAGCAAGTATCCACAATTTGGTTATTCACCAAATGGATGCGAAAACAACCTTTTTAAATGGTGATCTTGAAGAGGAAGTTTACATGAAACAACCTGAAGTTTTTATTATGCCCGGTAAAGAGCATATGGTTTGTAAACTTGTCAAATCTTTGTATGGGCTAAAACAAGCGCCTAAACAATGCCATCAGAAATTTCATGAAGTTATTTTGTCCTCTGGTTTCAAGACAAACCAATGTGATAAATGTGTTTATAGTAGATTTGATGATGCTACTAAAGTTGGGGTGATCATTTGCTTATATGTAGATGACATGTTGATTTTTGGTACCGACCAAAATCAAGATGAAACAAAGAAATTGTTATCATCTAAGTTTTCCATGAAAGATTTGGGAGAGGCTGATGTAATTCTTGGAATAAGAATTAAAAGGATGAAAAAAGGTTTGGTGATGACTCAAAGTCATTGTATTGAGAAAATTTTCAAGCGGTTTAATGTTACCGATTGTTCTCCTGTGAGTACTCCTATGGACCAAAGTGTGAAATTAATGCCAAATAATGGCGCTCCCATTTCACAATTGGAATACTCTAAGGCTATTGGTAGCTTGATGTATGCCATGACAAGTACCAGACCTGATATTGTTTTTGATGTGGGTAAGTTGAGCAGGTACACTAGTAATCCTAGTGCTCAACATTGGCAATCAGTGAATAGAGTGTTTAAGTATCTCAAAGGAACCATGAATTATGGTTTGAGTTACTTGGGGAGTCCTTCAGTTTTAGAAGTTCGTTCGGATGCAAGTTGGATAACCATTCCTCAACTTCTGGTTGAGTATTCTTGCTTGGGGGAGGTGCCATTTCTTGGGCTTCCAAGAAGCAATCTTGCATTACAAACTCGACAATGGAATATGAGTTTGTTGCGTTAGTAGTTGCTGCTAAAAAAGCAGAGTGGCTAAGGAATTTAGTCTATGAGATTCCTTTGTGGTCTAAACCGATAGCACCTATTTCTATTATTTGTGATAGTGCAGCCGCTTTGGTTAAGGCATATAGCCAGGTTTATAAGGGAAGTGTAGACAACTAGGTGTTAGACATAGTATGATTAGAGAACTAATCATGAATGGTGTTATTTCGGTTGAGTTTGTGAAATCGCAACAAAATTTGGCAGATCACTTGACTAAAGGTCTGACAGGAGACTTAGTGCACAAGTCTGTAATCGGGATGGGATTAAAGTCCATTTAATTATGTAATGATGAGACACCCAATCCCCTTCTAATATAATTTTAGGAGTTGAATTCAATGTGGAAAGCTCATACTTATAGATTAGAACACATGAAGTATTCATCCCAGGTATGTGTTCGGTTCTGCATGTTAGCCAGGTTGAAGTTTAACTTCTTAATAATTCCTTTGATAAATGTATGTGCAGATACATGGAAAGGAGTTACCTACGTGATTATGAAGTGTAGCCGCATTTCAATAGGTTATGGACTTGACCTTGATACTATCATGAGAGAATTGGGACACACGACTTTATAACAGTGCCAAGTTGTAATTTGCTAGAAACCCAATAAACTAGTATGTATTTTACGTTCTGGTATTCAAATGGGTTGATGGATTCAATTCTTAGAACACCCTGATTCTCAAGTATTTGCAAATGTATGATACTAATTAGAAATTCAATCGTTTCGATATTTTCATTATGTACTAGTTTGGATTGTTTGATAAAGTTACGTCTATTCAAGGGTTACACTAAAATAGGGGAGGATTGTTGCTGATTTTAGTGTCACCATGTCATTTTATGTAACTGGAATTAACATGTGAGCTAAGGGTCTTCTTAATTTGTTTTCTAATATGTGTACGTGTTGGTGCGGAGTGCACGCATGTATAAGATCAAATTAGTAGTCGGTTCGACGACTAGTCGGGGGTCCAGGGGCAGCGCCCCTGGGTCCGGGGTTTCCAAAGGGGCAGTCCCCTAGCGGGGTCCAAGGGGCAGAGCCCCTGGCTATGGTCCCGCTAGTGGGTATTTCGATTCTTGAGGGCTGATTATGGTAAAACTAACGATACTCGTTAGTTTTGGCAACCCTAAATCCTCATTAAAATCTGGATTACCCTGACTTACTTCCAAAGGAATCCATAGTGGCCCAACCCTAATGAAACCCTAATATCGTTTATTATATAAACAACTCTTCTTTTTAGAAAAATGGGACAATCTTAAGCTCTCGTTCTCATCATACTTTCACCGAATCCTCTAGCATATTGGCTTACGATTTCTGTGCCTAGAATCGTAAGTGTCGACTTGGATTGTCCTAAACTGAATTTCTTGTAATCCAAGCATAGGTTAGAAATATCAGTTCGGAAAGTAATATCACAATCCAAGTTGGTATCCAGATCTCTACCATAAACCCTAAATTTCCCAACATAAGACGGTGATGAAGTGTGACAAGTATAGAAAGTTTGACTGGTTTTCAGTAACAATTTAACAAATTAAAAAATAAGGACCTTTTAAAACTTAAAATCAAGTTTACACCCTTAGGATGCAAAGAATTAAAGAAATAAATAAAGAAAGAAAGACGAGGGAGCTTTTAAAACAAAAAAGCGATAATTTGTTGGGCTAGAGTGACATTAATCATTTCATTAGAAAGACGAGGGGCATTTTAAAACAAAAAGTGATAGTTGACGAGGGACTTTTTAAAACAAAAAGCGATAGTTTTTTTTGGCTAAAGTGATTAATCCTTTCATTTTTAGTCAAGTTTAGATTTTACCCATTAGACCTGAAATAACTATGTTGAAATTGCCACCTCTAAGTAAATTATGAAATTGCAATGCATTAGACAAAACTTCACTTTTTCCATACAAGATATGATGGAAGATTGAATTTAATCTTACAGGAACTATCTCTTGTTAGGAATATTGGTGATCACTTAGGGTTTAAGCGTTGCAAAAAAAGTTACCCAAGGTTTGAATCCCACAAGCTTCAACCTTGGTGCCCGTTGTTCAATATAATAAAAAAAGTTGTTTTTTGTAGGTAGTTCTGTAAATCTTTAAAGGGAAGTCTCCGTTAAAGTCTCAACATTTTGGGTCGTTTTACGGTTTAATCCCAACTTTTTCTTTTTAAATAGAAAAGTCCCGATTATTTTATATTTTTCAAAATTAACGAAGCAATTTTTATTTTTTGTCAATAGAAAATGACAGATTATCGTATAAAAATAGATAATCGGACTTTTCTGTTCAAAAAATAAAAGTTGGGATTAAACCGTAAATCGACCAAAAATATTGGGACTTTATCGGAGATTTTCCATCTTTAAATATCAAAATCATCAATTTTATAATTTATAATTATGATTTACAAAAACTATCTTTGATTTCTCAAAAATGGAAATGGTTGGTTGTCAAATTTTGTGCTTTATGTGATTCATATATATTGTTTTGATGGGAAAATGCATTTACGTGTGATGTGTGCGGATAGATTTGGCCAAAAATGACTTTCATTGATTGAGAAAATTAAAAAGAAAAATAGCCCATGACCAAAAAAGAAAATAGAAATCAATAATTGATTTCCTATATCTTGTGGCTAAATGCTATTACGTGTGCCCTGGGAACTTCCAGACTTAGACAAAGACTATAAGCATGCAGTCTTGTCTTGTGGATACAAAATTTCCATTGACTTCCAAGTCTTCCATCACAATGACTTGTTTGATATCATCACATGCATGGGTACTTAGTCATCATATTTGTAACTTGTAATTTTTCTGTGATAAATTAAAGTTTTTATTTTCATATACACTCTAGAAGATGCAATCTCAAGTTTTGTACCCTTCACCAGCATAATGTTAAGAGCACCCTAAAAAATAAAAAATGTATAAGTAAAACTTTGGTAAGACATCACCTGACAAGGAATATAAAGATCACATGGCATGACTCTGCCTGAACCTTGTAATTTAAAAAATCAGTATTTTCTTATATAACCTGTTTGACCTACTCGACACATCAACCTTGTTACATCAAATAATAATAATAATAATAATAAATAGATTATTCTATTTTATATCTAGTTTTGTAAATTGTTAAAAATCAAAATTAAGTTTATAACATATAACTATAATTTACAAAAATTTATAAACTATCGTTGATTTATCTAACACGTAAATGCTTGTTTGTCAATACTTATTCGATTCATATTTTGTTAGACTTGTGACCAAGTAATTACGTGTGCTATGGGGGAATATACTTTGACCAAAGTCACTTATTTTTTTATCAAGAGAAAATTAAAAATGAACCAGGACCAAAAGAATACAATTTTGTGGATGCAAACTAAACATTGACTTCCATGCATGTCTATTATGTGTGTCCTTAGTTTACTTTTCCAAGTCTCCCATGACAACAACTTGTTTGATCACATCACATGCATGTGGTACTTGGTCATGACATTTTATTGAACAGTTGAGTACTTTCCTTTGTAAGTTTGTTGTGATAAATTAAAATTATCATTTTCATAAAATAAAATAACAAAATATGACAAATAAACAAACTGAATGTAGCATGTGATTTAGGAAGGCCAAAGTCTCATATGTGAGGTCTACCATGAAACTGTGAACATCTTTATTAGTAATCTTGATTTTTTTTTGAGTAAATTAAAACCGATTTAATTTTCTTTTAAACTAAAACTGATTTAAGGTTGATAATGGGGTATTGGAGGGGTTTAGGGTTCGTAAGTGTTCTTTTGGTTGCATTTAGGGCCGATCCAAACGTATATGAGGCCCGGGGCGAAAAGGAAAAAAAAGGGCCCCTTAAAGACAAATATAATAAAGATTCAAAAAAAATATCATTTATTCTTCATTATAAACACGTTCAATTAACAATAACAAATAAGTCAAATTGTTTATTTTTGAGTTATTTTGAGTTTGAACCAACTTTAGGCCATAAATATCATTTTGGTAATAATTTTTTTATATATATACACTACATAGCCCAGAAAATTTGGGCCCCTTGGATTCGTGGGCCCTGGGCGGTCGCCCGGGTTGCCCACCGTCTGGACCGGCCGTTGCAACCACATATACTTGTTTGGGGGTTAGAAATGTTAGTGTTGTTTGCTCTGAGAAAGAGAGAGTTCTTCTCAAGTTCAAAAATAGTGTCCAAGATGATTACGGAATGTTGTCATCACGGGTTGGAAATGAGTGTTGCCTGTGGGGAGGAAATCCAGTGTATATCAAGAAGGAAAATGCATTTTAATTGGAAAGGTAATTTCTTGGAGATAAGTTGCATTAATGTATATCATATTTATTATCTTTTAGATCTGCTCACTGAAAATTTCTTCATTTTATTAATTACTTATTTGATTGTAGGTTATGCACAAATTTTAGGTATATGAAATTAACATTCTGGATTTGTAGGCTCTTCTTTTCTAACTTGAATGGATGAATTTCTCTACTTGAACCTCACAATGTTAAAAAACACAATGTCTCTTGTACACTGTACTTGAATAAAATAATAAAATAAACCAAATCACCAAACAAAATGTTTCCTGTAATTTAGGGAACCCAAGTGTCAAAAAAAAAATGATAAACACTATAATTATGATTTACAAAAACCATCTTGGATTTCTTGAAAATTGAAATGCTTGTTTGTCAATTTCTGTGATTTACGTTGTTCATCTGTATTGTTTTTTTGGCAAGTGCATTTACGTTGTGACATGGGGATAGATTTAGCTAAATATCATTTTCTTTGATTGAATGAAAAAGAAAAATAGCCAATAACCAAAACAATGCACAGTGTTCTGGATACAAATTAAAAATTAACTTCTATGTCTACTACGTGTGCCCTAGGGAAAAGTAAATATAGACAAAGACGAAAGGCATGTGGATGCAAAATTTCCGTTGACGTCCAAGTCTCCCATGACAATAACTTGTTTGATCACATGGGCTACTTAGTCATGACATTTTCTAAAACATACAACTAATATTTTTCTATTTTAATTTTTAATTTTGTTTTTTAAAAAAAAAAAGTGGACCAAATTCTCCATTGAGTTGGTGGATACAAATTCTCCATTTACTTCCAAGTCTTCCATTGCAACAGGTTTTTTTTTTTTAATTTTTAATTTTTTTTATTTTCATTTATGGCTTTATAAATGTACTGGTTACTTGATCATAATAACCCATCACAACCCATCTTTCTACTTCAACTTTCTTCTAAACTAAAACTGAGATAGCGCTGATAATGGGGAATTGGTGTGGTTTGGGGCTCCATCTCATTTTCTTATGCGTTTTTTTGGTTGCAAACACATATACTTGTCTGGGCGTTCGAAATACCAGTGTCATTAATTGCTCTCAACAAGAGCGACTTGCTCTTCTCAAGTTCAAAAACAGTGTCAGAGATCGTGCTGGAATGTTGTCATCATGGGTTGGAAATGACTGTTGCCTGTGGCGGGGAATCCAGTGTGATGGTGTCTCTGGAAATATTCAACGCCTTGATCTCAAAGGAGATTACCCCTACATCTACAGCTACTACTACGACTACTACTTAGCTGGTAATAGTGCGAGCTCTTCTTTGGCAGAGTTGAGGCATCTCAAATACCTCGACTTGAGTGGGAATAATTTCCATGGTATTATTCCTGAGTTCATTGGATCCTTGAAACAGCTGACCTACCTCAATCTCTCTCATGCTTCTTTTAATGGTATTATTCCTCCTCACATTGGAAATCTTTCTAATTTAAAGGTTCTTGACCTCAGTTCAAACAGAGGGTTGATAGCAGATGACATGGCATGGGCTTTTGGGCTTTCATCGCTCGAGCTTCTAGACTTGAGTTTAGTAGTATTTACTGAAGCACAAGACTGGGGCATGGTGCTTCACATGATGCCCTCGTTAATAAAGTTAAGTTTGTCATGGTGTGGACTTTCCAATGCTGATCTTGGTCCTTTTCTTAATTCCAGTAGAATACTTCCCAACATCCAACACCTTGATCTTGGCTACAATTCTTTCAAAGCTCCATTTCCTGCATTTTTTCAAAATATGACATCCCTAGCATTCCTAGATCTTTCATACTTTAATCTTAGTTCGGGATCGAACTTTGCAAAATTGCTAAACATGATCCCTTCTTTATCAGAGCTGCATTTGTCTGATTGTAGCCTCGATATGACACATCTATCATCCCACCGTCTTAATTTCAGTACATTTTTTAATATCCAACACCTCGATCTTAGCAACAATCCACTTGAAGGCGATTTTCCCTCTTTTTTGGCAAACATGACTTCCCTAAGAGTACTTGACCTTTCAGAAACCATGCTGAATTCATCACTTCCTATTATGCCTAAACTTACGGGGCTTGATCTTTCTCGTAACAAGTTTATGCAGGTTGAGGATGTTGGAATCTGGAGACAGTGCCACCTGAAATAATTGACCGTGGCACATAATGAGTTTGGTATGGAAATGATTGACTCACCAAAGAACATATCAGAATGCTCCCACTATGCTTTGGAATATATGGAATTAAGGGATTGTTTAAGTGGTAGAATTCCAGAAACACTTGGAAGACTGGGGAATTTAAGACACCTTGATCTATCGCAGAACGGACTGACTGGTTCAATCCCTGAATCTGTAACAGGATTAAGATTTTTACAAGTAGTATATCTATATGAAAACCAGTTGACTGGTCCCATTCCAGAATTCCTTGGGAACCTTACCCAACTTGACCTTTCTTCTAACCAATTGAATGGTTCGATTCCAGAATCCCTTGGAAAATTAGCAGCTTTAACAGATTTGAGTGTGGAATCTAATTTGTTAAATGGGACCATTCCAGTTTCAGTTGGGAAACTTGCCAAACTTCATTCTCTTCTTATCTCTAACAATTCTTTAGAAGGAACAGTTATTGAAGCTCATTTTGCTAACCTTTCGATGTTGAAGTACTTGGATACTTCTTTTAACACTAAGTTGACATTCAATGTTTCAAGTGGGTGGATGCCTCCATTCCAGTTGATAGTTCTTTATCTCAGTTCCTGCAATATCAGTAGTGGATTCCCACAGTGGCTTCGAAATCAAAGGAAAGTTAAGGAGTTAGTGTTGTCCAATGCTAAAATTTCGGGACCACTGCCCACATGGTTTCGAAAGATGCCCATCATTCCTTGGTTAGATCTCTCTCACAAAAAACTCAGCGGACCTTTGACAAATCTTCCCGATGGGGGAAATGATGAAGTGTTTTTATTTGAGTCTGACCCTACAATATTTCTACAATATAATACTTTCAGTGGGTCGATTCCAAGGTCACTGTGCAGAAGAACATATTTACGAGTACTTCAACTTTCGAAAAATATGTTAAGTGGGAAAATTCCCAAGTGTGTGGGGAATCTGCAGGCTTTGAGTACCATGAGATTAAGCTCAAATCGGCTCTCTGGTGTCATTCCAAGCTCCATAGGTCTTAGTTCATCATTATCTTGGTTAAGTTTGAACGACAATAACTTTATTGGTGAACTTCCACGAGAAATGGTGAATCTACAAGGGTTACAAGTCTTAGATTTGGGTGATAACAAGTTTTCTGGAAAAATACCAAAATGGATTGGAGAAAAACTTATAGCTTTGGTAGTTTTGAGGTTACACAAAAACAACTTCACCGGTAGAATCCCTCGATCTCTTTGCAAAAATTCAAATCTTCAAATCTTGGATCTTGCATATAATAACTTAACGGGGACCATCCCTCGTTGTGTAGGAAAGTTAAACGGCATGATTGAGAGTCACATTCTCTCAAGAATTACGTATCCTTTCAGTATGAATGATGATAAGAATGTGATTCAGGTCATGAAAGGTGTTGATCTTGAATATACAACAATCTGGGTTATAGTTTATAACATGGACCTTTCAAGCAATAAACTTGTGGGGGAAATACCGGTCGAGCTAACTACACTTTCTATGCTGGTGGGTCTGAATTTGTCTAATAATCATCTCAGTGGGGGTATTCCAATGAGCATTGGAAACATGATGAATTTAGAAACTCTTGATTTCTCAAAAAACGAGTTGGGCGGAAGGATCCCTTCAAGCATGGCAGCTTTGAACTTTTTGAGCCATTTGAATCTGTCACACAACAACTTGTCGGGACAAATTCCAACAGGAAACCAATTGCAGACACTTACTGATCCATCAATATATGCTGGGAACAAATATCTATGTGGACCTCCATTGTCAAATAGTTGCTCAAATCATCAAGATCCAACAACGCCCAAGAAGATAAACGAAGCAAGTGATGAGCAGACCATGATATGGTTGTTTTATGTGGGCATAATTTGTGGTTTTGCAACAGGGTTTTAGGGTGTTATTGGAGTTTTGTTGTTTAAGAATCACTGGAGACAGAAGCTGTTCATGTTTGCTGAGATAATGATGGAAAAGATATATGTTGCAGTCGTGGTAAGAGTTGCCAAGATGAAGAGAGGAAGAGAAGCTGCATAGATCCTCCGGAATATATGTTATCAATGATTGTTTTGCTTTTTAGGTATGCTGTTGTGCTTATATATATATATATATATATATATATATATATATATATATATATATATATATATATATATATATATATATATATACACACACACACACACACAACAACTACTACTACTATTTGGATTTTTTTGTTTGTATGAGATTTGTAATATGGGTGTTGTTTAGAGGTGCAAATTTACAAAAAATTTATTGGATTTGGTACTAATACATGATCAACTTGTAGATTAGATTACTTCGGATTTTAGTTGTAGGATTGTTTTTCTTGTTAATTCTGCTATCTTGCTCTCGAATTTGACTCATTTATTTCTTCATTTGTAAATTTTATAGTTTTTCATGTAAAGAAGGATGCTTGGATGAAAGGTGGAAATTTTTTATTGAATTTGGTATTTAGAAAAGATTATGGTCTGCTCGTATGAATCTGCAATGGTAGTGATCTTGTTTGAATATTTGAATCCGCAAGTCATGAGATTAGATAAGGACTATATGGAATTATAGGAATCTGTAAAAGTGGGAAGTAGGTATTTAAACACCTTAGAAGCGATATCTAAAGCATTTTTATGGACTATATGGAATTATAGGAATGAGGTGATCTTCAACACCAATACTAAGGTCAAGAGTCTGTTAGCTTTAGCCTATGATGTCAAGGCTTTGGCCTTTGTATGGATTAGGAGTAGAGCGAAATGGGGTAGGAATTTGATTTGGAACTTTTGGGTTGAAAACCCATTGTATTGTACCATGTAATTCCAACTTTTAGTTGTTTTAATTGAAGTCTAGCTGTTAAAAAAATGAGATTAGATAAGGTTAATCAGTATGTGAAATGTCACCTTTTTTTTGTATGTTTGTATGTTTCTAGCTCTTTTTCCTTGTAATTTTACAATCTATCTGTGATTTCTGAGTTTAACATCAGTGAACTGGTTTTTCATTCAATTTCTTAACATTCCTTTTTAGCATGATTGATACGCACATGTGGGAGTTTGAGAAAGAAAGATTCTTAAGAGGGAAGAGGTAGATTTAGAAAGAAGATTTAGTTTTTATTCAAATATCCTTCGAGAATTCCTCCAAATTTGACCAGCCTGTGCAGTGAAAAGTGTAAACATACCAGAACATATTTCTTGTGTTTTCTGTGGTCACCTATTTGTTGATTTGACAAATATAGTTGTGTTTTAGCCTTTGATGTGTCTTTGAACAATTAAATGATGTTCCCTTTTATTTCATTCAGTTCAAATATGAGTTGATTGTATCTTCTTCTTTCTTGTATCTACTTCAGTTAAAAAGCATCAGGTGGTTACTATCATTGCAATAATGCATATGAAAGTTTAAAAAGTTATTTCATCTAATACATTGTGTTATTTATGCAGTTCATCTACTATATATAGTATGCAGATAATAAGCATGGAAGTTCATGGCAATGGCAATGAGGGAGGAGTGATAGAGACACATGGTTGATCTTACCTGCTGGATGTAATATATATATATATATATATATATATATATATATATATATATATATATATATATATATATATATATATATATATGGGTAAAGTGAATATACCTAACAACCTTATATAAGCTTGGGTACCTAACTCCATAATACTACATCGGTTTGTATCATATTTACATTGTAATTGCCTAAGGTTTTTAAACTTCAACCTCATAACTTGATTACTTCCAAAATCTTTGGACTTTCACCAATATCTTTCTTTTACATCACATCTTTCTATCGAATACTACCTGATGGGCTTCATATCCTACCGCTACAAATGAAAGGATGTAGGAGAAATATAATGACGAATTTTCAAAATTTTTTGAAGTAAATCAAGTTTAAGGATGAAGTTTAAGAAATTTGGATGATTGCAATGAAAATTTAATGCAAAATGACGTAGTTTGATGAAGTTAGGTACCTAAGCTTATATAAGGTTGTTAGGTATATTCACTTTACCCTATATATATATATATATATATATATATATATATATATATATATATATATATATATATATATAGTTCCTTCTTGAATATTATAATTTCTCTATTAAATTGGTTAATCTTAGAGAATAAATAACTTAAATTCTTTTCATCGAGATCTTGGTTTATCTTTTGGGGGTGTATATTTGCTTAATGCTTTTAATTAATGTTGGCATACATGTGCCTTCTAAAAGAGGCGAATTTACATGGTAAGTATGTGTTCGCATAGACCCTACTGGTATTTTTTATTAACCCCTATTTTGTATTCAAACTTATCGTCAATCTAATATTATCTAATAATAGTAGAAAAATAGCATCGGTGTCTATTACTACTAGAAGAGTTGCTTCCCCAGATATAGCCTAACTGAAAAAAAAAAAAAAAAAAAAAGATTAAAATACTTTGAAAACATACTATGCTATGCCTTTGATTCTGTTGAAGATTGATTCAAAGTTTTTCAGGAAAATAATAACTCTCGTGATTGGCTTAGTAACTGCTAGAAGTCTTTCAATTTTTCTGCATTTACTTAAATCCTTCCATATTTCCAGCTTTTACTTTTCAATTGTAAAACTCTACTATTTATAGTTGCCTTCTGTTGTCTTTTTTCATCAATAATATCACGAAAGTTCACCTGCACTTCTTTTTCATTTTGTTAGGATCTAATATTCTGGTATCAGAGCTTGGTCTCTTATCCAACTCTCAATCGGTGACTTTCAAATGGCACAAAATAGGAGCAGCACTATTAGCATGTCACAACCACAGATTCATGTCTTCAAAGGGGAGTCCTATGAATTCTGGAGCACCAAAATGAAGACCCTTTTCAAGTCTCACGACTTATGGGAATTTGTTGAAGCAGGTTATACAGAGACAAGTGCAGATGAAGCCCGTTAAAAAGATAATTAGAAGAAAGATGCTAAAGCCTTGTTCTTTATTCAATAGGCAATAAATGAGACCATCTTCCCTAGAATTGTTGCAACAGTCACATCAAAGGAAGCTTGGGATATTCTCAAGATTGAATACTAAGGATCAACCAAAGTTATTACAGTTAAATTGCAATCCTTGAGAAGACAGTTCAAGACTTTAAACATGAAGCCAAATGAAGCAGTACAAGAATATCTTGCAAAAATAGCATCCATAGTGACACAGATGCGTGCCTATGGAGACAATATTTCTAATGAAATTGTGGTGGCCAAAGTTCTCATGAGCTTACCAGTCAAGTTCAATTACGTGGTGGCAACAATAGAAGAATCAGAGGACTTGAAGACTTTTACTTTGTTGAGTTAATGGGGTCACTACAAGTGCATGAGGCAAGAATAAACATGAATCACACACAAGATGAATAACAAGCCTTTCAAATCAAGGGGAGAAAAACAGATTTTCTAGAGGTAGAGGAAGAGAAAGAACATCATCATTTTTAGGCCGTGGACGAGGCAGATCATGGAGAGCAGTGGTTCGATGTGATCACTGTGGGAAGCTTGGTCATAAGGAAGAAGATTGTTGGGAAAAGCAAGGTCAAGCAAAATATACAGAATAGAGGGGGAGAATTCATGTCACGGGAATTCATTACCCTATGTGAGAAAGAAGGGATAAGAAGAGAGATGACAGCTCCACATACCCCGTAGAAGAATGAGATTGGAGAGAGAAAGAATCAAACCATTGAGGAGATGGCTCGATTAATGTTGAACACAAGCAAGCTACCTGATATTTATTGGGCTAAAACCGTTGCTACTGTTGTATACCTAACCAACATATCTCCTACAAAAGTTGTATGGAACAAAACACCTTTTGAAGCATGGTATGAATTCAAACCTCCAGTCACTCATTTACGTGTTTTTAGTTGTGCATGTTATGCATTAGTCACATCTTACATACACAAGCTAGAAGACAAGTCCAAGAAATATGTTTTTGTGGGATACTGTACACAATCAAAGTTCTATAGACTCTTTGATCCCATTAACAAGAAAATTGTTGTTAGTAGCGATGTAGTCTTCGAAAAATATGCAAGTTAAGACACTACACAAGAACAAGTCACTACTTTAGTTCAACCTGAGTTACTTGACGAAGAAGAAGTTCATGATCAAGAACCAATTACTCAAACCAATTCTTCAAACATCTCATCCTCGAGTTCAAGTTCCTCGCATGGAGTGTCTTTACAAGTTACTCCTCCAAGATCAAACACAGCATCTTCTAGCAGCACATCACCAAAAATAACACCACTCAAAACAAGAACATTAGTAGATATTTATGCAAGCACAATGGCACTATTTGCAGGTGATCCTATATCAACGAATGTTGCTCTTCAAGATGATAGATGAAAAAGAGCAATGGAGGAAGAGAGTGCTGCTATTGAGAAGAGCAATACTTAGGAACTCATGGAACTACCATCTGATAAGTACCCTATATCACTAAAATGGGTGTTCAAAACTAAGTTCAAAGCTAATGGGAGCCTACAAAAACACAAAGCCAGATTAGTCGCTTGAGGTTTTACGCAAGAACAAGGTATGGATTATGATGAAACGTTCTCGTCGTTGGCAAGGATAGAAACAATACGATTGATCCTCGCATTAGCATCACAAAGAGAGTGGGAAGTCTATCAATTTGATGTTAAGTCGGATTTCTTGAATGGAGATCTTAAAGAGGAAGTCTTTGTTCAGCAACCTGAACGATTCTTAGTAACTGGGAAGGACGAGAAGGTATACAAGTTACGAAAGGCTTTGTATGGGCTCAAACAGGCCCCACACTCGTGGTATAGCAAAATTGATAGTTTCTTCTTCGAAAAGGGCTTCACGAAGAGTCCCAATGAGCCCAGTATGTACTACAAGAAGCAATGGCGTATAAGATTTCATGTTGATTAGTTTCTATGTAGATGATATGATATACACAGTGTCCTCAATGAAACTCATACAACAGTTCAAAGAGGAAATGATGAGAACTTTTGAGATGACTGATCTTGGAAGGTTACATTATTTTCTTGGTATAGAAGTAAAATAAAGCAACAAGGGTATTTTTATTGCACAAGAAAGATATGTCACAGACTTGCTGAAAGATCTCAATGTAGTGAATGAAAAACCCAACGTAACACCTATGAAAACTAATGAAAAGCTTGTAAGTTCTGATGGTACAGGAATGGAAGAACCCCATATGTATATGTATAGGAGCATAGTTGGGAGACTAATATATATTATACACACAAGACCATACATAAGTTATGATGTCGGTGTGGTCTCAAGGTTCATGCATTCACCTACAATACATCATTTTGGAGTGGTAAAAAGGATCATTCGTTATGTTGCTTGCACCAAGCATTATGGAATATGGTATATGAAGTCAAAGAAACTACTGTTGGAAGGCTTTACAGACAGTGACTGGGCAGGGTCACAAGAAGATAGAAAGAGCACAACTGGAAATTGTTTCAATATGGGAACTGGAATTATCTCATGGTTATCAAAGAAGCAAGAAACTGTGGCATTATCCACATCAAAGGCTGAGTATGTGGCAGCCTCAATCACAGCATGTCAAGCAATCTGGGTAAGAAAACTTATGAATGATCTCATGCAAGAACAAATAGAAGCAACTGTGATCTGCTGTGACAATCAATCCGCGATTGCAATGACAAAAAATCCTGTCATGCATGGTCGAACCAAGCACATAGAAATTAAGCATCATTTCATAAGAAAGATAGTGGCAAATGAAATCATCAAGCTGAAGTTTTGTAGAACTGAAGAACAACAAGAAAACCTATTTACCAAAGCTCTTCCAGCAGCTCGTTTTCAATATCTTCGTGCAAAGATTGGTGTGGTACTTTTAAATCAAAGGGGAGTGTTGAAGATTTATTCAAGGTTCTCAGAAAAATAATAACTCTCATGTCTGGCTTAGTAATTGAAAGGGTTTTGAGCATTCTAACACTCCTAAGGTGTACATTCAACCCTAGAAACCTTGGATCTATGTTTTACTATGATACATGCAAAATTGATTTTCCAAGGTTCTTAACCTATCTAGCATAGAATGGGGAACTTTTAAAACATAAATGCTAGAGGAAGAACATACCTTTTAGTTGTTTGGATTCCTTGAGAACCTTGTGAGCCTAGCACCTCAAGTGTGATGCCTCAAATGTCTCACACAACACTACAACACTTGGAATGACCTTGAGAGAAATTCATTAACACATCAAAATCAGCTAGCCCTTTATCTTGTACAAGTAGTAGTCCCGATTTTTGCTAGACATGGGGTCTTTATATAGTTGTGACACAAGTAAGGTTACACCATGTAAACCCTAATTGTCATGGCTTTCCATATTCCATGATCCATGGGTTTGTAACCTCCATGGATTATCCATGGAGCACCTTATGGGTTTTAAACCAATCCATACAAACCATGCATCATTAGCCCACTATATAAGAATAGATGATTTACACAATCAACCCTATATATTTAATTAGTCTCTTTTTGATCACTTAATTAATTCCAAATTAATTCTTTGATCAATACTAATTAAATAATATTATTAATATATTAGAACTTATAATATATTAATAATCCTTAAGTGTCCTTTCTCTCATTTAGTCTATCCAAGTGTTGCAATGCCATGCAACCCAAATGGACCACGCTAATCGGGTCAAGTACATTCCAGAAATAGTTATGAACTTAGACACCCAATCCAACAGTCTCCCACTTGGATAAGTCTAATAACTATAACTGCAAGAATGACTTCAGGAACCGATCATCAATCATAGCTCTTTCAAGGTCTCGCGGAACTGAGATGATGATGATACGCCATTTAAGATAAGTGATCATATAATCCTCTATTCTATATATCAGCAGGACAAATACATGGAACAATGTCTTAGTTATTGTCCAATAGTTTGTTCCCGATTTACGATTTGTTTGACATAGAACTTAATTGAACACATCAACTTAGTTTTGACCGGGCCCGGTACATGGGTAAACACAAAATCATCGAGGGGCCTAGATATCGCTTCTAATCCAAGAAGGAACAGATAAACTTCGACTCATATGCTTGTTCTACTACTTGTTGAATCATATAGAAAGGCACGTTTTATAACATCGAGTTACCAATACGTTTTCGTACAATCAATGTATAACCAACTCATAGACAACAAGTCATATCTCTAGGTTTGAAGACTTATATGATATTACTGTCTCACGATCACTCGAGATAACTTCCATGAAGTGATACCAGTGAGCATGGGTTGAATCCAATACTCAGAAATTATAAGCACTCATGAGTGTTGTAGCAACACTTTGCAATGTCAACATCTTAGGCATCTACAACCAACTACATGACAATTTTGATTCATATCTACTTCCAACATATGACCGACTGTGGAGAATTTGAATAATATGAAATAACATAACATAATTATTTTGGAAGTCAAAACATGCAAATTGAAATGATAGTAAACGATTGACAAAAGATATCAACACTTTACTCATAAATTAACACAACTTTTATTCCTCATCAAATGTCAATGACACTTTACACATTTCAAATCTATCTAACTACTAAAACTAATATCATCCTTCATCCCTATGCGCCTCGCATGTTGGAGATGCATAACCCTACCTAGTCCCTTCGTGAGGGGATCTGTCGGGTTCTCATCCGATGATACCCTCTTTGCCACAAGAATTCCTTTTATTCAATGTCTGATGAAATGGTATTTTCTATCGATGTGTCTAGATCTCCTGTGAGCCCTTGGTTCCTTTGCTAAAGCAACTGCACTTTCACTATCACAGAAAATCTCTATAGGCTCCTTTATAGCTAGTACAACTCCAAGGTCTCTAATGAAGTTCTTTATCCATATAGCATCCTTTTCTGCCTCGCTTGCTGCTATATACTCTGATTGGTAAGTTGAATTAGCCACTGTCTCCTGCTTGGAACTTTTCCAATAAATTGCTCTTCCGTTTAAGGTAAAGACCCAGCCTCACTGAGAGCGAAAATTATCCCTATCAGTCTGAAAGCTAGCATCACAATACCCTAATACTCTCAAGTCATCACTCCCACCGAGGGTAAGGACCCAATCCTTAGTCCTCCGTAGGTACTTGAGAATGTTCTTCACCCCAGTCCAGTGAGCCTTACCATGTGACAACCCGATGTTTGTCCATCGCCATAACCCATTCCGTCTATAAAATTCGTCTCTTTCGAATTGTTTCCGTTTAAGTTTTAAATTAAGTCATTATCTTTGAGATTTATATTATGACTTAATGGATGTCTAAACATGTTTAGAACTCATTTTAACACTCCATATTAGTAATCGGAAACATCTTAGTTTCAACCATATCGGGTTACGACATCTTAATTGGGTGCGACCAAAAGCCGCGTTTAACGTCGATATCGGGTAGAATTCCACCGTGTCCCGAACTTAGGACCTATTTAAAGGAGATTAATCTTCCATTGAAGCGAAGCTTTTTCCCTCTCTCACTACTCTCTCTCTCTAACCCCTCTCCTCAAACCAAAGATCTAAGTCCAAAAACATCAAATTTAGGCTTCAAATCTTCAAGGTAACTTCCCTAACTTGTTGTTCAACCTCATTAGCCTTCAAATCCGATTTTAATCTATGAAAAAGGACCTCGTTCATGAGTTTACAGACCTAGAGCATGTTTGGGCCGTAAACACATAAAAAGTGGGTTTTTGAGCCTTAAAACCCCTCCAAACCAACTTTAGGGCTTAGATATGACTTTATGGTTTACCAATTCGGACTTAGAACACCCTAAACATGATTTTTGAGGAGTAAACATGAGTTTACTGCCCAAGAACATACTTGTTCCATAAACTCATCATTCTTGAAGAGTAAACTCGAAATCAAGTGTTTAAAAGCCATTTAAACACACCTTTAGCCTTGGAATAAATCCTAGAACCAACCACAATTGATTTGAGGACCTTAAAAATAATAAAAACCCTCCATTTGAGAGTTTACAGCCATACCCCACAAGGACAGGTTCCAGGGCCGTAAACTCACATAAGTTAGTCAAATGGTGCCCAAGATTCATCCTAAGGCTTGTAAAAATTGTCTAAATCACATGTGATTGTCCTAGCCACCAAAACACATAAGGATTGTGTGTAGGGGGAGTTTACGGCCGTAAACTCCATTAAATGGTCAATAGGTGGGTTAAATCCATTCATATGCCTTAGATGTGATCCTAGCTAATTTCCCCAAGTAATGTTTGACCATTTAGCACCTTAAAACCCATCATCCATGAGTTCGTGGTCGTAAACTCATACGGACATGGTCTTAGGGCCGAAAAATCCATAAGGAGTTTACTTTTAAAGAGTAAACACAATATCCAAGCCATATACGTCCCTAGATGTCACCCGGGTCGCTCCAAACACTTCATTTGAGGTGTTTTCGCATCCTAGAGTAAATAATCATATCTAATTAGTGAATTAAAATCTAATTAGATACAAATGTGTATCATTTCACATTTCATAGGAACCACACGCATTTTCAAGCCTTGAACTAACGTTTAACATCCAAACCGACACATTCCACGATTAGTGATTTCATACCCCTACCCTTTTTCCGTGTTTTTCAATGTTTTCAGGGGGGAATACAAGCAAAACTACAAATATTTTCAAAAACCTAATACTGATTTATTTCTATAAATATCTGGCTAATCTTTAAATATCTTTACCCCTTATGTATTATGTTGAGCATAAGGGATGTTTTCTTAGTTATAACTACGTGAATTTCAGTACAGGAAACAACCAAACCAATTAAATTATTACGGGAATAATTTGGGGTCTTTAGTTCTTGTTTTATGAATATAGACTTTATAACTTGTCTTAACTTTTTTTTATATATACCTATGTATAATGCTTGTAATACTTTACTTTTGAACAAATGTAAATTTCAATATGTAATGTAATGGTTGTCTACTTTGCTTACTATGTGCATTGGATTTGATACTCAACGTGGAGTCCGCCCCGAAAATGTTTCCGCCTTCGGTTTTCGGGGTGTGACAGATTGGTATTAGAGCCCTTGTTTATAGTGAACTAGTATACCAAACCTTACATGGTATAAGACGATAAACACTAAGAGGCCTAAGTGCTCTGAACTAAAAGTATACCTCAAATATAAGTATTTTCAAAAGTATACAAGTATACCTAACCGTCGAAATCCGTAACTTCAAGTAGAACAAAACATAAGTAAATAGGTGTTGTACGTTGTGGTTAAACCTGGGCAGTTATGTAGTCGTGTCTATGATCAATATAGCCTGGCCAACTATATTCATTCGAGACACGACCAACATGTGCTTGGGAGTGACTGTGGTGTGCGGCATGCCTACAACTTACCCTAATATCCCAAACATCGAACTGTGGTCATAGCAAATCATGAAATACTATGGGAGTATTTCTTGAGCCAATCCTTGTTAGAAATCCTCAATCGAGCATTGTTCCCTGATCATTTATCTAGCGATAAATTATCTGTTTTGCTAACTCCTTCCTATTTTATCGTTTATTCGGAATATATAACTGCCATATCTCTTGATTCAATTCGGAGGACTTATCATCCTCTCTTTCCTGATCTTATTAGATCAAGATGCCTCCAAGAAAGAGACCCAGCTCAAAGACCAACAACAACCCTCCTCCGCCACCACCTTCTCTTCAAATCGATCTGGTAACCCTTCAGACACTTTTTACTGCCGCATTGACAGCAGCCATGTCACAAAGGAACCCCAGTAGTTCAGGAGGTGATCCCCAACCCCAGAACCTAGAAGATAGTCAAGGAAACCAAAAAGGGGGTTCTTATAAGACTTCATGAACGCGAAACCCACATTCTTCGATGGCACTGGAGGTGTCATTTCCCTAACTCGATGGTTCGATAAAATCGAATCTATTTTCAAAATTTGTGCTTGCTCTGATTCGGATAAAGTGAAGTTCGCCGCTTGTACCTTCACCGATAAAGCCTTAACTTAGTGGAACGGCCGAGTCAAATCCTTAACTTTACCTGTAGCTAATGCTATGGGTTGGGAGGCCATGAAGGATCTTCTCCTTGCTGAGTACTGCCCACGGGGCAAGATGAAAAAGTTAGAACATGAACTATGGAATCTAAAGATGTAAGGTTCCGACATAGCCGCCTACACTTCAAGGTTTGACGACTTGCTGCTACTTTGCCCGGGAATGGTTACCCCGGAGAGTAAGAAGATAGAGAGATTCATCTGGGGGTTGACCCAGCCAACCAAGGGAAACGTCCTAGCTACGAGGCCGAATACTTACGACAATGCCAAATGTATTGCGCAAATTCTGATCGACCACAAAGATAACCCTGATGAGGAGACCACCGCTCCTGGGCTAACTAAGAGTAGTGGTGGAAGTAAAAAGAAATTCTGGAACAAGCGGAAGGCCCTAAGTACACAGGGAACCGCTATGAAACATCAAACAATAGCAGTCCACGCTGCTACTGTCCCTGCTGCCGTCACTACAGTTGGATCTACAACTCAGACTCCTACCAGTGGATATATCGGTACCCTTCCTTGGTGAGAAAAATGTAGCTATCATCATCGTACTCCTGGACCATGTCGCGAAAGACTCTGCAACAACTATGGTAAGAAGGGCCACCTTGCTCAAGCCTGCAGAAAACCAGCCAAATCAACAAACCAATCATCTGGAGCAGGTGTCAGTCGGGCCTGCTACGGTTGCGGCGAAGTAGGGAATTTCAAGAGAAATTTCCCGAAAGCAGAAGTAGATAGCAACGTTGTAAGAGTCCTAGCTATAAGACAAGGTGAGGCAGCCGCCGATCCCACCATTGCCATAGGTATATATATTCTTCCACGACAGCCCTTATACTCACAATCCTTTCTGATTATATGGTTGAAAGAAAATTTTTTATACATTCAATTAAAACATCACCTTAACCGTAGTCCTCCATTAGTAACCAAAATGTCAACCGTCGAGGTGTCTAACAACGAGAAAGAGAACATTAGCGATATATTCGTGGGTTGAACTCTTACCCTCAGCAATCGTTCTTTTCCTATCGATCTTATGCTGTTTTTGCAATTAAGAACTTTGAAATATTCATTGGCATGGATTGATTGAGTCTCAATCGTGATGATATCCTTGTTCCGAAAAATCTATCCATCTCAGCCTTTCCCCGGCCAAACTCTCAACATCGGAGACGATAAACTTAGTTCCAGCTGTTGTACCATTTCGTATGTCAAAAGCCCGAATGGATTCCCAAAAGAGTGTGCCATAATTTCCTAGCCTAATTGACCATTAAGAAACAGAAAGTGCATCCCCGAAGTCTACAATTTTCCTGGCATCTTTTCCCGAAGAGCTTCCAAGAATTCCTCCCGAGTGTCGAGTCGAGTTTCGCATCGACCTAATTCCTGGAACTACCATCATAGTCAAAACCCCCATGTCGATTAGCGCTAGGAGTAATGCAGTAGTTATTTAGTCAACTTGATGAGTTGACCATCAAAACTGATATCCTCTTTCCTCGAATAGATGACCATTTCAATCCACCTCAGATAACCAACCACTTCTCAAAGATAAACCTTACGACAAGATACCATCAACTATGAGTCCACGAGAGTGATGTTCCTTAGACAGTATGCCAAACTCGATACGGTCACTATAAGCTCGTAGTGATGCCCATCGATCAAACCACCTCCCTTGGTTATGTAGTAGACAATGAAGACATACATGTGGAATCCTCCTAAGATCAAAGTAATAGAGAATTATTCGGCACCAAAGACACCCACAGAAACCCTTCAATTCTTTGGTCTCACTGACTACTATTACAGGTTAATCCAGAATTTTTCCTGAATCGCCAAAACCTTAACCATTCCGACATCGAAAGATGTACCCTCTTGTAGGAGGTGTTACTTTGGAAAGACATGGTACGCCATGGAAAGCATGGAGAACCTAACCCTTGGTATATTACACCCTTCGATATCCTCGTTAGTAACCTTCGAACACCGACTATCTTCAGAACTTAGCAGCAACCATCTGGTATTCCACGTCTTTGTTCGTAAGAAGTGCCTACTCGACGAAACCCTAGTAATCCCTTCAATGTGACCGAAACCAACGAAAGTCTGAACCTCATGGAGAAATCAATTGAAACCATAGATCGAGAGATTAAACATACGAAACAAAACCGTATCCCGATAGCGAAGGTTTGCCGGAATTCCATACGAAGACACAAATTCATTAGGAGCGTAAAGGTTCGATAAAATAGAAGTATCCGTATCTCTTTCGAAATCCTTGAGTCGCATTTAAAGTTTGAATTTCGGGACGAAATTCCCTCTAACGGGGGGATAATGTGACAACCCGAAGTTTGTCCATCGCCGTAACCCATTTCGTCCATAAAATTCGTCTCTTTCGAATTGTTTCCGTTTAAGTTTTAAATTAAGTCATTATCTTTGAGATTTATATTATGACTTAATGGATGTCTAAACATGTTTAGAACTCATTTTAACACTCCATATTAGTAATCGGAAACATCTTAGTTTCAACCATATCGGGTTACGACATCTTAATTGGGTGCGACCAAAAGCCGCGTTTAACGTCGATATCGGGTAGAATTCCACCGTGTCCCGAACTTAGGACCTATTTAAAGGAGATTAATCTTCCATTGAAGCTTTTTCCCTCTCTCACTACTCTCTCTCTCTAACCCCTCTCCTCAAACCAAAGATCTAAGTCCAAAAACATCAAATTTAGGCTTCAAATCTTCAAGGTAACTTCCCTAACTTGTTGTTCAACCTCATTAGCCTTCAAATCCGAGTTTAATCTATGAAAAAGGACCTCATTCATGAGTTTACGGCCCTGGAGCATGCTTGGTCCGTAAACACATAAAAAGTGGGTTTTTGAGCCTTAAAACCCCTCCAAACCAACTTTAGGGCTTAGATATGATTTTATGGCTTACCAATTCGAACTTAGAACACCCTAAACATGATTTTTGAGGAGTAAACATGAGTTTACTGCCCAAGAACATACTTGGTCCGTAAACTCATCATTCTTGAAGAGTAAACTCAAAATCAAGTGTTTAAAAGCCATTTAAACACACCTTTAGCCTTGGAATAAATCCTAGAACCAACCACAATCGATTTGAGGACCTTAAACATAATAAAAACCCTCCATTTGAGAGTTTATGGCCATGACCCCCCAAGGATAGGTTCCAGGGCCGTAAACTCACATAAGTTAGTCAAATGGTGCCCAAAATTCATTCTAAGGCTTGTAAAAATTGTCTAAATCACATGTGATTGTCCTAGCCACCAAAACACATAAGGATTGTGGGGGGGGGTAAGTTTACGGCCATAAACTCCTATTTTACTGCCGTAAACTCTCTTAAATGGTCAATACGTGGGTTAAATCCATTCATATGCCTTAGATGTCATCCTAGCTAATTTCCCCAAGTGATGTTTGACCATTTAGCACCTTAAAACCCATCATCCATGAGTTCATGACTGTAAACTCATATGGAAATGGTCTTAGGGCCGAAAACTCCATAAGGAGTTTACACTTGAAGAGTAAACACAATATCCAAGCCATATACGTCCCTAGATGTCATCCGAGTCGCTCTAAACACTTGATTTGAGGTGTTTTCGCATCCTAGAGTAAATAATCATATCTAATTAGTGAATTAAAATCTAATTAGATAAAAATGTGTATCATTTCACATTTCATAGGAACCACGCGCGTTTTCAAGCCTTGAACTGACGTTTAGCATCCAAACCGACACATTCCGCGATTGGTGATTTCATACCACTACCCTTTTTCCGTGTTTTTCAATGTTTTCAGGGGGGAATACAAGCAAAACTACAAATATTTTCAAAAACCTAATACTGATGTATTTCTATAAATATCTGGCTAACCTTTAAATATCTTTACCCCTTATATATTATGTTGAGCATAAGGGATGTTTTCTCAATTATAACTACGTGAATTTCAGTACAGGAAACAACCAAACCAATTAAATTATTATGGGAATAATTTGGGGTTTTTAGTTCTTGTTTTACGAATATAGACTTATATAAAGTTAATAGATAAACTATGTCTGATTCAGTTTATCTCTGTTTAATTCAGATTATATTGCCAGATCATTTCATTGTATTAAACTGTTTGTATTGTATTATGTTTCTAAACGATTAGTATGTTTGATAACGTTCAAGAACACCATGAATAGTATAATACTAGCTTGTGAGGTTCGTCATCTTTATTAGTAAATCCTCCTCGGAAGTGTAACCAGAGTCTCCTGAAGGGAGAGCGTGGAATTTGAGGATAGATCTATTCGGGACTGACAATCCCACACCTTAACTGCTAGCTACAGTTAGGCGGGCACGCCTGGGGTGACAAATTCTTGAATATCGTTTCGACGTCTGACAAACGTCAAGGAGGTCTCTTTGTTGTATAAGCATGGTTACCCGACTCACAATACGTATTAATATAAGTTTATTCACGGAATTTAATTTCATATCTATTTTCTATCTATAGTTCTTATATCTAGTACGGGATGGTAGTCCCATGGTTTTGTATCTTATATCTAGTACATGATGATAATCCCATGGTTTTGAATCTATATCTATTACGGGATGATAATCCCATGGTTTTGAATCTATATCTAGTACGGGATGATAATCCCATGGTTTTAAATCTATATCTATTTATAGTTTTGTGTATATCAAACTATTTTATAACTGGTACGTGATAGTAACCCATGATTTATTAGTAAATAGTTTTATGTGTAAAACTATACAATGTAATTCTTAACTAAAACTTTACTTTTAGGAAAATATAGGATTTTCCTGGGATAACAACTGTACATAACCAGAACCGTGTAATAAATCAATTAACTAAACTTTACATATAAGAAAATATAGGATTTTCTTGGATTTGTAACTTTTTCGGAAAACCAAAGGAAAACTTAAACATTTTCAGATAAACAAACATCTTATGAACTCACCAGCTTTATGCTGTTTTTCAAACTGCTTGTATTCTCAGGTCCGCGTTAGACAGGTACCCAGTGATCCCTTTTGGAGAAGACGGAGCGTACAGAAGAACTCGTCTTAACTTTTGTTTATATATACCTATGTATAATGCTTGTAATACTTTACTTTTGAACAAATGTAAATTTCAATATGTAATGTAATGGTTGTCTACTTTGCTTACTATGTGCATTGGATTTGATACTCAACGTGGAGTCCGCCCCGGAAATGTTTCCGCCTTCGGTTTTCGGGGTGTGACATACCAGGGTTCCCCTGATATCTACTGACCATGCTCAATGCAAAGGCCACATCAGGACTAGTACAAGTCATAGCATACATGATTGAGTCTACATCGGAAGCATACGGTACTCGACTCATCTCTGCTATCTCATCCTGTGTACTCGGGCTCTGAGTCATACTCAGTCTTGCGTTACTTTGGATCGGTAACTCTCCTTTCTTGGAATTCTGCACGCTGAATCTATTCAACCACCTCTCCAAGTAGGTACTCTGACTGTAACGCCCGTGTTTCTAGGCTAGGCATTAATATTGATGTAATATTCTAGGTTAACCTTTGTAACTCATTTTGAAATAATAGAAATGTATTATTTGAGTATTATGTGTTTATTGCTTAATTATTGTGATTTAAATGAATTAAGGATAAAATAAGAGTTAAAATGAAATTTTAGATAAGACCAATATCTATGAAGGAAGTTGTAGTGGTCGTGACAAGGGTTCCGAATATATAAAGAATGCTCAAATCCAAGTTATAATGAAGAAGTTATGACCTGTCGAAGTTTTGCGATAGAACCGGTACGACACTGCGTGACGTAAATAGTGAGTTTACAATAGAGCGATATTGAGCCTTAGTGATCTAAACGAAAGTCGTCGAATACGTTAAACTGAGAGCGTGCATAAGAAGAACGTCTAAATCTGACTTCGTATGAGGAAGTTATGATTTTTCTATGTTTCGACTTAGCAGTATGCAACCCAAAGTTCGAAAATAAGATCACATGATTTCTAGCCGAAACAATCTAAATGAGAATCGAAGATCTCATTGGTAGTAATGCAACGGTAAAAAGACAAACGAAAACGGACGTCAGATGAAGAAGTTATGATTTTCTAACGAAGTTTTCCTGTCCCGGCCTACTAAAAATAATATAGTAAAAGTTAAAAACAAAAACTAGCCGAAGGAGTCTAAACAAGAGTTGTAGAGCATAATCTCACCTATGCGTTCATATAAATAACGTCGAAAACAGAGCTCGTATGCGAAAGATATGAATTTCTGAAGTTTGGGGCACAAATTTCCATCTGTGTCAGAGCTCACAATGTGAGCATAGTGTTCACGACATGAGCAGGTGATGGACACCTTCCAGGGCAAGTGGCCATGATGAACGCAGTGACCTATCAAGCTCACGACATGAGCATTAGTGGCTCATGACGTGAGCATAGGATTTCAGCCCCCTATAAATAGAAAGCGAGGCCAGCCGTTTAGGGTTGCCAATTTCTTTCCTCTCACTCCATATTACCTTGATTTACGTGCAAGTTATACCCCCGAAGCCACGATATCATCCCGACACCTGAAGCAAGTCCCGAAGCTCCGAAGATCCCGAGAAGAAAAGAGTTTTCAAGCCGAAGTTCTGCCCGCGAGAATCCCGGTGTGTGCAGAGATCAGAGTTTCACCGAAGAATACCACTTTAAGAGTTGTAGTGTTGTCCGAGCATTGTCTTATCAAGTGAGTGCATAGTCCCTTTCATATACATGATTTTTAATACAAGTATTATTGTATGTATTAAGTATATTTTGTGAGTAAGTGTATCTTCCCTTTTCTTATAACACATAAATATGAAGTATCTCATATAGAATACGTGCTATATACATATATATATATATATATATATATATATATATATATATATATATGTATGTATATGATTTGTTTATCTAGAATGAGTATTGAATGTATATCGTATCAAGTTAATAAGTTGAATCTAAATGAATATGCATGTTGCTATCTACAAAAATGTTGGGTAGAAGTGGGTAGATAGTTGACATGTGATAAACTGATGAGAGGCCTCGATGTTATTATGATCCAGTTATCTAGCAGAGTTTAGATGACGACCACAGACTTTTCTAGACAGTCTAGTGGAACGCTGGCAGGCTCGCCACCTGTAGGTGTTAATGAACTTGGGTGTTCATTTGATGTACTCCATCCCCCACACGGTTGCCTTGTTTGGCATATATTGCTAAAGAAACCCCGAAGCATGTGTTGTCGCCCTGATTAAAATCCTTAGAATAGGTCCCTTGTGATAGTTGTTTTAGGGACGTAAAGTGAGGATAACTGGAATGGGTAATTGGGTTATTGTTGGTTAATGAAATTAGTATAAATATTTATTGTGGGTTGAAAACCTTATATGCCCACCAGGCTATCAAGCCTGACCCACTCAGTTTTCTTTGTATTACAGGAAGTGGCGGGAGAGCATAAGTTGGATGACGTGTCAAGATATAATGATTATAGGCTTGTAGTGTATATAATTGTTGTAAGGCTTATAATGTGCTGTTTATACTTTTTATGTATCGGAACATGACATCCCGAGTTTTGTTATATAATGAAAATACATTTCTTTAAGAAATGCTTTGGTAAATCTTATTTTATCATATTTCGTTTTGGGAACAAATTCCGCAACTCTTTTAATCAAAGGATTACTCTAAAATTATTTTAAAAGCATAAATTAAATTGGTCTTTTCTGGCCGTGAATTTGGGGATGTCACACTGACTAAGTCCAATTAGTCTTTTACTCATGTCTCTCAAAATCCTTATCCCTAGGATATATGCGGCTTCTCTAAGGTCCTTTATAGAAAAACACTTCTCAAGCCAGGATTTAACTTCCTACAGAGTCGGGATGTCATTTCCTATGGCATATAGTACCAAAAAGCTAACTATACTCCCACTAGCCTTGACATATACACAAGATTCATCTTTACTTCTCGAAAAACCAAACTCTTGGACTTTCTCATCGAAACAAAGATTCCATCTGTGAGGTGATGGTTTCAATCCATAGACGGATTTCTCAAGCTCACACACTCTATTAGGGTACTTTGTACTGACAAAACCATATGGCTGACTCATGTAAACATCTTCAGCCAACTTTCCATTAAGGAAAGCGGTTTTGACATTTATTTGCCATATTTCATAATCATGAAATGCAGTAATGGCTAACATAACCCTAATAGACTTAATCTTCACTACTGGTGAAAAGGTCTCATCATAATCAACTCCCGGAATTTGAGAAAATCCTTTTGCAACCAGTCGCACCTTATAAGTGTGTACATTACCATCCATGTCGGTATTCTTCTTGAAGATCAATTTGCCTCCCACTGTTTCCTTGGCTCATGAACTCTCTCTTGTGAAAGACTCCTCTCCTTGATAAAAAGACCACATTATCACTAGGTCTGTAGAAGAGGTAACCAAAGGATATATGTGGGTAGCCGATGAAAATACACTTCTCACTTCGAGGTTCGAGCTTATCATGAGACTCATGCCTCACGAAAGCCTCGCAACCCCAAATCTTGATGTGGTCAAGATTGGTAACTTTTCCGGTCCACATCTCATGAGGTGTTTTGGCAACCTTCTTTCTAGGGACTAGATTAAGGATATGGGCGGCAGTCTCTAAGGCATACCCCTAGAATGAGATTGGTAGCGAAGCTCGACTCATCATGGAATGAACCATATCCAACAAGGTTCGATTACACCTCTCAGCCACACCATTAAGTTGTGGTGTCCTCGGAGGTGTCAATTGTGAGATAATCCCACGTTCCTTAAGATAGTCAAGGAACTCTGTACTAAGATACTCACCACCTCGATTGGATCGAAGCATCTTAATGTTCCTGCCCAACTAATTCTCCACTTCCTGTTTGAACTCTTTGAATCTTTCAAAGGTCTCTTACTTATGCTTGATTAAGTAGACATATCCATATATACTAAAATCATCAGTAAAAGTCACATAGAAGCGGTTAGCATCTCTTATGGCGGTTCTGAAGGGTCCACATACATCAGTATGTATGAGATCCAACAAAACCTCACCCCTAGCACAAGTACCAGTGAATTGTGACTTTGATATTTTCCCAAGAAAACAATATTAACAACTATCACCTGACTTTAATACGTTTCTTGCTTACATGTCCAAGACGACAATGCCATAATGATGCTTTATCAAAACTAGTGGAAGAATCGATACACAATGCATTATTTCCTAGGTTATTAACAACCGACATAGTTTCATATACACCATCACAAGGTAATGCTTTAAAATAAAAAAACCTTATTAAAGAAATCATTAATACCACTATTTTCATTATCAAACAAAAAGGTAAAACCTTGTTTGTAGAAACCATGAAAGGAAATAATATTTCTCGTCATTTCAGACGAGTAACAACACTTATTCAAATCTAACATTAATCCACTACTTAGTTACAAAGAATAAACTCCAATTTTGGTGACAGGTGAAGCTTTCCTAATCCCCATGATCAAGTTTATCTTCCCATTCTCCAAATTCTCACTTCTTCTTAGTCCCTGCAAATCAGTACATATGTGAATACCACTAGCTGTATCAAGGACCCAAGAATTAGAATGGGGTGAATTATTAGACAATATAATGTATGTACCTGCATGGTTAGGTTTTACTTTCCCATCCTTCACATATTGCTGGTACTTTGGGTAGTTTCGCTTCCAGTGCGACTTTTCATGGCAATAGAAGCATTTAGCCTCTTTAGGGTTAGCAGAAGGACTGACGAAACCTTTCTTGGTTCCACTTGAAGAGGAGCCATTCAGGGTCTTACCCTTGGTACCCTTTGGAGGGCTCTTCCTCTTTTTTCCTTTGCCTTTCCCGTTTTCCAAGATAGGGGCCGCGGTAGGAGTAGGAGTGGTAATAATCGATTTATTCTTAAGACCACTTTCCACTATCTTCAAGAGTCCTCGAAGTTTGCTATGTGTAACTTCCTCCATTTTCGTGTGGTATGTCATATAGAATTGATTATAACACGAAGGTAAGGAGTGCAAAATGATGTCAATTGTCAACTCCTCAGGGAAGTTCACATTCAGTTTCAACAAACGGTCCACATACCTTTGCATTTTCTGCATGTGGTCCGTGATGGGTTCACCATCTTTCATTCAGGTTGTTATCATGGAGGAGATGATTTCATATCGCTCTTGACGAGCACTCTGATGGTAGCGGTCCATCAAATCCTGGTGCATATCAAAAGGATAGTAGTCGTCATAGGACTTTTGGAGCTTGGTTGTCATAGTAGCCAACATGATACATGTCAGTTTGGTAGCATCTCTTTCATGTGCCTGATATTCAACGATCTCCTCAGGAGTAGCATACAACTCAAGTTCCTTAAGCTCCTTGTCGAGGACATATTCGTTGTCCTCATACCGAGTGACCATCCTGATGTTCTTGATCCAATTCATAAAGTTGGATCCATCATAGATGACTCTCCCACAAAGGTTCATGAGAGAGAAGGAGCCAGTAGGGTTTGAGCCAGAAGCAACATTGTTGGAAGACATCTGAAAAGAAGAAACACAAGTTTAGATTAGATATAAAGATAGTCCTTAATAAAACACCCAAATGTAATATTACGGTTAGGACCCAACACAATATTTTATAACTTAGAAGAGGGATGCCGTAATCCAAGCTATAAAATATTTGAAGGTAGGTGAATGACGATTCACCAATTTCCACCATGGAAAACGAAATAAATTATTAGGTTTTAATTGGTTTTAAAACTCCTAGATTCTTTAAGATTCATTGAACTTTTCAATGACATGTTTCAATCTCCAGTGTGCCCTTCAGGTTTTGTGATTGGGATGCTGAGGATCACAAAACAAGGTGTGAAGTAACCATGCAAATTAGTTGGTACCCTTAATGTTTAACACTCAATCGATGTACCAGTTAACCATACGCACTCGACCTATGATAAACCTTAAGCCACCCTTTTATTACCTTGTTAAGTCCAGGTTATTGTATCGGTTAACCACACACGCTGCACTAACGACTTAATAAAAGTGCAAAGCATAATTTCATGGGTTATCACCTTATTCACATTTTCCTAGAGTAAATAATATTGGGAATTTATGAAAACATTTAATTATTTTATATTCATCATACTTTAATGAAGATTTAAAGTACTTGTTCTACCCGTTTGGCTAACGACCCTCCACCGGTCAAGAAAGCAGTGGGTGAGAGTGGACACCCATTAAGTTGCTATTTTATAGGCAGCAACCTTATACCTCCTTTATAGACCGGCTTTGTGAATGAGGCCTACTAACGGTAAAAAAAAACTTGTTCTTATACATATATAATTATTATTAAACTTATAATATTATAAAGTATAAGGGTTGAATTTTAATTTTTAAAATTCTAGGGGTTGGAACTAAAGTTTTTTTTAAACTGACTTTATATGTTCCAAAACTTGAGGGCAAGTTTTGTAACTTTCAAAATTTTTTATCTTTCATAACTTATGAGTTAATGGTTTATTAAAATGAGAGACTTTTCATTTTATGTAACCTATGTGTTTCTTTAATGGACTTTAAAAAAAATGACTTTTGGTAATCCATAACTTGAGGACAAATTATGGATTCCATTCAAACACATAATGATCAAGAATTAAACTAACAAGCAAGTTACAAATAATACCTATGATCTTTTAAACTCATAAGTTCATGAACATGCATATCAACAATTTCAAGAATCATAAATAAACTATATAAAACTTGAAAATTTGATAATAGCCATTGTAAATGGATTAGCATAACCATTACACCATCTAAAACAAGTTTTATAACACCAAAACAGTTTAGGGTAATGTTTCTAGTTCATTTCCAGCAGCAAAACTCGAAAATCTGCATTCTGGGGCTCTTACTCGTCGAGTGCACGAACCTACTCGACAAGTAGGATGAGCTAACTCATGAAATCATCGAGTTCCCACATGGAATCGGCGAGTTCATGCTACAGAATGCAAAAAAATGAGTTTTTTCAACAAGTTTGCATCAAGTATCAAATAAACAAGCCTAGGCTCTGATACCATTGAAAGGGTTTTGAGCATTCTAACACTCCTAAGGTGTACATGCAACCCTAGAAACCTTGGATCTATGTTTTACTAAGATACATGCAAAATTGATTTTCCAAGGTTCTTAACCTTTCTAGCATAGCATGGAGAACTTTTAAAACATAAATGCTAGAAGAAGAACATACCTTTTAGTTGTTTGGATTCCTTGAGAACCTTGTGAGCCTAACACCTCAAGTGTGATGCCTCAAATGTCTCACACAACACTACAACACTTGGAATGACCTTGAGAGAAGTTCACTAACACCTCAAAATCGGCTAGCCCTCTATCTTGTACAAGTAGTAGTCCCAATTATTGCTAGACATGGGGTCTTTATGTAGTTGTGACACAAGTAGGGTTACACCATGCAAACCCTAATTATCATGGCTTTCCATATTCCATGATCCATGGGTTTGTAACCTCTATGGATTATCCATGGAGCACCTTATGGGTTTTAACTCAATCCATACAAACCTTGGATCATTAGCCCAATATATAAGAATAGATGATTTATACAATCAACCCCATATATTTTATTAGTCTCTTTTTGATCACTTAATTAATTCAAAATTAATTCTTTGATCAATACTAATTAAATAATATTATTAATATATTATAACTTATAATATATTAATAATCCTTAAGTGTCATTTCTCACATTTAGTCTATCCAAGTGTTACAATGTCATGCAACCCAAATAGACCATGCTAATCGGGTCAAGTACATTCCAGAAATAGTTATGAACTTAGACACCTAATCCAACACTAACTGCTAGAAGTCTTTTAATTTTTATGTTGTAAAACTCTACTATTTATAGCTGCCTTCTGTTCTCTTTTTTTCATCAATAATATCACCAGAGTTCACCTACACTTATTTTTCATTCTGTTAAGATCCAACATATTCTATTTCCCACGTTGCCATAACTTTTTGTTTTAACTAGAGTATTTTAAGAAAAAAAAATCCCTTAGCTGTCTACTGTGCTTCTTGATATAAAATGAATTAGATTGATAATAAATAACGGAAATATGATCAGATCATATCAGATGAAAATGAGAAAGTTTGAGTAATGAGAAAGAAAGAAGGAGAACTCGTGAAGGACATCAGTGAATTGAAGATCATAGTATGGTCATTATATTTAAAAAAATTGTTTTTGTTTAAGTTGTGTTAAATTAATGGTTGCAATATGATTAGTTTTTGGGATGTAAGCTAAATCAAGATGTGTAACTAACTAACTTAGAAGAAAGTTGAGTTGAGACTATGCTTAGTGGCCTAATTTTGTCAATTCTAAGTATGATGTTTGTTAATTTCATCATTAATTTGTAGTTATGTAAGTGATGATAATATCATTTTTGATTCAAGTGTTTGTTGGTAGGAATGTATCAATCCGATTGTAATCATATCCTTGGTGGGGTATGAAGCTAGAGTTTTTGCTAATAAAAAGAGAGGAATGATAAATTAAGAGGCAAAATAGTAATCCAGCTTTTCTCCATTTTGCTTCTTGATCAAGAACTATAAATCAATTAATAAAAAAACACAAACCCGTAGAACAAGAAAGATGATTGATCATAAAAAGGAATACTTCAAAAATCCTGAAAATCAGAAAAGTTATAGTCGTGCATTTCATCAAACATTGTGCACAGGATCAGGCACATTTTTTGGGGTTTAGCATTATATCATTAACTTACAACCAAAAACATCACCTAAATTTCGTACAGAATGTGCACCATTAGGTAAGAAAAATAGTAAAATATAAAAAAAATAATAAGAGTTAGCTCAAACGGGTGGAATAACATACCTTCCGTCGACAATCTTCTTGTCCTCCTCTTATAGGCCAATACTTGAAAAAAAACCCTATATTGATTTCGAGTCTACAATATGTTATGCTTTTCTGGAACAACAAACACTTAATAATGTGTTTTTTGCATATGAATAGAAATAACTGGAGGTTTTAAACAACCTATAATGTTTTTTCAACAGATGGAGCGTTTTTTCTTTCGTATGTATTGAAGCTATGGGAAGATTTCAATAGATCCATAATTAATATAGTGTTTATTTTTTCGGTTGTTGTGCTTTTCGGATATGTCCTAATAAAATTGTATGCTGACTTGAAAAATATTCTGGATATTTAACAAGTAGTTAAACAAATTGATTTTGTTGACAAAAAGTCAGAAACTATAAAATGATTATTTCAAAACAACATGGTATCATAATTATTTGTGTGGAGAGATTTCTGCCTGTAATATGGTTTATGAATATATTTGTGTTAAGTTTTAAGAACTTTTTTTCATAATTGTATGAAAAATACTTCAATGATCCCTATGGTTTTGCCAAATTTGCATTTATCATCCCTAGCTTCTTTTTCTTGATGAGGATAGTCTATGTGGTTTCAATTTCGCGGACAAAATTGCAAAAATGATCCCTGTGGTTGGCAAAATCATGTAGTTTTGGTCCAGAATGAAATGTTGGTGCACCACTGGTCGAATTTTGGATACCTTGTGTGGTTTTGGTCTCTATGATTGTATTTTCTTCTGTTTTTAGTCCACATCCAACCTAAGATGACTAATATGCCCCTTAAATAAATATATTTTATTTTCTCTTACTTTTATTTTATTATTTTTATAATAAAATAAAAAAACAAAAACAAAATAAACTCACATCTCTCTCTCTCTCTCTAAATCCTTATCTGCCATGAACCATGTGATGTGGTGGTGCATCGGTGAGCCACGGAGACAACAACCTCATCTCTCGTACTTCTCTTCTCCTCATGTCGCGCAAACTCCACCGAACCCCCACCTGATTGCCTTGTTCCACCGGACCATTCTCCTGTCCACCTTCCCTTCAAGTTTCACCGTTATATGCCACCTCCGTTCTTCATTCTTCGAGTGATCTAAGGTCGGCGATTCTGCTGCTTTGCATCTATCATATCGCTGCCGAAGACGAGGAAGAAAAACCCACGAAGGGTCACCGGTCTCAAAGAAATGCTTCATCCCTATCGATAGAAGGACCTCTCCCTTGTTTCCCTTCTTCCTCACAATGAACACAACGAGCCCTCATGCTCTTTTCAAATCGCCTCATGCGACTGCTTTGTTCATCCCCTCTTTATCCTGATTAAAACAAGAGATGGGGACTTTATGAGCTCTAATTTCATTAAGATCCATTCCAGCACCTACAACCTTATTCCATCAAAGGTTCAAACATGCACTAGAAAAATCTCAATCCTCCGGCCACAAAACGAGATCTGAAAACTCTAGATCCGACGATAGGTCCGACGGTATTTGGGTTTCAAATCTAAGAAGGAGAGGCGTGGTTGCAAATGGATGCAATGAACAAATGGTGTGGCGAATAATTGATGGGTGTGGTTGTGAACGATACCCCCAACGAGATTCGAGTTGTAGTTATGTATTTTAGAGCTTTTCTTCGGAAGGAGGTGCAGGTGGTGTTCTGAAAAGGTAGAAGTAGTCACAGAAGTTTGTGATGCTGGTGGTTTTGATAAAGGACTTTTGGTGGGTCAAAGTTTTTCGGTGGAGAGAGGTGTTTTTTGGCATTGAGAAGTATAGAGGTTGAATACAGTAGTGGGAAGGGTACATGTGAAGGGAGGTGGAAGATGTAAAGAGATGATGAAAGAGAAAGTCGTGACAGTCGACGTTAATGGTGGCGTGAATCGGTGGTGATAGTGGTGGTAGTTGTTGGTGATGGTGGTGTCGGTTAATGGAGATGGGTTTTGTGTTCTTGAGTTTTCATCAAATACAAACACACACACACACACACACAGAGGCAGGTGGGCATTTTTCTCATTTTAAATTAATTAAAAACATTTATATAAATACAAAAAAATAATTAAAAAGACAAATATAAGGTGCATTAAGGTCATTTTAAGTGTATAGGAACCAAAAACAATAAAAAGATCCAATTTTGGACAAGTGGTGCACCAACATATCATTTTGGACCAAATCCACATAATTTTGTCAACCACAGGGACCATTTTTGCAATTTTGTCTTTTTGGCGTGGTTGCTCCCTGACCCATGTAAAATGACTTTTATACCCTTTTGTTGTACTTTATCCTTCTTTTTTTGGTTGATTACAATTTATATTAGAACTAAAAACACACAATGGATCACTTTGTTGAAAACACACACACATACACATATCTCTGCAACTAAACACACACACACAACCAACTCATTAGCAATGGCAGCGGAGGATGCAATTGAATAATTGTATCATATACTCATATGAATACTGTATACATAGTTCGAAAATGAGCTTTTATTTCAAGACTCTGCTATATAAGAGCTTAATATTAGAAAATATGAACTAAAATACGGTTGTTTTGGGTTATAGAATACGAAATAATTGGTGTATTCTAAGGGGGGGGGGTATTTGAACACATAATAAAGTACGGTTACTCTATATCTCACATTTCACATTTCATAACACCCTATCACATATAATACAACCATACCACATATAAAATACAACTATTTACAACCGTACTATATTACACCCAAAAAGAAATTAAATGCCTTAATACCAATGTTCTTATCCTATGCCTCTGTTGGGGCAGCATATACCATGATCTTTTCTTTTACCATGTAGAAGTATCTAAACACAAAACCAAAACAAACAAGTCAATTCCAGTCACATGCTTATAATATGAATAAAATTGATGGAACAAAGTGAATCTTAGTGGAACAAAGAATTAGAACATGATGCTTCACATGAAGTTTGTCAAGTTGTAGTCTTTTCTATGTAAATCTTGGTTCTTTTCTTAATTCCGCTAGAATAAACTACAAGAATATGACTCTACAGAGACAAAAGCTATAGACACGATAAATGTCGTCGCCATAGAGGACCATATAGGGACGACAAGTCGTCACTATAGAGTTGACAAATTTAATTTGACTGCCAACCATAAAGCGACGACAAATTGTTTCCATAGGTTGAGCGGGAAAAAAAAGACTTCGCGGGTATCCGAAAAACTGTAGGGACGACATATCGTCCCAAACATATATATATATATATATATATATATATATATATATATATATATATATATATATACCATCTTATAAAGGGTATATAATTGAGGATCCCATTATTTTTAAGACAATATCTTAAAAAACCAGGGATAAAATCATGGCCATTAATTATTAGATGGATGGTCTAGATGATGTACATGCTGGGAATCCATGAGCCCAAAGAAGTCACGAGTATTTGAATTCCATGTCTTTCTAACCCTAGGTATAAAATCCTAACTATAACATCGCCTCCTTCATTTGATGCAGTCGTGTGCTCTCCCCAAACCCTACACCCAAAAATCTCTCCTCGGTTTTCTCTTTCGATCTCCGCTGGTGTCGAATTCGGAACACTCACCACAAACGGTTACCCCTTTCACTCATACTCCACCACCACCTGCATCTGTTCCATCACCAACCTTCTCCTCCACTCCCATCCACGAAGGTATATTTTTTGTATGTTGGTTTAGTATATGACATTCCTCGCTCACTCTTAATTCTGTTTTATGTGTGTATTCAGAGCAATTGGTAGAGATGGAGACTTTTGATTGGAGAATGATGCAGAAGCCCTAAACGGCCACCATTTTTGGCGCTACTCGATCTTGCACACTCACTTTGTATACTCTAAACTCTGTTTTTCTCTTTCTAAAACGCCTCCTAACTACGTGTACCTTTTTGTAAGTATGCGATATCTTTTTTATTGGTCTTACTATTTACTTCTTTTACCTTCAGTGAGCAAATCAAGAAAAGCCAACTATAGTAAGGTTAGAGGGAAGTTGAGGGTTTTTCTTTCTTTTTGTTCACAATAAGTATCAGTTATGATGTTGTTTTTTATTCTAACATATCTGTTCATCTTCACATTTTTATTATCTAGAGCTACTCAAAAGCAGTAGATATAAAATCACAGAATGTATGTTTTACCCAAATACAGTAGATCTAAACACATTTTTGTACTGGAATATTATAGATTTGTAATCAAAGGTTGATATTTTCTATTTTTATTTGATTTGTTGCAGGTAGCTGGTTTTCCAAGATCTATTGCAGTTTTTTTTACTATTTTTCTAAAGATTTTAATTTTGATTTTACTGCAGGAATACATGGTTATAATTTTTAGATCAGTATGGTTGAAAATGTACCTCCAAGATTTGGTGACGTTAAAGTTTGTGTTAAACTTTAAGAAGTTACGTTAAAATCAAGAAAGGATATATGATATCATTTTGCAATAAAATTTAGTGAATGTTGATTTATTTTGTATTTGGTTGTATGTTTACTTTTTATTACTATGTTTATAAGAAATAGTCAATGTTTTTATTATATTCTATCTATTTAATTTTTGTTGATAATTTATTTGTAGTGTTTTTACTTGATTTAGATAAAAAGGTTTTTTAGTTTTAAAGGAAAATCATAAGAAAAATTATATTAAAACCTGATTTTAAAGAAAATACAAAACTCTAACCATAAATGGAGAATTTTTAAACAAAGCTTTGCTCTTAAAAAAGTTATAGATTGAGGTAATTATTATGAAACCGTTTTATGTTTCTAATTAGTTTTCTGAAAAATATTTGTAGCACAATTAATTAATGCATGGATATTTTATGAACACATGTAGAATACATATACATGAAGTCCTTATTAATATTTTTATTTTTTTAAACCTTAAAAGTTGTTTTATAAGGATGGTACATTTAAATAATAAAAAAAGACTGACATATCTTTTTTTTGACAAGTAGAAAATATATGAAAAACTTAAATTTGTTTTAAAAATGACTGTCAAATATTTGTTTGAAAAAAACAGAAAAAATATAAGACAATTCAATTTGGTTCTAAACATTTTCCTCTTTTTACTGACATTTCTAATATTTTATTCCCTGATTATTAATTTTATAATTTATATAATAAAATTAATATTTTCTATATTTCAATTGATTATAATATTAGTTTTTATTATTCGGTTGGAATAAATTTAAATATTAAGAAAAAATTAAGTTAGAAATTGGATTTTTATAAAACCATATTAGTTTAATATCCAATTAAAAAAGAGGCCCAAGCTACACATTAGTCAACAGTTTTAAAGTTTTATGGTCTGTTGAATAATTCATTCATCGGCTGAAAATTTGAAAGTAACTTTAATTTTAAAAACGTTAACTATGGTTTTGTTACCAATAATATTCAACATACTCTGTTTTTTTAGATAATAGCTAAAGATTCGAAGCTTTTAACAAAAATGCAAGTTGGTTGTAATTGTGCTTCTTTCCGGTAAATGTAATCATTAAAATCATAATTGCACAATAAATATTGTCCAGAGGAAGTATATTGTAATATTCCTAACCACTCACTATTGTCCATTGCATGTAAAATAAATTTCAATATAAATAATTTAAGAAACTATTAGCCGAAAGATTACAACCCCCATCCTGTTAAAGGAAGAAAACTACTCACAAAAAACAACATATTTGATGCTCGCATTGTAGTACATTCTTCGAAGTATGACATTAACCTAATATAGCCATGTACTTTAACATTTAACCTATAACAACACTTTCATATTTAACCTATAATAACAACATACTTTCATATTTAACCTATAATAACAACATATTGTTATTTTTAATTGAATTAACATTGTATCATATTTAACCTAAAATATACAACGTATTTTCCATTTAAACTAAATCACAACTTTTATGCTTATCCGGTAACATGTCGAAAAAAACTTATTGTCACCGAAAACAATTCCTCGTACGAAACTATGAGCTGCCGCCGCTTCGCGCGGGTACTCTACTAGTATATATATATATATATATATATATATATATATATATATATAGAGAGAGAGAGAGAGAGAGAGAGAGAGAGAGAGAGAGCGAGCAAGGTTCAAACGTTTCTAGCAAATATTGTGTGTATGTGTGCACCAATCACAAATTAGTAAATAATAAATAATTAATTAAATCAAATAAGAGTATTTTCGGTTTTTTGTATTTACCATTAGTGAGAGGTCATTTAATTTAATCCTACAATTAAGGAATGAAAATCAATATTTTAAAACCCTAAATATAACCCCATTCATTAATTTGCATCTACAGAACATTGGCTTCTTCCTCCATCGGCTCTTTCTTCTTCCAATGACTCTCCCCTTCGATGACAGAAACATTTCATCGATGCCTCCTCTCCTGCAACGCCTCGCCCTCCTATTTTCGATGCCTCCTCTCCAGCAACGCCTCCCCCTTAAATAGGTGATGACCTTTCTCTCATTCTTGTTTTTATTTAGAAAAGTTTAGTGTCTATGTTTATTTACTAGAATAATTCTTATATCAGAGACTTCAATTTTTTCTTCTTTTTTCTAATTTCTATTTGTAATTAAAGCACCATTTCAATTTTGATCAGGGAGCATTTCCATTGTTTATTTACTTTCAAGTTTTTAATTATTTTCTTTCAATGTTAAGCAGTGCATTTCGATCTTTTGAATATTTGACATTTAAGATTTGTGACTTAATGTATTTATTATATCAGTAGTATTTTAGAATTGTGTATGTGGTTGTATTCAAAGATTTGTTTATTATTTGGAATAGTATTTTAGTTTTGCACACCAAGTGTTTGATGAATTTTCCTACTCAACCAACATTCTTGAGATTTTGCATCAATTTTCTGCCTTCTAAATGTTCGATGAAATGCCTATATATAAGACTCTTTCATTTTTCATTAAAGTTTTATGATTACATGATTGTATTGCATATGTTATACGCATATTGGTTTTTAACATTTTTTTTTGATGATTTCTTTGTCTATTTATAAGGATCATGGTCTTTGTTGATACACACCTAGCACCCACATTATTATTCTAACTTCATTAGTTCTTTTAGATGAATTTTGGCGTGTTTGATGATTTTGCCTAACAAGTGTTTGTTGAAATTCCTGAAAGAGAATCTAAAGAATTTAACCTTTGGTATGCATTCTGTGAGAATTACTAGCAACACATGTTTTATGTAATTGTTTAAAAAGGTAATTAATTTGCCTGTGTATTATTTTGATTCAATTTTTGATTTTGAATTCCAATTTCTATTGTTCCTCGTTATTGTATATTTGGAATCTAAAATTATATTAGCAGTAAATACGATACTTCTGAATGTATTCTATGTATTCTGTTAGAATGTATTCTGCCAAAATAAAATCTATGTATTCTATCATATTCTATGTATTCTACCAGAATATACAAAGTGATAGCTAATTGCAAGTAACATGTTTTTAACCATTATTAGTTTTTATTATATTTGTGATAGGAATGGCTAGAAGAATGCGTAGAAGACCTAATAGGAATAACTTGAAGAATGAATAAAGTTTGATCATATTCACAATTTAAGAATGTTGTTATTTTTTAATAATTTTGTTCATTTTTGTTGATATTCTTTTACAAGATGTATAATTATATTAAAATGTATAACGTTTTTAGTCTGTAAGAATATGTATGAATTTTGTATTTAAGTTCGGATGTATAATTTGTATTTAAGAATATGTTGTTACTTTTCAACCTCGGATTTAAGAATTTTATTATTCTTCAATAATATTCTAATAGAATTAAATTCTAAAAGAATATCATTCTAACAAAAACGTATTTTGACAGAATAAGATCGGTTATGTTTACATATTACATTAGAAATAAATTTGAATTAATTAAAAGAATTCGGATTTTTTAAATTAGGAGAATTAATTATCCCTAAAAATCCGAAAATTACCTTTTATAAATGTAGTTAATTGTCCAAAATATCCTTTTCCTAAAAATTGTGTGATTATATGGTACATGTTATCCTGTTGTAATATTATACACTCTCAAATCATGTTCATTGATTAATTACATCCGTTGGTCCAAATCTATGCATTCTGGCACACAATAGTTAGTAAAAACAAAATAACCTAAGCTTATATATATATACATATAGTTAAAGAACATAAATTATTAGCTTGAATCTCGCGCAAGAGTGTGTTTGTCATTATATAGATAGCAATTACAAAGCTAGATCCATAAAAAACGGATATGGATAAATACAACAACTATAAGATAAATGCAATTAATCTTATCTACTCTATTTTAAACTATTCCAGATTACCCTTCAGTTTACATTCCCCCTCAATCTTGACCCTGACGAGGTTGAGATTGCGCTTCATATTCTCGAGCATGTTACGAGTAACAGGTTTAGTAAAAACATCTGCTATCTGATCATTTGTAGATATAAAACGAACATCCAAAGCTCCCATTGCCACCTTCTCTCTGACAAAATGAAAATCAACTTCTATATGTTTTGTTCTTGCGTGAAACACTGGATTTGCAGTTAGGTATGTGGCTCCTAGATTGTCACACCACAAAACAAGTGGTCTTGGTTGAGAAACACCAAGATCTTTGAGTAAAGATTGCATCCAAGTTACTTCAGCCGTACTGTTTGCCAACGCTTTATACTCCGCTTCCGTACTTGAGCGTGACACTGTGGGTTGCTTGCGAGAACTCCATGATATTAAATTCGGACCTAGAAATACTGCATATCCCCCGGTTGACCTTCGATTATCCAAACATCCAGCCCAATCTGCATCTGTGAAAACACTAAGTAGTGTCGAATCTGACTTCCTGATGTTTAACCCTATGCTAATCGTGCCTTTAATATATCTTAGAATACGTTTTACCGCCTCCCAATGCATATCAGTAGGTCTGGAAAGATACTGACATACCTTATTTACTGCAAAAGAAATATCCGGGCAAGTTAGATTAAGATATTAGAGACCTCCAACCATACTTCTATATTTAAAGACATCATCATCACTTAATGGTTTTCCATAGTCTTGTGCAAGTTTGTCTATAACTGACATAGGAGTTGAGACACTCTTACAATTCTCCATATGAGCACGATGTATGAGATCAGATGCATACTTATGTTGAAACACGGTAATTCCCCCTGAATTATGAGTGACCTCAATCCCAAGAAAGTAGTTAAGTCGACCAAGGTCCTTGATAGGAAAAGATAATGAAAGATTGTGCATCAATTGATCCACGAGAACTGTAGAGGAGCCGGCTATAACGATATCATCCACGTACACAAGCATGTATATGACATGTCTGCCTTGATGAAAAACAAACAAGGAGGAATCTGCTTTGGAGGAACGAAAACCAAGATGATGTAACTTGTCACTAAGATGGGCAAACCACGTGCGAGGAGACTGTTTTAAACCATAGATAGCCTTGTGGAGCTTCCACACATGATGTGGAAAATGGGAGTCTTCGAATCCAGGAGGCTGTCTCATGTAGACTTCTTCGTGTAACAGCCCATGTAAAAACGCATTGTTGACATCAAGTTGACGAAGATGCCAACCTTTGGAAACCGCAAGTGAAATCACCAATCGAACAATAGCAGGTTTAACAACGGGGCTGAAAGTGTCTTGATAATCGATACCATATTGCTGTGTAAATCCGCAAGTAACTAGTTATGCCTTATGCTTATCCTGAGAACCATCAGGTTTTAATTTTGTTTTAAAAATCCACCTGCACCCAACTACGTTGGACCCAGCCGGTTTGGGTACTAATGTCCAGGTCTTGTTCCTCCAGAGGGCTGTAAATTCATCTTCCATAGCTCGACGCCACTAAGGTTTAGATAACGCATCTTGATGTGAAGTTGGTAAGGAAAAGAACGCTCTCCGGCTTAGATTATACCGAACAGTGCCATCAGAAAATTGTTTGGGGAAAAATTTTCCTGCTTGCCCTCAAGTAGTGACACCAGAGGGGCCTGGTGGCAGCGACAAATTTTCCAGAGAAGGCGTTGGGGATGGCGCTGCTGGTGAAGGGGTGGCCGGCGCAGCAAGAACATCTGGAGATGTATCGCCGGTACAGGAGGTTGCATTAGTGGCTGATGTTGGCGGTGAAATATTAGGAAGCGATGGTTGTTGGGACACCGTAGTAGAGGAGATGCCAGCGGTCATAGGTGTTGCAGCTGCATGAACAGGGTTACCTAATAGCATCGATAAGTCATATTTTCTCATGTGGTCATGCATTATGTTTGGCTCAGACTCAGGAAACGACACAGTGGGAGACGAGAGAGGCGGTGGAATAGAGGATGAGTTTGCAAAAGGGAATCGTGACTCATCAAAGATTACATCCCTTGAGATGTAGATACGACCTGTTTGTTTATCTAAGCACTTGTAACCTTTATGCATAGGACTATATCCCAAGAAGACACACATGGTGGATCAAAAAGACAACTTGTGAGTGTTGTATTTACGCAAATTTGGCTAGTAGGCACACCCAAAGGTGCGCAAGAACTTGTAGTCAGGTGTAATATTTAAGAGATGAGTGATGGGAGTATAGTTATGAGTGGTTTGACTAGGCATTCAGTTGATTAAATAACACGCGGTGAGAAAAGCTTCATCCAAAAAACAAAGTGGGAGAGAGGAGTGGGCTAAAAGTGCTAGGCCTGTTCTGTCTCTAACACAGAAAGGTGTACCCTTTTGTTGGAGTGATAAACAAGAAATCACATTCCAAACGTTGAAGAGAGCCTTATGCAGCGCGCCTGTTCTGTCTCTGCCTGAAGGGACAGAGGACTTCGTTGTCTACTGCGATGCGTCTAATCAAGGCTTAGGCGGTGTGCTTATGCAAAGAGGAAAGGTGATTTCCTATGCCTCTAGACAGCTGAAAGCACACGAGGTCAACTATACCACACATGACTTGGAACTAGGAGCGGTAATCTTCGCATTGAAAATTTGGAGACATTATCTCTACGGAACCAAGTGCACAATCTTCACTGATCACAAGAGTTTGCAACACATCTTTAATCAAAAAGACTTAAACATGAGGCAACGGCGATGGGTAGAATTACTCAGTGATTATGAGTGTGAAATCCGTTACCACCCCGGCAAGGCCACTGTGGTAGCAGATGCCCTTAGCCGAAAGGATAGTGCAGGCCACAAAGTGAGGAACCAGACGATAACCATCCATTCCAACTTACCCATGCAAATCCGAGAAGCTCAGTATACAGCCCTCAAACCCGAGAACGTGCCAGATGAAACCTTGAGAGGGATGGAAAAGAAACTTGAGATCAGAGGTGACGAAGTTCACTGTTTCATGAATCGAATCTGGATTCCCAAATCCGGTGAATTCAGGGAAATAGTCATGGAGGAAGCACACAGAACCAAATACTCTGTTCACCCGGGTTCGGACAAGATGTACCTGGATCTCAAGAAACAATACTGGTGGCCGAACATGAAAGCTGAGATAGCTACATTTGTGGGCAAGTGTCTGACTTGTGCCAAAGTCAAAGTCGAACATCAGAAACCTTCAGGTCTGCTCCAACAACCCGAGATTCCCGAGTGGAAATGGGAGATGATTACCATGGATTTCATCACCAAATTACCCAAGTGTTCTAGTGGGTACGATACCATTTGGGTAATTGTCGATCGTTTGACAAAATCCGCTCACTTTATCCCGATCAAAGAATCATACACGATGGAGAGACTCGCGCGAATCTACATCCAGGAGGTAGTACGTCTACACGGTGTACCTGTATCCATTATCTCTGATCGAGATAGTAGGTTTACCTCCAGATTCTGGCAATCCCTTCAGAAAGCCCTTGGAACCAAACTAGATATGAGCACGGCATATCATCCTCAGACCGATGGACAGAGTGAGAGAACAATCCAAACCCTGGAGGACATGCTTTGGGCATGTGTCATTGACTTTGGAAAGTCGTGGGATACACATCTATCCTTGTTCGAATTCTCATACAACAACAGTTACCACACCAGCATTAGGGCTGCTCCGTTCAAAGCCCTATACGGTCGTAAGTGCAGATCCCCTCTGTGCTGGGCCGAGGTGGGGGATACACAGTTAGCCAAGAGTCGAGTCCCCGATAGTGCTCTCACTGGTCCTGAAATCATCCGCGAAACCACCGAAAAGATCATTCAAATCCGTAACCGACTGAAAGCCTCACGTAATCGTTAAAAGAGTTACGCTGATAATCGTCGGAAACCACTAGAATTCCAGGTTGGAGACCGTGTCCTGTTAAAAGTCTCGCCCTGGAAAGGCACTGTACGCTTTGGTAAGCGTGGGAAACTTAATCCGAGGTACATTGGACCCTTTGAGATCCTCTCCAGGATCGGTCCAGTTGCCTATAAACTTCATTTACCTCATGAACTCAGTAACATTCATCCTGTCTTTCATGTTTCAAATCTCAAAAAGTGCCTATCCGATGAAACCCTAACAATTCCCTTAGACGAGATCGAGATCAATGAAAACCTCAACTTTGTGGAGGAACCGATCGAAATCATGGATCGAGAAGTCAAACGTACAAAACAAAGTCGCATCCCGTTAGTGAAGGTTCGCTGGAATGCCAAGCGGGGACCGGAATTCACTTGGGAACGGGAAGATTCAATGAAACAGAAGTATCCACAACTCTTTTCTTATCCATGATTTGTATCTTGTCTTATGTTCTAAACTTGAATTTCGGGACGAAATTCCCTTTAACGGGGGGATAATGTAACAACCCGAAATTTCCGCATCATTTTAATGTAACTCTTTCATAAGTAAAATTCGCGCAACCGATCGTCGTTCCGATTTCCGATTTCCGATCTTCCGTTTAATTAAGTCATTATCTAGTACACATTTAAAATGACTCAATGGGTGTCTTAATACATTTTGAAATCATTTTAACACCTAACTTTAGTGATCGGGATATTTCTAGAATTTACCGTATCGGGTTACGGTAACTTAATCGGGTACGACCAAAAACCTCGTCTAACACCGGTATCGGGTAGAATTCCACCGTGTCCAAAACTTAAACACTATATAAACGTGTTTAAGACTTCATTTGAAGCCTTTGGTCAAATTACCACTAAACACTACCCACCTCTCTCCTAATCCAAGTTTAAGGGATCAAAACTCAAAATTAAGGCTTCTAATCTCTAAGGTACCTTCCTAGCCTTAATCTATAACATATTTGGCCTTCAAATTCGAGTTCAAAGCATGAATTAGGACAACATTCATGAGTTTACGGCCATGGAACCTTCATGGGCCGTAAACTCATATACCAAGGGTTTTTAAGCCCTAAAACCCTTCCTTTGCATGGTTGGACACTAGATATGACATAATGGCTTAAAGGAAAGAACTTATAACATGTAAAACTTGGATTTAGAGGGACAAAAGTGAGTTTACGGCCAAGGATCATTCTTGGGCCGTAAACTCATGTTCAAAGGTTTTTTTTTGAGCCAATTAGCCCTTCCAAAACCTAGTTGGGACTTAGATATGAACTATGGGCTTGCTAATCTAGACTTGGAACACTTTAAACTTGATTTTTGAGTAATAAAGATGAGTTTATGGCCAAGACATGCTCTTGGGCCGTAAACTCCTCTTAAAGGGTGATTTAATGCCTTTAAACATGTCAAAATGCTTTCAAACTCAACCAATGACTTTGTGGTAAAATCTAGATGCATCTAAAAATGGTTTAAAGGGTTGAAACATATCAAAAGTATCATTTATGGGAGTTTACGTCCTAGGAGCATACCCTTGGCCGTAAACTCATGAAACAATGTTAATGATGCATCAAATACACCCAAATGACTTGTATGAAATTCTAGAATCACATGTGATTGTTTTAAGCATCAACAACTATCTTTTTCAATGGTAAAGGAGAGTTTACGGCCTTAGAACATACCTTTAGGCCGTAAACTCCAATAAGTGTCTTAATTGATGTTCTAAATTCATAACAATGCTTAGAAAATTAGTTTGAATCACATGTGATTGCCCTAAATAGCCCAAATCAACTATTCTTAGCCATGGGTGAGTTTACGGCCGTAAACTCTATGAATGTGGCCGTAAACTCATGTTTTAAATGATTTGAATCCATTCCAAGTGTTCCAAGGTGTTTAGATAATCATTTCTAGAAATCCTTAAGTCCATTTGAGCCCTTAAACCATCAAAACCACACCCACATGAGTTTACGGCCGTAAACTCATGTATGTGTGTGTTTCATAGTTGAAAACTCATTTAAATGTTTACTTATGGGGAGTAAACTCAAGTCCCAAGTCCCTAGTGCCATTACAAATCCGAAGATGCCACCCGGGTCACTCCAAACGCTCGTTTTGAGGTGTTTAACCTCATTGGAGTGTAATGTTCCATATGATTAGTGAATGTATCTCTAATTGTATATATATGGACATTATATCATTTTACATAGGGTCATCGCGAGTAATCAAACCCCGAACCGACGTATAGCATTCAAAACCGACACGTTTCCGAGTTCGGTGAGTTCATACCCCTACCCTTTTTCACTGTTTTCACTGTTTTCAGGGGGGGGGGGGAACACAAGCAAAGTACAAGGGAATTCTTGTACTCAAAACATGTTTTCAAATGTGTGTTTCATATTCTTAGGCTTTTATAACTGATAACTACAACTGATAACAGATCGAACATACATATCACGTAACATATATTTGTGAAATAAGTCTTTAAACTAGTATGTTTTACATGTATTTCACAAATGGTTTTCCACATTTTATCAGTTAAAAGCATAACATTAAAACATTTGAACATAATACCTGTACACTGTTATGTCCTCGGTAACACTCCCCACACTTATACGAGTGGAGGACTATCATATTATTACTAGTAAATTTGTTATTCCTGTATGATTGGAGACACGTCCTCGGAGAACACTCCACCCAGGTTACGTGAGTGGAGGACTACACCCATAACTAGAATCTCTGGTATTTAGAGAGAGTGACTTGAGTGTATAGATCTATACGGGGCTGACTACCCCACACCTGGCTGCTAGCTACAGCCGAACCGAAATGGTTCAAGGGTGACGAAAGTCATAAGTATGTGGACGACTTATTGCCACAGGTTTCAGTCTATTGTATGGTTATGGAACTCGCAATTAGGATAACAGAGATTTACTTACAGTAATAATGGATTACTTTATACATCGTTTACATCTTTTACATCTTTTACATTACTATAACTAACATTCAGGAAAGTACGGGACTTTCCTGGGGAAAACATGGAACCTAACCACGATTACATCTTTTACACCTTTAACATCGTTTACATTAGAAACCTACATGCAGGAAAGCATGGGGCTTTCCTGGGTAACACTTACATAACTAGAAAGAGTAACAAACTGGATAACATTACATCTTTTACAATTTGTAACATACAATAAGGAAAGTATGGGACTTTCCTGGTAACACATGATAAGTGAACAGAACAGTTTAACCAATCAGATAACCAACTATACATTTTCACATGAGTAAACATGTTTTCAGTGTACAAACATACTATACTTTACATTTGTTAAACAATAACCAACTTTTAAGAAAATATGGGATTTTCTTGGTGTACATAACATTTCAGAAACAGAAAGGAAACCGAAACATTTTCACAAACAAAAACCGCTTATGAACTCACCAGGTTTGTGCTGATTTTCAAACCGCTTGTGTTCTCAGGTCAACGTTAGAACAGGTACCCGAAGATCCTTTTGCTCGAAGACGGAGTACATGAAGATCCGTTTCATTTTGTTTATATATACTATGTATCACAACTGTACAAACTTTACTTCTGAAACTACTGTAAAACTTTTATTATGTAATGTAATGGTTGCTTTACTTTACTTACTATGTGCATTGGATTTGATACTCAACGTGGTAGTCAACCCCGAAAATGTATTCCGCCTTCGGTTTTCGGGGTGTGACAGTTTTCTTCGTGCATATGTCCTTAACAAAGAAAACATTTGGATAGAGTTCAATAAACACATGATTATCAGTAACAAGTTTATTTGCTGAAAGAAGATGTTTGTCAATATGAGGAACTCTAAGAACATTTTTAAGAATGAGGGGTCGTCCTAAACTTTGAATTTTAGAGTGACCAACACGAGAGATATGCAAACTTGTGCTATTAGCTACTTGGACTTGGTCTTTCCCATGATAGCGCTCCGGTATGGACAAGCGATCCAAGTCATTTGTGAGATGATCCGTTGCTCCCGTGTCAAGGTACCAATTTGTATCATTGTTGTAGTTGCCATAAGTGACGCTGTTGCCACCTCGATATTCTTCATTTTGATAGGCATGGTTAAAACGATTTCGACAGTTCAATGCTATGTGTCCTGGTATGCCACAAACCTGACACCGGGGGTCTCCTCTTCCTCTCCCACGCCCTCGTCCACGATAACCATTATTTCGGTAGTTGCGTTGGTTACCATTGTTGCTTGAGTTACTGTGCCCAAAGTTATTTCTTTGAGGTTTTCGAGGGTTGCTGGGTTCTTGCTTTGTAACAACATTTGCAGAAGAGGCAAATTCTATCGATCCATTCATGGCCGCTGATTGAGCTTCATGGGCGACAAGGTATGAATAAAATTTAGAAAGTTTGACTTCCTGATTGTTGCTCAATACTGTGATTGCAGTAAATAAATCACCATGCCCGGGACCTAGTCCGGCTAGGATATATCCGATGACCTCCTCATCCGTCATAGGGTGTCCAATGTTAGCCATAGTATCGGCTAATGATGTCATATTCTGGTAATATTCAGAGGCACTCATGTCTCCTTTCTTTGCATTAGACAATTGTGTACGAATTTGGATGGAATTAACTTTGTGTTGTGCTGAAAACATGGTTTGGAGAGTGGTCCATAATTGATTTGATGTCTCTGTACAGCGGGTGAGTTGTGAGAGAACTTCTTCCGTCATAGACGATAGTAGTCCTCCAAGTACAGCCTGATCCTGAGTGAACCATGTTTCATACGCAGGATTATCGATTTTCCTGGTAGCATCTCCTGTGCCAGTCGTGACCTTCTTTGCTGGAGCTTGAGTGGTGCCATCAAGATAGCCGAAAAGCTTGACACCTCTTAGGATCGGCACAACCTGTTCCATAGAAGGTGATTTGTGTGTGTCAATCTGCAGGTTATTGCGGTGGCAATTTTGGAGGAATTGATGAGTGTTGTAGCCATGGGAATTCTTTTGATTGAAGAAGGGTAGATGCAGCAGTTTTAGCGAGAGGGATCCTTTGGATCTAGGCTCTGATACCAAGTTAAAGAACAAAAATTATTGGCTTGAATCTCTCGCAGGAGTGTGTTTGTCATTATATAGATAGCAATTACAAAGCTAGATCCATAACAAACGGATCTGGATAAATACAACAACTATAAGATAAATACAATTAATCTTATCTACTCTATTTTAAACTATTCCAAATTACCCTTCAGTTTACACACACACACACATATATATATATATATATATATATATATATATATATATATATATATATATATATATATATAATGTGTGTATATCCGAACCAGTGTGGCATCGTTTTGTGGACACCTATAGGGACGACTTATCGTCCCTATAGGGTTTTGCCGAATTAAAACCACAAAAAACCCTTTTCCCCGAATCGGGCGCACCAGCAAATACAATTTCTCTCGTGAGCTCAGGGTGAAATCACCGATACCTGCAAGTGTATAGGTAAATGTCGATCGTTTCTTGACCACCGTTTCCCTCGTCTACTCCTTCAACCTTTCACTGAGACATTCTCCCTCCAGCTCGGGATTGAATCAGTTTTCTGAATTGCAGGGCAGCAGTGGTCTCCCTCTTTCCGGCGGTCTCTATCTTTTCTGCGTCCGACTTTCCCCACTTCGTCAACATGTATGAACGAATCTTTATAATATTTTTTTTTGTTTTTTGATCTATGATTGCTGTATGTGAAAGTTTAGAATAAGTTTTTGTGTTGTGAAAGCCTAGAATCAGTTTTTGGTGATTTGGCTGTGTTTTTCATAAACAATTGTCTAAATGTGCATAAAACTTTATGAATGTTTATGGTTATTGATTTCAATAAATTGAAGTTGTGAATTTTTTTGGTTGTGAAGTTTTTGTGCTGTGAAAGCTCAGAATAAGTTTTTGGTGATTTGGCTGTGTTTTTTCACAAATAATTGTCTAAATGTGTTTAAAACTTTATGAAACTTTATGTTTAGTGATTTCTATACATGGAAGCTGTGAAGTTTTTGGTTGTGTGTGATTTTGTTGATCATAAAAAGTTATAAGTTCTTGGTTACGTTTAGGATACAAACTTTATGAAAATTATTGTTTCAAGCATGTTAATGTGGTTGTATAGCATTTTAGTTTTGTCCTTTTTTGTCTAAAATTGAAGTAGAATGCTATAAAAATTAACCACATAAATTTGATGAAGCTTGTTTGGATGCAATTTTAAACCACCATCAATATTTTAAAGCCTAAAAACATGTTTGTAACCAAACAAAAACAAAGCAACAGTCTACTCATCCCATAAATCGGGTACCACTAGGCAAGTTTAACCAATTTGACAAAAAAAGAGGTTCATAAATTTTTAAACTTAATCTAAATTAATCCAAAATGGAAAAACACAATCGAAATTTTTTGACAACCCATAAAAAAGGCACCAAGTAATCATGGCTCATTGTTTAAAACCACTAGCCCCTTTTTAAAAAGGGAGGGAACCCTCTCAATTTCCTCCCACCTACGATGTGCGATGGAATTGTTATTCCAAAATTTGAATAAATCTACTTTTCATAGTAACAATTTTAAGCAAATTGAGCATGTCGGTATCTGGAGACAGTGCCACCAGAAACAATTAAGTGCAAAAGATAATGAGTTTGGTATGGAAATGATTGACTAATCGAAAAAATGCATCAGAGTGCTCCGTATATAATTTGGAGTTTCTGGAATTAAGTCGGAGTTTAACTGGTAGAATTCCAAAAACACTTGGAAGACTGTTGAATTTAAGACAACTTGATCTATCAGATAACAGAATGACTGGTTCGTTCCTGAATCTCTGAGCAGATTAAGTTTTTTCACAAGTACTCGAATCTAACTCAAAACCAATGACTGGTCTCATTCCAAAATCCCGTGGAAAATTGGCAGCTTTAACAGATATGGATCTAGGATCTAATTTTTTTTTTTTTTTTAAAATGGGATTATTGCAGTTACAATTGGGTGACTTGCCAAACTTTGTTCTCTCTATGTCTCTAAAAATTATTTAGATGGAGCAATTATTGAAGTTCATTTTGCTAACCTTTCAATGTTAGAGCATTTGCATACTTCTTCTAACACTAAGTTAACTTTCAATGTTTCACATGGGTGGATACCTCCATTCCGGTTGATATCTCTTTATCGCAGTTCTTGCAATATCAGTGATGGATTTCCTCAGTGGCTTCGAAATCAAAGGAAACTTCATATGTTAGAGCTGTCAAATTCCATAATTTTAGGACCTCTACCCACATGGTTGCAGGAGATGCCTATCATTCCTTAGTTAGATCTCTCTCACAACAGACTTACCGGACCTTTGACAAAGCTTCCTAATAGAAGAAATGATAATGTTTTTATATTTTGGTCTTACCCCGTATTATTTCTTTAATATAACCTTTTCAATGGGTCGATTTCGAGGTCATTGTGCAGAAGGTATATTTGCAAGAACTTGATCTTTCTAGAAATATGTTAAGTAGGAAAATTCCCAACTGTGCGGGGAATCTGCAGAGTCTGACTATCATGAGATTAAGCTCAAATCGGCTCTCTGGTGTCATTCAACGTTCATTAGCTCTTATTCCATCATTATTTTGTTCAAATTTGAACGATAATAACTTTATTGGTGAACTTCCTCAAGAATTAGGGAATCTACAAGGTTTGGAAGTCTTAGATTTGGTTGATAATAAGTTCTTTGGAAATATACCCAAATGGATTGGGAAAAACCTTACATCTTTGTTAGTTTTGAGGTTACACAAAAGTAACTTCATAGTTAGAATTCCTCCATCTCTATGCAAAACTTCAACTCTTCAAATTTTATATCTTGCATACAACTTAATGGGAACCATCCTTCGTTGTGTAGGAAAGTTAAATTCCATGATTGAGAGTCACTCAAGAATTGTGTATCCTTTCGATATCAATCATGATAATAATGTGATTCAGTTCATGAAAGATGTTGATATTGAATATACAACAACTTGGAGAATCGTTTTTAACATGGATCTTTCAAGCAATAAACTCATGGGAGAAGTATTGGTCAAGCTAACTACACTTTTTTGTTGTTGGGTATGAATTTGTCTAACAATCATCTCTGTGGGGGTTTTCCAGATAGCATTGGAAACATGACACAATTATTTTCTCTTGATTTCTCAAAAAATGAGTTGAGCGGGAGGATCCCTTCAAGCATGGCATCTTTGAGCTTTTTGAGCCATTTGAACAGGGTTTTGGGGTGTTATTGGAGTTTTGTTATTCAAGACGAAGTGGAGATAGATGTTTTTCATGTTTGCTGAGGAATCCATGGACAAGATATATGTTGCAGTCATGGTACAAACTTCCAAAATCAAGAGAGGAAGAGAAGTTGCATAGATCCTATGGAATGCATATAAGTCTCAAATTTATGTTATTAATGATTGTTTTCCTTTTTTAGAAATGCTATTGTGATTATTAATGTATATTACTATTTGGATTTTGTATTTGTATGACCTTTGTAATACTGGTTTTGTTTTGAGGTACCTATTTACAAAATTCTATTGAATTTGGTATTTATACATGATCAAGTTGTAGATTAGATTACTACGGATTTGAGTTGTTTTGATTCTTTTTTCTTTTTAATTCAGCTCTCTTGCTTTCAACCATCTGTTGTTGCTTTTAGTCCCACCATACTATTGCATCCATCGGCTTTCAAATACATTGGTCCAAGTAAGAACCATGTAAAATACTCATTTATTCTTTATTTTTAATTTTAAGTTTTTCAAATAAAGGACGAGGGTGATTAGATGGAAGGTAGAATTTTTTGTTGGATTTGGTATTAAGATTTGAGTAATTGTTTGGCAATGGAGGTCCATATAGATGTTTTCTCCCAACATAAATTGATGGATTGGTAAGCGTCTGCAGTTGATTTCCTGTTGGAATTTGTCCTGAAAAGTTGTTGTGTGACAAATTCAAATGGCTCAAAAATGTCAAAGCTGCCATGCTCAAAGGGATCCTCCCGCTCAACTTGTTTTTAAAGAAATCAATAGAAAATAATTGTTTCATGTTTTGAATGCTCTCTGGAATACCCCCACTGAGATGATTGTTAGACAAATTTAGACCCACCAACTTAGAAAGCACAGTTAGCTCGACTGGTATTTCTGCCACAAGTTTATTGCTTGAAAGGTCCATGTTATAAACCATTCTCCAAGTTGTTGTATACTCAAGATCAACACCTTTCATGCCCTAAATCACATGCTTATTCACACTCAAGTCGAGGTATTTAAGATGCTTCAACTCTGCCAAAGAAGAGGCCATCTTATTACCAGTTAAGTAGTAATAGTCGTCTGCTTCGAGATGGAGGCGTTGAACATTTGCAGTGATGCCATCACACTGGATTCCTCCCCATAGGCAACACTCTGTAACACCCGGTTCCTGGTACGTATTTAAATTCAAGTAACTTCATGTTTTGCTCTGGGACTCGGCGAGTTGGAGGCCCAACTCATCAAGTAGACTCGACTTTTGATCCAGGGGTTAATGGACCTACTCAACGAGTCGGAAGACCGACTCGGCGAGTAGGACTGTGTGGATGAAAACCTAATATTTGGGTTTGCACCTTATTTAAACAACTTATAACGCCCCAACCCAGCCTCCATTGTCCCTCCCAAGCCAAAGAAAGCCCTAACCCGAACCTTAAGCCTCTATTATGTGTTCTTGAGCTTGTTGGTGCCTTTTTGTGTGTTTTTGAAGTTGGAAAGGAGGAAGGAAGCTTGGGAGTTCAAGTAGAAGAAAGAAGATCCAGAGTTTTTGCTCCATTCTTAGTTCATTCAAGGTAAAAACTTGGAACCTTGACCATCTATCTGTTAGATCTTCATTTGGGGCTATTTTCCACCCTTCTTATTGGTTTAGTGAAGCTATAATCGGATTTTGCGTATGTGCTTGCAGTTGCACTTCAGATATGGAACCATTGGGGTCCTTATGGCATAAAGGTGCCAACATTGTTGCCATAAGAACCCCATGCATTTTGTAGATTTCATTTTATGGTCTTTTGAGTCAAAAACCCCATGCATGGACGTCAAGATTGCAACTTTATATATAAAAGGGACCCTAGGAGGTCAGATCTGTAGTTGGATGCTTTGAGACTCATTGAAATCGACTGTATAGTTGTGGAAAAGGAGGGACTCGGCGAGTCGGTCATGAGACTCAGCGTGTCGGACTGTATTTCCCATCAAACCCTTTCTGTTCAGGGAGTAGGAGTTATAATAGAGGGGCACCTAGTCGTTGGGGCTCATTAAGGACCTGGAAATCATAGGATTCGACGAGTGGATAAACAAACTCGGCGATCCCAAGGCAATGTCCCAACCCTATAATGATGGACTCGATGAGTTCAAGGAGAACTCGGCGAGTCATATGATGGGTTTTATACAAACAATCCTATGTGTGCATGCAACTCTAGATTTGGATCTATGTTTTCACTATTAGATACACAACATTATGAAAACATGAATAAAACCCTAATGTAGCTTGCTATTTTCGAAATTCATATATAAGGTTAGATCACATACCTCTTGTTATATTGCAGTAACAACTTAAATCTTCAAACCCTAAGTCTTGAAAGCAAGCACCACAAGTGTAGTGCCTCTAATGGCTCACAAACACCACAAGCAATTGGAGAGGCTATACAGAGAGAAGGAGAGAGGTAGAAATCGGCCTAGGGATCTCTTTGAAGCAAGTGAAACGATTTCTTAAGGCCTAGGGGTCTTTATATAGGGTTGGGATTAGGGTTTCAGACCTTATCCTTATCTAGTTGCTTGCCCACCAAGCAACCACAAGATAAGCCTTGATAACCCTTATCTCTTGGACCATATGGACGATTTCAAGCATATCCAATCCCTTGAATTCGTCCACCCTTCTCGAAGGATAATCATTGCCCTATTTTCAACTATCGCATAATTACAATTCAACCCCTCTAGTTTAATTAATTACACTTGATCACAAAATTAATTCCTAATTAATTATTGACCAATATTAATTAAACAAATATGATTTCTCCTTTAATATATTATTCTTATAACATATTAATAAATCATAATAACCCCTTTCTCTATTTATTTCTCCAGTCAAGTTGCTTTGGTGAAGGCAACCCAAAAGGACCATGCACAACCGGGTCAAGTATTTACCAAATATGGTTACGGGCTTAGACACTAATCCAACAGTCTCCCACTTGGATAAGTCTAGTAACCACAAATGTAACATACAACTCGATTAGCAATCGTAGCTCTCAAAGATGTTGTTGTACTCTGATTTTATCAGTAACCTGTCCTTTAGATAAGGGATCGTACTGTCCTCTATTTAGATATCGTGCAGACAATTTCATGGAACTAATTGTCTTGCAGTTTGTTTCTCGATCTCAGATTCATTTGATATAGAAATGAGTTGAACATATCAATTCAATCCTGACCAGGCCCGACACATAAGTCAAATAAAATCATCGAGCAGCCGTGATATCGCTTTTACCCTCTTAGGATAGAAGTAACAGATAAACTTCGACTTATATGCATTTACTATTTATTAATCAACTATACACAATAATGCGTTTTATGACATCAATTTACTGATGCGGTTTCGCATTATCAATGTACAACCAATTAGTAAACAATAAACCATATATCTTGGTTTTAAGACCATATGATATTATCGTCTTGCGATCACTTTTGTCACATTCCATAAAATGATTCCAGCAAGTGCGGGTTTATTCCAATGCTCAAAACTTGTTCATAAGCACTCATGAACGTTGCATCAAACCTTTGCTATGTCTAATACCTTTTTAGACACTCTACACACCAATTCATGACAATCTTCATTCATACCTACTTCCAACATATGAACGATTGTGGACCATTCGAATAATTCGATTATTCTTAATAACTCAATTATTCAGGAAGTCAAAACACGCAAATTGAATCAATAGTTAAACAATTAGCATAAGACAGTAACCTTACTTATAAACAATACTCCTTTATTTAATCATCAAATGTCAATTACATTTATCCATTATATGTTTCTAAAACTATCTAATCTAAACTAATATCATCCTTCAGCCCAATGCTCCTAGCGTGCTGCAAGTGCTTAAGCCTACCCAGTCCCTTCGTAAGCGGATCTGCTGGGTTATCATGTGATGATATCCTCTTAACCACGAGGTGTCCTTCTTCTACTTGATGTCTAATAAAATGATACTTTCTGTTGATATGCCAAGATCTACCACGATCCCTCGGCTCCTTGGTCAAGGCAACCGCTCCTTCATTATCACAGAAAATTTCCATAGGCTCCTTTATGGCAGGCACAACTCCAAGGTCACCAATGAAGTTTTTCAACCATATCGCCTCCTTTGACGCTTCGCTCGCTACAATATACTCTGATTCGCACGTTGAATCAGCTACAGTTTCCTACTTGGAACTTTTCCAAGTCACCGCTCCTCCATTTAGGGTAAAGACCCAGCCTAACTGCGAACGGTAGTTGTCTCTGTTAGTCTAGAAACTGGCATCACTATACCCTCGCACCTTTAAGTCATCACTCCCTCCGAGGACTAAAACCTATTGCTTGGTCCTCCGAAGGTATATAAGGATATTCTTAACCGCAATCTAATGAGTTTTTCCCGGGTTCCCCTGATATCTACTGACCATGCTCAAGGCAAAGGACACATCAGGGCGAGTACAAGTCATAGCATACATGATCGAGCCAACTGCAGAAGTGTAGGGTACTTGGCTCATCTTTGCTATCTCGGCTTCTGTACTCGGACTTTGAGTCTTACTCAACTTGGCATTACTCTGTATCGGTAGTTCTCCCTTCTTTGAGTTTTCCATACTACAATGTTTTAGTACTTTATCCAAGTAAGTATTTTGACTAAGTCCTATTAGTCTCTTACTTCGTTTTCTCAATATCCTTATTCCCAAAATATAGGAAGCCTCTCTGAGGTCCTTCATAGCGAAGCACTTCCCGAGCCAGGACTTAACCTCCTGCAGAGTCGGGATGTCGTTTCCTATGAGCAGTATGCCATCAACATACAAAACGAGGAAGCTAACTATACTCCCATTGGCCTTGACATATACACATGATTCATCTTCGCTTCGTACAAATCCAAATTGACTTCTCAAGCTTGCACACTCTATTGGAATGCTTCGTATCGACAAAACCCTCTGGCTGAGTCATGTAAACATCCTCAACCAACTTCCCACTAAGGAAAGCGGTCTTGACATCCATCTGCCATATCTCATAATCATGAAATGCAGCAATGGCTAGCATCACCCTAATAGATTTTCTCTTGGCAACTGGCGAGAAGGTCTCATCATAGTCAACTCCGGGAGTTTGAGTAAAGCCCTTCGCCACCAAACGTGCCTTATACGTGTGCACATTCCCATCCACGTCGGTCTTCTTCTTGAAGATCCATTTGCACCCAACCATCTTACGTCCGGGCACATTGTCAACCAAATTCCAAACTTGGTTGTCATACATGGACTGAATCTCGTTGTCCATCACCTCTTTCCATTTAGCAGACTCCAGGCCTGCCATGGCTTCCTTATAGCTGTTAAGTTCATCTAGATTTACTAGTGTACTGTCACTAATATATGTGTCCTCTTCGGTAGTAATATGAAAACCATACAACTAGGGTTGAACTCTAACTCTTTCGGAACGTCTAAGAGGTAAGGATTGGTCAATTGGTTCAACCGAAGTTTCCTCCTCGGGTTGAGCGCCAGCATTAGAGGTTCCTTCATCGCTCGATTCTTGAATCTCTTCAAGATCGATTTGCCTCCCACTATCTCCTTGGCTTATGAGTTCTCTCTCTCGGGAAACCCCTCTTCTTGCAACGAAGACAACATTGTCACTTGGTCTATAGAAGAGATATCCAAAGGATCTCTGCGGGTAGCCGATGAAAATACATCGCTCACTACGAGGTTCGAGCTTGTCGTGAGTATCTCGTCTTACGAAAACTTCACAACCCCAAACCTTGATATGTGCCAACGAGGGAGCTTTCCCTATCCACATCTCGTGAGGTGTTTTGGAAACCTTCTTTGTAGGAACTCGGTTAAGGATATGGGCGGCAGTCTCTAAGGCATACCCCGAGAATGAGATAGGTAATGAAGCACGACTCATCATAGAACGAACCATGTCTAACAGGGTCCGATTATGTCTTTCTGACACACCATTCAATTGTGGTGTCCTAGGTGGCATCAATTGTGAAACTATTCCGCATTCCTTGAGATAGTCGTGAAATTCAAGACTTAGGTACTCTCCTCCTCGATCGGATCGAAGCATCTTGATTTTCCTTCCCAACTGACTCTCCACTTCATGCTTGAATTCTTTGAACTTTTCAAACGTTTCTGACTTGTGCTTGATTAAGTAAATATACCCATATCTACTATAATCATCGGTGAAAGTCACATAGAAGTGGTTTCCATCCTTTGTGGTGGATCTAAAGGGTCCACATACATCGGTATGTATGAGATCCAATAAACCCTCACCCCTCTCACAAGTGCCAGTGAAAGGTGACTTGGTCAACTTTCCAAGTAAACAAGATTCACACTTTTCATCTTCCCTAAGGTCGAATGACTCCAATACTCCATCCTTTTGGAGTTGGGCTATGCACTTCTTGTTGACATGTCCAAGATGAAAATGTCACAAAGATGCTTTATCCATACTATTGGAAGAATCCATACACATCACATCATTTCCTAGGTTATCTACAAGCATAAAAGTTTCATAAATTCCATTACAAGGCATTGCTTCAAAGTATAAAACACCATTTAGATAAGCATAAATAGAACCATTCTCATTATTAAATGAATATCTAAATCCTTGTCTAAACAAACCTTGAAGCGAAAGGATGTTTCTTGCCATATCTGGCGAGTAGCAACAATTATTTAAATCTAAACCTAATCCATTACTAAGCACTAAAGAATACACTCAATTCTTGGTGACATGCGACGATCTTCTGTTTCCCATGATTAGATTTATTCTTCCATGCTCCACATCCCTATTTCTTCTTAGTCCCTGCAAATCAGAACAAATGTGATAACCACATCCTGTATCAAGAACCCAAGAAATAGCATGAGATGAATCATTAGATTTAATAGTGTATATACTTGCATAAGATGGCTTGATCTTTCCATCCTTGATGGCTTGCAGATATTCCGAGCAGCTTCTCTTCCAATGCCCTATTTTGTGGCAACGATGGCACTCTGCCTCCTTTGCGTTAGGGTTGGGCTTAGCAGGATCAACCTTGGTCCCACTAGAAGAGGAACCATCTTGGGACTTTCCCTTGTGGTGGCTCTTTGACAGAGCTTTCCTCTTCTTGCCCCTTCTTTGCCAAATTGCCAAAACAGTAGCAGCGGGTGGATTAGGAGTTGGTGCAACAGACTTGTCCTTTAGGTTGCTCTCAGCAGTCCTTAGGAGCCCTTGGAGTTTGCTTAGGGTGACCTCCTCCTTGTTCATGTGGTAGGTCATCCTAAATTGATTGTAGCATGAGGGCAAGGAGTGAAGAACAATTTCGATAGCCAAATCTTCCCCAAAGTTGACATTCAACTTGCGAAGACGATCAACATACCTTTTCATCTTTTGCAAGTGCACGGTTAGAGACTCTCCACTTCCCATTTTAGCAGTGATCATATTCGTAATGATCTCATAGCGCTCTTGCCTCGCGCTTTGGTGATATCGCTCCATCAAGTCTATATGCATCTCATAAGGATACATGTCCTCATAGGACTTTTGGAATTCGGAGTTCATTGTGGCTATCATGATGCAATGAACTTTCGTTGCATCACGCTCATGGGTCTCAAAGACAGCCATCTCTTCGGGAGTAGCAATTTCTGGATTGATCTTCTCGAGCTTCTCATCGAGAACATACACTTTGTCCTCGTAACGCGCGATAGTGCGAATGTATCTTATCCATTCGCTAAAGTTCGATCCATCGAAAGTCACTTTTTGACAAAGGCTCATTAGCGTGAATGAGCTAGCAACGTTGTTTGCATCAGACATCTATAAATAGAAAGGACAAACTTTGATTAGAATTGAATCCTTAATTAAACACCCAAAATGAAAAATTAGGGCTAGGGTCCAACAACATTATTTACATATTAGAAAAGGGATGCCGTAATCCAACAAGCAAATAATTTGGAGGTAAGTGAATGACGATTCACTAATTCTTCACCATGAAAAACATAAGCTTAAGTTTTAAATGTATTGAGAATTCCTAGATTTTCTTAGAGATTCATTGAACTTTTCAATGGCATGTTTAAATCTCGATATGCCCCTTTCGTTTGTGACTGGGATGCCGAGGATCACAAAGTGGGTGTGAATAACCATGCAAATCTACATGGTGCCTTCAATGTTAGAATCACATATTCAATGTGCCGGTAAACCACACACGCTCCATCAAACTATGACAAACAATGAATCACCCTTTACCACCTTTGCTTAGAACCAATTAGTGTGCCGGTAAACCACACACGCTCCACTAACTTCTTAGCAAGGGTGCAAAGTGTAATTTCATGGGATTGCATCAATTTCACTTTTGCCTAAAGTAACTAGGATTGGGAATTTGGAAAAGAAATGTTTAGTTACTTTATATAGATTCATTATACTTATTAATGAAGAGAGGAGTGCCCTATCCTACCAGTTCGGCTAACGACCCTCCACCAGTCAAGTAAGCGGTGGGTGTGAGTGTACACCCATTAAACGCCATTTTATAGGCAACAACCTTATACCCACCTTATAGACCGGCTTCGTGAATGCGGCCTACTAACGGTAAGACTAACATTTTAATTATACATATATTTATTAAGCTTGTAATAGCATAATAGTATAGGGTGTATTTTAAACATTTCAAAAATACTAGGGTTTTAATCTACAATTTAAAATTTTCGAAATTTAATACCATTTAAATTAAAATTTTAAATATTAAAACTCTTGATTTAATAATTATCTCAAATTAAACTATTAGTTCAAATTATTAAATCACAAGGGATTATTAAATCTTACAGGATAATTACCATTTAAACAATTAACTTATCCTAATCCCTTTTATCCCTCTAAATCTCGAAAATAATGGGAAGGGATAATTCAAAATCTTTAATTACCATATTTAACTATTAAGAGATAATTACAAGATATGGGATTATCCAAATCCCTAAAATTTAGGATCTTATCTTGGGGAAGGAGGCAAATCTCGAAATCTAAGGGTTTGCAAACCCTAGATTTCGAAATCTTGGATTAAAGGAAAGGATTAAAAAAAAAACTTTCAAGATTTTCGCAAATTAGGGTTAGGAAACCCTAATCTCGAAATCTATTACCGCCTAGGCTTTGTTGGCTATAAACCCTAATTTGTCAAGTTCATACAATTGAATAATACTAATTGAAAACAAGTTAACCAAAGACTCTGATACCACTAATGGGTTTTGTACAAACAATCCTATGTGTGCATGCAACCCTAGATTTAGATCTATGTTTTCACTATTAAATACACAACATTATGAAAACATGAATAAAACCCTAATATAGCTTGCTATTTTCGAAATTCATATATAAGTTTAGATCACATACCTCTTGTTGTTATATTGCAATAACAACTTAAATCTTCAAACCCTAAGTCTTGAAAGCAAGCACCACAAGTGTAGTGCCTCTAATGGCTCACAAACACCACAAGCAATTGGAGAGGCTATACAGAGAGAAGGAAAGAGATAGAAATCGGCCTAGGGATCTCTTAGAAGCAAGTGGGACGATTTCTTAAGGCCTAGGGGTCTTTATATAGGGTTGGGATTAGGGTTACAGTTCTTATCCTTATCTAGTTGCTTGCCCACCAAGCAACCACAAGATAAGCCTTGATAACCCTTATCTCTTGGACCATATGGACGATTTTAAGGATATCCAATCCCTTGAATTCGTCCACCCTTCTCCAAGGATAACCATTGCCCTATTTGCAACTATCACATAATTACAATTCAGACCCTCTAGTTTAATTAATTACACTTGATCACAAAATTAATTCCTAATTAATTATTGACCAATATTAATTAAACAAATATGATTTCTCCTTTAATATATTATTCTTATAACATCATAATAAATCATAATAACCTCTTTCTCTATTTATTTCTCCAGTCAAGTTGCTTTGGTGAAGGCAACCCAAAAGGACCATGCACAACCGGGTCAAGTATTTACCAAATATAGTTATGGGCTTAGACACTAATCCAACATCATAGACTAGACGTATTCATAAGGATGAAGATAAACTCGACGAGTTCATCGATGAACTCGCGAGTCAATTAAAGAAGGTCTCGATGTTTTGGTTGAAGGAGAACTCGTTGAGCTCTTGCTAGACTCGACGAGTAGAGTCGGGGTTTAGCTTGTTGTGAGAGTGGGGACTCGACGAGTTGGTGGACCAACTCAGCGAGTCGAGTCAACTAGATGTTGACTTTGACCAAAGTTGACTTTGACCAAGGTTTTGGCTTTGACTTTCACTTGGACTTGAGTTGACCCTTGTAAGGGTTACAAGTATGAATTGCTAAGTTAGAAAAGTTGTGGTGTCAGGATTAAGGAGTCTAGGAGAGTTGGTTTTCGTATCGAGGGTAGTGCAGACACTACACGACTTCAAGGTGAGTTTCATCCTCGTAGGAGAGGGTCTACGGCCATAATGTCGGCACACAAGTAAGAGTGTCGGATAGATGATTGTCTTTGTGATAATTATCTAGTGTTGATATGTGATATGATTGTTGTGCTTGATATGATTATTGTACTTGATATGTTTACTATGCTTGATATGTGTTAGCAGTAGTAAGGGAAATAGCCCCCGGTTATCGGTTGAAAGATACCGAAAGGGAGGGTAACTCCCAGTTACCGGTTGGAAGATACCGAATCGGACGTTAGTTCCCAGTTATCGGTTGAAAGATACCGAAGGGGAGCCCAGCCCCCGGCTATGCCCGACAGTTATCGGTTGAAAGATGCATTATTTGGTATGAGCATGTTGGGGGAACTCCCTAACTTATGTGCTTATGGTTTTTAGTTTTGGTTTCAGGTATCTCTTCATCTAAGGGGAAGGAGTCAGCGGGGTAGCAGCGTATCACACATATACACATGACTTTCTGCATTTGAGAAACCTGGGAATATACTCTTACATTTTACCATTTGATGTTATGGTTTTCAAGACTTGTGATTGTTACTTTGATGTTTTGAAATGATAACGATGATGTTTTCCTTGAACTATTTTATTAAGTAATATGATTAAACAAAAATTTTCGGGTCTCGATTTTGGGATGTTACAAGTTGGTATCAGAGCCTTGGTTTTAGGGATTCGGGCACACCTTCGGGGGTGTCTGGACTCAAATTGAGGGCTTGAAGGCTTTTTACAAGAAAATAGTATTCAAAATATTTAAGAAAATAATAATAGAGAGTTTCGAGAAAGAACAAGGTGTGTGATGTGTGCGACCGGTTGAGCTCAAGTAAGTTTTCCACAAGACACTCATACTTGTTATGTTATGTTATATGATATGATTATGAGAACTGCATGCTACAATAGGGCTAAGGATCTAGGAAGGATGCCTTGTATGCCTGTTATGTGATTATGAGAAATGCATGCTAGATTAGAACCAAGGATCTAGGGAGGACGCCCTATATGCCTGTTGCGTGAACTTATTGAGCCATATGCTAGGGATGTTTAGTCAGTAGTATGATAGCCTGGTTGGGCTATGCTTGATTTGGTTACTCAATGCACGGATGCTGCTTGCTTTGTGCTTATAGGGGTTTTAGCTAGCTTTAACTAACTAGTAAGTGGATATGTAATAGTATCTGCAAGCTAGTTAGGGAAGGATGGTAAGGACTCCTTGTGCAGCTGATGGTAGAGAGTAGGTCGGAGAGTGCCCTAGGACAAGCCTAGGATGAGATTAGTTTTCACTACTAGAAAAACAGCCTTTTACGACGCGCAATGCGTGTCGTAAAACGCTCAGACAACGTGCAAATGGGACGCTCAAATGTGTGTCAAGGAAGGCCCTGTCTTAACGAGAGACGACACACTTTTGCGCGTAGTCTATTTACAACGCGCAATTACAACATGCATTTATGACGCGTGTTTACAACACACATTGCGTGTCAAAGAAGGCCCTGTCATAAAGAAAGATGTCATGCATTTGCGTGTCGTAACCTTACACGTATTTGCGTATGATTAAAACCCATGTCATAAAAGAAGATTACACGCATTTGCGTGTCATAAACTTCAACAACCATTTATGATATATATTTACGACACGTCTTTACGATACTCATTTACACATAATACAAAAATATGGAGACAAATATATATAAAAACAATCAATTTCATCCAATAACCTCATGTCAAAAAATTGTAATACATTGGTATTAAGGGGATCTGATTGTACATTGCTATTAAGAGGTTTTCCCTAACTATTAAAACACACACCCGCAAGCCCATCGGTAAACATTTTCAACCATATTCCAATCTTGTAGAGCTGTAGCTTGCCACTCATTCCATTCACTACTTTCCTAAATCAAAACAAGTATTTGAACTTTAAACATATAATATTATAATACATGTTAAACTTTATATTCATAATACTTAATTAGTTATAAACTTATAATAGATTAAATAAAACACCTGAATATGCATATGTTCTCTAGAAAGGAAGGGATTGTTTTCTATTTGAAAAATCTTGGCAAACAAACCGCATCCTTGAAAGAGATGATCAATTACAGTATTGTTTGTGCTTTCTAAACAGGAATATATTATACTCTCGATGTGATGATGCAAAGCATTATTAAAAGGGTACCGAGGAAAATTTAACAATTACCTAATTAGATTTATATCAGGGTCAATTTTGACATTTTAGTAATGTAGTTGTGGCTTACTCAAAGAAAAGATCAAGAACTCTTTGTATGGTTCCTGAGCTGATTAATTCCTTTTCTACAACTTCATTTCCAGTTTTCAATAAAACTGCAATGAGGCATATCACAACCTATAACACAGCAACATGTATAGATAAGATTACTCACTTGAACATAATTCATAAATGGAAGTGTCTTCTGCAACATGTGGCATATCAAAACCTATAACACAGCAGAAGATATATAATAGTTACCCAAAATTGCCTTTCTCCAATTGATCTTACAATAAATGATAATACGTATATTCAATGAAAAAAGCACCTAACTTTAAAGAAGATGCGTTACTGAAGTAACCAGCCAACAAAGCACTATGAGAACGGGTTGGCTCCACGAATGAGAAAAGGTAGATCCATTAGCTGAAAGTTTTGGGTTTGAAGAAGGAAATCATGTATTCATGTGAGAGAATGTAATAAAGAATGTATTTATTTAAAGATAGGGAAGAGTGCTCAGATCGCCAATTGCTCATTCTCTTCCATGTGAGCCCTAACTCTTTTAATCTCTTGTGAAATTGTCTCATGTAGAGGAACAAAATGAATAATATCTCTATGATTCATAACTCTTCTTCAGCTATCTTTAACTTTCTACAATGCAAGAACAAAAGGGTAATAATTATCAAAAACTTAACAACAAACACTGAGTGGGTGTCCATTATTGTCCCTTTCAATGATTTAGTCCTTAAAACCAACATTGTTTATGACTTTTTGTTTAGTCTTATCATACAGCAGGAACATATGTAATTTTTAAAAATGTGTTGATCTTTACAAAATCAGTGGATCCAAAACAGGCTTCAAATGACCATGAACTGCAAACCTGCAAGTTGTGAAAATAAAGTGCAATCTGAACTAAATCTTATTGTCATATAAGTCAGATATGAAAAAAAAATATTGCATCTGTACATAATGAGATGTCAATAACAGAAGTGGATTTGCACTGGCTTATAAAAGTGACACATCACTGTATGAAATTGACTATAACAAGTTATTAACAGGAGCATTTAGAGGAAAATGTGCCTAAAGCTACACAAACCTGTCCTGCTTTCCCTAAACATGGTTGACGTCTGTATGGGTACTTGAACTCCAGCACATGAAAACCAATTGAGTCGATCAGCTGTTACAATTTCTTGTCAATGTCTGGACAACAAAAACCACATTTGACTAAAAATTATATTAAATTCTATCCCAAAGTTATTGTTTGTCAAATTTGGCTATTTAGATAACAATGATTTTTAATTTTTCATAATTAATATAATTAAGAACATAAAGGGGATAAAACCAAGGAAAAAAAAAGAAGACGAATTACGTGAAGGATTACTAGGTGAATTCAATGTAATCTGATCACGGGCTACCGAGTCTTTATTCACTTATTTGTTGGTGCCGACAAGCATATTCTCTAGAATTAGGGATAATTTTGAGCATAAATAAATGTAAAGAACTTACGGTTCTTATAAGAGTTATGATTTCCCTTCTTTATCAAGTTCTCTATAATTTTGGGCGTAAAAAGGTTTTCCCTAGTAAAAACAGCAGTGCAGAGAAGATGACCAGTCCCTCTAAATCCTTTAACTACTGTATATGTAGTTGAAAACACATACACAATATACAATATACATAGATATACACCTGTATATAAGTGAAATAGGTATAATAGCTAAAGATGTAGTAAACAAGAATCACGTAAAACCTAATTGAAGAAAAACATATTTCAAAGTCAAACTCACCTAACTTAGTAACAAGTGTGTAGCAAGGGGCTTCCGCCATGAAACAATCACTTAGCTCTCGCACCTGAAATTATCGTTCTGAAGCGATGGTTAAATGAGAAGGAGGCGGGCTTAGAAGCGTATCTAAAGGGTTGAAGCACCCATCACTCCCATCTTCATTAAAGGTCTATTTTCTGGTAGCTTCGATTGACGGTTGATGAGTCGTAGTTGTCGATCGGCGCTACAATCGACATTCACAGAGGGGTGGAGACGAGGGAGAAGAAGGCGGAGGTTTAAAAAATTTGGGGATTTCATTTTCCCTATAAGGAGACGCACGTTTCTTAAAAAAAAATATATAAAACTACATTCATAGACAATGCACATTTTAGATAAAATGTCCTCAGTGTTTTTAATTTTTTTACATGAGACGCACGTTTCTTAAAAAAATATATATAAAACTACATTCACAGAGGACGTACATTTTAGATAAAGTGTCCTCCATGTTTTTAATTTTTTTACATAAGACACTAATTTAAGAGCACTCAATAATACGTGACCTAAATCCTTAAATTTTTAGAAGAGATGACACATTTTTAATGTCACTCTCTGTTGCATAACATAAATCAATGAATGTCGTGCTTTGCACGTCGTAAAAGGGTCTTTTTCTTGTAGTGTTGGAAAGCAGTATTAGCAGAAGGGATTTGGTGAAGTCGAAGCAATCCTTAAGGAAAGTACGGATAGATGTGGAAGGTGGTATGACCCGTACTACTGGAAGCAAAGGATCCATACTTGAGTCAAGGAGGGCTAAGATGGAACTAGGGAACTTGGGGAGTGTGTGAAACCTCTCGAGAGTATGAGTGACCCTGACGTTAATATGTTTTACTTCAGAATGGTGGTTACGCGTCATGGAGCAGGAGGTTCAGGGTCTGGATCAGGTTCAGGATCAGGCTCGGGTTCAGGATCCGAGCAGGTTGATGACGGTTTACGCGAGTTCATCGCGTCTAAGATCACGAAAGGTATCCTTGAGGCGACCCCGGTCATTTTCGGGTCGATCAAGGAAGGGATCATTGAGCTAATGGAGGATCGCTTCCGGACATTCAGGAGTGACTTGGCGTCCAGCTAGTCCGGGACATGCATATTGTCCTTCAAGGAGTTCCGGGGGAATGTTGCGCCATACTTTCACGGGGTGAAGGATGTCGTTGTGGCCAGGAGATGGATTGTAGACATCGAGTCTGCACAGTTGACGAGCTTTTGTCCAGAGGGGTCGAAGGTTCGCTTTGTTGCGGGTTGTTTAAGGGATCGAGCTAGAGATTGGTGGGAGTTGGTAGGTGAGTCACTTGGGGCCCCAGTCATTGAGGCTATGACTTGGTCAGATTTTGTGACCAGGTTCAGGGCTGAGTTTGCACCAGCTGTGGAGCTTCGGCAGCTGGCCAGGGAGTTTCTTGATATGAGACATACTACTGAGACTGTAGCTGAGATCACCGCCAAGTTCCGGGAGAGGGCCTTATTGGTACCTCAGTATGCAGGGGATGAGGAGATGCAGAAGACTCGCTACCATGATGTGTTGAGGGCTGACATTTGGGACCATGTAAGCTATTCCACTTGCCCGACCATGGATTCCATGATTGCCAGGGCGAGAGAGATGGAGATTGATTTGGAGCACCTTAGGAAGAGGAAGGCGGAGACAGGTCAAGTTGTTGGGGTTTTAGGGAAGAAACCCAAGGGATTCGACGGTAGGTTGAAGGGCTAGCAGGGTCGAGACCGCTGTGGGAAATGCGGTAGGTCACATGAGGGAGTTTGTCTCGCTGGATCGGGATCGGGCTGTTACAAGTGCGGCAAGATGTGGCACTTCGGTAGGGATTGTACTGCCCCCGCCCCCACTGTTCAGACATTAGACCTGATTTGCTTCCATTGCAATCAGAGGGGTAATAAAAAGGCCAACTGCCCTAGATTGATAGCAACAACAACAACAACACCGGTGGTGGCGTCGACTCCAGCGACTGCACGAGTTATGGATGGCCGGAAGGTCAAGTCGAAGGCTCCAGTGGTAAGGAGACGATCTTTTCAGTTGACAGGCGAGGAGGCACTTGTCGCACCCGATGCGGTGACGAGTATGATTTCTCCTCTCTAACTTTTATTATATGTCGCTTATTATATTGATATTTCATATTATATGTTTTGTTTAGGATCGTTCCATGTGAATGGTATCCCAGCTCAGATGTTGTTTGATTTGGGTGCTACTCGATCATTTGTTTCTCTTGCACTTAACAAGAGGTTCCCTAAGTTTTTGGGCATGTTGGATTGCACTCTAGAGGTCAAGATTGCGTACGATCGATCAATTTGAGCATCGAAGGTTTTCAGAGATTGTGTATTGAGGTTATACAAGGAGCGCTACTTGGTAGACTTGCTTCCCATACATTGCGGGGGAACAAGGTTATTATAGGGATGGATTGGTTGAGACCCAATGGGGCATTGATCGAATACACGCAACAGTTGGTTCAGATCATGACCCCAAGTGTGGGGGGGGGGGGGGGAGCTTGTAATTCAGGGTGAGAGGCCACAACGTGGACCATCTTTAAATTCAGCAGCAAGGGCTAGGCGCTACCTCCAACAAGGTTGTGTAGGGTATGTCGGCTATCTTATGGATATCCGGTAGGCGGGTAAGGCGACGGTGAGTCGCGTGCCAGTGGTACGAGGTTATGCGGATGTATTCCTAGAGGAGCTGCCTGGGATACCTCTGGAGAGGCAACTAGAAATCAGGATTGACCTAGTCCCTGGTGCGGCTCAGATAGCTAGGGCACTGTATCGATTGGCTCCTCCTGAGATGCAGGAGTTGTCTACACAGCTGCAGGAGTTGTTAGATAAGGGATTCATCAGAACGAGCAGTTCACCCCGGGGAGCCCCGATTCTATTTGTGAAGAAGAAGGACGAGTCGGATCAGATATGTATAGATTATCGGGAGCTGAATAAGGTAATGGTGAAGAATCTTTACCCACTCCCAAGGATTGATGACCTCTTTGATTAGCTTCAGGGAGCATCTTGGTTCTCCAAGATCGATTTGCGTTTAGGTTATCATCAAATGAGGGTCAAAGAGGAGGATGTGTAAAAAACTGCTTTTCGAATACGATATGGTTATTGTGAGGTTGTGGTGACGCCTTTCGGGGTCACCAATGCCATTGTCGTGTTCATGGATCTAATAACCGTGTGTGTAGACCGATGTTGGATCGATTTATGATAGTTTTCATTGATGACATCTTGGTCTATTCCAAGACTCGGGAGCAGCATGAGGAGCACTTGAGGGAGGTGTTGGATACTCTGAGGAGGGAGAGCTTGTATGCCAAGTTCTCCAAGTGTGAGTTCTAGTTGTGCGAGGTGCAGTTTCTTAGGCATCTTGTAAACCAGAACAAGATTTCGGTTGACCCGGCCAAAGTGGAGGTCATTATGAGGTGGGAGGTCCCGAAGTCTCCATCTGAGATTTGGAGCTTCCTGGGATTGGCAGGTTATTATCGGAGATTCATTTAGGAATTATCCAAGATAGTCGTGCCCTTGACCCGGTTGACAAGGAACGTCGACGTCTTTCGTTGGGGGCCTTAGCTGCACACCACATTTGAGACCTTGAGATAGAGACTGTGCGAGGCACCAATCTTAGCCCTGCCTGAGGGCGTGTAGGATTTTCTCGGGTATTATGATGTGTCCATCTCGGGACTGGGCGTAGTATTGATGCAGAGCGGGCATGTTATCGCCTACGCGTCGAGACAGTTGAAGCCTCATGAGGCAAACTATCCGACACATGATTTGGAACTGGGGGCAGTTGTTTTCGCCCTCAAGATTTGGCGTCATTACCTCTATGGGGTCCGTTGTGCCATTTACACGGACCATAAGAGTTTGAGGTATCTCATGGATCAGCCGAATTTGAACATGAGATAGCGTCGATGGCTAGATGTGGTGAAGGATTACGATTGTGGGATCCTCTACCACCCGGGGAAGGCCAATGTTGTGGCCGATGCACTTAGCCGCAAGGCAGTGCCGATCAAAGATATTTTCATGAGGATGACAGTGGTAACTCCGTTGTTGGAGCGGATTCGAGAGGCCCAACAAAAGGCTACGATGGAGGAAAATCGTAAGAGTAGGCGTATTGTAGGCTAGGTTTCCTCCTTCGATTATGACATCCGTGGATTGTTAACTCTACACCGTAGGGTGTGGGTCCCATATTATGAAGGTGTGCCCCAAGTATTGATGGAGGAGGAGCACAAATCTAGGTTTTTTATTCATCCCGGGGCGATGAAGATGTACAGGGGTATTTATCTTGATTATTAGTGGTCCTGCATGAAGCAGGATATAGCTTGGTTTGTTGAGAGATTCCTAACCTGTAGGAAGGTTAAGGCCGAACACCAGAGGCCTCATGGCAAGACCCAACTGTTGGATATCTCGCTGTGGAAATAGGAGGATTTTACTATGGATTTCATCACAAAGCTTCCCAGGACCGCGCGGGGAGTGGATTCGATTTGGGTCATCGTGGATCGATTGACCAAGAGCACCCATTTCATTCCGATTCAGGAGAGCACTTCGGCCGAAAAGTTGGCCAACATCTACATTAGAGAGGTAATGGCTCGGCACGGGGTGCCGGCCTCGATGATTTCCGACAGGGATGTGCAATTCACTTCCAAATTCCGGAAAAAGTTTCACAACGAGTTGGGTACTCATCTACACTTTAACACTGCTTTTCACCCGCAAACAGATGGTCAGAGTGAGCAGACCATCCAAACTCTAGAGGATATGTTGCGGGCATGCATTTTAGACTTCGGCGGTAGTCAGGGTACTTACTTTCCTTTGGCAGAGTTTTCCAATAATAACAGCTATCACGTGAGTATCAATCGTCCTCCCTTCGAGATGTTGTATGGGAGAAAGTGCAGGACCCCGATATGTTGGGGTGAGGTTGGATAGAGTGTCATGGGGAGTACCGAAGTGGTACTCAAGACTATAGAAAGGATCTAGCAGGTTCGGAGCAGGCTTCACACTGCGCAGAATCGACAGAAAAGTTATGACGACAAGCGTATTTCGGACCTGGAATTCCAGGTCAGGGATATTGTGCTCTTAAAGGTATCGCCTTGGAAAGTTGTCATTCGATTCAGGAAGCGGGGCAAGTTAGGCCCCAGGTACATTGGACCTTTCAGGGTTGTCGCCCGGGTGGGCAAAGTGGCGTATAGGTCGGACATGTCAGTCGAACTCAGTCAAATTCAGAGTACTTTTCACGTCTCCCAGTTACGGAAGTGTCCGGTGGACGATTCGGAAGTGACGCCTTTGGAGGATATTTAGGTAGATGATAGCGTGAACTACATTGAGTAGCCTGTGGCAATCCTCAATAGAAAGTCGAAGGATCTAAGGAACAAAAGAGTGGAGCTGGTGAAGGCGCAATGGCAGCACCACAATGGCTCGGAATGGACTTGGGAGTCAGAGGACGAGATGAGGGAGCACTACCCCGAGATTTTTCACGATTCAGCAGCAGAATTTGAGGACGAAGTCTAAAATATGTAGGGAAGATTTGTAACACCCGGTTCGTGGTACGTATCTAAATTCAAGTAACTTCATGTTTTGCTCTGGGACTTGGCAAGTTGGAGGCGCAACTCGTCGAGTAGACTTGACTTTTGATCGGGGGGTTAAGTGACTTACTCGATGAGTTGGAAGACCGAGTTGGCGAGTAAGACTGTCTGGATGAAACCCTAATATTTGGGTTTGCACCCTATTTAAACAACTTATAACGCCCCAACCAAGCCTCCATTGTCCCTCTCAACCCAGAGAAAACCCTAACTCGAACCCTAATCATCTGTTGTGTGTTCTTGATCTTGTTGGTGCCTTTTTGTGTGTTTTTGAAGTTGGAATGGAGGAAGGAAGCTTGGAAGTTCAAGTAGAAGCAAGAAGATCCAGAGGTTTTGCTCCATTCTCAGTTCATTCCATTGGCGGATCTACATTGGATCCCGGTGTATCCCAGGATGCCCCTCAAAAAACTTTTAGTAGTATAAATTTTTCCGAAATTTTTTGTTTATTTTGCATTCCTTAATATAAATGTGTTTTGCGAAAAAAATAACAAAAGCTCTAGTTGGTTTAGTTGGCTATGACGACATGGTGTTTTTCCGGAGGTTAGAAGTTCGAATCTTGGGCTTGATATATATGTTAATTTTTTGTTTATCAGTTTCTATCTTATATCCCTTCAAATTCTTTCTTATTTCTTATAATCCTAAAATTGTCCCACATCGGCCGTAAACTATACATATGTTATATAAGCAACACAAGATTTTCAATTCTCAACAAGTTAAACCTTTGAATGGGTTTGGGTTTAAACCCGAAACTGAGTTTGTAAAACTGAAAAACCGAGAAACTGAACCCATTGGTTCGGGATACCCATTTACATTGACCCTGGCTCCGCTACTGGTTCATTCAAGGTAAAAAGTTGGAACCTTGACCATCTATCTCTTAGATCTTCATTTGCGGCTATTTTCCACCCATCTTATGGGTTTAGTGAAGCTATAATCGGATTTTGTGTGTGTGCTTGTAGTTGCACTTCAGATCTGGAACCATTGGGGGTCCTTGTGGCGTAAAGGTGCCAACTTTATTGCCATAAGCACCCCATGCATCTTATATATTTCATTTTATGGTCTTTTGAGTCAAAAACCCCATGTATGGACGTCAAGATTAGAACTTTACGTATAAAAGGGACCCTAGGAGGTCAGATCTGTAGTTGGATGCTTTGAGACTCATTGAAATCGACTGTATAGTTATGGATAAGGACGGACTTGGAGAGTCACTCATGAGACTCGACAAGTCGGGCTGTATTTCCCATCAAACCCTTTATGTTAAGGGAGCAGGAGTTAAGATAGAAGGGCACCCAGTCGTCGGGGCTCATTAAGGACCTGCATATCATAGGACTCGGCGAGTAGATGAACAAACTCGGCGAGCACAAGGCAATGTCCCAACCATATGATGATGGACTCGATGAGTTCAAGGAGAAATCGGCGAGTCATAGATAGACATATTCATAAAGATGTAGATGAACTCAACGAGTTCAAGGATGAACTCGGCGAGTCGGTTGAAGAAGGTCGCGATGTTTTGGTTAAAGAGGAACTCGTCGAGCTCTTGCTAGACTTGGCGAGTAGAGTTGGGGTTTAGCTTGTGGTGGGAGTGGGGACTCGACGAGTTGGTGGACCAACTCGGCGAGTCGAGTCAACTGGATGTTGACTTTGACTAGGGTTTTGGCTTTGACTTTGACTTGGACTTGAGTTGACCCTTATAAGGGTTACAAGTATGAATTGCTAAGTTTGAAAAGTTGTGGTGTAGGGATTGTGGATTCGAAGATAGTTGGTTTTCATACCGAGGACAGTGCAGACACTACATGACTTTGAGATGAGTTTCCTCCTAGTAGGAGTGGGTCTATGGCCACAATGTCGGCCCACAAGTAAGAGTGTCGGATAGATGATTGTCTTTGTGATAATTATCTAGTGTTGATATGTGATATGATTATTGTGCTTGATATGTGTTAGTAGTAGCATGAGAAATAGTACCCGATTACCGGTTGAAAGATACCGAATGGGAGGGTAGCTCCCAGTTACCGGTTGGAGGATACCAAAGGGGAGGTTAGTTCCCGGTTACCGGTTGAAAGATACCGAAGGGGAGCCCAGCTCCCGGCTATGCCCGACAGTTACCGGTTGAAAGATAATGAGGATTATGCATTATTTGGTATGAGTAAGTTAGGGTAACTCACTAAGCTTTGTGCTTACAGTTTTTAGTTTTGGTTTCAGGTACCTCTTCATCTAAGGGGAACGAGCCGTCGGGGTAGCAGCGCATCACACATATACACATGACCTTCCGCATTTGAGAAACTTGGGATTGTACTCTGACATTTTACCATTTGATGTTATGGTTTTCAAGACTTGTGATTGTTACTTTGATGCTTTGAAATAATAACAATGATGTTTTCAGTGAACTATTTTATTAAGTAATATGATTAAACAAAAAATTTCGGGTCTCGATTTTGGGATGTTACACACTCATTTCCAACCCATGATGACAACATTCCAATAGGATCTTCGACTCTATGTTTGAACTTGAGAAGAGCAAGTCGCTCTTGTAGTCTTGCTCAAATAAAATGACATTAATATTTCCAGCCCCAAACAAGTATAGGTGGTTGCAAACAAAAAAGGAGATATGTTCATGAGAGCCCTAACTCTAGTTTAGTTTAGAAGAAAGATGAAGTAGAAACATGGGTTATGATGATCAAGTGATGGTTATACATATTTTTTCACATACAAACACCTACATTTTTACATAAAAATCCCTACATTTAATATATATATATATATATATATATATATATATATATATATATATATATATTCACATACATTTTTTCATATATTCACATATACATATATTTCACATGGAAATACACCTATACACACATTTTCACATACACTTTTTCATACATATACATTTTTTCATACATATTCACACATACACATTTGCATATACATTTTACATACATTTCATATAGATTTCACATACCAAAATATACACATTTCACATACCAAAATATATACATTTCATATAAATTAAGAACCAAAAAAAAAAAAAAAAACTTCTGTTGCCGGAGAATTATAGTTGCCGCTGGAAAATGGTGACAACGGTGGTGCTGGTGCTGTGGTGGTGGTCACCACCGGAGATTACTTAAAAACCCAAAAAAATGAAATTAGGGTTAAATATCTATAAGAAAACAAGAGAAAGAGAAAAATGGAAGAGAAAACGCATGTTATCGGAGGTTTATTGTCGCCAGAGAAACTTGGAATTCGCCGGAAAACGCAAATTGGCGGAAATCACTCGAAAATGAACGCCTAGAAGCAATCTATGGTTAGTGGTGGTTTGTGTTGGTGTACTACGCCGGAAAAACGCACCAGAGAATGTTGGTCGCCGGAGTTTTGCAAGAGGGGGGATAATACGTAGAAACTAAGTCATCTGGGGCGAAGGGGTGGTCAAAAGGGCGTTACCTTTAGCGGTGACACCAGGGCAATATCGGCAATATCGGCGACCAGTTAGAGGGAAAAACACGCGCCATTCTTTGGTGCTTATTAGCCGTCCGATCCAAAAATAATCGAACGGTGACGATGACATTCATGTGGATCGCTATCAATAGTGGTGACCCTTCGTAGCAATTGGTGTTGCCGCTATTACTTCCCAAGAGATAAAACCCTAAATGATGGATCGGTATAGCAGTGTACGGTCACGATCAAATGGCGTGTGGCACAAGAGGATCGCCGGTGAAGCCCTTTAGCGACAACATCTATATCGACAACAATAACCTTTAGCAACGAAATTATCTAATGTCGCCGCTAAAGGTCAACGTCGTCGCTATAGATGCCGTCGCTAAAAGGCTTATTTCTTGTTATTTTGAGGACTTTTTTTATTTTAATATTTATATACCAACCAACCCATTCATTTATTCATGAATGGGGATGGTCTAAAGATCATAGTAATTATAATATCTTGTGTCCTATTTGTCTAAGCCATCAAGGGTTACCTGTTGAGACCAAGAAACTAGCAAATTGAATTAATTCAGAAGGTAAAAAAAAATCTGGTTATTTATGAAATTAACCTTTTTTTTAATTATAATTGTTTCTTTAAAAACATGACAAATATATAGTTCTCTTCTTCATATCATGAAAATAACATTCTACTACATGCATCACAATAAAAAGTAATAAAAGCCATCCCATGAAAAAGGAATAACTAAGAAAACACACACCTAGATAAGCTTCAAATACAACATTAAAAAGCTTAAAACATAGGTAGCGAGTCACTAACGACTTCGTACTAAAAGTCTGAGAACACCCTTTGTCGAGCTAATTAATTATGGTTGATGGACATCGCGACTATCAATAATACTTCCTATACACGTCGCTAGTTTTAGCAACAAATGCAGGTCGTGCATAGCGCTTCTGTGGTTCTGTTGGTTGTGCACGTGTGGAAAGTTCATCAAGTACTCCTTTTTGCCTTGGATCTGAACGTGGAGAATGCTTCATGGATTCCAATAAGCCCAAAGCCTCGTTTATATTATCAATCTTAGTTGAAAGAGAATGATGCGTCGTAGGTGGACTCTGTACAGATTTGTTAGTACCAGAAATATTTCCACTCCTAATCTGTCTGGCTGCAAAGCCGAGTCCAGAACGAACCAAATCGGTTTCTTCTGAATGATACTTATTTGGACTTGAAGGAAGATGTTTATTTGGGCTCGAAGTGTCTCTATTTTTCATGGGCCAATTTCCTTCATTGTGGAATTTGGGTGGGCTTGAGTTCTCATAGTTGAACCCAGTGTTCGGGTTGAAACCTACATTTGGAGATTTTGGACTACTAGACATGGTTGGGGAATGAACGTATTCATTTAGGAGCTCCATTTTTGAAGGCGAACCAACAAAATCGGTGAACCCAGCACCAGGTGCATACTGGTTGACTGGGTTTCTCGGCCCGTGGTCATAACGACCTCGGGCCGGAATGGCAGTGTAGGTTGAGTAGCCTTTGGTCACATAGGATTTACCTGCCATTCTTGGTTGGATGATAAGATCGTGTGTTTGTTTTGTTTGATTTTGCTATGTTTGAGGATGGATGAATGGTGTTAAGATGTGTCTTATATAGTACAACTACTCAAGAGAAAGATATTTACAAAGTGTTGCGCTGTTTCAAGATTAGGATTCTTTTGGATGGTTTGAAGATCGGATTCTAGTCCAAGATATTTTGTTACAAGTCGAACATATTCCTACTTATTGGGTTTATGGGGAATTCGAATTTTACAGAAATCATTGAAAACAAATATAGCACGTTTGGATGGAATGTTTTAGTTACATATTCTCTTGCACTGTTTGAGATATTTTTGTATACGTTAAGTAAGTTCTTTGATCAGATAGGTCGGGATGGAATGTTTATCTATATATCATGTAAAGAATATTACATAATATAATATAATATAATATATACATTTTTCTGAGATATATTGGAATGTTTATCTATTTTTTAAAGTTGTTTATTCTTTTGAACGTAATGTATCTTTTTACACTTATAAACAAATAAATTAATAATACTTTGTAACAAAAACTCAAATATGATAGTTAGAAATAATTAATAATATTTTTTTATATATAAAGTTTAGCTATTATTTCACATAATTTACTTTAAACGTTTATTTTCTTTTTAAGAAATACTATTTTAATTGTGGTTTAGCCTTACCTGTTCAACAAAGGATTACAAACAATTTTGTAGTTGTATGTAGGGCTGTAAACGAACTGAACGTTCGGCGAACCGTTCGTGAACTGTTCGGCGGGAAGTTCGTTTATGTTCGTTTATTTAATAAATGAACGAACATGAACAAAAATTATCGTTCGTTTAGTTAAACAAACGAACATGAACAATGGTCTTGTTCATTCATTTATGTTCGTCAACGTTCGTTTATGATGTTTGTTTACGTTCGTTCGTTTAAGTTTATTTATATTCATCTATATTCAATTAATTTTCATTATATTGCTATATTATGTGTTCGTTTATGTTCATATATGTTCAATTGTGTTTTTTTTTTATCTTTGTTCGTTTATGTTTGTTTGTTTATGTTCGTTTAGCATGTTCACGAACATAAATGAACGAACATGAACAAAGTAATTTGTTAAACGAACGAACATGAACAAGAAAATCTCGTTCCTTTATCTGTTCGTGTTCGTTTGTTGTTCGGCTAACTTAAACGAGCGAACATGAACAAGACCTTGTTCGTGTTCGTTTGGTTCGTTTACAACCCTAGTTGTATCTTATTAAAGCTACATATGGAGATAATGGCCCTTTTGGGAGGTCTAATTTCGTGTGTTTTCAATGGGCCATGGAGCAATAGTGTTTCGTGTGTTTTCAGACATAAAAGTAGAGGTTACGATGTACAATTTTTTAGTTATTTAAAGGCAGGTAATGGTGAACAAACGAGATTTTGAAAAACTATTGGTTGGAACATGCATTTTTTTTTGAACAGCTGAATTTTATAAAACTTAAAAAAACGAAATTAACAAGAAGCTAAATTTACAAGCAAATAGTTAGAATTGGGTTTTTAAACCAATCTACCCAATTAGCTTTATTTTTTATATTTTTAAAACTAAACCAATTATAAATAAATAAATAAATAAAAATTCAACTATATCTTCAAAAATTCAATTGTTAATCAGATTAGACTCTCCAAAAATGATATCATCTCAATATCACCAAATCGCCCACGAAGTCATCTGAATAATAGACTCCAATGCTGCCTTTTAGTACCCAGGAAATAACTCACAAAGTATCCTCACCCAAAAACACCAAATCCACCATCTAAACACCTTTTGCCATATAATAGAAACTTCTTCAAACTATAAGAAAACATGATCCGACTTTTCCATCTATGTATCACATACATAAAGGGCAAAGCAACGAAGGAATATCCAAGCCTTTGATGCAAAAATTCCACCTAGTAGGTAACGATATAGCAACAATCTCCAAATAAAAATGTTTACCTTTCTCAAAACAAAACGATTTCATCTAGTTGCATTATTTCCATCCGGTCAATATCAATATGCTTTCTCGCCGTTCCAAAAAAAATGCTTTGTAACTTCATTCACCGTAAACCCGAGAACACCATTCTAAATCTACCACGAGTCATCTTTCTCTTGGTTCGGTTGAAAAGACTGAATTAGCATCAATAATTCTTCAAATTGTCTTTGCAAAACTCCACCTTCAAAAGTACGATCCCAAAGCCAATACCACCCATCTATCTACAACAAATGAGTAAAACGATCATTTAAAAGAACATCCACTGTCCAAATATCCAACCAAAACCAAGTGGTTCTCCCATTTCCTACCACCTTCTTGAGGCACGAAAAAGAAATTATACCCCTCTCATGCATGTTATTTATGGAACCAACAATGTGAGCTCAACCCCCGAAGTACAAAGCCAAGATCACCTTAACCCATAAAGACTTTTTTTTTTCTTTTACTTATCTTCCCCGCCATTTTTTAATCAAAGCATGATTAATAGCCTCAAGACTCCCAAACTGAGGCCTCCTTTCTCCTTGGTCGCCATCAGCATATTCCAATTAACCCAAGAGAGTTATTTTAGAATTACCATCAAAACCCCCAAAAAATTAGGTTGAAGGGATTCTAAAAATTTTCTTAACGTGTATCGACATCACAAAAATAGACATATAGTAATTACCTAGCGATCCCAACACTAAAGTAATCAAAACAGATCTGCCACTAATAGAAAACATATTTGCATTCCAAGTAGATATTTTTTTCTCAAACGTATCGATCAATGTCTTTTAACCTTTAACTATCGACATACTAACACCTACTAGTAAACCCTAGTAAGAAAAAAAGAAGCTTAGCACGTCTACAACCAGTCAAACTAGCAACTGTCATAACATCAACAAAATCGACCCATATACCAAAATGAGTGGATTTATGCAAATTTATTCGAAGACCTGAAACATAGAAAAAACAATAAATTAAACGGACCAAAAAAATAACATTCTCTTTTGATCACTCTCACATAACGCACAATACGCCCAGAGAATGAGAAAGACTAAAAGAAACAATTTTTACACCTCGAAAAGACTAGCCTCCATAGCATTTGCAATAGCAACATGAAGACCCTCCATTATTAAAATGAACAAACACGGGGATAAATGATCACCTTGATTAAGACCTCTTTGAATAACGAATTCTTCTGACGGGCTTCTATTGACAAGGACTGACGCCTTATGTGAGAGAAGGCAACAACGAACCCATGACATCCATTTGGAACCAAAACCCTGGAAGACCATAATCTGAAACAAATACTCTAAATGACTGAGTCATATGCTTTCTCAAAGTCAATTTTAAAGAACATAGTTTTTTTTTCTTCAATCTCTTATACCAACCTATAATCTCGTTAGCCATGAGAGGATCATCAATTATCTTATGAACCTTGACAAACGTTGATTATTGCATCCAAAAGGTATTTTTCCTGTATCAAAGAATTCGACTACAAACACCAAGATATATGTTTTTAACAACTCTCAATATATATATATATATATATATATATATATATATATATATATATATATATATAGTCAAGATCAAATAAGAAGGAAAATATTGATAGGAAGGTAAGAAATTTTTTATATGCTTATTTTCGTAGCAAAAACTAAAATAAATCATTAGATGATTCAAAATAAGATGATTCACAAGAAAAAATTTCGAAAAAAATACCTTCATGATTCATTTTTAGGTAAATCAAGAAAAAAAAAATTCACTTTTATAACAATTTTAGTGAATATCAACAAAATCATCATAAAAATGAATCATCAAAATGTTTTTCGGGATTTTCTTTTTGGTGAATCATGTTATTATTGATGCATTTAGTGATTCATTTGTTTTGTTCGCTAAAAAAATAAGTCGAAAAAAATTTTCTTACCCTCTTATAAAAAAAAAATTCTTACCAGATTTATATATATATATATATATATATATATATATATATATATATATATATATATATATATATATATATATATATATATATATATATATAGGTGGGTTCAATTGAGAAAATAAAAAAGGTTGAGAATGGGGGAATCATTCTCCGACACTCATTTAATCTAAGCATAAAAGACACGGTGGCAAACTTGTAAATATCGTAATAACTTTCAATCTCAAATACATAACTATAGAGATTTCGATAACTGTTCATTCATCATCAAAAATTTTCCTCCAACCTTCAATAATCATCCAGATTTCTTCAACTAAATCGGAATTTCTTCGTTGTTCATGAAATTGGAATCGGAGTTCTGGACTCGCCATCACAGTCGATATTGAGGGACTTAGAATCGATACTCACGGGTTACCAATCGGATTTTCGGAAATTAAAATCAAATTGAGAAATCGATCAAAGATAGGATGTCGCATCTGAAGTCGAAATCGGAAGTATATGATAATTTGGAATTGATAACTTGATGTTTTTAACATTTTTAAAATAGTTAACTTGTTTGCACTCCAACTGTTTGATGAAATGCATAAACTAAATTACCACGTTATATTCACATATGAATATGTTTTCTCACATGAATCAGTATATGATTATTAAAAACACAAAACAAATATGCAAGTCTGTATGTTATTTATATGTGAATAACATATAAAAATTATATATATTTGTCAAAATACCTTCAATATTCATAAGTGAATATACCTTGTAATATTCATATGTGAATATCCTATCTAATATTCATAAGTGAATATATCATCTAATATTCACAAGTGAATATACTCTGTAATATTCACATGTGATATACCATGTAATACTATGTAATATTCACATATGAAATATCATTTAATACTCATAAGTGAATATATATCATCTAATATTCACAAGTGAATATACTATTCACAAGTGAATTCATCGTCCAATATTAAAATATGAATATACTATGTTTATTATATGATATATTCATATATGAATGATACTTAAATTGTAAAAAAATAAAAAATAATAATAAAAAAAAAATCATACTTTTTATTCATAAGTGAATAACGAATGTACTGTAATAAAACCTGATGCATTGTTATTCATTTATGAATAACGATAGCTGAAAATATAAAAAAATTAATTTTTTTTATTTTATCTTAAAACTATATCAATATGGATGTCTATTTGTAGAGAATAAAAAATCATGAATTTTGGTATATTTAAAATCATTTTTTGATAACAATAGCTTATAAAAATTTAAAAAAAACGAAAAAAACTATGTTTTTATATATATTAAGGTAATGATTAGCATACTTTAAGAAAATATGTTATGTTGGAAAACACATGTGCGTTCGTTTCCCATTTCCGCCGGTACGTTGGAGCATTTTTCGGCAAAAATAAATGATTGGTTGAGAATGATTTCCCCATTCTCAACCTTTTTTTTTCTCGATTGAACATATATATATATATATATATATATATATATATATATATATATATATATATATATATATATATATATATATATATATAAAAGCAAAAGTGAAACCGATTGGGCCCGAAGATTTGTCGAAACCACAAGCTCACACTGTGTTTTTACTTCACTTTCAGTAGCCGTAACCTCCAAACTCATGACTTGTTCATTCGACAAAGATTTAAAGTTACTACTATGCCTAGTAATTTGAATACCTGTTTTTTGTTTAAAAATTTCCTTCAAAGAAATCATAAAATTCTCTTTTTAACATTTGTAGGAGACGTGATCCATATTCCATCCTTTTTAATACCTTTAACCGCTAGTTGTCGCCATCTTTTATTAATAAGCCCATGAAAGAATTTAAAATATTCATCCCCTTCAACACAACAATTAACCTTTTCTTTTTGAACCGCATCTTGAGTTTCCATCTTTTCCAATAAACGAAACTCATCCATAATTCTTCTACGATCTGCCAAAACAACTTGCGAACTCCCAACCCCATGAATTATAACATTGATATCATGAAGATTTTTTAATAAATCTTTTTTCATGCGGTCTTTTTTATTTTTGCGTACGTAATACCATTTACGAATCCGATTTTTAAGAAGCTTCAACTTATTTATTAACATTATGAATTTATTGATACAAACTCCTTCACCCTCCATAGACCACACCTCTAACCATGCTATCAAAACCATTAATTTGAAGCCACAGATTATCGGTGTGTTCGACATGCAACTTTTGAGAGCTTCTGACTTCTAGATTTTAAGAAAACGTCAGTGAAAAAGAAAAAGTCTCGATCGGCAACATGAGTGTTTAGCTTTTAGCATACTCAAAACGCTCCAAAATCAAAAACTACATTGAGTAGCTTTCAACAAAACGCTCCAAAATCAAAAGCTACCAGCTACCCTCTAACTGATACCCGCTACCAACTAGTTTTGCCGAACACGCTCTATTTAATTTAAAAGGAGTATGAACATAAATCATTTATCTCTTGGAAGAGAATAATTGGACGATGACCCAAAGCCAATCTATCCAACGCCAAAGCTATCAAATTTGAGGCTTGATGATCAAATGAAAATAAATAAGGAAACAATCCAATTTACTTAGTTTCTCTCCTTGACTATTCACCCTCGTAAATCTGAAACCACCCATAGGAACTTCTCACAATTGACTTCTATGAATAAAATCATTAAAACTATGCGACAGACCTAGGAGAAAACAATGCCTAATCTTTCACTCGCATTAAACACCACATTAAAATCCTCAAACATACTATAAAAGCTCGGGTTAGCCAACATGAAAGCATTGATTGAATTCCAAAGACTCAATTTACAAGCTTCATCTTGCAGGGTATATATATTATTAATAAATCATTGAATCTTTGAGAAAATCCATTCTCCTTTGACAATAAGAGCATTATCCGTAATTATCTTTAATGAAAACCGTAGACCCCAAATTGATAAAATACCATCTGATCTACCTTGTGCTAGAGAAGAAGCAAAATCGAATTGATAATTCACTAAATTTGTCAGACTTTCACCAAATAAATCTTTTTAAGATGAGTTTCTTGTAAACCTAAGAAATTAATACCCTGCTTGGTACATAAATTCAGAATATCTTTCTTTTTCTCAGGACCCAAACAACAAGAATTAATAGACATTAAATTCATTTATTACATTCTTTAACACCCATTCGTTTGATCACTTTAGCTAAATCAACTTTAGCTCTTTCCATATCATAACCAAGAACCTTTCCTATCCCAATCTCTGAGAAAACAAATTAGAAAATAGTGAGGTTGCATTCAGTTTCCTGTTAGTCTGATTTTTACGATTTTTAAAGCTGCCATTGGAATAGGCTCTACCCAAAGAGAAACCACGTTGATAAGAATCCTCCATATAAATAGCTTTTTTTCTTTCTAACAGATTTAAAAGAGGAAGTTTTGAAGGACATGAACTAAAAGTTTTCGGACCCATCTCTTCTTCTCCAAGATTGATATGATTATGGTGTTGCATGCATGTCTTTAACTATGGTAACCTCATCTTCATCATCAACCCATTTTTTTTCCCACATCATTAACTTCATGATCCTTATTAGAATTCACATCTACACAATTTCCATCAATCTCATTATCAAACTTGAAAGATAAATGCATTTTCTCATTATCTTATTCATTTATTTCACCTTCCTTCTATTCCATATCATTTTCATCTTGTATTTCATGAAGATGAATATTTTCTTCCTCTTCAAAAAATTTTGGTTAAGATCCTTCTTCTGAACCTCCATTATTTGTATCAGTATTTTGATTACCCATTCCTGTGTATTTAACACCTGATATTGGTTCTTGGCTTAGATTGTTGTTAAAATTTTACCCCTGTTATTGATTATCCTTATTCCTTCTATCAAATCTTGCCATAGTTGCAAACAGGTGGAAATTTCAAATCTAAATCCAATTAAGTGTTAAAGATCATCACTAGCCCAATAGAAAAAAATATTATCTAGAAGACTTTAGCTTATCCTAGAATTGTCTAGAAGATTCTAGAACATTATGGAAGACTGTGGAAGAATCTGGAATATACCGGAAGAGTGTAGAATACTCTAGAACGACATGGAAGACCCTTGAAGGTTATGGATCATTTTAGAAAACACTGGAGCAACCTAGACCTCTCTAGAACATGGTAGAACATTCTAGAAACATATGGAAGCTTATATATTATATTAGAGAGTTCTAGAGTTATCTAGTAAGTAGTAAGTGTATTGTAGTATCTACAAGCTTCCTAAGAGGCCTATAAATAGGTGTTGAGCTCATTTGCTCCAAACCATCCAAGAAAGCCTCAAAGAAAGCAAAGTGTGTAGTAGTCTCACAAAGTGTAAGTTCTTCTTAAGTGTCTTAATAAAAGTATTGTTGTTTCCCATATAAAGAGTCATGTTCAACAATCTGGTATCAGAGCGAGGTTTCTTGATAGTGAGAACAAGTGATTCTTTTTGTATCATGAGTAGTTTGTGACTCTGAAAGTTTGGTGTCGATACTAGCTTGTTTGGTACTACCGAGGTACTACCAACATGATGGGTGATCTCCAAGTTGTCGGAGGAATCAAGAAACTCAACAACAACAACTACAAAACATGGGAAACATGTATGAAACCTTACTTACAAGGACAAGATCTATGGGAGGTCGTTGGCAGAAGCGAAACTACGCCACCAGAGGAAGATGTTAATGGTGCTTTTTGCAAATGGAAAATCAAAGTAGTAAAAGCAATGTTTGCCTTGAAGACCACAATCGAAGAAGAGATGTTAGAGCATATTCGGGATGAGAACACACTGAAAGAAGCTTGGTACACGTTTGTGATGCTTTTCTCAAAGAAAAATGATATGAGACTACAACTTTTGGAGAACGAGCTATTATCAATCCCACAATGTGACATGACGATTGCTCAATATTTCCACAATATGAAGTTAATGTGCCAGGAGATTACTGAACTAGATATGTAATCCGTCATTGCAGAAGCTCGAATGAAGAGGATCATCATCCATGAACTAAGGCCGAAATATAAAAGCTTCATTACTGTTGTACAAGGATAGCCCGTTCAACCATCACTTATAGAGTTTGAGAATTTGTTGGCCGGCCAAGAAGCTATGGCTAAGCAAATGGGAGGCATCACGCTGAAGAGTGAAGAGGAAGCACTCTACACAAGTAAAAGTCGGAGGAATTTCAAGCCACCTTCTAAAGAAGGATACAAAAATGCTGACAAAAAGAAGAGTCAGCAAGGAACCTCACATCCATGGAGATCTCAAAAGACTGACAATAAGAGTTCTCAGGGGAGGAGGTTCGAAGGCAACTGCAACAATTCTGTAAAGTGGGGCCACATGTCCAAGGATTACTGGTCAAAGAAAAATTATGTGGAAAGCAATGTAGTAACTTCCAAAAAGGAAATAGAGGATGAATGGGATGCTGAGGCATTATGTGCCATAGAAGAAAACGAGTTGGGGCTCATGGAAATATAGGAGAGCGTATCAACTATGAGAATGACTGGATCATTGATTCAGGATGCTCCAACCACATTACTGGCGATCAGAACAAACTACAAGATGTGAAGGAGTACAAACAGAGTCGCATGGTACTTACAACCAACAATGCACGACTTCCAATTGCTCAGATTGGCAAAACAACGATCGCTCCTAGTAATAAATCTAATATGGTGTCATTACATAATGTCTATCATGTGACAGGTATGAAGAAGAACTTGTTTTCTGTATCGCAATAAACATCGTCAGGAAACTACGTCTTGTTTGGCCCACAAGATGTGAAGGTGTATCGAGATCTTAAGACCTCAGAAAAGCCAAAAATAGGAGGAGGAAGAGTCTATGTGCTCTCGGCAGAGTCTGCATATGTAGAAAAGACTTGAAAGAATGAGACAACATATCTATGGCATGCACAATTGGGACATGTTGATTATCAAAAGTTGAAGGTAATAATTGAGAAATCCATGCTCAATGGCGTACCTCAACTTCAAGTCAAAATAGATGTTGTTTGTGTTGGATGTTAGTATGGTAAAGCTCATCAATTACCATACAAGGAGTCAAATTTTAGAGCAAAAAAGACATTAGAGTTAATTCACTCGGATATGTTCGATCTAGTCAAGCAGACATCAATTAGCGGAATGCAGTACATGGTGACATTCATTGATGATTATTCGAGATATGTATGTTTTTTCTTCATGAAAGAAAAATCTGAAACATTCTCAAAATTTCTTGAATTCAAGAAAATGGTCGAAGGAGAAGTAAGAATGAAGATCCATTGTCTACGCTCAGAAAATAGAGGAGAATACACCTCGAAAGAATTCAATCGCTTTCTGCAAGAATGTTGTATACATCATCAATTCACATGTGCCAACACACCTCAACAAAATGGTGTAGCTGAGAGAAAGAATCAACATCTTGTAGAAATTTGTCGAATCATGCTACGCAACGAAGAATGTCCCAGGAAGATTTTAGGCTGAAGTAATGCGAATTGTTGCCCATGTGATCAATAAACTTCCCCAACCACAGTTAGGTTTCATTGCACCATTTGAGACACTATGGAACATGAAACCTACTATTAGCTACTTCCGAGTATTTGGTTGTGTTTGCTACGTATTTGTTCCTAGTCATTCACGTAGCAAGTTTGACAAGAAACCAGCCAGGTGTATATTTGTTGGATATGACAATAAAAGAAAAGGGTGGAGATGTTGTGCTCCAACAAGTGGAAGATGTTAGACTTCAAGAGATGCAGTGTTCAATGAAGCATCTTTAAGGTGGTCCTCATAGAAGAAAGTCTTACCAGACTCGGAAAATATTGAAGTAATTTTAAAACAAAAGATGGGGGAGAAAACTGTACACATTCAGTCAAGTGTTGACACACCTGAAGATTCAAGTGACACTGATGTCACTGAGCAAGAAGTAACTCAAACAAGTAACGCTGATGAAAGGGAGATGCCACCTCTACAACTTTGAAGGATGGAAAGAATTCGAAAGCCAAATCCCAAGTATGTTAATTCAACCATTTTAGAAGGCGGTGTTAAATAGCCAGAGACATATGAAGAAGCATTTAAGAATAAATCTTGGTAGAAGGCAATGGAAGAAGAAGTTACAGCCTTAATGTAGAATCAAATGTGGTAACTGGTACCAAGACCAAGAGATATAAAACCTATTTCCTGCAAGTGGGTTTATAAATTAAAGCGATGCTTAGTTGGATAAATTGAAAGATACAAGGCTCGTTTGGTGGCTCGAGGGTTCTTACAACAATATGGACTGGACTATGATGAAACATTTAGTCCAAGAACGAAGATAACTACTATACAGGTGTTGCTAGCTCTTGCAGCTAGTAAAAACTGGAAATTAGGGCAGACGGATGTGAAGAATGCTTTCTTTCATGGAGAATTAGATCGAGAGATCTATATGAACCAACCAAAGGGATTTGAGGATGCAGTTAATCCCAATCATGTGTGCAAACTGAGAAAAGCTCTTTACAGATTGAAGCAGACACCAAGAGCCTGGTATGGTAAGATTGTTGAATTTCTTACTCGAAGTGGTTATTCAGTTGTACATCCAGACTCAAGCATGTTCGTCAACGAAAAAGAAGGGAAGTTGGCAATTGTGTTGGTCTATGTGGATGACTTGATCATCACTGGGGATGACGTAAGAGAAATCCATCAAACAAGAGAAAATCTATTGCTACGATTCCAAATGAAAGAGTTGGGGAGCTTAAACACTTCTTGGGGCTAGAAGCTGATCGTACAAAGGAAGGCTTGTTCCTCTGTCAACAAAAGTATACAATAAATATACTTCAAAAGTTTGGCATTTTGGAGTGTAAGTCAGCATCAACACCTATAGAACCAAATGCCAAGATTTGTGCACATAAAGGAAAAGAGTTGATAATGAAATGATGTATCGACAACTAGTAGGTAGTCTTATCTACCTAACTTTATCTTGGCATGACATTGCTTATGCAGTTGGATTTATGAGTCGATACATGCCAAGTCCAAAGAAACCACATTTGGATGTGGTCCGACGGATCTTGAGATATGTCAAAGGTACTATTGATTACGGTCTTTGGTATAAAAGAGGAGAATATTGCAAGTTGGTTGGATACTATGATGCTGACTATGCAGGAGACCATGATACCCAAAGATCAACCATTGGGTAGGTGTTCAAGCTCGGGTCGAGACCAATATCATGGTGCAGTAAAAAATAACCAATAGTATCATTGTCAACCACGAAAGCGGAGTACAAAGCAGCAGCCGTAGCAGCTCAAGAAAGTACATGGTTGGTACTCCTTATGGAGGACTTACATCAAAAAACTGACTATGCGGTACCACTTCACTGCGACAACCAATCTGCAATTTGGTTGGCAGAAAATCTAGTATTTCATGCTAGATCAAAGCATGTGGAAGTGAATTATCACTTTATCAGGGAGAAAGTATTGATAGAAGAAATTCATATGCGACAGATCAAGACCGATGACCAAATAACAAACTTGTTCACCAAAGGGCTAAGTACTGGAAAATGTGAAGGTTTTCACAATCAACTTAACATGGTACGTAGAATAGGGGCTAGTGTTGAGGGGGAGTGTTAAAGATCTTCACTAGCCCAATAGAAAAAATATTATCTAGAAGACTTTAGCTTGTTCTAGAATGCTCTAGAATATTCTACAACAATATGGAAGACTATGGAAGACTCCGGAAGAGTCCAGAATACTCTAGAACAACATGGAAGACCCTGGATGGTTACAGATCATTTTAGAAGACACTGGAGCAACCTAAACCTCTCCATAACATGGTAGAACATTCTAGAAACATATGGAATCTTATAGAGTATGTTAGATAGTTCTAGAGTTATCTAGTTAGTAGTAAGTGTAGTGTAGTATTTAGAAGCTTCCTAAGAGGCCAATAAATAGTTGTGGAGCTCATTTGCTCCAAACCATCCAAGAAAGCCTCAAAGAAAGCAAAGTGTGTGGTAGTCTCGCAAAGTGTAAGTTCTTCTTAAGTGTCTTAATAAAAGTATTGTTGTTACCCATATAAAGAGTCATGTTCAAGATTAAGATCCACCAGTAATTGATTATGATCATGAATTTTTAAAAACCTAATAAAAGCAAAACGTCGACCAGTTTTTGACATCTTCCTCCCTATATAAAAATTGATAACATTTTCATGTGATCACATAATTTCCAGTGATCTTTAACTTCCATCGTATCAGGGAAATTCTTCACATATACCGTTGATGTAACATTCTCCAAATTTATATAATTAGGGTTACCTCCATAGTTTTTATGTCGATCACCCTCTTCTCACCCACGATAGTCTCGATTACGTTCCTGTCGCCCACGAGATTCACGACTCTTCCTATTCGTTCTCTGGCACCCATCGTTATTCACTTCTGTTACCATTTAATTGCATAAATTACTAGAGAAAGCTCCGATAGAAAACACGACTAATCACAGGAGTGACGATATTACGAAATCACCGGAGTACTGGTGTAGTTATTTATGTAGATACTCAATAGGAGATTCTTATGAAGAGTAGTGGGTCGAGCTTCAAGTTTTGATGTAGTTGTTGGTCGATCGTTTAATATCAACGATGGATGGGAAATATGCTTAAGAGATGGAATAAGTTCATTTGTATCAAGTTAACTATTTTATTTTGGATATTGTGGTTATATAGAGTACAAACTACCTATCCATTCAAAATTTGTTAACAAAGGGATTGATAGTGTTTCTGTATTATTTCGTATTTACCACTCAAACACCGAAACGATATACCATATGCTTGTTTCATGTTATGTAATTTCAGACATTTGGAGACTTTTTAGTAAGTGGTGGATTGATATCCTAACCTTTCTTACAATCATAGTGTTCAGCAATGAGTCAAACAATGTTTCTTTGAATATAGTTCAAATAAAGGCTTTTGATGCGATAGTCATTACTAAAGTTTTTGGAACAATACAATGTTTTGAGTGGAAATACCAAAGAAGACATGAGACCTTATATTTGATATGATCAATAAGTGCAAGATAACTAGATTGATCGGCTTCATAGCCCGAAATTTATTATTTTGGTCTTATAATGTATATTTTCTCTAATTTTTTGCTAGATTTTTATATAACTCTATGTTCCAAAAAATGATTCAAGAATTTTGTCTCTGATGTATTCATAGATGAACACATAAAAAACATAACTTAAAAAAGAAAGAGATAAAATACTAGAATAGGATACTAATTGATCAATGTACAACTATAAGGCTAAAGTAAAAAATGACGTTATCCATGATGTGAATTGACAAAATTACCTCATAATTACTTAGCCTCTAATTATTTGTAAGTCACAAAAACTCTTAACTCTTTTTAAAAAGATTGTCCGAAATGAAGAGACTTGATCAAACAAGGAGACCTCGAAATGACTTCCTGACTCTTCAATTTCATCTTCAAGTGTTTAGCTCTCGGCAATAACTCTCTTCCTTTCGTAATTCTCGAACAATTAACATCATAAGTACCCTCTAATTCCATAATCCTAAACACATTGGTAGATTCTATCGATTCAGAATTAAAAATCGAGTTACTCTACTAGATTGAACAATAGCGAGATCTAAAAGGCTGGATACAAAGTCATCATTGCAATCGAAATATAAAATCCGTTAAGCTTCTATCCGGAAAATCAAACGACGTTCCATTTCAAATCAAGCTACCACGAAGCACCTTTTGTCTATATTTCTCTTCCAATCGAACCCAAGATCTTGTCCACGACCCAGTTCTCTTCCAATCGAACCCAAGATCTAATCCACGACCTAGTTCTGTTCCCTTCATCAACACCGGTAGATACCATGGCATCGTCAGCAACATGTTTTTCTCCACCAATGTGGCTCCTTCATACACCTCGTCGAGGAAAGTTTTAATGTTGTTTTCCCTTATCGAATTGTTCGAGAAAGTTTTTGATGAGGACCTGAAAATGAAGGTAGTGGAGGAGGGCAGGGCATCTCCAAGCTACCCCCAAATGTCATTTTTTTCCTCCATTCTCTAGAGGAGGTCAGGGCATCTCCAACCTACCCCAAATGCCAGTTTTTCCTCCATTCTCTAACTCTACCACATTTCTTCCTCCATATTTGGAGATATGAATAGTATTACCCCATATATAGAGTAACACTATTCATTTATCCAAATATGGGGATGAAGTTTTAGTTGTCGGATTTTAATTCTTTGTTTTATATATTTATATATTTCTAGTTTATTTTATCTATTAGTTTTAATTTAAATATAATATTTTTTATATAACAAATTATATTAATTAATCATAAACATAAAATTTATTTTTATTTATCGAATTCATATAAAAATTTAAATACATATTAAAATCATGAAACACAAAAATGTATTTATAAAAGCATGTATAATATTTATTTTTATAAACACATGTGTAATATTTATTTATAAGTGTATTATAAATATAATCTTGTTTATTTAATATTATTGTAATGAAAAAAATATAGATTATATATTTGTTTAAACCAAATTATTAGAAGTGAAGTGTTTGACAATCTATATAAGTTGGAAAAATGGAATATACTAGAAATATATTTTTTTAGGTAAAAATGAATAGGATGGGAGATGAAACACTATTTATCATATTTTTTACTCCAGTTTTTTTTTTTTTTTTTTTTTTTTTTTTGGGGGGGGGGGGGGGGGGGGGGATAGAGGTGTGTTGGAGATGGTCTTAGAAGTTATCATGTTAAATTCGCAAAACCAAATTAATACCCGTCGATGGATTGACAGAAGAACCCTAGGGTAGGGTTGGGGTTGTATGTGTGTAGGGATTATCGGGACTAGTATTTCATTTGATGGAGCTCTTATATCGGTATTTGTATCTGGGAGGAAGGGAATTGGGAATTTTACTAAATATACGAAACACCCCAATTAGAATTTGGCCACAACTTAGACAAAGGCTCAACATCCTAATCTAAGGCCCAAAAATAAAGACCAAATGTCAAATCTACAACAATGGGCCCAAGACCAAATTCTAAACTACAATGGGCCACATGGCCTAAAAGGCTCAAACATAACATCAAAAGCCCAAAGCGATTTCTAAGGCTCAACATCTCCTAACAATCCAAGCCTAAAACTAGGTGAAGTCTAATTGGCCCAAAAGTCCATCGAAGCCCAACTCTCACAGCTAAGTGTATGCTAGGAGATCATCAGAAGTACGCTACGAGTACTGAGCTCCTCGGATGTATGCGAAGTGTACACGTTGGTATGCCCAATGTACAAACGGATAAAGCACATCCTCCATTAAGTGCTTAATAATGAAGGCTTTACGTTCCAATTTTAGATCTATGTCGATTAATGAGTCCTAAGGCATAAAGTTGGCAATTTTATGCCTTTACATACCATATATGCACCTAACAACTCATTCCAACCCATTAAGAGCTTTCCAAGGGTCTTAACTCATGCATGGAGTCAAAGCAACCATCATGTTTGCATTTTTGTGACATAATCTAGCTAAAGGACCTCAGATCTATCCTTCCTAACCTCTGAAGTTGCCCAAACTCCCAAGAGATGGTTTATGAAATCAAAAGAGGACTTCTTAGAAAACCTTATCTCAAATAAACAATAAGGATTAACAAGGGGGAAACTGTTTACCTCCACAAGCTTCCTAAGCATCACCAAATGCAAGATCCAAAAGCCTATCCCACGTTCAAGCTTTCTTCCACTTCCTCTTCTTTGCTAACACACCAAAATGAGGTATTTGAGGCACTCATAAGCTCAAGAGTCACATACAAAGGATTTTAGGGTTTGAGGGACATTTGAGAGTGATGGAGGTTGGTTAAGGTATGGTCTAAATGAATTAAGGACGTTTGTATAGGTCACAAACCCGAACTTTAGGGTTTTAGTCTTCATCCACGTATACTCCACGTACCACTTGGTACGCCCCGTATATGTGGTACATCTCCGCGGTCATCCCTCCCCAGTATGCTAAGCGTACCCTTAGGTATGCCCAACATACGAGAGGACCAGTTATGCAATAAAATTTCATTCCAAAGGAAAGAAAAGTAATTACCTGGATTTTGACCATTACAAATCTCCCCCAATTGAACAATACTTTGTCCTCGAAGTCTGCTAATTCAAAAAGATATGGATACTGCTTTCTCATCTCGTCCTCTGGCTCCCAGGTCCATTCGTAGCCTATCCGGTGCTTCCATTTCACCTTTACTAGCTTCACCTCATTATTTTGATGAACCTTAGTCTTTCTATCAAGAACTGTAATGGGCTTCTCAATACAGTTCAGGTTCTTATCCACATGAATATCATCTAAAGAGATGATTGAAGCCTCATCTGATACACACATCCGAAGGTGAGACACATAGAAGGTGTTATGGATCTGACTCAGCTCATCTGGAAGATCTAACTGATAAGCAACCCTGTTACCTCAGGCAGAAATCCTAAATGGACCAATGCATCGGTGCCCCAACTTGCCCCTCCTCCGAAACTGGATGACACCCTTCGAGAGTGATACCTTCAGTAACACAGTCTCCCACTTGGAACTCGAGATATGACCGATGCCTGTTTGCATAGCTTTTCTGTCGGCTCTATGCAAGCCTCAGTTTATAAAGCACATGTTGAATCCTACACCTCCGACCATACATCATCTCAAACAGGGGTAGGTCAATACTAGCATGATAACTATTATTGTATGAGAACTCTGCTAGTGGAAGGTAAGTATCCCAAATCCCTCTAAAGTCTAATACGTATGCCCGAAGCATATCCTTGAGCGTTTGGATTGTCTGATTGCTCTGACCATCAGTTTGGGGGTGGTAAGCAGTGCTGAAATGCATCTAAGTACCCAACTCCTCATGAAACTTCCTCCAAAATTTAGAGGTGAATCAAACATCCTGATCCAAGACCACAAATACCGACACCCCGTACCTGAACAACACCTCCCGCACATAAATATCTGCTAATTTCTCGACGGATATACTCTCGTAAATCCGAATGAAATTAGCACTCTTGGTCAATCTATACACAGTAACCCAAATGGAATCAACACCCCGCACCGTCTTGGGCAACTTCGTGATGAAGTACATGGTGATGTCCTCCAATTTCCACATGGGGATGGGTAGCGGCTGAACTGTAACACCGTAAATTTCAAGACAAATTTTTCATTTTAAATAATCATTTTACTCTTAGAAACACTTGTTTAAAATCTTATTCATAGTCGATTTACAAAACATAACTCCATTTTCACTTGCATAGAAAACCAGGATCCTCCAAAATATGACTCTTTCTCTGGTGTGTACAATCAAGCCGGTGCCGTCCCGTGATACTGAAAGAAACCTGAAAAACATCAAACAAAACACTGTAAGCACGAAGCTTAGTGAGTTCCCCCAAAATACCACACATAACACATATTAGCCACTCGAGGCTATAACTCTGTGGGTCCGTGCACCCAAACTCTGTGAACCCTCAGGTTCTAACTCTGGGAACCTTCCGGTTCCAACTCTATAAACATGCACAACATAAATCACATAGAAATAATGCAGTACAACACATCACGTACATATAGCATACAAATACTCTAATCACATAACTCTGGTTACCTACTCAAGGTAAAGTATAGTGAGAAGACTCACCTGGCAAGCAGAAAGCAGATATCCCCACACTTGAATCTCGAACTCGCCACCGCCTAACACGTAAGGCAAATACTCTCATGAATATAACTCTTGAGGCTAGAATAAATCCTCTCATAACACCCTCTTATGGGTAAAAGACTATTTTACCTCTCTCTTGGCCCAAAGGCCACATCGCTGTCCAAACCCTAAAACTCAACGGCCAACCCTTGGTCGAAATCAAAGTCCTCAGTCTAAGTCAACCCTTGACTGACTCTACTCGCCGAGTCAACCCTGTGACTCATCGAGTTCCCATAATCAGAACTTCCCCATATCGCGACTCAACTCATCGAGTCACCACGAGACTCGCCGAGTCCCACAACTCTGAGTCCACTCACACCCAACTCACCGAGTCATCCTTTGACTCACCGATTCTCGACTCAACCAGGAAATATTTGGGACTCTTCGTCAAGACTCGTCGAGTCCAAGAACAGACTCGCCGAGTCTACGGCTATCTTCAACCTACTCGCCGAGTTGTTCATACAACTCGCCGAGTTCCAGGCCATCTTCATCCAACTCGTCGAGTCCACCCATGTGACTTGCCGAGTACCGCCGGTCTGAATACATTCCGAAGCATTCCAGGCCATGCAACTGCTCCAAGACATAGATCTAGCCTCCTACCACTCATCCATCACGTAAAGTGGCAAACTTTACGTGAATCCAAAGAGATCTAAGCCGTTTGCACATTGGGGCTAGGGTTTGGGACATGCAAGCTTCACTAAACACTCCAACACAGGGACTTTCATGCTCTCTGATTCTTCTCCCTTCCAGATCTGAGGTAGCAACCTCAGATCTAACCTCTAGACTTCCCATTTCATCCATAGACAATTTCTCACAAACCCCAAAATGAAGAAACAACATAATCAACAGGTCAAAAACGAGATACTACCTCTAAGTGATGCCCCAACTGCAATGCAATTCGAATCCAAGCAAAGCCCCTTGCTCCAAGCCTTCAATCTTCCCAAAATTCCTTCAAACATTACTTCTCCAAGCTCCAATCCACTCAAAAATGGTGCTTCTCCACGATTTAGGGTTTTCTGGGGCTCAAGGGGTGATAAAGAGGCTGGGAGGAAGACATAATGATCATTATATAAGGCTCAACCCCGAGAATTAGGGTTTTCTCCACTCAGCGCCTACTCACCGAGTCCAATACACTGACTCGCCGAGTCGGCCACTTAACACGCGACCAAGTCGCGACTCTACTCGCCGAGTCCACACATGGACTCGCCGAGTCGCTCTTTCCCAATTTACTCTTTTAGCCCTTCAACTCTACTCTTGATATTTCGGGATGTTACAATTCTCCCCCACTTAAATTAGGCTTCACCCTCAAAGCCTACAGTAACTCAACTCCTGAATTACTCCCACAATGTGCCACCTGGCCTTAATCGGACCAGATCTCACAAGGCATACCCATCGAAGCTCGAACACACTTTCCCTTTCCTTACGGTGTCCTGACCATTGTCTCGAACCGGGCACCGGATGCACCCTCTGATGACCACACACATCGATCCGAGAATTACCCATGAAGTATCACTGCCCCAAATCTCAACAATCACTCGACCCATAAGGGTTAGAAGACATGAACCATCGGATCCCCGATTCAAACCCCTCTCTATCCAATCCGTGACGACGGAAAGACCCACTCTTAAATCCCAGAGCAACTCCCATGAGTCCTCTTCTTGCAATCACACACCCATGCCGCACCAACCTTCGCACTCTCGGGTTAGGAAAACCCGTCACAATGATGATGTCTCTAACATCCCCAGGAGAAACCACCACTACGCACACAGCCCTCGATCAGAATCAAGTTGGGAGTCCCAGACTCCATCCCTACATCCATCCTGAGACTCTTGGCTCTACACCCGCGGAATCCTTCCGCGTCCTTAGTAGACATCCCATCATGATGTCATTCCATACCACTGTCACAGACACAGTGTTCGACCACCATACTCCAAATCATCCATTCTCACTACAACTTTCACTTCCGCGAATCAACACTTTCCCCAGTAAATGAGGATCCAACACTTCCTCCCATACAACAACACAAAGGGTGGCATACCAATGCACTAATGATGGCTGTTGAAATAGGATAACTCAACCAAGGATAAATACGTGCCGCAACACTCTCCGAAATCTAATACACATGCCCGAAGCATGTCTTTGAGCATCTGAATCGTTCACTCCCTCTGAGGTGTCCTCCGACATCATCAGGATAAGCTCTAGCTCATCACATATCCCTCTTCGAGACTGAGCACCAGGTCAGCTTTTGACTCCACAGCTGAGCCTCCAAAGGTCACCCAAATCATGATCCAAATATCCCACTAACTTCCTCCCCGTGACCACTATCCCGGCCCCATGACACGCAAGTCACGAAATTCTCTTTTCCTTATGCAAGAAAGTACAATCCAATCGAGGATCGTCTCCACTCTGATCTCTGGTTTCTGCTGCGCATATCCCTTGCCATCTCACCATATTCCCCGACAGAGACGGGGACCCCAGTCTCGCCCCCGGTCCAACATCCAGGCTCCAAAAACTCAATACTAGGGCTACTCAAGCCCGAAACTCTTCCACATCATACACTGATCGGAGAACATTCCATCATCACACTCTCTTGCCATCTAGTGAGCACTACGACTCCCCGCGGTATCACAACACCCTCTGACTAGTGAGTACTACGGCTCCCCGCAGTATCACAACACCCTCTGACTAGTGAGTACTACGGCTCTCCGTAGTATCACAACACCCTCTAACTAGTGAGTACTACGGCTCTCCGCAGTATCACAACACCCTCTGACTAGTGAGTACTATGGCTCCCCGCAGTATCACAACACCCTCTGACTCCACTAGCTCGTGCTCCACAGACTATCATAGGCGGCTACCCATACTCATCTCGAATATTCATCACAGACTCTGGAGGCAATCGTCATAACAGATGCCCACCCTTGCGAAGATCCACTCTCCCAAGTAATCTCCCTGGATGCCCATACTCGAAGGGCTATCACTAGTTCCATAGATACCTGATATACCACAAGTCGTCTCAACTCAAGATTCACGAATAACTTCGAAATAAAGATATCAATACCCGGATACCTCGGAACACCCCTACCGATCATCACAAGATCCTGCCACAACCACAGGTTTCCTGCCCCAAGCACCATATAGATGCAATAATACATTCCCTTTGAACCCCATAACTAGATCTTCATTTTTCCCAAGTTGCAACTTCGGTGTATTCAATTTCCCAACTGCAATACGAAGAAACGCTAATGCTACGAAATACGCTGATAATTCTCCGAAACCCTTTTTCCTACCACTCAAAACCCAAACAAGGATACGCATACCGACCCGGGAGTTGGCTGCCCAATCATTCTTTATCTACTTGCCCCAACACTGACCAATACCAGATTCCTGACTAATAAACACCTGTCGTGGAGACATTCATCCTTCTCAAACAAGTACTTCCCGCATTAACTCACTCCGACCCCTTTCCTCGATCACCGACATCTCTGGTCTCATGATTTCTTACCGCATATCTCTATACTCCACTTATAACTGCTCCTGACAAATCTCTGCTTTCTTACATACGGCACCCGGTTCTCCCCCACTTAGGGTTCAAACCGTCACCAAATAGCACACAACTATTCCATAACTATATTCTCCAGCAAAATCGCACCTGCCCCCGGAAAGTGCTACACAACGCCCGATAATCCCCCTTACGGAAATGAATCGACTTCATATACTCTGGACCTCTGATGAACTCCTCAAGAACTTCTCGTCACGTCTGCCTCTAGTCGTTCCAAATATCTTACCAATCTAGTACCAACAAATCAACTGCTCAATAACATCCCTGGCTCATAGACTGAACCATAAAATCACCGTACCCCTCACCTCAACTCATCAACCAACGCTCCAACACCGGGATCACCCCATGAACAAGGACCCACTCCCATATTCAACACCCCATGGATAGAAAACTCTCTGCACCGCTAAACTCGACTGAACTCCCCACTGATACCACTACCATACACCCGACTATACTCAATTAGGTATAGCGTGGCCCTCGACTATCTTAGTCCCAACTGACTATCTGCTCATGATAGATCACTGCCTCGCGGCACACATGTTACCTGATACTCTGGGGGAAATCATCATCAATGACGACCTGTAGGGTTTACCCCTAAACCCAAAACCAAAACATCATGCTTCTCATATTCTCACACTTACATAATTAGTACCTCCCCGATCATAGGAGGTGACATCTCCTTTATCGACTGATCACTCAACTCAGATCGAAATTCTCCCTTCCACTGACTCCTTACTAGAATACTCTGAGGGACTCTCGATCTCCCTCTCAAGGGACGCCGCTTCGAACTTACTCGTGACCGAATAACCGGAGAACCACAAACATCATTCACTACGAACCATGGTGCTCCTTCCACGACATCTCTTCTCAATATGCCCCGATGTATGGTACCCTAACCATGACATCACTCCCCAATTCGCTCCGATGTATGGTACCCGGACCACAACATCACTCCTCAATCTGCTCTGATGTATGGTACCCGAACCATAACATCACTCTTCAATCTGCCCTGATGTATGGTACCCGAACCATAACATCACTCCTCGATCCGCCCTGATGTATGGTACCCGAACCATAACATCACTCCTCGATCCGCTCTGATGTATGGTACGCAAACCATGACATCGCTCCTCAATCTGCTCTGATGTATGGTACCCGAACCATAACATCACTCCTCAATCTGCCCTGATGTATGGTACCCGAACCATAACATCACTCCTCGATCCGCTCTGATGTATGGTACGCAAACCATGACATCGCTCCTCAATCTGCTCTGATGTATGGTACCCGAACCATAACATCACTCCTCAATCTGCCCTGATGTATGGTACCCGAACCATAACATCACTCCTTGATCCGCTCCGATGTATGGTACGCAAACCATAACATCGCTCCTCAATCTGCTCTGATGTATGGTACCCGAACCATAACATCACTCCTCAACCTGCCCTGATGTATGGTACCCGAACCATAACATCACTCCTCGATCCGCTCCGATGTATGGTACTCAAACCATAACATCACTCCTCAATCTGCTCTTTAGAACCTTCAGAATACTCCCTGTATCAAGTATGGGTCCTCTGCTTTCAGTAGTACGGGCCCATACTACCTGCCACATCTACCCATACTTTCCACACGGACCATCCCAGAGCTTCTAAATAGCTGCTCGACCTGCTCCTTCACCAATCCCATCACGCGTGCTCGCTCCCCAGTGAAATTCTCTATTCTACAAGCGCACTCATCTGGATAGGGTTATTCCCTAGGCTCTTCCGTCGTCCTCCCACTTCTTTGCTATCAGCTGCTGAAGAGCTCCTAATGATGCCAGCCATCTACCTCCTGAATATCGTCATATTCACTTGGTAGCTGACTCCCATCATCGAGAGTTCCACAAAGCACAAAGCAAGCAACATTCGAGCATCGAAGGATACATAGGACTCCCTCTCTGTGATAACTCCACCTTCTCAGCTCATCCGCGAAAGTACCACCGAACTCTATAACTCTACCCCTCATGGGTTCTAACTGGATACTCTCACTCATCACATACTTAAAACATAACACATATAACAATGAGTCCTAGGCTAAGGCATCACAAATCAGGCCACTCTAGTCCTAACATATGAAATACCTAGCCTGTCTCTAGCATGCAATAATATCTCATAAAGTGCATCATACATATCTCATAACACAAAAATAAGGGTATTTTGGGAAATCACCGTTCGGGCTCTGGCTGATTGTACACACTGCTCCTTCTTGCTTTCTCTTTGAACTCTTATTCACTTTTAGAAAATTATTTCTTTAAAAACTTTTCGTACTTCCTCAGTTTGAGTCCAGATTTACCCGAAGGCGCATCCGAATCCCTCAAACCAAGGCTCTGATACCATTTGTAACACCCCCCTCTGGCACGTATCACAACATTGTCCGCTTTGGGCCACTTGGCACGAGGACTTCCTAGGGGGTCATCCATCCCGGTACTACTCCCGCCCGAGCACGCTTAACTGCAGAGTTCTTATGGGATCTGCTGCCCGCATGGCTTTAAAACGCGTTGTGATAGGGAAGGTATCCACACCCCTTATAAGGAATGCTTAGTTCTCCTTCCCAGCCGATGTGGGATTAGATCTAACCCACTTTCACCCCCCATTATAGGGTTCGACGTCCCCGTCGAACACATCGACCCGTGCCCTAGCTCTGATACCAACTTGTAACACCGTAAATTTCAAGACAAATTTTTCATTTTAAATAATCATTTTACTCTTAGAAACACTTGTTTAAAATCTTATTCATAGTCGATTTACAAAACATAACTCCATTTTCACTTTCATAGAAAACCAGGATCCTCCAAAATATGACTCTTTCTCTGGTGTGTACAATCAAGCCGGTGTCATCCCGTGATACTGATAGAAACCTGAAAAACATCAAACAAAACACTGTAAGCACGAAGCTTAGTGAGTTCCCCCAAAATACCACACATAACACATATTAGCCACTCGAGGCTATAACTCTGTGGGTCCGTGCACCCAAACTCTATGAACCCTTAGGTTCTAACTCTGGGAACCTTCCGGTTCCAACTCTATAAACATGCACAGCATAAATCACATAGAAATAATGTAGTACAACACATCACGTACATATAGCATACAAATACTCTAATCACATAACTCTGGTTACCTACTCAAGGTAAAGTATAGTGAGAAGACTCACCTGGCAAGCAGAAAGCAGATATCCCCACACTTGAATCTCGAACTCGCCACCGCCTAACACGTAAGGCAAATACTCTCATGAATATAACTCTTGAGGCTAGAATAAATCCTCTCATAACACCCTCTTATGGGTAAAAGACTATTTTACCTCTCTCTTGGCCTAAAGGCCACATCGCTGTCCAAACCCTAAAACTCAACGGCCAACCCTTGGTCGAAATCAAAGTCCTCAGTCTAAGTCAACCCTTGACTGACTCTACTCGCCGAGTCAACCCTGTGACTCATCGAGTTCCCATAATCAGAACTTCCCCATATCGCGACTCAACTCATCGAGTCACCACGAGACTCGCCGAGTCCCACAACTCTGAGTCCACTCACACCCAACTCACCGAGTCATCCTTTGACTCACCGATTCTCGACTCAACCAGGAAATATTTGGGACTCTTCGTCAAGACTCGTCGAGTCCAAGAACAGACTCGCCGAGTCTACGGCTATCTTCAACCTACTCGCCGAGTTGTTCATACAACTCGCCGAGTTCCAGGCCATCTTCATCCAACTCGTCGAGTCCACCCATGTGACTTGCCGAGTACCGCCGGTCTGAATACATTCCGAAGCATTCCAGGCCATGCAACTGCTCCAAGACATAGATCTAGCCTCCTACCACTCATCCATCACGTAAAGTGGCAAACTTTACGTGAATCCAAAGAGATCTAAGCCGTTTGCACATTGGGGCTAGGGTTTGGGACATGCAAGCTTCACTAAACACTCCAACACAGGGACTTTCATGCTCTCTGATTCTTCTCCCTTCCAGATCTGAGGTAGCAACCTCAGATCTAACCTCTAGACTTCCCATTTCATCCATAGACAATTTCTCACAAACCCCAAAATGAAGAAACAACATAATCAACAGGTCAAAAATGAGATACTACCTCTAAGTGATGCCCCAACTGCAATGCAATTCGAATCCAAGCAAAGCCCCTTGCTCCAAGCCTTCAATCTTCCCAAAATTCCTTCAAACATTACTTCTCCAAGCTCCAATCCACTCAAAAATGGTGCTTCTCCACGATTTAGGGTTTTCTGGGGCTCAAGGGGTGATAAAGAGGCTGGGAGGAAGACATAATGATCATTATATAAGGCTCAACCCCGAGAATTAGGGTTTTCTCCACTCAGCGCCTACTCGCCGAGTCCAATACACTGACTCGCCGAGTCGGGCACTTAACACGTGACCAAGTCGCGACTCTACTCGCCGAGTCCACACATGGACTCGCCGAGTCGCTCTTTCCCAATTTACTCTTTTAGCCCTTCAACTCTACTCTTGATATTTCGGGATGTTACATGAACCTTTCCGTGAGGCCTCTGATGGTCAGCTTTAACCTTCATGCAGGTCAAACACCGCTCAACAAACCAAGAAACTTGTTGTTTCATCTAGGCCACCAATAGATCAATCTCAGTTCTCGGTACATCTTTGTGGCCCTTAAGTGGATGAAAACCTGGACTTATGTGCCTCCTCCAAAATCTTTTGACACACTCCCCCAAATGTCGGTACCCAAACCCTACCACACTGAGTCAATAAATTCCCTATCATCTCGAAGAAAAAAAGGAATCTGCCATCGAATCCGCTCATTCTTCCAGTTCTCCTCTTTCAGTCCCTCCACCTAGGCCTCCTTAATCATTTATAATAAAGGTGAAATCACCATCATCTTCAAACAGATATCCTGGATCGGTGCACTTGTCGCTTTATGGATCAAAGCATTGGCCACCACATTGGCCTTCCCATGATGAGATGAATTCTCGTAGTCATAATCTTTTACCACATTTAACCATCTCTTCTGCCTCATATTCAGATTCTGTTGATCCATCAAATATTTCAAAATTTTGTGATCGGTGAAGATGGTGCACCGGACTCCATATAAATAATGCTTCCAAATCTTGAGGGAAAACACCACCGCCCCCAATTCCAAGTCATGAGTAGGATAATTCACCTCATGAGGCTTTAGCTGCCTTCAGTTGTGACATCCCCAAAATCACGGCCAGAAAAGACCGATTTTGTTTATGCTTTATGAAAATCAGAGTACTCCATTTTATAAAAAAGTTGCAGAATTTGTTCCCAGAAAAACATGATAAATACGTTATTAAAACATTTTCGAATAAACGTATTTCTATTCATCTTAAAACGTTTGGGATGTCATCGTTAATACAGAAACATAAGCATAAACAGAACTTACAATTATTTACACTAGTGATCTACATCTCTTTAAATCTCTCAGTGTAATGTCACTTCATTTCGTCACCTGTGGTATACATAAACTGAGTAGGTCAGGTTGGGAAACCTGGTGACTACATAGGGTTTTCAACCCACAATAATATAATTATTATGTTTAATCAAACAATCAACCCAATTACCCATCCCCATTATCTTCTTTACTCTTTAAGGATTTAACCTAAGAGTCATCTATCCTTCATTCGTTTATTTCGAAGTCCCTTACTTCCATGGTTCTAGGACTGGCACTAAATCCATAGCTGCCAATGTTCATTCATAAAGCACTAATTCCATAGCTGCTATAGTCTATTCATCGGGTACTAAATCCATAGCTACCAATCTTTATCTAATAGGTACTAAGTCCATAGCTACCAATGTTCAATAGGTACTAAATCCATAGCTACCAACGTCTAACAGGTACTAAGTCCATAGCTACCGGTGTTTGTCCCATAGGCACTAAGTCTATAGCTGCCAATGTATACTCACATCATCTTCTATCTCTCATCATTTATCTACCCATCATCATACCCAACATATTCGTATATATAAAATACGTATACAGTTTAAACCTTTAAAACATGTATAAAATGTTCATCCAGCATAGACAGCAAGTATTCAAATAATATGCACACATAGCACGTAGTTTATATAAAATACTTCATATCTATGTGTAAGATGAAAGGGACTATGCACTCACCTGATTAGGTGGTGATTCCGAACTCAGACAACACTTCGTTATCTCAAAACAATTTTCCTCGACAAAACCTAGTATCAATACTACTAGGGTTTAGTTTTTAACGTTAACCATGCCTAATTAATAGTCTAGCTATAATTACTATTATATAAGCGTTAAATAACACTCAATATAACTCATAATAATAGCCCAAATAATTATTTTAAGGTCCTAATAATGTTACTACAATTAAATAAAAGCTATATTAAATATAGTATAGGCATAACTCACTTACAATGAGTTTTTATTAAAAACCGGGCTTCGTTGGAGCAGCATTTCCGAGCCGAAAGCTTTTCTTCTCGGAGCCGTCGGGCACTCCGGGGCTTTCTTCTCGTGATAGGGAGGTTTCGTAGACTTGGGAGGGGTTTAGGGAGGCTAGAGAGAAGTTAGAGAGAGAAAGAGAGGCTTATGGTGTGAAGAAAATATGAGGAGTTCACCCTTGTATTTATAGGAGTTTTATAGTAAAGTAGCCTCTAAGCTTCGTTCGTAACTTTTGCATACGAGCTCCGTTTTTGTCTGTCTTTTTACCGTTGAGATCCTATTAATGAGATCTTCAACTTTCGTTTAGACCTCGTTAGCTAATTCTCATTCTATCTCGGATTTACAAAACTGTATCGAATTTGCCGCGCACGAAAAGTAGGGACTAAGCTTCGTCCATAACTTTCGCATACGAGCTCCATTTTTGTCTATCTTTTTACTGTTGAGTTCCTATTAATGAGATATTCAACTCTCATTTAGACCTCGTTGGCTAATTCTCATTCTATTTCGAATTTACAAAACTGTATCGAATTCGCCGCGCTCGAAAAGTAGCGACTAAGCTTCATCTATATCTATCTCATACTATCTCCGTTTTCGAGATTCTTTATATCCATGCGTAGGTAAAAATAATATCTACAACTTTCATTTTGGCTCCGTCGGCTAATTCTCGACCGATCATAAATTTAACAGTAGGAGGCGTTTAGACTGTTAAATGACCGCGAAGAATTTGTAACTCTTTCATACGAACTCCGTTTTCGTCCATATTTTTACTGTTGAGTTCCTATTATTGAGATCTTTAACTCTCATTTAGGTCGCGTAAGCCAAAAACCGCTCGAACTAAAATTCGAGTTTCGGGCTGTACACTACTAAGTTGAAACTTTGAAAAATCATAATTTCCTCATACGAAGTCAGATTTGGGCGTTCTTTTTACGGATTTTCTCATTTTAACATACTCTACGACTTTGGTTTAGATAACTAAGGGTAAAAATTCTTCTATCATAAATTCACTTTTTACGCTTCCCGGTGCCGTGCCGGTTTTGCCGTAAAACTTCGACGGGCCATAACTTCTTCGTTATAACTCAGATTTCGGCGTTCTTTATATGTACGGAAACCTTGTGACATATACTATAACTTGGTTAAAATTATTTATTCTAAATAATCTTGTAACATCACAGAATCGCAAGAGTAGAGTTGAAGGGCTAAAAGTGTAAGTTTAGAGGATGACTCGGCGAGTCCATGGATAGACTCGACGAGTCAGGTCGCGGTCATGGTCGCGTTTCAAGTGGCCTACTCGGAGAGTCCCAAGGATGGACTCGGCGAGAAGGTGCTGTATGTAGAAAACCCTAATTTTCGGGGTTGAGCCCTATATAAAGAGCATTATACCCCTCCACAGCCTCCCTTACTCCCCCCTTGAGTTCCAGAAACCCTAAATTCGTGGAGAGATCATTTGTTGAGCAAATTAGAGCTTGGAGAGGTGTTGTTTGAAGAGATCTTGAAGGAGAAGTGGATTAGATCAAAGGGCTTTGCTTGGATTCGAGTTTGGCTGCTATTGAGGCATCTTTTGGAGGTAATATCTTCGTCCTTAGGCTGTGCATTCCTAGTTTCATAATTTTGGGGTTTGTGGGGAGTATGTATTGGAATGTTTTGGAGTTTGGAGGATAGATCTGAGGTTGCTACCTTAGATCTGGAATATTGAAGGCCTTGAGTGCATTAAAGTTCCTGTGTTTGTGTGCTTAGTGAAGTCACCATGTCCCAAACCTTGGTTTTAAGGTGAATATGGCTTAGATCTCGTTAGATTCACGTAAAGTTTGCCACTTTACGTGATGGATGGATTGTAGGAGGTTGGATCTATGTTTTGGATCAATTGCATGACCTGAGATGCTTCTGTATGGATTCAGACCGGTAGTACTCGACGAGTCACATGGGTGGACTCGACGAGTTGCTTGAAGATGGCCTGGGACTCGACGAGTTGGAAGAAAAAACTCGGCGAGTAGGTTGAAGATGGCCTTGGACTCGACGAGTCCATTTGGACTCGGCGAGTCTTGTCGAGGAAGTCCCAATATTTCTGGTTGAGTCGATGAATCGGTGAGTCAGGGGATGACTCGGTGAGTTGGGTGCGAGTGGACTCAGAGTTGTTTGACTCGACGAGTCTTGGGGTGAGTCGGCGAGTTGGGTCACTGATTGAAGGAAGTTCTAAGCATATGGACTCGGCGAGTCATCGGGTTGACTCAGCGAGTAGGGTCAGTCAGGGGTTGACTTTGACTTGTCCGTGGTTGACCAGTTGTCTTCCAGGGGTATTTTGGTAATTAAGGGTATTTATTGAGTTGTATGTTTTGATGTTTAGTGGAGGAGTTCGTGCCAGAGTTCGGAGCAGCGGGATCTTATCTTTTCAGCCGACAGTTTCGAGGTGAGTTATCCTCACTATATCAACAGGGTCTAAGGCACCAAGGCCGGCCCTTTATTGTATTGAGATTCGGTTATGGTTGTTATGTTATTGTTTGATGTGTCTGCATCCTGGTAGCTAGGATGGTACATGCTAGGAGGCCTTGCTAAGGTCAGTTTTCCCGATATACAGAGTGATGCTATGCTAGTGACCGGTTAGGTCGGTAACCCGGTTAGGGTAATGATATGCTATGTGATCTGCTTGCTCGGTTTGTTGACTATGACTGTTATATGAATGTATGTTTTGTGCACGTGGTTGTTTGGACTGGAGATGGGTTGAGGCGGGTCCTGATTTGTGCTGTAGGCCAAGATACCCAGGGCGGACCGGTTGTTCCGAAGGCCCAACGAGCGGTCCGGATAGGCTGTAGGCCCCACGAGGGCGGACCAGACGTGCCGAGGCTCGGAGAGTGGACCAGGCCGACTCAAGGCCCGATGCGGGCGGACCAGTCACACTGTAGACTTAGAGAGTGGACCAGGTGGGTTGAAGGCCCGATGCGGGCGGACCAACCCCACTGCAGACTCGAAGGACATGACTAGACCTGGAGGATGGATCCGTTGGACTGAAGGCTCGATACGGCGGACCAGTTACACGGCAGACCCGATATGCATGGCTGTTCTATGTTCTGTTATGTTATGTATGTTTTATATGTTTTGGACCGGAAGGTCGCAGCCTGAAAGGGCATCTGCGTGGTTGGTATTTTGGGGGTATCTCACTAAGCTTTCGGGCTTACAGTTGTGGTTTAATGTTTTTCAGGTTCTTCAGGAGACTGTGGCAAGGCGAAGGCGCGATCGTACCGCTCCTCATGATTTTGTAGCAATGTGATTCTGGGAATACTCTAATGACTTGTATTGAAAACCTTTTTGTAAACATTTTAATGAAAATCGGGTTGTTTTGAAAAATTTAAATTGGTTGTATTTTTCGGATGTTACAAGTTGGTATCAAAGCCTTGGTTTGAGTGAATTGGAGGAACACTTGTGTGACTCCAGTCTCAAATCGAGGAGAGTTTTCAAAAAGGGAATTTAAAATGGTTTTCAAATTAAGTAAAGGAGGATGCGGAGGTACGATCAGCCGAAGCCAGTAAGTAACCCCAAAATACCATACATGACAATTGTTTTATTGAGCTTTGATAGAACAGCATGCTAGAGTTAGGCTAGGGATCTTCAGGATTTATTGATGAGTTTCCTGATTTACGATGCCTGCTAGCCTAGGGTTCCTTGTGAGAGATTTCTAGTGTCCCTCTAGTTGTGAGGATAGAGCGTTGTTATGTGTGTCGCTAGGGTGTTGTGGGAGTACTTCATACAAATATGGGTTGGTGTGGAAGGTAGTATGGGCCCGTACTACTGAAAGCACGGACTCATACGCGTATCAGGGAAACCATGACCTCTAAGGTTGGGATGAGAGCTGGTTCCCGGGATAGTGGAATATGTCTGAGATTTGGTGTTTCATTTTCAGTATGGAGATTTCAGGGCACGCTGGGAGTGGATCCGGGTCAGGATCAGGAGCAGGAGAGGGAGTTCCAGGTGGGTCTGTACAGCCAGAGGTTGTCAGTCAGATGAGTACGCACGAGTTGGATGCGAGGATTCATGAGATCCTGCATGATGAGGTTGCTGCATTGTTTCGGGCTGAGCTGCTAGAGTTGTTTGGGTCGATCAAGACCGCCATGGTGGAGTATTTTGATGAGCGCTATGCGGCTCTCACGGAGACGGCTGCCGTGACAGCTACCGCAGCAGTAGCAGCGGCAGGGGGAGGAGCCAGTAGAGGTTTTCAGTATCGGGACTTCGATAATACGAAGCCTCCCACTTTTGATGGAGTTCAGGATCCGATCGTTGCTATGAGATGGTTATCAGATGTGGAGGGATGTTTCTTCATGTGTTCATGCCCTGCTGATCAGAGGGTGAGGTGTGCTTTGAACCTGTTGAGGCTCGGAGCAAAGGATTGGTGGAGATTGACCACGGGGTCGTACTCGGATGCGCAGAGGGCTGCGATTTCATGGGATCGGTTCAGAGAGATGTTCAACACTCGTTGTGTTCCGCAGGTCGAGAGGGAGAGGTTGGCTCAGGAGTTCTTGGAGCTGAAACAGGATTCAGAATCGGTGACGGAAATCACCAGGATGTTTACTGAGAGGGCGATGTTTTGCCCTGAGTTCGCTTCGGAGCAGGCTCAGATGTCCCGGTATCTGAGTATGCTAAAGAGGGACATCAGACAGTTTGTGTCTGCGCAGAGGTGCGAGACTTTGCTGGAGTTGCAGGAGGCCGCCAGGCGGCGTGAGTTAGAGATTGAGTTGCAGATGCGTGAGCTGAGGCAAGCTCCGGTTCAGTCGCAGCCGGCGACGAAATGGATAAGACCGTTGATTCCAGGATGGGAGATCAGGGTAGCCACGTCTGTGGAAAGTGTGGAAGGGGTCACGCCGGGGTTTGTCGGTCCGTTGGAGCATGCCGCAAGTGCGGAAAGGAGGGACACTATGCGAGGGATTGTCGGCAGTCAGTGCCGGTTCGAGATTTGAGGATATGTTATCATTGTCATCAGGTTGGACATTTGAAGGTCAACTGTCCATGGCTTGCTGCAGGACCGGTGCAGGCTCCAGCACCGGCTACGTTGAGGATCACAGGTGGAGATCAGGGTGGAGCGGAGCCCCCAAGGGCTTAGGGTCGTGTTTTTCAGCTTGCTGCTGCGGGTATGTTTCTTTCTGATGTTTTGATTATTTATGATTGTTGTGGAGTATTGTTATCTGTTGGTTTCGTTGGTTGGTTATGAAATTGCGTTTCGGGTTTTCGTGTGGTATCCGTTGTTCCTTGAGGGTTTGGCGAGTTGTGATCGAGATTTCGTTTTAGTATCTTTTGTTCCCTGAAGGATCGTTATGGTTATGGATTAGTACGTCGAGATATCGTTGATTATCTTTGTGAGGATTGGTGGCGGATGCGGTGTTGGTTTGAAGGCCAGTTAGATTCTGCAGTCTGAGGAATGGATAGTTGAAGATTGGGTTCCTTTCGAGCGGGTTATGCAGCGTGGGAACATGATTTGTATGGAAGTTGTTGGCGCTGGTGAAAAACATTTTGAGTGCATGTGTTGATTCCTGCAAGGTTGCTTGGGGAGATCGGTGATGGCGACCGGTGACTAACTGTCAGTGTCTTAAGTGGGGGAGAATTGGAAATTCTCCGGATGATCGTTGGGCCTGAGGGGTTGTTTAGCTGCTTGGGGAATTCAACGGTATTTCTATCAGTCGAGAGCAGGCTCGTATGGGTGAGTAACAGGCGTGCGGGACGGAATACAGACCTAGAGCAGTTGATTGAGGAAGACATGGGAGCAGGTCGGGATCGAGTATGTATGATGGAGATAGAGTTCGGAACCCCTAGAGGGCTAGAACGGTATGCACGGGAGGATTTCACGGAGGGATGGCTCGGAGTGATGAATGCTAGTTGAGCGGTCCGGATAGACTGAAGGCCGGTAGGCGTACCAGTCAGACCGAAGGCTCGGAGGACGGTTCAGTCAGATTGGCTGAAGGTTCTGAGAGTGGTCCAGATTGGCTGAAGGCCTGGGGAGGCGGTCCAGTCATGCTGAAGACTCTGCGAGTATTGTTGGATCGGATTGAGGTTATGGGTTGCGTATGTTGCAGTGTGATTACATTTGGAGGTCTGCCCCGGGTAGCGATCTTGAGCAGTGAAGGTAGTTCATGGGCTTGAGAGTCCCTATGATGAGAGTCAGAGTAGTGGTGATGCATGGATGTTGGGTACGCTTTAAAGAGGTAATGTAGCGTGGGATGAGCACCATGGTGCCTGTCATGGTGATTGGGCGGACGAGTGGTTTCCTTGGTAAGGAAAGAGGGCGGAATGGAATTCCGAAAAGGGAGTGCGAATTCACGGAAGTAAAAGCGGCAGTGTAGAGTTATGTTTGGAGTGGTCCGTCGATGGTCTTTGAGTAGTGTGTTGCGGTGGTGGAATAAAAGCTCATTCGACTTGATATGTTTGCTCAGGGCGCGGAGGGAATACCGCAGGCATAGAACCAGGGAGAGGGGTTCGGAAGGGACATAGAGAGAGTGTCTTGGACTCTCAGTGAGATTCTGATCAGGGTTTTGGCTATGTTTTAGCGGTTCATCCTGGAAGGATGTTTGAGGATATCATCAGTGTATCAGGTTTTCCAAACCTGAGGGTGCTAGAGCTAGATCAGCATGTGTGTGTGATTGCGAGAGGAGAACTCGGGGGAGTTGCTCCGAAATGGAAGAATGGGTCTTTCGGTCGTCATGGGATGGATAGAGTGGAATTCGGATCGGGGATCCGATGGTTCGTGGCATTATAGCCATATGAGTCAAGTGAAAGATGAGAATTGGAGCAGTAAGGCATCATGGGTAATTCTCGGTTGTTGAGTGTGGTTATCGGAGGGTACAGTTGGTGCCCGGTTTGAGTAGGTGGTGGGGACACCATATGGAAGGAGAAAGTGAGTTTCTAGTTCTATGGTTGTACCTTGAGGGACTTGGTTCGGTTAAGGTCAAGTGGCGCGTCGTGGGAAGTAATTTGAAGATGAGATGCCGTAGGCTTCGAGGATGAAGCCTAATTTAAGTGGGGGAGAATTGTAACATCCTGGAATCGCAAGAGTAGAGTTGAAGGGCTAAAAGTGTAAGTTTAGAGGATGACTCAGCGAGTCCATGGATAGACTCGACGAGTCAGGTCGCGGTCATGGTCGCGTGTCAAGTGGCCTACTCGGCGAGTCCCAAGGATGGACTCGACGAGTAGGTGCTGTATGGAGAAAACCCTAATTTTCGGGGTTGAGCCCTATATAAAGAGCATTATACCCCTCCACAACCTCCCTTACTCCCCCTTGAGTTCCAGAAACCCCAAATTCGTGGAGAGATCATTTGTGGAGCAAATTAGAGCTTGGAGAGGTGTTGTTTGAAGAGATATTGAAGGAGAAGTGGATTGGATCAAAGGGCTTTGCTTGGATTCGAGTTTGGCTGCTATTGAGGCATCTTTTGGAGGTAATATCTTCGTCCTTAGGCTGTGCATTCCTAGTTTCATCATTTTGGGGTTTGTGGGGAGTATGTCTTGGAATGTTTTGGAGTTTGGAGGATAGATATGAGGTTGCTACCTCAGATGTGGAATATTGAAGGCCTTGAGTGCATTAAAGTTCCTCTGTTTGTGTGCTTAGTGAAGTCACCATGTCCCAAACCTTGGTTTTAAGGTGAATATGGCTTAGATCTCGTTAGATTCACGTAAAGTTTGCCACTTTACGTGATGGATGGATTGTAGGAGGTTGGATCTATGTTTTGGATCAATTGCATGGCCTGAGCGGTAGTACTCGACGAGTCACATGGGTGGACTCGACGAGTTGCTTGAAGATGGCCTGGGACTCGACGAGTTGGAAGAACAACTCGGCGAGTAGGTTGAAGATGGCCTTGGACTCGACAAGTCCATTTGGACTCGGTGAGTCTTGTCGAGGAAGTCCCAATATTTCTGGTTGAGTCGATGAATCGGTGAGTCAGGGGATGACTCGGTGAGTTGGGTGCGAATGGATTCAGAGTTGTTTGACTCGACGAGTCTTGGGGTGACTCGGCGAGTTGGGTTGCTGATTGAAGGAAGTTCTGAGCATATGGACTCGGCGAGTCATCGGGTTGACTCGGCGAGTAGGGTCAGTCAGGGGTTGACCAATTGTCTTCCAGGGGTATTTTGGTAATTAAGGGTATTTATTGAGTTGTATGTTTTGATGTTTAGTAGAGGAGTTCGTGTCAGAGTTCGGAGCAGCGGGATCTTATCTTTTCAGCCGACAGTTTCGAGGTGAGTTATCCTCACATATCAACAGGGTCTAAGGCACCAAGGTCGGCCCTTTATTGTATTGAGATTCGGTTATGGTTGTTATGTTATTGTTTGATGTGTCTGCATCCTGGTAGCTAGGATGGTACATGCTAGGAGGCCTTGCTAAGGTCAGTTTTCCCGATATACAGAGTGATGCTATGCTCGTGACCGGTTAGGTCGGTAACCCGGTTAGGGTAATGATATGCTATGTGATCTGCTTGCTCGGTTTGTTGACTATGACTGTTATATGAATGTATGTTTTGTGCACGTGGTTGTTTGGACTGGAGATGGGTTGAGGCGGGTCCTGCTTTGTGCTGTAGGCCACGATACCCAGGGCGGACCGGTTGTTCCGAAGGCCCAGCGAGCGGTCCGGATAGGCTGTAGGCCCCACGAGGGCGGACCAGACGTGCCGAGGCTCGGAGAGTGGACCAGGCCGACTCAAAGCCCGATGCGGGTGGACCAGTCACACTGTAGACTTAGAGAGTGGACCAGGTGGGTTGAAGGCCCGATGCGGGCAGACCAACCCCACTGCAGACTCGAAGGACATGACTAGACCTGGAGGATGGATCCGTTGGATTGAAGGCCTGATACGGCGGACCAGTCACACGGCAGACCCGATATGCATGGCTGTTCTATGTTCTGTTCTGTTATGTATGTTTTATATGTTTTGGACCGGAAGGTCGCAGCCTGGAAGGGCGTCTGCGTGGTTGGTATTTTGGGGGTATCTCACTAAGCTTTCGGGCTTACAGTTGTGGTTTAATGTTTTTCAGGTTCTTCAGGAGACTGTGGCAAGGCGAAGGCGCGATCGTACCGCTCCTCATGATTTTGTAGCAATGTGATTCTGGGAATACTCTAATGACTTGTATTAAAAACCTTTTTGTAAACATTTTAATGAAAATCGGGTTGTTTTGAAAATTTTAAATTGGTTGTATTTTTCGGATGTTACAAATCTTTTGCCGAAAAGTCGTTTTCGACCCATATTGCCTCTAAATTGACTTGCCCGGTAGTATAGGCCTCTACTACCATTCACACCTACTCATACTCGTCCCAAGTATCGTCTCGCAGTTTCCCAAGTCACCATGCAGCAAATCACACAACAATTTCACACACCAGATAACAAAACGAAGATTTCATTATTTCTCGAAACTATTACATAGGTGTTCAAGTTCACCCTAGACTATGCCTCTACTAGGCTACATCGTACGAAACTATGGCTACTGCATAATCCGATCTTCGGGTAAGAAGTCCTCATTCTTGATTCCTTGCATGGTTCTCTGCCTTGTCAAGGATCATGTGAAATGCCCTCGGCCTTGGTGGCGTTTCTGGTCTTGCTGCTTTATTTTTCCTTGGGCAGTCTCTGGAAATGTGCCCCTTGCCTCCACATCCGTAACATACTTTGCCATTATGCGTGCAGTCTTTGAAATAGTGACCAGTCCTCCCACACTTGTAACAAGTCACTTCTTCGTTGCACTTTCCACCATGCTTCTTCTTGCATCTATCACACCATCTTGCTTCACCTCCATCTGCTCCTCCAAGCTTTGAGAATTTGCTTTCCTTGTTCGGCCTCGAAGATCCTTCAAACTTCCGCTTCTCTCCTACCTTATCTTTTTCTAGACCTTTTTCTCTTATCTGGGCCTCTACGTTCTTAGCTGCCCTAACAGCTGCTTTCAAAGTAGTTGCCATTTTGACCATTGGGCCAAAGTTAATGGGCAGTCCGTTAGCAAACCTATCAATCTTGGAGAGTTCAGTAGGCACCAAGTAGGGGAATAGCTTCATCCTTTCGGTGAATGCGGTGGCATACTCGTCAATACTCATCTTCCCTTTCTTCAGGTTCTGAAACTCGTTGTTTAGGTCTATCAGATCTACCTCCGAGCAGTACTGCATTTTCAACTGCTCCAAAAACTCTTCCCACAACATCCTTAAGGCTTCTCCTCGTGGCATCGTATCTACCAATAGCTTCCACCAGCTCAAGACTTCAGCTTTCAGCTGTCTTACTGTGAAGACAGTCTTCTGTTTCTCATTACAGCTGCAGCTCTCAAACACCATCTCCATCTCAGAGATCCAATCTATAATCTCAACCGGCTTCGGGCTTCCTGAGAGACTTGGGGGTTTCGCACCCAAGAAATTCTTGTATATCCGCCCATCCTTGTTGTTTCTCCCTTCAGGGCCATCTCTTTGCTCACCTTGAGTCCCTACTTGACTCACTTGGCGGCTGTAGTTCCCTTCCTCTGATTGCTCGGGAACTGGCTCTGTCGGTTCAACATGTACGGTAGGTTCGTCCCTATTCAACATTTGTCTCGTTTCTTCCCTTTGTCCAGCCAACATAGCCCGAATCATGGCTTGAACTCCAGCCATGGTGACTGGATCAGGCGCAACTTCTTCTACAATAGGTATTTGCTGAACCACTGGGGGTTGGTTCCTGTTCCCATTTGCGTTTACGTTTCCGCTACGGGTTCTTGCCATCTTGATCTATACACCGAATAAGGTGAATCTAGATCTTAATTTAGGATTGACGTCTTAAATCATCCTTATCACCCCGAAACGTTTATATGCTAGTTCTAATATCGTAGTTAAACGCTTAGAATCCTAAACATATAAGGCTTCCAGATCCGGTCGGCAACAGACCATAGATCCGAACAAATAACAACATATCATGCACAAAGCATTTAACACATAAAAGCAATTTAGGCATCATTCCTAAAATAAGCTAGTGCTCACACCTGACAATCATCGCTTAGCATTCTAAGTTTAAGTCTAGAAATAAATCCATATTCCTAGTTCGCTTAAACTAATGCTCTGATACCAACTGTGACATCCCCAAAATCACGGCCAGAAAAGACCGATTTTGTTTATGCTTTATGAAAATCAGAGTACTTCATTTTATAAAAAGGTTGCGGAATTTGTTCCCAGAAAAACACGATAAATACGTTATTAAAACATTTTCGAATAAACGTATTTTTATTCATCTTGAAACGTTTGGGATGTCATCGTTAATACAGAAACATAAGCATAAACAGAACTTACAATTATTTACACTAGTGATCTACATCTCTTTAAATCTCTCAGTGTAATGTCACTTCATTTCGTCACCTGTGGTATACATAAACTGAGTGGGTCAGGTTAGGAAACCTGGTGAGTACATAGGGTTTTCAACCCACAATAATATAATTATTATGTTTAATCAAACAATCAACCCAATTACCCATCCCCATTATCTTCTTTACTCTTTAAGTATTTAACCTAAGAGTCATCTATCCTTCATTCGTTTATTCCGAAGTCCCTTACTTCCAGGGTTCTAGGACTGGCACTAAATCCATAGCTGCCAATGTTCGTTCATAAAGCACTAATTCCATAGCTGCTATAGTCTATTCATCGGGTACTAAATCCATAACTACCAGTCTTTATCTAATAGGTACTAAGTCCATAGCTACCAATGTTCAACAGGTACTAAATCCATAGCTACCAACGTCTAACAGGTACTAAGTCCATAGCTACCGGTGTTTGTCCCATAGGCACTAAGTCTATAGCTACCAATGTATACTCACATCATCTTCTATCTCTCATCATTTATCTACCCATCATCATACCCAACATATTCGTATATATAAAATACGTATACAGTTTAAATCCTTTAAAACATATATAAAACGTTCATCCAGCATAGACAGCAAGTATTCAGATAATATGCACACATAGCACGTAGTTTATATAAAATACTTCATATCTATGTGTAAGATGAAAGGGACTATGCACTCACCTGATTAGGTGGTGATTCCGAACTCAGACAACACTTCGTTATCTCAAAACAATTTTCCTCGACAAAACCTAGTATCAATACTACTAGGGTTTAGTTTTTAACGTTAACCACGACTAATTAATAGTCTAGCTATAATTACTATTATATAAGCGTTAAATAACACTCAATATAACTCATAATAATAGCCCAAATAATTATTTTAAGGTCCTAATAATGTTACTATAATTAAATAAAAGCTATATTAAATATAGTATAGGCATAACTCACTTACAATGAGTTTTTATTAAAACCGGGCTTCGTTGGAGCAGCGTTTCCGAGCCGAAAGCTTTTCTTCTCGGAGCCGTCGGGCGCTCCGGGGCTTTCTTCTCGTGATATGGAGGTTCCGTAGACTTGGGAGGGGTTTAGGGAGGCTAGAGAGAAGTTAGAGAGAGAAAGAGAGGCTTATGGTGTGAAGAAAATATGAGGAGTTCACCCTTGTATTTATAGGAGTTTTATAGTAAAGTAGCCTCTAAGCTTCGTCCGTAACTTTTGCATACGAGCTCCGTTTTTGTCTGTCTTTTTACCGTTGAGATCCTATTAATGAGATCTTCAACTTTCGTTTAGACCTCGTTAGCTAATTCTCATTCTATCTCGGATTTACAAAACTGTATCGAATTTGCCGCGCTCGAAAAGTAGGGACTAAGCTTCGTCCATAACTTTCGCATACGAGCTCCATTTTTGTCTATCTTTTTACTGTTGAGTTCCTATTAATGAGATATTCAACTCTCATTTAGACCTCGTTGGCTAATTCTCATTGTATTTCGAATTTACAAAACTGTATCGAATTCGCCGCGCTCGAAAAGTAGCGACTAAGCTTCGTCTATATCTATCTCATACTATCTCCATTTTTGACGTTCTTTATATCCATGCGTAGGTAAAAATAATATCTACAACTTCCATTTTGGCTCCGTCGGCTAATTCTCGACCGATCATAAATTTAACAGTAGGAGGCGTTTAGACTGTTAAATGACCGCGAAGAATTCGTAACTCTTTCATACGAACTCCGTTTTCATCCATCTTTTTACTATTGAGTTCCTATTATTGAGATCTTTAACTCTCATTTAGGTCGCATAAGCCAAAAACCGCTCGAACTAAAATTCGAGTTTTGGGTTGTACACTACTAAGCTGAAACTTTGAAAAATCATAACTTCCTCATACGAAGTCAGATTTGGGCGTTCTTTTTACGGATTTTCTCATTTTAACATAATATACGACTTTGGTTTAGATAAATAAGGCTAAAAAGTCTTCTATCATAAATTCACTTTTTACGCTTCCCGGTGCCGTGCCGGTTTTGCCGTAAAACTTCAACGGGCCATAAGTTCTTCGTTATAACTCAGATTTCGGCGTTCTTTATATGTACGGAAACCTTGTGACATATACTATAACTTGGTTAAAATTATTTATTCTAAATAATCTTTTGCTGAAAAGTCATTTTCGACCCATATTGCCTCTAAATTGACTTGCCCGGATCTACGGGCGTTACATCAGTCATAAGCAATCACATGCCCCCTCTGCATCAAAACAGCTCCCAAACCCGAAATAGAAGTGTCACAAAACACCACGAAATCATCCAATCCCTTGTGAAGATCCAGAATTGGGGCCTCACATATTTTTTGTCTCAAAGTCTCAAATGCCAATTGCTGATCTGGACCCTACCAAAAAGTTACACTCTTATTGGTCAAGTGGGTCAATGGTACGACAATCTTGGAGAAATCGTGGATAAATCTCCAATAGTACCCTACTAAGCCCAAGTAACTCCGGATCTCAGATGCGTTTTTTGGAATCTCCCAATGCATCACCGCCTTAATCTTGGCAGGATCCACCAAGATACCCTCTTGATTCACGATGTGCCCTAGAAACTGAACCTCACACAACCAAAACTCGCCTTTGGAGAATTTGGCATAAATCGTCTCTCTCCTCAAGGTCTCCATCACCTCCCTCAAATTTCGTTCGTGCTTCTCCTTGGTCTTAGAAAAGACCAAAATATCATCAATGAAAACAATCACAATCTGATCCAACATCAGTCTGCAAACCCGGATCATGAGATCCATGAACGCTACTGGAGCATTGTTGAGCCTAAATGACATCACCACAAAATCGTAATGACCATAATGAAATTTGAACATCATCTTTAGTATGTCTTCATCCCTGATCCTCATCCGATGCTACCTTGATCGAAGGTAAATATTGGAAACCCAAGATGCACCCTGAAGCTGATCAAAATAAATCATTAATCCTCGGAAGCAGATAAACGTTCTTCACCGTCAGCTTCTTCAACTCCTGGTAATCGATACACATCATGTGTGACCCATATTTCTTTTTCACGAATAGGATCGGTTCTCCCCACGGTGAAATGCTCGGACGAATGAACCTCATGTCTAGCAGCTATTGAAGCTATGTAGACAACTCTTGCATCTCAGGCGGAGCTAGTCGATACGACGCTTTGACTATTGGAGTCACACCTGACACCAAGTCAATACGGAACTCTACCTGCCTTGGGAGGCACCCCATGTAACTCCTCTGGTAATACATCAGGAAAATCTTGCATAATAGGTACCCTGCTCATCTCTGATGTAGACTCCTCCTTCGTATCCGAGACATAAGCCAAAAACCCAAAACAACTCTGTTGTAGGAGTCTCCTAGCTCATGTAGCCGAATAGAGGGTCGGCCCATGTGAGGCCCTCTATCCATGAATAACCATTTCTCCACCACTTGGTGTATGAACTCTCACCAGTTGGTGCTCAGAAGCTATCATGGCCCCAGCCTGTAACATCCATAAACTTTGTGAAAAAATTAATCTTTTCAAACATTCAAAAAATGTCCATTGTTTACAAAATAATCCAATATCATAGTTTTTCCAGAAATCACAATATGAATAACGAGGAGGTGCACGATCATTCATTCGCCTTCCCGCGATCATCCAAAGCACCTGAAACAAAATCCACAACTATCAGCCCAAATCTTAGTGAGTCCTCCCCAAAATACCATCATATAAACATAACCAATAACAACATGCATAATGAGCCTTTAGCCTGATTGGACCACCTCGCAGGGCCTTCAGCCTACCTGGACCGCTCCCAAGCCTTCGGCATGGTTGGACCGCCTCACAGGGCCTATAGCCTATCCGGACCACTCGTCGGGACTTCGGCCTGACTGGACTGCCTTGTAGGGCCTTCAGTCTATCTGGACTGCCATGGGTCTGTTGGCCTACAACACAAAGAAAGACCGTCTCAACCCAACCACACACATATATATGTCGACATATAAATAACAATTAAGCACATAATCAGTCTATAGACAATCAAATCGATCTACAGATCACTAAGCATAATAATATCCTATCTACCAGGATACCGATCTACATATCACAACAGTAACAAAACATGATAACCATCCAAAGGGCCGACCTTGGTGCCTTCGACCCTTGAGTATAGTGAGGAAAAACTCACCTCACAAGTAGTGTTGAACTGGTAAGGTTAAATCCTAACTCGCAACCTGAACTCAACTGCCTACAATCACCCTATGAGTAACTTTAGTACAATCCCAAAATACCCAAATTACCCTTCAAGTCAAACTTGGTCAACCATGGTCAAAGTCAAAGTCAACAGTCAAGGTCAACAGTCCATGTTGACCCAACTCGTTGAGTGCATCTATGAACTCGTCACGTTCTTCCAGTATTCAAAGAACCAAGAAAAACCCTAGTCAATTCACTGAGTTAGCAGAACAACTCGCCGAGTTCATATAGTATATAGAAAACGGAAAGCCCGATCCAACTCATCGAGTTGTCAGGACAACTTGTCGAGTTTTCCCAGTCTTATCATATTCAGTTCTTTCCAAGAAAATCCAAAGCCCCAAACTATAGATTTGATCCCCTAGGGTTGAGATACCACGTAAAGTTGCTAACTTTATATCCATGCAAGGCATCAAGGGGATAAAACACTCAAGTAAAGCTTATTATGGGACTTAGGGAATGAAGGAGAGCTAAGACTTGATAAAGTTGGCAACTTTAAGTCCATGGAGGCCATGAGATGTCTAGATCTGAAACCATAGCCTCATCTTATGCTCAAATCCAAGAATGGTCCCAAACTAAGCCAATAATGGCCATAAATTTTCAAAAGAAGAGATCTAACAAAGGAATGATCAAGATATCGAATTTATACCATCAAATGAATGCAACAACACTGAAAATTTCAGATCTAAATCTTCTCCCTTCAACTATGCAACACCAACTTCACACTTCTTTAAGAAAAGCACCAAAAACCACTAATTAAACTTTCACACCCTCAAAATGCAAGAAGAGGCACGATTTAGGATTTCTCTAGACTAAGGGGATGATGAGGGAGGCTAACAATGAGATTTAAGTCCTTAAAATAGGGTACAAACTATTGGATTAGGTGTCTAAGCCCATAACTATAATTGGTATGCACTTGACCTGATAGTACCATGGTCCTTTTGGGTTGCCTTCACCATAGCAATTTGATAGGATGAATTATGGAGAAAGAGGTTAATTGTGATTTATTAAGATATTATAAGAATAATATATTAATTGAGAAATCATATTATTTAATTAGTATTGATCAAAAATTAATTTGGTGATCAAAAGAGAATGATTACATTAACGGGGACTAATTATGTAAATCAGTAATACTTGTAGTTTGGGCAGTGGACTCCAAATAGAAGGGATAGACGAATTCTATGGGAAGCCCATAGAGAATTCATCCAAGGGGCCTTCTAGAAGGGATCCAATAAGTTACATAAGGCCTAAGCAAGGTAATTAGGGTTTCCAAATAGATAAGCCTAAGAAGCTCAACTATAAAAGGAACCCCAAGGGAACTAGAAATCGGCCTATGATTCAAAAAGAATACCCTAGCTGATTTTAGGAGCCTCTCACCTCTCTCATAATCCTCCATTGCTACTTGGTGTTTGTGACTCACTAGAGGTGCAACAATTGAGGCACTAAGCTCTTGAAGGTCAAGATATACAAGCTACAAGGAAAATGTATTCATCTAACTTGGTTTTATGTTACAAATCTTGAAAATTGTATGCTAGTTAGGGTTCATGCTTTGGATGATTAATATTGCATGTATAACCTAGATCCAAAGCATTAAGGTTGCATGTACACCATAGGAATGTTGTATTGCTCAAAACCCATCACTAACCCTAAAAATAAGGGTTTTCATGTTTGGCCTTAACCTCATCGAGTTGGAGCCTTCCAACTTGTCGAGTAGGTCCTATAAAAGTCGCGGTCATTAAAAATATACATGACGAGTTGGAGTCCTCCAACTCGTCGAGTTGACCTGAAAATATAAACATATAAGCTTAGAAATCATACCTGAAGATTGGGATGTTACACAACCAGTCCATCCCGATGATTACTTTCAATCCTCTCAAAGGAATCAGAACCAAATCAATAAGAATCCTATCCCCAAACATATTTCGAACACTCCTCCGAAATACCCTCGCAACGCTCACAGTATGATCATCCGCAATCTCCACCTCAAGCGAGGAATCCAAAGTCCCCGGAGCATCTCAAAACTTCTTGTTGAGCGTAATAGATATAAATGATCGGGTAACCCCCGAATCAAAAAGAATATGAGCCGAAAAACCATTGGAAAAGAAGGTCCCTATAAAAGATCATAACCATATGAGCATAAAAAATAAAATAAATAAAATAGAAATTGATCACATACCAATCATGACGTCTAGCGTTGCTCGGGCCTCCTCTGTAGTCAGTTGAAATGCGTGGCTCTTCACCGTAGGAGATGATGCCTTGATCAGGCAGCCATCGGTGATCCTTATTATGGTGGCCGCAAGCACAGGCACCGCCACTACTCCTCCTCTAGAAAAACTTGGACAATCAACATTTTTATGACCAGTCTGGTTGCAGTGGAAACAAATCAAGCCCTTCTTGAGGCAATCCCTACTCATGTCCCTCGGTTGGCCACAAGCATAACACGCCGAGCCTAATGCCCGACATGCTTGATTTTGCGGCTTACTGCACTTGGCACATTGGCGCCAGTCCTGCTGGACCCTACTAGGAGGATCGAAGGTCTTAGGCTTCTTAGTCTGACTCATTGTTTCCTGCACTTGCTCCAGCTTTCGCTTCGTTTGGAGCTCCAACTTAATTTATCGTTCCCCGACCTTTTCCACCATATCATTTAGGGTCTAGCATCCTGAGACGCTCACAAACTCCAAGATATCATCCTTCAGCATGGAATGATACCTTGTCTTTCTCATCTCCTCATCTGTAGCGTACTGCGGAACCAATAATGCTCTCTCCCGAAACTTAGCGGTGATCTCCGCCATAGTCTCTGTAGTCTACTACAAATCCTGAAAATCTCACACCAAATGTTGTACCTCAATGTACGGTGAAAACTTCTGATCAAACCTCCTCACAAATTCCTCCCATGTCATCTCAGCCACACCTATTGATCCCACCTTGCGTGTAACCTCCTCCCACCAGTCTCGTGCTCGGTCCCTCAACATACAAGATGCAAACCACACCATTAACGTATCGGGGAAAAAAATTATGCGCTGGGCATTCTCCATGTCTGCCACGCAACGTTGACTAGTAATGGGGTCCCTGAACCCCACTGCAGACTCGAAGGACATGACTAGACCTGGAGGATGGATCCGTTGGACTGAAGGCCCGATACGGCGGACCAGTCACACGGCAGACCCGATATGCATGGCTGTTCTATGTTCTGTTATGTTATGTATGTTTTATATGTTTTGGACCGGAATGTCGCAGCCTGGAAGGGCGTCTGCGTGGTTGGTATTTTGGGGGTATCTCACTAAGCTTTCGGGCTTACAGTTGTGGTTTAATGTTTTTTCAGGTTTTTCAGGCACTTAACACGCGACCAAGTCGCGACTCTACTCGCCGAGTCCACACATGGACTCGCCGAGTCGCTCTTTCCCAATTTACTCTTTTAGCCCTTCAACTCTACTCTTGATATTTCGGGATGTTACATGAACCTTTCCGTGAGGCCTCTGATGGTCAGCTTTAACCTTCATGCAGGTCAAACACCGCTCAACAAACCAAGAAACTTGTTGTTTCATCTAGGCCACCAATAGCTCAATCTCAGTTCTCGGTACATCTTCGTGGCCCTTGAGTGGATGAAAACCTGGACTTATGTGCCTCCTCCAAAATCTTTTGACACACTCCCCCAAATGTCGGTACCCAAACCCTACCACAGTGAGTCAATAATTCCCTATCATCTCGAAGAAAAAAAGGAATCTGCCATCGAATCCGCTCATTCTTCCAGTTCTCCTCTTTCAGTCCCTCCACCTAGGCCTCCTTAATCATTTATAATAAAGGTGAAATCACCATCATCTTCAAACAGATATCCTGGATCGGTGCACTTGTCGCTTTATGGCTCAAAGCATTGGCCACCACATTGGCCTTCCCATGATGAGATGAATTCTCGTAGTCATAATCTTTTACCACATTTAACCATCTCTTCTGCCTCATATTCAGATTCTGTTGATCCATCAAATATTTCAAAATTTTGTGATCGGTGAAGATGGTGCACCGGACTCCATATAAATAATGTTTCCAAATCTTGAGGGAAAACACCACCGCCCCCAATTCCAAGTCATGAGTAGGATAATTCACCTCATGAGGCTTCAGCTGCCTTCAGTTGTGACATCCCCAAAATCACGGCCAGAAAAGACCGATTTTGTTTATGCTTTATGAAAATCAGAGTACTTCATTTTATAAAAAGGTTGCAGAATTTGTTCCCAGAAAAACATGATAAATACGTTATTAAAACATTTTCGAATAAACGTATTTCTATTCATCTTAAAACGTTTGGGATGTCATCGTTAATACAGAAACATAAGCATAAACAGAACTTACAATTATTTACACTAGTGATCTACATCTCTTTAAATCTCTCAGTGTAATGTCACTTCATTTCGTCACCTGTGGTATACATAAACTGAGTGGGTCAGGTTGGGAAACCTGGTGACTACATAGGGTTTTCAACCCACAATAATATAATTATTATGTTTAATCAAACAATCAACCCAATTACCCATCCCCATTATCTTCTTTACTCTTTAAGGATTTAACCTAAGAGTCATCTATCCTTCATTCGTTTATTTCGAAGTCCCTTACTTCCATGGTTCTAGGACTGGCACTAAATCCATAGCTGCCAATGTTCATTCATAAAGCACTAATTCCATAGCTGCTATAGTCTATTCATCGGGTACTAAATCCATAGCTACCAATCTTTATCTAATACGTACTAAGTCCATAGCTACCAATGTTCAACAGGTACTAAATCCATAGCTACCAACGTCTAACAGGTACTAAGTCCATAGCTACCGGTGTTTGTCCCATAGGCACTAAGTCTATAGCTGCCAATGTATACTCACATCATCTTCTATCTCTCATCATTTATGTACCCATCATCATACCCAACATATTCGTATATATAAAATATGTATACAGTTTAAACCTTTAAAACATGTATAAAATGTTCATCCAGCATAGACAGCAAGTATTCAAATAATATGCACACATAGCACGTAGTTTATATAAAATACTTCATATCTATGTGTAAGATGAAAGGGACTATGCACTCACCTGATTAGGTGGTGATTCCGAACTCAGACAACACTTCGTTATCTCAAAACAATTTTCCTCGACAAAACCTAGTATCAATACCACTAGGGTTTAGTTTTTAACGTTAACCATGACTAATTAATAGTCTAGCTATAATTACTATTATATAAGCGTTAAATAACACTCAATATAACTCATAATAATAGCCCAAATAATTATTTTAAGGTCCTAATAATGTTACTATAATTAAATAAAAGCTATATTAAATATAGTATAGGCATAACTCACTTACAATGAGTTTTTATTAAAAACCGGGCTTCGTTGGAGCAGCATTTCCGAGCCGAAAGCTTTTCTTCTCGGAGCCGTCGGGCTCTTCGGGGCTTTCTTCTCGTGATAGGGAGGTTTCGTAGACTTGGGAGGGGTTTAGGGAGGCTAGAGAGAAGTTAGAGAGAGAAAGAGAGGCTTATGGTGTGAAGAAAATATGAGGAGTTCACCCTTGTATTTATAGGAGTTTTATAGTAAAGTAGCCTCTAAGCTTCGTCCGTAACTTTTGCATACGAGCTCCATTTTTGTCTGTCTTTTTACCGTTGAGATCCTATTAATGAGATCTTCAACTTTCGTTTAGACCTCGTTAGCTAATTCTCATTCTATCTCGGATTTACAAAACTGTATCGAATTTGCCGCGCACGAAAAGTAGGGACTAAGCTTCGTCCATAACTTTCGCATACGAGCTCCATTTTTGTCTATCTTTTTACTGTTGAGTTCCTATTAATGAGATATTCAACTCTCATTTAGACCTCGTTGGCTAATTCTCATTCTATTTCGAATTTACAAAACTGTATCGAATTCGCCGCGCTCGAAAAGTAGCGACTAAGCTTCATCTATATCTATCTCATACTATCTCCGTATTCGACATTCTTTATATCCATGCGTAGGTAAAAATAATATCTACAACTTTCATTTTGGCTCCGTCGGCTAATTCTCGACCGATCATAAATTTAACAGTAGGAGGTGTTTAGACTGTTAAATGACCGCGAAGAATTCGTAACTCTTTCATACGAACTCCGTTTTCGTCCATATTTTTACTGTTGAGTTCCTATTATTGAGATCTTTAACTCTCATTTAGGTCGCGTAAGCCAAAAACCGCTCGAACTAAAATTCGAGTTTCGGGCTGTACACTACTAAGCTGAAACTTTGAAAAATCATAATTTCCTCATACGAAGTCAGATTTGGGCGTTCTTTTTACGGATTTTCTCATTTTAACATACTCTACGACTTTGGTTTAGATAACTAAGGGTAAAAGTTCTTCTATCATAAATTCACTTTTTACGCTTCCCGGTGCCGTGCCGGTTTTGCCGTAAAACTTCGACGGGCCATAACTTCTTCGTTATAACTCAGATTTCGGCGTTCTTTATATGTACGGAAACCTTGTGACATATACTATAACTTGGTTAAAATTATTTATTCTAAATAATCTTGTAACATCCCAGAATCGCAAGAGTAGAGTTGAAGGGCTAAAAGTGTAAGTTTAGAGGATGACTCGGCGAGTCCATGGATAGACTCGACGAGTCAGGTCGCGGTCATGGTCGCGTGTCAAGTGGCCTACTCGGAGAGTCCCAAGGATGGACTCGGCGAGAAGGTGCTGTATGTAGAAAACCCTAATTTTCGGGGTTGAGCCCTATATAAAGAGCATTATACCCCTCCGCAGCCTCCCTTACTCCCCGCTTGAGTTCCAAAAACCCTAAATTCGTGGAGAGATCATTTGTTGAGCAAATTAGAGCTTGGAGAGGTGTTGTTTGAAGAGATCTTGAAGGAGAAGTGGATTGGATCAAAGGGCTTTGCTTGGATTCGAGTTTGGCTGCTATTGAGGCATCTTTTGGAGGTAATATCTTCGTCCTTAGGCTGTGCATTCCTAGTTTCATCATTTTGGGGTTTGTGGGGAGTATGTATTGGAATGTTTTGGAGTTTGGAGGATAGATCTGAGGTTGCTACCTCAGATCTGGAATATTGAAGGCCTTGAGTGCATTAAAGTTCCTGTGTTTGTGTGCTTAGTGAAGTCACCATGTCCCAAACCTTGGTTTTAAGGTGAATATGGCTTAGATCTCGTTAGATTCACGTAAAGTTTGCCACTTTACGTGATGGATGGATTGTAGGAGGTTGGATCTATGTTTTGGATCAATTGCATGGCCTGAGATGCTTCTGTATGGATTCAGACCGGTAGTACTCGACGAGTCACATGGGTGGACTCGACGAGTTGCTTGGAGATGGCCTGGGACTCGACGAGTTGGAAGAAAAAACTCGGCGAGTAGGTTGAAGATGGCCTTGGACTCGACGAGTCCATTTGGACTCGGCGAGTCTTGTCGAGGAAGTCCCAATATTTCTGGTTGAGTCGATGAATCGGTGAGTCAGGGGATGACTCGGTGAGTTGGGTGCGAGTGGACTCAGAGTTGTTTGACTCGACGAGTCTTGGGGTGACTCGGCGAGTTGGGTCACTGATTGAAGGAAGTTCTAAGCATATGGACTCGGCGAGTCATCGGGTTGACTCAGCGAGTAGGGTCAGTCAGGGGTTGACTTCGACTTGTCCGTGGTTGACCAGTTGTCTTCCAGGGGTATTTTGGTAATTAAGGGTATTTATTGAGTTGTATGTTTTGATGTTTAGTGGAGGAGTTCGTGCCAGAGTTCGGAGCAGCGGGATCTTATCTTTTCAGCCGACAGTTTCGAGGTGAGTTATCCTCACTATATCAACAGGGTCTAAGGCACCAAGGCCGGCCCTTTATTGTATTGAGATTCGGTTATGGTTGTTATGTTATTGTTTGATGTGTCTGCATCCTGGTAGCTAGGATGGTACATGCTAGGAGGCCTTGCTAAGGTCAGTTTTCCCGATATACAGAGTGATGCTATGCTAGTGACCGGTTAGGTCGGTAACCCGGTTAGGGTAATGATATGCTATGTGATCTGCTTGCTCGGTTTGTTGACTATGACTGTTATATGAATGTATGTTTTGTGCACGTGGTTGTTTGGACTGGAGATGGGTTGAGGCGGGTCCTGATTTGTGCTGTAGGCCAAGATACCCAGGGCGGACCGGTTGTTCCGAAGGCCCAGCGAGCGGTCCGGATAGGCTGTAGGCCCCACGAGGGCGGACCAGACGTGCCGAGGCTCGGAGAGTGGACCAGGCCGACTCAAGGCCCGATGCGGGCGGACCAGTCACACTGTAGACTTAGAGAGTGGACCAGGTGGGTTGAAGGCCCGATGCGGGCGGACCAACCCCACTGCAGACTCGAAGGACATGACTAGACCTGGAGGATGGATCCGTTGGACTGAAGGCCCGATACGGCGGACCAGTCACACGACAGACCCGATATGCATGGCTGGACCGGAAGGTCGCAGCCTGGAAGGGCGTCTGCGTGGTTGGTATTTTGGGGGTATCTCACTAAGCTTTCGGGCTTACAGTTGTGGTTTAATGTTTTTCAGGTTCTTCAGGAGACTGTGGCAAGGCGAAGGCGCGATCGTACCGCTCCTCATGATTTTGTAGCAATGTGATTCTGGGAATACTCTAATGACTTGTATTAAAAACCTTTTTGTAAACATTTTAATGAAAATCGGGTTGTTTTGAAAATTTTAAATTGGTTTTGTTTTTCGGATGTTACAAATCTTTTGCCGAAAAGTCGTTTTCGACCCATATTGCCTCTAAATTGACTTGCTCGGATCTACGGGCGTTACATTTATCTCCCCCTTAGGATGATTCCGTCCCGGAATCATCAACGAAACAGGGCTCGTATAATGACTCCATACGTCATCTCTTCATCCTAGGTAATAATTATAACTTCTGTATTCCTCCAAGTCTATCTCTTAGACTCATTGACTGTAAGCAGTACTTGATCGTGCACCTGCTCTCTACCTCAGGCTAGACTTCAAATTATGACCTATCATCATGTGATGCATGTTTAGACTTAGGTCTCTTAGAGTTAAATTCTAAAATAGACTATGCCTTCCTTCATGTTCTAATGTGATATAGTCACACTTTAACATGTAGCGTTTCTGGCTACCAACTTCTTTAACAACGAACGCGATACTTCTATTGATCGCTTTGATTTCAATTGTTTGGTTTTTGTCGGACGCTACATTGAACTTGGTTCCCTGAACCACACAACATACTCATCGTAGTCGAACTCAATTCGGTACGACCACTAGGTTCGGAAATTAACAATCTTTTTAGTCATTATCGAAACGATGGTAATGAAATACTTGAAAATAAACAGAATCAGTTACTAGCTTCTTGGTAATCCTTGTGACTTTCCCTGATCCAAGTGTGAGTCCTGTGCTTCCGGTAGTATAGGCCTCTACTACCATTCACACCTACTCATACTCGTCCCAAGTATCGTCTCGCAGTTTCCCAAGTCACCATGCAGCAAATCACACAACAATTTCACACACCAGATAACAAAACGAAGATTTCATTATTTCTCGAAACTATTACATAGGTGTTCAAGTTCACCCTAGACTATGCCTCTACTAGGCTACATCGTACGAAACTATGGCTACTGCATAATCCGATCTTCGGGTAAGAAGTCCTCATTCTTGATTCCTTGCATGGTTCTCTGCCTTGTCAAGGATCATGTGAAATGCCCTCGACCTTGGTGGCGTTTCTGGTCTTGCTGCTTTATTTTTCCTTGGGCAGTCTCTGGAAATGTGCCCCTTGCCTCCACATCCGTAACATACTTTGTCATTATGCGTGCAGTCTTTGAAATAGTGACCAGTCCTCCCACACTTGTAACAAGTCACTTCTTCGTTGCACTTTCCACCATGCTTCTTCTTGCATCTATCACACCATCTTGCTTCACCTCCATCTGCTCCTCCAAGCTTTGAGAATTTTCTTTCCTTGTTCGGCCTCGAAGATCCTTCAAACTTCCGCTTCTCTCCTACCTTATCTTTTTCTAGACCTTTTTCTCTTATCTGGGCCTCTACGTTCTTAGCTGCCCTAACAACTGCTTTCAAAGTAGTTGCCATTTTGACCATTGGGCCAAAGTCAATGGGCAGTCCGTTAGCAAACCTATCAATCTTGGAGAGTTCAGTAGGCACCAAGTAGGGGAATAGCTTCATCCTTTCGGTGAATGTGGTGGCATACTCGTCAATACTCATCTTCCCTTTCTTCAGGTTCTAAAACTCGTTGTTTAGGTCTATCAGATCTACCTCCGAGCAGTACTGCATTTTCAACTGCTCCAAAAACTCTTCCCACAACATCCTTAAGGCTTCTCCTCGTGGCATCGTATCTGCCAATAGCTTCCACCAGCTCAAGACTTCAGCTTTCAGCTGTCTTACTATGAAGACAGTCTTCTGTTTCTCATTACAGCTGCAGCTCTCAAACACCATCTCCATCTCAGAGATCCAATCTATAATCTCAACCGGCTTCGGGCTTCCTGAGAGACTTGGGGGTTTCGCACCCAAGAAATTCTTGTATATCCGCCCATCCTTGTTGTTTCTCCCTTCAGGGCCATCCCTTTGCTCACCTTGAGTCCCTACTTGACTCACTTGGCGGCTGTAGTTCCCTTCCTCTGATTGCTCGGGAACTGGCTCTGTCGGTTCAACATGTACGGTAGGTTCGTCCCTATTCAACATTTGTCTCGTTTCTTCCCTTTGTCCAGCCAACATAGCCCAAATCATGGCTTGAACTCCAGCCATGGTGACTGGATCAGGCGCAACTTCTTCTACAATAGGTATTTGCTGAACCACTGGGGGTTGGTTCCTGTTCCCATTTGCGTTTACGTTTCCGCTACGGGTTCTTTCCATCTTGATCTATACACCGAATAAGGTGAATCTAGATCTTAATTTAGGATTGACGTCTTAAATCATCCTTATCACCCCGAAACGTTTATATGCTAGTTCTAATATCGTAGTTAAACGCTTAGAATCCTAAACATATAAGGCTTCCAGATCCGGTTGGCAACAGACCATAGATCCGAACAAATAACAACATATCATGCACAAAGCATTTAACACATAAAAGCAATTTAGGCATCATTCCTAAAATAAGCTAGTGCTCACACCTGACAATCATCGCTTAGCATTCTAAGTTTAAGTCTAGAAATAAATCCATATTCCTAGTTCGCTTAAACTAATGCTCTGATACCAACTGTGACATCCCCAAAATCACGGCCAGAAAAGACCGATTTTGTTTATGCTTTATGAAAATCAGAGTACTTCATTTTATAAAAAGGTTGCGGAATTTGTTCCCAGAAAAACACGATAAATACGTTATTAAAACATTTTCGAATAAACGTATTTTTATTCATCTTGAAACGTTTGGGATGTCATCGTTAATACAGAAACATAAGCATAAACAGAACTTACAATTATTTACACTAGTGATCTACATCTCTTTAAATCTCTCAGTGTAATGTCACTTCATTTCGTCACCTGTGGTATACATAAACTGAGTGGGTCAGGTTAGGAAACCTGGTGAGTACATAGGGTTTTCAACCCACAATAATATAATTATTATGTTTAATCAAACAATCAACCCAATTACCCATCCCCATTATCTTCTTTACTCTTTAAGTATTTAACCTAAGAGTCATCTATCCTTCATTCGTTTATTCCGAAGTCCCTTACTTCCAGGGTTCTAGGACTGGCACTAAATCCATAGCTGCCAATGTTCGTTCATAAAGCACTAATTCCATAGCTGCTATAGTCTATTCATCGGGTACTAAATCCATAGCTACCAGTCTTTATCTAATAGGTACTAAGTCCATAGCTACCAATGTTCAACAGATACTAAATCAATAGCTACCAACGTCTAACAGGTACTAAGTCCATAGCTACCGGTGTTTGTCCCATAGGCACTAAGTCTATAGCTGCCAATGTATACTCACATCATCTTCTATCTCTCATCATTTATCTACCCATCATCATACCCAACATATTCGTATATATAAAATACGTATACAGTTTAAATCCTTTAAAACATGTATAAAACGTTCAACCAGCATAGACAGCAAGTATTCAGATAATATGCACACATAGTACGTAGTTTATATAAAATACTTCATATCTATGTGTAAGATGAAAGGGACTATGCACTCACCTGATTAGGTGGTGATTCCGAACTCAGACAACACTTCGTTATCTCAAAACAATTTTCCTCAACAAAACCTAGTATCAATACTACTAGGGTTTAGTTTTTAACGTTAACCACGACTAATTAATAGTCTAGCTATAATTACTATTATATAAGCGTTAAATAACACTCAATATAACTCATAATAATAGCCCAAATAATTATTTTAAGGTCCTAATAATGTTACTATAATTAAATAAAAGCTATATTAAATATAGTATAGGCATAACTCACTTACAATGAGTTTTTATTAAAAACCGGGCTTCGTTGGAGCAGCGTTTCCGAGCCGAAAGCTTTTCTTCTCGGAGCCGTCGGGTGCTCCGGCGCTTTCTTCTCGTGATATGGAGGTTCCGTAGACTTGGGAGGGGTTTAGGGAGGCTAGAGAGAAGTTAGAGAGAGAAAGAGAGGCTTATGGTGTGAAGAAAATATGAGGAGTTCACCCTTGTATTTATAGGAGTTTTATAGTAAAGTAGCCTCTAAGCTTCGTCCGTAACTTTTGCATACGAGCTCCGTTTTTGTCTGTCTTTTTACCGTTGAGATCCTATTAATGAGATCTTCAACTTTCGTTTAGACCTCGTTAGCTAATTCTCATTCTATCTCGGATTTACAAAACTGTATCGAATTCGCCGCGCTCGAAAAGTAGAGACTAAGCTTCGTCCATAACTTTCGCATACGAGCTCCATTTTTGTCTGTCTTTTTACGGTTGAGTTCCTATTAATGAGATCTTCAACTCTCATTTAGACCTCGTTGGCTAATTCTCATTCTATTTCGAATTTACAAAACTGTATCGAATTCGCTGCGCTCGAAAAGTAGCGACTAAGCTTCGTCTATATCTATCTCATACTATCTCCGTTTTCGACGTTCTTTATATCCATGCGTAGGTAAAAATAATATCTACAACTTTCATTTTGGCTCCGTCGGCTAATTCTCGACCGATCATAAATTTAACAGTAGGAGGCGTTTAGACTGTTAAATGACCGCGAAGAATTCGTAACTCTTTCATACGAACTCCGTTTTCGTCCATCTTTTTACTGTTGAGTTCCTATTATTGAGATCTTTAACTCTCATTTAGGTCGCGTAAGCCAAAAACCGCTCGAACTAAAATTCGAGTTTTGGGCTGTACACTACTAAGCTGAAACTTTGAAAAATCATAACTTCCTCATACGAAGTCAGATTTGGGCGTTCTTTTTACGGATTTTCTCATTTTAACATAATCTACAACTTTGGTTTAGATAACTAAGGCTAAAAAGTCTTCTATCATAAATTCACTTTTTACGCTTCCCGGTGCCTTGCCGGTTTTGCCGTAAAACTTCGACGGGCCATAAGTTCTTCGTTATAACTCAGATTTCGGCGTTCTTTATATGTACGGAAACCTTGTGACATATACTATAACTTGGTTAAAATTATTTATTCTAAATAATCTTTTGCTGAGAAGTCGTTTTCGACCCATATTGCCTCTAAATTGACTTGCCCGGATCTACGGGCGTTACATCAGTCATAAGCAATCACATGCCCCCTCTACATCAAAACAGCTCCCAAACCCGAAATAGAAGTGTCACAAAACACCACGAAATCATCCAATCCCTTGTGAAGATCCAGAATTGGGGCCTCACATATTTTTTGTCTCAAAGTCTCAAATGCCAATTGCTGATCTGGACCCTACCAAAAAGTTACACTCTTATTGGTCAAGTGGGTCAATGGTACGACAATCTTGGAGAAATCGTGGATAAATCTCCAATAGTACCCTACTAAGCCCAAGTAACTCCGGATCTCAGATGCATTTTTTGGAATCTCCCAATGCATCACCGCCTTAATCTTGGCAGGATCCACCAAGATACCCTCTTGATTCACGATGTGCCCTAGAAACTGAACCTCACACAACCAAAACTCGCCTTTGGAGAATTTGGCATAAATCGTCTCTCTCCTCAAGGTCTCCATCACCTCCCTCAAATTTCGTTCGTGCTTCTCCTTGGTCTTAGAAAAGACCAAAATATCATCAATGAAAACAATCACAATCTGATCCAACATCAGTCTGCAAACCCGGATCATGAGATCCATGAACGCTACTGGAGCATTGTTGAGCCTAAATGACATCACCACAAAATCGTAATGACCATAATGAAATTTGAACATCATCTTTAGTATGTCTTCATCCCTGATCCTCATCCGATGCTACCTTGATCGAAGGTAAATATTGGAAACCCAAGATGCACCCTGAAGCTGATCAAAATAAATCATTAATCCTCGGAAGCAGATAAACGTTCTTCACCGTCAGCTTCTTCAACTCCTGGTAATCGATACACATCATGTGTGACCCATATTTCTTTTTCACGAATAGGATCGGTTCTCCCCACGGTGAAATGCTCGGACGAATGAACCTCATGTCTAGCAGCTATTGAAGCTATGTAGACAACTCTTGCATCTCAGGCGGAGCTAGTCGATACGACGCTTTGACTATTGGAGTCACACCTGACACCAAGTCAATACGGAACTCTACCTGCCTTGGGAGGCACCCCATGTAACTCCTCTGGTAATACATCAGGAAAATCTTGCATAATAGGTACCCTGCTCATCTCTGATGTAGACTCCTCCTTCGTATCCGAGACATAAGCCAAAAACCCAAAACAACTCTGTTGTAGGAGTCTCCTAGCTCATGTAGCCGAATAGAGGGTCGGCCCATGTGAGGCCCTCTATCCATGAATAACCATTTCTCCACCACTTGGTGTATGAACTCTCACCAGTTGGTGCTCAGAAGCTATCATGGCCCCAGCCTGTAACATCCATAAACTTTGTGAAAAAATTAATCTTTTCAAACATTCAAAAAATGTCCATTGTTTACAAAATAATCCAATATCATAGTTTTTCCAGAAATCACAATATGAATAACGAGGAGGTGCACGATCATTCATTCGCCTTCCCGCGATCATCCAAAGCACCTGAAACAAAATCCACAACTATCAGCCCAAATCTTAGTGAGTCCTCCCCAAAATACCATCATATAAACATAACCAATAACAACATGCATAATGAGCCTTTAGCCTGATTGGACCACCTCGCAGGGCCTTCAGCCTACCTGGACCGCTCCCAAGCCTTCGGCATGGTTGGACCGCCTCACAGGGCCTATAGCCTATCCGGACCACTCGTCGGGACTTCGGCCTGACTGGACTGCCTTGTAGGGCCTTCAGTCTATCTGGACTGCCATGGGTCTGTTGGCCTACAACACAAAGAAAGACCGTCTCAACCCAACCACACACATATATATGTCGACATATAAATAACAATTAAGCACATAATCAGTCTATAGACAATCAAATCGATCTACAGATCACTAAGCATAATAATATCCTATCTACCAGGATACCGATCTACATATCACAACAGTAACAAAACATGATAACCATCCAAAGGGTCGACCTTGGTGCCTTCGACCCTTGAGTATAGTGAGGAAAAACTCACCTCACAAGTAGTGTTGAACTGGTAAGGTTAAATCCTAACTCGCAACCTGAACTCAACTGCCTACAATCACCCTATGAGTAACTTTAGTACAATCCCAAAATACCCAAATTACCCTTCAAGTCAAACTTGGTCAACCATGGTCAAAGTCAAAGTCAACAGTCAAGGTCAACAGTCCATGTTGACCCAACTCGTTGAGTGCATCTATGAACTCGTCACGTTCTTCCAGTATTCAAAGAACCAAGAAAAACCCTAGTCAATTCACTGAGTTAGCAGAACAACTCGCCGAGTTCATATAGTATATAGAAAACGGAAAGCCCGATCCAACTCATCGAGTTGTCAGGACAACTTGTCGAGTTTTCCCAGTCTTATCATATTCAGTTCTTTCCAAGAAAATCCAAAGCCCCAAACTATAGATTTGATCCCCTAGGGTTGAGATACCACGTAAAGTTGCTAACTTTATATCCATGCAAGGCATCAAGGGGATAAAACACTCAAGTAAAGCTTATTATGGGACTTAGGGAATGAAGGAGAGCTAAGACTTGATAAAGTTGGCAACTTTAAGTCCATGGAGGCCATGAGATGTCTAGATCTGAAACCATAGCCTCATCTTATGCTCAAATCCAAGAATGGTCCCAAACTAAGCCAATAATGGCCATAAATTTTCAAAAGAAGAGATCTAACAAAGGAATGATCAAGATATCGAATTTATACCATCAAATGAATGCAACAACACTGAAAATTTCAGATCTAAATCTTCTCCCTTCAACTATGCAACACCAACTTCACACTTCTTTAAGAAAAGCACCAAAAACCACTAATTAAACTTTCACACCCTCAAAATGCAAGAAGAGGCACGATTTAGGATTTCTCTAGACTAAGGGGATGATGAGGGAGGCTAACAATGAGATTTAAGTCCTTAAAATAGGGTACAAACTATTGGATTAGGTGTCTAAGCCCATAACTATAATTGGTATGCACTTGACCTGATAGTACCATGGTCCTTTTGGGTTGCCTTCACCATAGCAATTTGATAGGATGAATTATGGAGAAAGAGGTTAATTGTGATTTATTAAGATATTATAAGAATAATATATTAATTGAGAAATCATATTATTTAATTAGTATTGATCAAAAATTAATTTGGTGATCAAAAGAGAATGATTACATTAACGGGGACTAATTATGTAAATCAGTAATACTTGTAGTTGGGCAGTGGACTCCAAATAGAAGGGATAGACGAATTCTATGGGAAGCCCATAGAGAATTCATCCAAGGGGCCTTCTAGAAGGGATCCAATAAGTTACATAAGGCCTAAGCAAGGTAATTAGGGTTTCCAAATAGATAAGCCTAAGAAGCTCAACTATAAAAGGAACCCCAAGGGAACTAGAAATCGGCCTATGATTCAAAAAGAATACCCTAGCTGATTTTAGGAGCCTCTCACCTCTCTCATAATCCTCCATTGCTACTTGGTGTTTGTGACTCACTAGAGGTGCAACAATTGAGGCACTAAGCTCTTGAAGGTCAAGATATACAAGCTACAAGGAAAATGTATTCATCTAACTTGGTTTTATGTTACAAATCTTGAAAATTGTATGCTAGTTAGGGTTCATGCTTTGGATGATTAATATTGCATGTATAACCTAGATCCAAAGCATTAAGGTTGCATGTACACCATAGGAATGTTGTATTGCTCAAAACCCATCACTAACCCTAAAAATAAGGGTTTTCATGTTCGGCCTTAACCTCATCGAGTTGGAGCCTTCCAACTTGTCGAGTAGGTCCTATAAAAGTCGCGGTCATTAAAAATATACATGACGAGTTGGAGTCCTCCAACTCGTCGAGTTGACCTGAAAATATAAACATATAAGCTTAGAAATCATACCTGAAGATTGGGATGTTACACAACCAGTCCATCCCGATGATTACTTTCAATCCTCTCAAAGGAATCAGAACCAAATCAATAAGAATCCTATCCCCAAACATATTTAGAACACTCCACCGAAATACCCTCGCAACGCTCACAGTATGATCGTCCGCAATCTCCACCTCAAGCGAGGAATCCAAAGTCCCCGGAGCATCTCAAAACTTCTTGTTGAGTGTAATAGATATAAATGATCGGGTAACCCCCGAATCAAAAAGAATATGAGCCGAAAAACCATTGGAAAAGAAGGTCCCTATAAAAGATCATAACCATATGAGCATAAAAAATAAAATAAATAAAATAGAAATTGATCACATACCAATCATGACGTCTAGCATTGCTCGGGCCTCCTCTGTAGTCAGTTGAAATGCGTGGCTCTTCACCGTAGGAGATGATGCCTTGATCAGGCAGCCATCGGTGATCCTTATTATGGCGGCCGCAAGCACAGGCACCGCCACTACTCCTCCTCTAGAAAAACTTGGACAATCAACATTTTTATGACCAGTCTGGTTGCAGTGGAAACAAATCAAGCCCTTCTTGAGGCAATCCCTGCTCATGTCCCTCGGTTGGCCACAAGCATAACACGCCGAGCCTAATGCCCGACATGCTTGATTGTGCGGCTTACTGCACTTGGCACATTGGCGCCAGTCCTGCTGGACCCTACTGGGAGGATCGAAGGTCTTAGGCTTCTTAGTCTGACTCATTGTTTCCTGCACTTGCTCCAGCTTCCGCTTCGTTTGGAGCTCCAACTTAATTTATCGTTCCCCGACCTTTTCCACCATATCATTTAGGGTCTAGCATCCTGAGAAGCTCACAAACTCCAAGATATCATCCTTCAGCATGGAATGATACCTTGTCTTTCTCATCTCCTCATCTGTAGCGTACTGCGGAACCAATAATGCTCTCTCCCGAAACTTAGCGGTGATCTCCGCCATAGTCTCTGTAGTCTACTACAAATCCTGAAAATCTCACACCAAATGTTGTACCTCAATGTACGGTGAAAACTTCTGATCAAACCTCCTCACAAATTCCTCCCATGTCATCTCAGCCACACCTATTGATCCCACCTTGCGTGTAACCTCCTCCCACCAGTCTCGTGCTCGGTCCCTCAACATACAAGATGCAAACTACACCATTAACGCATCGGGGAATAAAATTGTGCGCTGGGCATTCTCCATGTCTGCCACGCAACGTTGACTAGTAATGGGGTCCCTGAACCCAAAGAACTCAGGCTCACCACATGCCTTGAACTCCTGAAACGAGGGAGCTCGGGCCCCGATCTGGTCTGCAACAATATCAACTCGAAAAGACATGAGTTAATCCTCCATGATCTCCATTATTCCCTCCTTGATGGAACCAAAAATCACCAGGGTAGCATCATGGAGGCCACACGTAACCTCATCTACGATAAGATCGTGCAACCGCTCATCAATAGGCTCTGCACCAGAGCCTGAACCTGATCCTAAAGCCGAACCTCGTGTAATCATCACCATCCTCAATCTGAAAATACGATATATTGATAAATGATAAGGAAGTTCAAAGGGATCCCTCCCTATTGGGCTCCTTAGAGTTCTAATTTTGTCCGTGTTTCGGGTATAGGTCATGTACTTTCAATAGTACTGGCACAATACTACCTTCCACACCTACCTGTACCTTCCGCAAAGCCAAAACCGATGCCTCTAATTCACCCAAATTCAAATACACATAATCCACATAACAGAACACAAGTCATATCCTAGACTATACTAGGATTTCTCAATCCTCACCGAGCCAGAAACTTAAGTCAATCATAGCAGGTTGCCCTATGCATGCAAGTTATACACAAATAGAATCCCACTGACTGACAAATAAAGCTTCTACCATAAACCACAACCAAACAAGGAACGTGAATAAGGTAGAATCCATCATTATAGGGCTATGCAATCCTAGACATATACAACTTTGAAAGAATACACTTGGCAAATAATCGGTTCAACATCAATTTCCATATATAACTTAGCATAGCTAAAACATTGGGAACACTTACTTGTGTTCGACCGATTACACGTATTGCACTCTCCCCTTTTTACTTAAGAAAACTATTTTCAAGAAAAACTTTATCTTTTGGTTTCTTTTTGAAAAAGGGTTTACCATTTCCTCAGTTTGAGTTCTGACACTCCCGAGAGTGTACCCGAATCCCTCAAACCAAGGCTCTGATACCAACTTGTAACAACCCAAAAACTTAGGTAAAATTTTTTCATTTATCAACTAGAATAAATCCATATTTGTTTCCCATAAATTCCATTACATAATACATTGGTCAAAAGATCAGAGTATCTAAAATAACTAGTACTAAATACTAGAGAGTGCACGCTGCACCATCAAGTTGGGCCCTTGTCCTTATAGCCAAAAGTACCTGACACAACCAATAAATTGTAAGCTACCACTTAGCGAGTTCCCCAAACATACACAATCATGTAACCACATAATTTCATGCAACATTCATATAAGATTGCCTTGGACTCCATCCATGGTCTTTATCCAGGATGCTATAGGCTACCCCATGGTCTTATACCAGTGGGCCATAGGTTCCTCCCATGGTCTTAACCAAATTTCCATAGGCTCCCCTATGGTCTTTACATAATCACATAACACATAAATAATACATTTAATGTACATACACCTAATAAGATCTCAAAACAACTAATGGGTCGGCCTTGGTGCCTTCGACCCATTCGTATGGTGAGGAGACTTACCTCAGTCTGTTGAACGCAAAAAATGCTTGACTACAAGCCTAAAATCTCTCACTGAACAAATATTCAAAACATCCTAATTAGAATCTGGCCACAACTTGACAAAGGCCTAACGTCAAAATCTAAGGCCCACTAATAAAGCCAAAATGTCAAATCTACGATAATGGGCCCAACGTTAAAGTCCAAACTACAATGGGCCACATGGCTTAAAAAGGTCCAAACATAACATCAAAATCCTAAAGAGATATCCATGGCCCAACATCTCCTAACAATCCAGGCCCAAAACTAGATGAAGTCCACTTGGCCTAAAAGTCCACCGAAGCCCAACTCTTATTGCTGAGTGTACGCCCGATGTTCATTAGAAGTACGCTAAGCGTACTGGACTCCTCGGTTGTACGTCCAACGTACAGGCTGGTATGCCCATTGTATAAATAGATAAAGCACATCCTCCATTAAGTGCTTAATGCATGAAGACTTTATGTTCTAATTTCAGATCTAGGTCAATTAAGGAGTCCTAAGGCCTAAAGTTGGCAATTTTATGCCTTTGTATGCCATACATGCACCCAAAAACTCATTCCAACCCATTAAGATCTTTCTAAGGGTCTCAACTCATGCATGGAGTCAAAGCAACCATCAAGTTTGCATTTTTGTGACATGATCAGACTAAAGGACCTCAGATCTATCCTTCCTAACCTCTGGAGTTGCTCAAACTCCCAAGAAATGGCTTATAAACTCAAAAGAGGACTTCTTAGAAAACCCTAGCTCAATAAACAACAAGGATTAATAATGGGGAAGCTTTTTACATCAACAAGCTTCCTAAGATCCACCAAATATAAGATCCAAAAGCCTTTCCCACATTCAAGCTTGCTTCACTTCCTCTTCTTTGCTAACACACCAAAATAAAGTATTCGAGGCACTCACAAACGCAAGAGGTGCACACAAAGGATTTTAGGTTTTTAGGGATGTTTGAGAATGATGAAGGTTTGTTAGGGTAAGGTCCAAATGACTTAAGCATGTTTATATAGGTCACAAACCCGAATATTAGGGTTTTAGTCTTCAGCCATGTATACCCCACATACATGGTACGCCTCCACGATCATCCCTCCACAATACTCTAAGTGTACCCTTAGGTACGCCTAACGTACGATAGGACCAATTATGCAATAAAATTTCATTCCAAAGGAAAGAAAAGTAATTACTTGGATTCCAACCGTTACATAACATGGACCAAGTTCATAATAAAACCTGCTGAGAAGGATGAAATTTACAATTTTAAAACTCGAAAGAACCAAAACAAAAAACAATAACAAATTAACAAATTACAAGGACCAGTTTTTGCAATTTACTCTCATAATTATCTAACTCTAAACGAAAATCCTATTTGCACATATAGGAAAACAAGTATACTAATAATAATAATAATAATAATAATAATAATAATAATAATAATAATAATAATAATAATAATAATAAATCTTAATAGCAATAACCCTAATTGTCTTTTAAATTTGTAGTCGTAACTCTGTCCAAATGTATCGACACTAATCCAAAAGTTGTACCTTGAATTTTGAAAGGAAAAAAACCAGCCATTTTGATAGGGGTCAGTATGGTACCAAATTAACCGATATAACCGAACCATTTTCAAAACCGATTGTTCCGTTTTTATTTTTTGATAACCAATAACTAATGATTCGGTTATGGTTTTGTAGGTTAACCGAACAATTATTAACCGAACCAAAAACTTTATATTTACCTATATAGAACTTATAGATTATATATAAAATAATATATTCCAACTTAACCAAGACCAATTAAAACTTGAAAAAATAATCCAATAATCCTCTTATCAAGAGATGAATGAGAAATCAAACCACGATATTAATCATACAAGTAATCCTCTTAAACAATTGATTAGTTCAATAATTCCAAATAGGCTAATTCTACAATTTGTAAACGTTATTCACAATAAGTGTAATCATCACTTTTTATATCATTTTTGAATAGCATGGTTAACTATTACTAACCATTAACCAAAACTATAACAACAAAAAACCGTTAACCATAACCAATGGATACCAAAATGCATTAACCAATAGTAATGGTAATGAATGGGTTTTTTCTAATAACCGTGTAACATCCTGTTTTGGATCGTCTGTGATTTAGGGTTCGTGGGCTGCAACCCGGGCATGAGGAAGTCTCGGGGCTTCGATGATATGACATCCCCATTTTCACGGCCACAAAACACCGATTAGTTTATGTTTTGTTTTATAAAATCAGAGTAAACTTTTAAAGAAAACAGTTGCGGAATTTGTTCCCAAAACAAAATATGATAAAAATTATCAAAGAATTTCTTTAAAGAAATGTATTTTCATTATATAACAAATTCTCGGGATGTCATGTTCAATACAGACCAAAAGCATAAACAGAAAAAAAATAGACCTTACAACAGTTATTCATAACTACTGGCCTATAATCCAAAATCTCTCGTCATGTCCACCAACTTATACTCTTGTGACATTACCTGTAATGCAAGGAAAGCTGGGTGGGTCAGGCTTGGGAGCCTGGTGAGCATATAGGGTTTTCAACCCACAATAATATAATTATTATATTTAATTAACGAACAATCAATTCAAATACCCACCCCCATTATCTCCATTTATTTCTTAGAGTTTTATCCTAAGAACCAATTACCCTTCTCCCATGCATTCCTAAGGATTGCCCTAAGGAACTGGCACAAAGTCTAGTGCTGCCAAGGTTCTTAGATTACGTATGGTGAACCCGCAATTCACAATAATTAATGAACACCTAGTTCAAGAACACCTAATGAACACTTAGTTCCAATATTACCCAATGAACACCTAGTTCATAAACACTTAATGAACACTTAGTTCAAATATTCCTGATGAATACTAAGTTCAAATATCTAACAAATACTTAGTTCGAATATCCCTGGTGAACCCAATCACCTAAGGAACATAGAGTATGAAAGCTCTTAGTTCAAACAACGTGATAATAAAGTATATCTCGATCCTGAAAAACCACTAATATTATAAACACATATAAATTATATTTCTAAAACAATATATCCCATCCCGTCGATCCCCACATACTGACCCTATACAATGATCTTACGAGATCTAGCCTAAGGAATCGATATGAACCACAAACTGACGAAGCTGCTTCGGAAATTCCCTAGCAGCAAGAGGATCAATAAAGACATCAAATGAGGGGAATGGAATAAGTTTCACCACGAACCTTCGTTCGTAAAAGAAAGAACCACAAGACATTTTAAGTCAGGGGTAGTTATCTAGATAACAATGCCTAGGTGTGGTCCGACTATCATGAGGTATTATACCCCTGGACTCTACCTATCCCAGCATCGAACTTTGCCTAGTAGTGGCCTAAATACATGAGGTATTTAACCCCCAGACGTACCCTATCCAGCAATATAACACCAAACATACCTAGCATTGGTCTATTACCGACACACTTTACTAGGCAGTCTACGAAGTTCCCTTAATTACTTCGTGAAAGAAAACGCTGACATATGAAGCTCGGTCGATCACCTCATAAAAGGAACGCTGACTCCAAAGCTCTCTCAAAATAAAAGTATGGGGAAAATACTACTAGAGTACTCCTGTACGCTCCCGTAACCGACACACAAATCTATCAAAAAGACATTGTACATGATAGTACTTCTGGCACATTATAGTACTCTGGTATGCGAAAGAACCGTACCTGAGAACATAATAGTACCCTGGCACAAGCAGCACCCGAGACACAGAGCTTTGAAAAATACTTCGTACATAAAATGTACTTCTGTACGTAGGACATACTCCACCGATCATCAATCTCACAACACACGTACTCTTAATAAGAGGCTACCCAATGTCCAAACTTAAGTGAACTAAACATCCCTATTTAAGCCTTAACCCATCACTAGGCAAGCCTACAATGCTTATAATCAATTTTCGATATTAACTCCGTTTAGGCAATGCTAACTAGTGTATACGTAACACAGAGTTTTAGATAATAATATCATATATTCATGTCTTAACACATATTAAACCATAACTGATTCGCACGTTGTATATCATTAAATATATCTAACCCGTATTATGGACAATAACAAATACTTTACATACATATGTATATTTCATACTTTAATCAATACACGTATAAAAATCACGTTCCTAAAAGGGACTATAGGCATGATGCCTTATCGTATGAATACATAATTCAAAAATACCTAATCCGTACTCCTGGATCTAAAACTAACCTCTTGATTTGATCCATACTCTCGGATCTAAAACTAACCTCTTGATTTGATCCATACTCTCGGATCTAAAACTAACCTCCTGACCTGATCCATACATCCAGATCTAAAACAAGTTTATCTCTTTATCCTTTTATCTAATGGTCCAACCCACCTTTTATCACCTACCAACAACCTCATCTACTCATGTTCTACCCTACATATCTTTAGATACAAAATACGTATATAGTTTAACACATTAAAAACTTATATAATTCACCCATTCCACAATCATCTCAAATAAACAACAAAATATTATACATGTAGCACGTATTTCATAGCAAATACTTAATATTTATGTGTTAGAAGAAAGTGACCACACACTCACTTGATTAGAAGATGATCGGACAGCACTACGGCTTGTAGAAGTAGTATTCTTCGGTAGATCTGGAAGATCTTCACAAACATTGGCTTCTTGCCGGCAAAGCTTCGGCTCGGGAATTTCACTTCTCGGGATCATCGGGGCTTCGGGACTTGCTTCACGTCTCGGGAATGATACCGGGGCTTCGGCATAATTTTTGCACGAAAAACGATGCAAAAACGCGAGAGAAAGGGAAGAAATGAGCAAAAGAATCGGCTGCCCTCGACATCCTTTTATAGGGGGCTGGAACTTCGATTTACGTTGGGCGTAAATTGAAATTACACATGGCGTAATGAGTACGTTGGGCGTACATGGAGTACGCTGGGCGTAATGTGGATCAGCTCGCTGACTCGCCCATGGATAATATCGATTATTTTATATTTAAATTAAATATCGAAAATATTTAATAAACTTCAAAAATTCATATATTCCTCATACGAACTCCGTTTTAGACGTTCTTTATATCCCCGCATAGGTGAGACTACGCTCTACAACTTTCATTTAGACTCCGTCGGCTAGTTCTGAATTTATTTTTATTATATTATTTTAGCAGGCCGGGACAGGAAAAATCTGTTATAAATTCATAACTTCTTCATCCGACGTCCGTTTTCGCCTATCTTTTTATCGTTTCACTACAATTGACGAGATCTTCGATTCTCGTTTAGATTGTTTCGACTAAAAACCATTCGATCTCAAAACGAGTATTCGGGGTACATATTACTAAGCTGAAACATAGAAAAATCATAACTACCTCATACGAAGTTAGATTTGGATGTTCTTTTTGTGCTAAGGCTAAATATCACTCTAACGTAATTTCACTATTTACATCGCGTTGTGTCGTGTCGGTTCTGTCGCGAAAGTTCGACAGGTCATAACTTCTTCGTTATAACTCGGATTTCGGCGTTCTTTATATGCATGGAAAACTTGTAACATATACTATAACTTAGTTAAGATTATTCATTCTAATAATCTTTCATCAAAAATTCATTTTTGACGCCTATCATCTCTAAATCGACTAGCCCGGATCTACGGGCGTTACAATTATCTCCCCCTTAGGATGATTACATCCCAGAATCATCAATGAAATAGGACTTGCATAATGATTCCACACGTTATTTCTTCATCCTAGTTAATACCCGTCACTTCTATGTTTCCTCGAAAGAGTATTTAACTCTATGGCTTTCTTGACCGCAGAAGATGCCCAATCTTGCATCTGCTTATCGTACTATCTTGTACATTCAATCGTAACCTTCAAGTTACCAAATAAGTCCTTATTGTGGACTACTTCTTCTTATCAGGATAAATACTTTCATTTATCTATTGTAACAAACCGATGGGTCGTGCTCTATTGACCTCTCATCGCACGATGCGGTGCTTAGACTTGATCTTTAATAAAGTTAAATTCCAGAATGGAATATACCTTTCTTCATATTCTAATGTGATATAATCAAATTTCAGCATGTAGCATTTCTACCTGCAAACTTCTTTTAACAACGAGCATGACACTATCAATCGCATTGACTTCACCCTTCTGACTTAAGTCAGATGTCACATCCAACTTGGTCATCTAGACCACGTAACATACTCCTCATAGTCGAACTCAAATTTAAATATGACCACTAGGGTCGGAACAAGAACCATCTTACTAGCCATTACCGAAACAATGGTAATGACATACCATAATAAAATGGAATCAATCACCAGCTTCTTGGTAACCTTGTGACTTTCCCTGATCCAAGTACGAGTTTTGTGCTTCCGGTAGTATATGCATCTACTACCTTTCACACCTACTCATACTCCTCCCAAGTATTGTCCTGTAGTCGACCAAGTCACCATACAAGAAAATCACAAAACAATTTAACACATACGAATGTGTCGAAGTAATTATAAACAATTTCCCTAGACTCTACTAGGACTTCTTCATTGCTCAATCTTCAATCATTAACTCTACTTCAACTCGATTGGTGATGAAAATATCAGACGATGAGACAACTTCAAGAATTTCACCAATCGTTCCATCATCCTGCCAATCGAAGGTGTACTTTAGACGTACCGTACTCCTCTAAACATACTTTTATTTCATAAGACATATTCGAAAGGCAAGATACCACTCTTACGATATCGTCTGATAGGTGTCATCCACTATCATAAGTCTTCTTCATTTCCTCCATTTACTCAATTTCTCTACGAGTCTTCACCATGACCCCTTGTACATCCAAGCAGACATTCGGTGTACCAAGCGAGAATTGTAAGATAAGAAAGCTTTAATTATGATAAACGTATAAATCTCCTTATCACCCTGAAACGTTTACTTGCTAGTTCTAATATCGTAGTCATACGCTTAGAATCCTAAACACATAAGGTTTCCATATTCAGTCGGCAACAGACCACAGATCCGAACAAATAATAGCATCAATATAGCTATCACACAAAACATTTAGCACATAAAAGCATTTTAGGCATCATTCCTAAAATAAACTAGTGTTTGTGTCAATTTAGGTGTACTACCTAACATATTTTAGACACACTCCTCACAATCATTACTTATCATTCTAAGTTTAAGTATAGAAATTTCCTACAAATTCCTAGTTCGCTTAAACTAATGCTCTGATACCAACTGTGACATCCCCATTTTCACGACCAGAAAAGACCGATTTGTTTATGCTTTGTTTTATAAAATCAGAGTAATCTTTTAAAGAAAACAGTTGCTGAATATGTTCCCAAAAAAAATATGATAAAAATTGTCAAAGCATTTCTTTAAAGAAATGTTTTTCATTATATAACAAAATCTCGGGGTGTCATGTTTAATACAGACGAAAAGCATAAACTTAACAAAATAGACCTTACTACAGTTATTCATAACTACTGGCTTATAATCCAAAATCTCTCGTCAAGTCCACCAAGTTATACTCTTGTGCCATTACCTGTAATGCAAAGAAAATTGAGTGGTTCAGGCTTGGGAGCCTGGTGAGCATATAGGGTTTTCAACCCACAATAATATAATTATTTAGTGGTGTGGAGTTAAAAAAATTGAGACATGGATGTTTGAATCAACCCATGCATGAGATATGTGCATTTTGAGATGAGAAAATGAGAGTTTTGGCTGTTTGTGACTTTACGAGCCATGCAAAGGCTTAAAGTCATGAACTTTATGGAGTAAGAGCCTTTAGCGAGTCCAGATCTGAGATATGAGCTAAGGTCTTAACGGGTTAAGACCAAGAGAGTGGATTAAGCAAAACTCGGCGTACGCCCACCATAATTCCAGCATGCCCCACGTACTGGGTTGGTGCCGCCGATCAGATTTCGTGCATGCTTGTGTATGCTAAGCGTACCAAGGGAGGTATGCTTCGCGTAACCTCACTGTGGACTTTTTGGGCTAACTCTCATATTGGGCCCTAAGTATTGGACTTGGAGTTTGGGCTTATTGTACTAGAGATTTGGACCCGAGGAATATATATATATATATATATATATATATATATATATATATATATATATATATATATATATATATATATATATATATATATATATATGGGCCTTGGGCCCTTGTGTTGTGCTTGCCACTTAGACTTGAGAGTCGGGCCTCAGGAGAGCCCATTTATTATTAGGACTTGGTGGGCCCAATAGGTTTTGGGTTATTTATGGGCTAGTTAGTGGACTACCTTTAGACCTAATGAGTGAGGTTTGGTATCAGATGTCAATTAGGTAATTGTGGGTTTTTGGTTTAGTGTTAGAGGTCAGTGTGCAGCAACAACGTCTATAGGAGTTGTTCATCATCCGAGGTGAGTCTTCTCACTATACATACCTAGAGTGGTAATCTAAGATGTGTGACCGGAGGGTCTTATGTGCTTATATTGAGTATTGTGATATCCTACATTATGTCTATGTGATTGTGACATCCCCATTTTCAAGGCCAGAAAAGACCGATTTTGTTTATGCTTTATAAAAATCGGAGTATTTCTTTTAATAAAAACGATGTGGAATTTGTTCCCAGAAAAACATGATAATTTCATTATCAAATCATTTCCAAAGAAATGTATTTTTATTCATTTTAAAACATTTGGGATGACATCGTCAATACAGAAACATAAGCATAAACAGAACTTACATTCATTTACACTAGTGATCTATATCTCCTTAATCTCTCAGTGTAATATAACTTCACCTCGTCACCTGTGATACAAGTAAACTGAGTGGGTCAGGTTGGGAAACCTGGTGAATACATAGGGTTTTCAACCCACCATAATATAATTATTATGTTTAATCATCAAACAATTAACCCAATCACCCATCCCCATTATCTTCTTTATTCCTAAGTACCTTCCCTAAGGATTTATCCTAAGGGTCGTCTCCTACATCATATTTACCTCTCATCTCCTTACATCGCATTTCCTTATATGTTTGTTCCTACGGACTCTCCTTAAGGATCATCGCATCGACAATATTGATTCAGGGATTACTCCCTCAATACGTGCCTCATCGCATGAATACATAGTTACAACATCGCCTGAACTCATAATTCATAGAAAGGGTTAGAGTATCATCGCATGAATACATAGTTACAACATCAACTGAACTCGTAATTCATCACCTACAGGTTATAGGCCTACTAGTGTTTCCACGGGGTTGTCTAGAATAGTCTATGGTCTCCATCTATACTCTGGCAGATGACTACATCTCCAAATTGTCGGACAAGGTTATAGTATCTTTCATCCTACATCACCGACTCATCATCAGCTATCTATCCTCACCTAATTATCACCACCTTCCTAACATCACTTATCTCTCATAATTTTATTTCATCACACATCAACTATTTCATCTACCCAAGTTTTATCCCAACATATTTGTATATATAAAATAAATATATAGTTTAAATCTTTTAAAACATGTATAAAATCATTCATCCAGCATAGACAGCAAGTATCCAGATGATATGCACACATGGCATGTACTTTATATAAAATACTTCATATCTATGTGTAAGATTAAAGTAACTATGCACTCACCTGGTTACGTGGTGACTCTGTACTCGGACAACGCTTCGTTATCTCAAAACAATTTCCATCGGACAAAACCTAGTATCATTACCACTAGAGTTTAGTTTAATATTCACTGAGACTAATTAATAGTCTGGCTATTATTACTATTATATAAGCGTTAAAAAACACTCTTATATAACTCATAATAATAGTCCAAGTACTTATTATAAGTTCCTAATAACATTACTATATTAAAACATAAGCTATACTAAAGATAGGTTAGGCGTAGTTCACTTACAACGGGTTTTCTCAAAAACCAGGCTTCGTTGGAGTAGTGTTCCTGAGCCAAAAGGCTCTTCTTCTCGGGGCTGTCGGGCACTCCAAGGTTTCCGCCTCGTGCTAGGGGGTTCCCTAGGCTTTTCGGGGGGTTTTAGGGCTTAGAGAGAGATATAAAGAGAGGAATGAAGGGTTAAGGTGTGAAGAATGAAGGAGAGGGACATCTCTATTTATAGGAGGTTGAAGAGGCTCCCACGTTGTGGCGAGCTGGGTATTGCCAGGCACAGCCTGATGCTGACACATGGCATCACACATAGGGTGGAAATCAACCGATTTTTAAAAATTCAACTTTCACATACGAGATCTGTTTTCGATGTTCTTTATATCCAAGCATATGTATAAATAATATCTACAACTTTCATTTTGACTCTGTTGGCTAATTATCAACCAATCTTAAACTTCACAGTAGGAGAAGATTAGACTGTTAAATGACCACGAAAAATACGTAACTCCTTCATATGGACTTCGTTTTCATCTGTATTTTTACCATTGATTTCCTATTACTGATATCTTCAACTCTCATTTAGGTCGCGTAAGCCAAAAGCCACTCGAACTAAAATTCGAGTTTCGGGTCGTGCACTAGTAAGCCAAATCTTAGAAAAATCATAACTTCCTCCTACGAAGTCAGATTTGGGTGCTCTTTTTATGAATGCTCTCAAGTTAAAATATTCTATGACTTTAATTTAGATCACTAAGGCTAAAAGTTGCTCTATCCTAAATTCACTACTTACGTCTGCCCGGTGTCGTGCCGGTTTTGTCACGAAACTTGGACGGGTCATAACTTCTTCGTTATAACTCGGATTTCGGTGCTCTTTATATGTACGGAACCCTTGATACATATTCTAAAACTTGGTTAAGATTATTTATTCTAAATAATCTTTTGTCGAAAAGTCATTTTCGACCCCTATTATCTCTAAATTGACTAGCTCGAATCTACAGACATTACAATTATCTCCCCTTAAGGTGATTACGCCCCGGAATCATCAACAAAACAGGACTCACATGATGACTCCATACGTTGGATGGGTTTTAGCCATAAGAACTTTCCTATTTGCGCATGCAAAACCCTATTGCTCGGATCTAGGCTTTCTAATTAAACATGCTATGAATCCAAGACTTCTAATAGCTAATTAGGTTAAATAACAATGATGAAACAGATCTAGAATCATACCTTTGAGTTCCTTGTTGATCTTGTTGTCTTGGAGCTTCTAGAGTCACAAATGTCACTCCTCTAATGGCTTACAAACACCAATAGCAAGCAAGATGATTTAGGAGAGAGGAGAGGGGAGGAATTCGGCCAGAGGTTCCTTGCTTTAGGTTGTATATAGAATTCCCTCACCCCTAGGGTCTATTTATACTTGTAGACTCCTTAAGGGTTTCAACTTAAACCCTAATTGGATAATCTTCTCTTAAGGCTATCCAAATCCATTCCATAGATAACCTTATGGACGATTTTGGCTTATCCAAGCCCTAGAAATCGTCCATCCTATCTAGGATAAGGATTTACAGTCTAAAGTGTAACTATCAAACAATTGACAGTTTATACCCTCTTATTTAATTAATCTCTTTAAGTCACCAAATTAATACCAATTAATTTATGACTTATATTAATCAAATAGCCATATATTATTCCTTATAATATTTACTCTCTCTTAACAAATCATCCTTCAAGTTGCTATGGTGAAGGCAACCCAAAAGGACCATGCACAACCGGATATAGTTATAGCCTTAGACACTATTCCAACAGTCTCCCACTTGGATAAGTCTAGTAACTATACAAGTACAATTCGGTTTGCAATCGTAGCTCTCAAAGACGCTGTCAACTCTGATCTAATCAATCTTGTCCTTTAGATAAGGGATCGTACAGTCCTCTGTTAGATATCATGCTGACAATCCTATGGAATGGTTAGTCATGCATTTAAATTTCTCGATCTCCGATTTATTCGACATAGAACTTAATCGAACACATCAATTTTGTTCTGACCGGGCCCGGCACATAAGTCAAATCAAATCATCGAGTGGCCAAGATATCTCTTCTACCCTCTTAGGATAAAATTTACAGATAAACTTCGACTTATATGCATTTACTTATTCATTAACCAACAATACACAACAATGCGTTTTATAACATCAAGTTACTGATGCGTTTTCGCATTATCAATGCAGAATCAATTAACAAATAATAAACCATATATCTAGGTTTTAAGACTATATGATATTATCGTCTTGCGATCACCTTTTATATCGTATTCCATAAGGTGATTCCAGCAAGCGCGGGTTTATTCCAATGCTCAAAACCAGTTCATAAGCACTCATGAACGTTGCAGCAACCCTTGCTATGTCTAACACCATTTAGACATTCTACACACCAATTCATGACAATCTTCATTCATATCTACTCCCAACATATGAACGATTGTGGACCATTTGAATAATTCGATTATTCCTAATAAACTCAATTATTCTGGAAGTCAAAACATGCAAAGTGAAACAATAGTTAAACAACTAACATGTGACAGTAACTTTACTCATAAATAAAACTCCTTTATTTAATCATCAAATGTTAATTACATTTATCTATTATACGTTTCTAATACTATCTAATCTATACTAATATCATCCTTCAGCCCAATACTCCTAGCATGCTGCAAGTGCTTAACCCTACTCAGTCCCTTCGTAAGCAGATCTGCTGGGTTATCTTCTGATGATATCCTCTTCACTACGAGTTGTCCTTCTTCTACACGATGTCTAATGAAGTGATATTTTCTGTCGATATGTCGAGATCTACCATGATCCCTCGGTTCCTTGGTTAAGGCAACCGCACCTTCGTTATCACAGAAAATCTCCATGGGCTCCTTTATGGCCGGTACAACTCCAAGATCACCAATGAAGTTCTTTAGCCATATTGCCTCCTTCGACGCTTCGCTCGCTGCAATGTACTCTGATTCGCACGTTGAATCAGCTACGGTTTATTGCTTGGAACTCTTCCAAGTCACTGCTCCTCCATTTAGGGTAAAGACCCAGCCCGATTGCGAACAGTAGTTGTCCCTATCGGTCTGAAAGCTGGCGTCACTATACCCTCGCACCTTCAAGTCATCACTCCCTCCAAGGACTAAGAACCATTCTTTCATTCTTCGAAGGTACTTAAGGATGTTCTTCACCGCAATCCAATGTGCTTTGCCAGGGTTCCCTTGATATCTGCTAACCATGCTCAAAGCGAAGGCTACATCAGGGCGAGTACAAGTCATAGCGTACATGATTGAGCCAACTGCGGAAGCGTATGGTACTCGGCTCATTTCTGCTATCTCAGCTTCGGTACTCGGACTTTGAGTCTTACTCAACTTGGCATTTCCTTGTATCGGTAGTTCTCCCTTCTTTGAGTTTTCCATACTAAAACGTTTTAGTACCTTCTCTAAGTAAGTATTCTGACTAAGTCCAATTAGTCTCTTACTTCTTTCTCTTACTATCCTTATTCCCAAAATGTAAGAAGCCTCTCCGAGGTCCTTCATAGCGAAGCACTTCCCGAGCCAAGACTTAACCTCCTGCAGAGTCGGGATGTCGTTTCCTATGAGTAATATGTCATCGACATATAGAACGAGAAAGCTTACTATACTCCCACTGGCTTTGACATATACACAAGATTCGTCTTCGCTTCGTACAAATCCAAACTCTTTGACTTTCTCATCGAAGCAAAGATTCCATCTGCGAGATGCTTGCTTAAGTCCATAAATGGACTTCTCAAGCTTACACACTCTATTCGGATGCTTCGGATCCACAAACCCCTCTGGCTGAGCCATGTAAACATCCTCAGCCAACTTTCCGTTAAGGAAAGCGGTCTTGACATCCATTTGCCAAATCTCATAATCATGAAATGCGGCAATTGTTAGCATCACTCTAATACATTTAATCTTTGCAACTGGTGAGAAGGTCTCATCATAGTCAACTCCGGGAGTTTGAGTAAAGCCCTTCGCAACCAATCGCGCTTTATATGTGTGTACGTTCCCATCCACATCGGTCTTCTTCTTGAAGATCCACTTGCACCCTACGGTCTTACGTTCAGGCACATAATCAACCAAATTCCAAACTTGGTTATCGTACATGGATTGGATCTTGCTATCCAACGCCTCTTTCCATTTCGCAGACTCCGGGCCTGCCATGGCTTCCTTATAGCTATTAGGTTCATCAAGATTTACTAGTGTACCATCACTAATATACGTGTCCCCTTCGGTAGTAATATGAAAACCATAAAACTGGGGATGAACTCTAACTCTATCGGAACGTCTAAGAGGTAAGGATTCGTCAATCGGTTCAACCGGAGTTTCCTCCTCGGGTTGAATGCCAGCGGTAGAGGTTCCTTCATCTATCGACTCTTGAATCTCTTCAAGTTCGATTTGCCTCCCACTGTCTCCTTGGCTTATGAGTTCTCGCTCTCGGAAAACTCCTCTCCTCGCAACAAAAACAACATTGTGTTTCGGTCTATAGAAGAGATATCCAAAGGAAGTTTGCGGGTAGCCGATGAAAATACATCGCTCACTTCGAGGTTCAAGCTTGTCGTGAGTATCTCGTCTTACGAAAGCCTCGCAACCCCAAACCTTGATATGTGCCAACGAGGGAGCTTTCCCTGTCTACATCTCGTGAGGTGTTTTGGCAACCTTCTTAGTTGGGACTCGGTTAAGGATATGGGCGGCAGTCTCTAAGGCATACCCCCAAAAGAAGATAGGTAGTGAAGCACGACTCATCATAGAGCGAACCATATCCAATAAGGTTCGATTACGCCTTTCTGCCACACCATTCAACTGCGGTGTCCTAGGAGGCGTCAATTGCGAAACTATTCCACACTCCTTGAGATAATCGTGGAATTCAAGACTTAGGTACTCTCCTCCTCGATCGGATCGAAGCATCTTGATTTTCCTGCCCAATTGATTCTCCACTTCATTCTTGAACTCTTTGAACTTTTCAAAAGTCTCTGACTTTTGCTTGATTAAGTAGATATACCCATATCTACTATAGTCATCGGTAAAAGTCACATAGAAGCGGTTCCCATCCTTCGTGGTTGATCTAAAGGGTCCACATACATCGGTCTGTATTAGGTCCAATAGCCCCTCACCCCTTTCACAAGTACTCGTGAAGGGTGACTTAGTCATCTTTCCAAGTAAACAAGACTCACATGTGTCATCTTCCCTAAGGTTGAATGACTCCAACACTCCATCCTTTTCGAGTTGGGCTATGCGTTTCTTGTTGACATGTCCAAGACGACAATGCCACAAGGATGCTTTATCCATACTAGTGGAAGAATCAATAATCAAAACATCATTTCCTAAGTTATCAACAATCATAACAGTTTCATATATTCCATTACATGGTATAGCTTCAAAGTAAAAGACACCATTTAGATAAGCCAAAATAGAACCATTCTCATTATTAAAAGAAAATCTAAATCCTTGTCTATATAAACCATGAAATGAAATGATGTTTCTAGCCATTTCTGGCGAATAGCAACAATTGTTCAAATCTAAAACTAAACTATTCCTAAGCACTAAAGAATACACTCCAATCTTGGTCACAGGCGACGATCTTCTGTTCCCCATGATTAGATTGATCCTTCCTTGCTCCACATCCCTACTTCTTTTTAGTCCCTGCACATTAGAACAAATGTGATAACCGCAACCGGTATCAAGAACCCAAGAAATAGCATGATTAGAATCGTTAGATTTGATTGTGTATATACCTGCGAAAGATGGCTTAATCTTTCCTTCCTTGATGGCTTGCAGGTAATCCGGGCAGCTTCTCTTCCAATGTCCTATCTTGTGGCAGTGGTGGCACTCTGCCTCCCTTGGGTTGGAACAGGGCTTAGAGGGATCAACTTTGGTCCCACTAGAAGAGGAACCATCTAGGGCTTTTCACCTTTCGATAGTTATTCAATGGAGCTTTCCTCTTCTTTCCCTTCCCTTGACCAATAGCCAAGACAGGAGCAGTGGATGGATTGGGAGTTGGTGCAACAGACTTGTCCTTGAAATTGCTCTCAGCAACCCTCAAGAGACCTTGGAGTTTGCTTAGGGTGACCTCCTCTTTGTTCATGTGGTAGGTCATCCTAAATTGGTTGTACATCGGAGGCAAAGAGTGAAGCACCATGTCGATCGCCAAGTCTTCGCCGAAGTCAACATTTAACTTGCGAAGGCGGTCGACATACCTTTGCATCTTTTGCACGTGCACGGTAAGAGATTCTCCATGACCCATCTTAGCGGAGATCATGTTAGTGAAAATCTCGTAACGCTCTTGTCTCGCGTTTTGGTGATATCTCTCCAACAAGTCTTGATGCATCTCGTATGGATACATGTCCTCGTAGGACTTTTGGAATTCGGAGTTCATGGTGGCGATCATGATGCAATGTACTTTTGTTGCATCTCGCTCATGAGTTTCAAAGGCGGTGATTTCGGCGGGAGTAGCAACTTCGGGGTTGATTTTCTCGAGCTTCTCATCGAGGACATACTCTTTATCCTCATAGCGAGCAATGGTGCGAATGTATCTTATCCATTCGCTAAAGTTTGTTCCATCGAAGGTGACCTTTTGGCAAAGGCTCATCAACGTGAAAGAACTAGCAGCAGCGTTGTTTGCGTTTGACATCTATAGAAAGGACAAAGATAGATTAGAACAAGAATCCCTAATTATCACCCAATAAGAAAAATTAGGGCTAGGATCCAACAATAACATTTACATACTAGAAAAGGGATGCCGTAATCTAATATGCAAATAAATTGAAGGTAAGTGAATGACGATTCACTAATTCTCCATTACAAAACTTAAACTATTAGTCCTAAGTGTTTTTGAGAATTCCTAGGTTCGGATGAGATTCATTGAACTATTCAATGGCATGTTTAAATCTCGATATGCCCCTCTTGTTTGTGACTGGGATGCCGAGGATCACAAAGCGGGTGTGAATTACCATGCAAATTCACATGGTGCCTTCATTGTAACGATCACCTATTCGATGTGCCGGTAAACCACACACGCTCCATCGAACTATGATAAACAATGAATCACCCTTTGCCACCTTCGCTTAGAACCAATTAGTGTGCCGGTAAACCACACATGCTCCACTAACTTCTTAGCAAGGTGCAAAGTGTAATTTCATGGGATTGCTTCAATTCACTTTTCCTAAAGTAACTAAGATTGGGAAAAAAAATTTAAAACGTGTAGTTACTATGTGTTTCTTATTATACTTTTAATGAGAGGATGAGGTTGCCCTATCCTACCCGTTCGGCTAACGACCCTCCACCAATCAAGCAAGCGGTGGGTGTGAGTGTACACCCATTAAGCGCCATTTTATAGGCCGCAACCTTATACCTACCTTATAGATCGACTTCGTGAATGAGGCCTACTAGCGGTAAGACTAGCATTTAGTTATACATATATATATATATATATATATATATATATATATATATATATATATTATCTTAGTAATATCATATAAGTATAGGGTTGTATTTTAAAACCTTTTAAAATCTAGGGTTTGAAATTTAAGTTGTCTAAATTAAAACTTTTAATCACAAATATAAATTTCAAAACTTTAGGGTAGGTTTTAAACATTTAAAACATGGAGGATCAAATAACAAATAATTCCAATTAACAATTAATATCCTAATTATCTTTATTTGATTTATCTAAGATTTCTTTCAAGATAATTATCAAAATAATTAATCATTATCATATAAGGAAATTAAATATTTTATTAGATGATAAATATCTTTAATTAGATAAAGATAATAGCCATATTTATCAAAAAATCGGATTTAGATTGATCTAATATGATTAAGGTAAGTTTCCATAAGATAATTATGAAAAAATCCTGAATCTGGCCATTCCTGACGCCTGGACTCGCCGAGTACACAAGGGGACTCGCCGAGTCAGGCCTACTCGCCGAGTCCACCTTGGAACTCGCCGAGTCAGTGACTCAAAAACCCAAAAATCTAATTTTGCAGGTTTGTTTCAGTTAAGCAAGCAACAATTTAAAGAAAACCAAGCTAGGCTCTGATACCACTGATGGGTTTTAGCCATAAGAACTTTCCTATTTGCGCATGCAAAACCCTATTGCTCGGATCTAGGCTTTCTAATTAAACATGCTATGAATCCAAGACTTCTAACAGCTAATTAGGTTAAATAACAATGATGGAACAGATCTAGAATCATACCTTTGAGTTCCTTGTTGATCTTGTTGTCTTGGAGCTTCTAGAGTCACAAATGTCACTCCTCTAATGGCTTACAAACACCAATAGCAAGCAAGATGATTTAGGAGAGAGGAGAGGGGAGGAATTCGGCAGAGGTTCCTTGCTTTAGGTTGTATATCGAATTCCCTCACCCCTAGGGTCTATTTATACTTGTAGACTCCTTAAGGGTTTCAACTTAAACCCTAATTGGATAATCTTCTCTTAAGGCTATCCAAATCCATTCCATAGATAACCCTATGGACGATTTTGGCTTATCCAAGCCCTAGAAATCGTCCATCCTATCTAGGATAAGGATTTACAGTCTAAAGTGTAACTATCAAACAATTGACAGTTTATACCCTCTTATTTAATTATTCTCTTTAAGTCACCAAATTAATACCAATTAATTTATGACTTATATTAATCAAATAGCCATATATTATTCCTTATAATATTTACTCTCTCTTAACAAATCATCCTTCAAGTTGCTATGGTGAAGGCAACCCAAAAGGACCATGCACAACCGGATATAGTTATAGCCTTAGACACTATTCCAACAACGTTATCTCTCCATCCTTAGTAATAACCGTAACTTTCATGTTTCTTCGAACAAGTATCTAACTCTAAGACTTCCTAACTGCAGGCGGCCGGTGCCTGATCTTGGACCCTCTCTCTATCTCCTGTTAGACTTCCAATAATGATCTTCATGTTGCGATCTCGATCTTTATTGGAGACTCCTTCTTTAACAAACTTGAGTTAAGTTTCTTCCTTCGATTATCATAATAGACCGATGGGTCATGTTCTAATGACCTCTCATCGTATGATGCATCGCTTGGACTCAGGTCTTTTAGAGTCAAATTCCAGAACAGACTATACCTTCCTTCATGTTCTAACCACATCTTAGAAGTTAGTGTTTCTAGCTACAAGCAACTATCGCGATACCTCTACCAATCGCTTTGATTATCTTTTATTTCAATCTTCCGACTTAAGTAAGATGCTACATCAAACTTGGTTCTCCGAACCACGTAACATACTCATCATAGTCAGAATCAATTACATATGATACTAGGGTCGGAATAACAATCATCTGCTTAGTCATTACCAAAATGATGGTAACAACATACTTGAATAAAAAGAAATCAATTACTAGCTTCTTGGTAACCTTGTCACTTTCCCTGATCCAAGCGTGAGTCATGTGCTTCTGGTAGTATATGCATCTACTACCTTTCACACCTACTCATACTTGTCCCAAGTATTGTCTCGTAGTTTTCCAGTTAACCATAAAAAATCACATAACAAATTGACACATCAGATAACAAAATGAAGGTTTTATGTTATTCCTTGAAACGATTACATAGGTGTTCAAGTTCAACCTATACTATGCCTATAATAGGCTACACCTCCTGATACTATATGCATGGGTTCTTCATAACTTGATCCTCGGATATCTATCCTCACTCCTGATTCCTTGCATTGCCATCTATTTCGTCAAGGATCATTTGTAATGCTCTTGCTTTTGGCTTTAGCGACGCATTTTACCTTGCAGCTTTGTTTTTCTTTGGACAGTTCTTCGAAATATGCCCATCATTTCCACATTCGTAGCAATTCTTGTTGTCAAATGTACAATCTATGGAATAGTGACTGGTCCTACCACACTTATAGCACGTCACTTCTCCATCGCATCTTCCGAAGCGCTTCTTCTTGCACTTCTCACACCATCTTGCTTCACCTCCTCCTCCTCCAGACTTCGGGAATTTCTCTCCTTGTTGGACCTTGAAGATCCTTCACGCTTCCTTTTCTCGCCAACTTCAGCTCTCTCTAGACCCTTCTCTCTTATCTGAGTCTCCACATTCTTAGCAGCCCAGATGGCGGATTTCAGAGTGGTTGCTTGCTTGACCATTGGACCAAAGTTCGCTGGTAATTCGTGGGAAAAATTGTTGACCTTGGAGAGCTAAGTTGGAACTAGATAAGGAACGAGCTTCATCTTCTCCGTAAAACTTGCAACATACTCGGTGACACTCATCCTCCCCTTCTTCAGATTCTAGAATTCATTGTTGATCCTCAGAAGATCCTGCTCAGAGCAGTACTGCATCTTTAATTTCACTAGGAAATCTTCTTATGACATCTTGCTTGCTTCTCCCTTGGGCATCGTGTTAGCTAGTAGCTTCCACCAGCTCAGTACTCTAGACTTTAACAAAGGGACCGCAAGGGTGGTCTTTTGTTTATTGCTACACTCGTAACTCCATCTCGGAGATCCAATCCATAACTTCCACCGGTGATGGGCTTCCAGAACGAATCGGGGGTTTGGATGCCATGAAATCCTTGTACTTGCATCCACATTCATCATTTCCTCCATCCTAATTGTTTCGTCTAACTATCGGTGGGTTTTCTTAACCAACCGTCCCACTGTAGTTTCCTCCTTCTGACTGCCCATCATTCAGCTCGGGCTATTCAATAGGCATCGTAAGTTCCTCTCAATTTTGTTGAAATAAACGCCTTGTTTCCTCCATTTGACGATCCAACATCATTTGGATCATCGCTTGTACCCCGACCATGGTGATTGGCTCAGGTGCGATTACTGCAACAAGTATTTGTTCAATCACTGGGGGTTCTTGATTCCTATTTCCATTTGCGTTCCCGACTCCACTTCGGGTTCTTGTCATTTCGATCTATACACCAAATCATACGATCGGTGTGTAATGACGAGAATTAAGATAGGAAAGATTTTATCTATGATTGACGTATAATACCCTTATCTCTCCAAAAAGTTATATGCCAATTCTAATACCGTAATTAAACGTTTAAAAACCTGAACACATAAAGTTTCCAGATCCGGTCAGCAATAAACCATAGATCTGAACAAACAACAACATATCAGGCACAAAGCATTTAGCACATAAAAGCATTTTTAGGCACGATTCCTAAAATAAGCTAGTGCTCACATCTCACAGTCCTCACTTAGCATTCTAAGTTTCAATGTAGAAATCCTACAAATTCCTAGTTCGCTTAAACTAGTTCTCTGATACCAACTGTGACATCCCCATTTTCACGGTCAGAAAAGACTGATTTTGTTTATGCTTTATAAAAATCAGAGTATTTCTTTTAATAAAAACGTTGCGGAATTTCTTCCCAGAAAAACATGATAATTTCATTATCAAAGCATTTCTGAAGAAATGTATTTTTATTCATTTAAAAACATTTGGGATGTCATCGTCAATACATAAACATAAGCATAAACAGAACTTACATTCATTTACACTAGTGATCTATATCTCCTTAATCTCTCAGTGTAATGTAACTTCACGTCGTCACCTGTGATACAAGTAAACTATGGTTCAGGTTGGGAAACCCGGTGAGTACATAGGGTTTTAAACCCACCATAATATAATTATTATGTTTAATCATCAAACAATTAACCCACTTACCCATCCCCAATATCTTCTTTATTCCTTAGTACATTCCCTAAGGATTTATCCTAAGGGTCGTCTCCTACATCGTATTTACCTCTCATCTCCTTACATCACATTTCCTTATATGTTTGTTCCTAAGGACTCTCCCTAAGGATCATCGCATAGACAGTATTGATTTAGGGATTACTCCCTCAATACATGCCCAACAAGGGTTAGGGCAGCATCGCATGAATACGTAGTTACAACATCGCCTGAATCTCGTAATTCATAGTAAGGGTTAAAGTATCATCACATGAATATGTAGTTATAACATCCCCTAAATAGTCCGTGGTCGCCATCTATACTCTGGTAGATGACTACATCTTTAAATTGTCAGACAAGGTTATAGTATCTTTCATCCTACATCACCGATTCATCATCACCTATCTATCCTCACCTAATTATCATCACCTATCTCTCATAATTTTATTTCATCACACATCAACTATTTGATCTACCCATGTTTTATCCCAACATATTTGTAGATATAAAATAAATATATAGTTTAAATCTTTTAAAACATGTATAAAGTCATTCATCCAGCATAGACAACAAGTATCCAGATAATATGCACACATGGCATGTAATTTATATAAAATACTTCATATCTATGAGATGAAAGTAACTATGCACTCACCTGGTTACGTGGTGACTCTGTACTTGGACAATGCTTCGTTATCTCAAAACAATTTCCATCGGAAAAAACCTAGTATCATTACCACTAGAGTTTAGTCTAATATTCACCGAGACTAATTAATAGTCTAGCTATTATTACTATTATATAAGTGTTAAACAAACACTCTTATATAACTCATAATAATAGTCCAAGTACTTATTATAAGTTCCTAATAACATTACTATATTAAAACATAAGCTATACTAAAGATAGGTTAGGCGTAGTTCACTTACAACGGGTTTTCTCGAAAACTGGGCTTTACTGGAGCAGCGTTCCCGAGCCGAAAGGCTCTTCTTCTTGGCGCCGTCGGGCACTCTGGGGCTTTCGCCTCATGCTAGGGGGGTTCCCTAGGCTTTTCAGGGGGTTTTAGGGCTTAAAGAGAGACTATAGAGAGAGAGGAATGAAGGTTTAAGGTGTGAAGAATGAAGGAGAGGGGCGTCTCTATTTATAGGAGGCTGAAGAGGCTCCCACGTCATCGCTATTTAATGCCCACGTCGTGGCTAGCAGCCTTGTGCTGACACGTGGCATTGCACACAGGGTGGAAATCAACTGATTTTTAAAATTTCATAACTTTCACATACGAGCTCTGTTTTCAATGTTCTTTATATCCACGTGTATGTAAAAATAAGATCTACATGTTTCATTTTGACCCCGTTGGCTAATTATCGACTGATCTTAAATTTCACAGTAGGAGAAAATTATACTGTTAAATGACCACGAAAAATACGTAACTCCTTCATACGGACTCCGTTTTCATCTATCTTTTTACTGTTGAATTCCTATTACTGAGATTTTCAACTCTCATTTAGGTCGCGTAAGCCAAAAACCGATCAAACTAAAATTCGAGTTTCGGGTCGTGCACTAGTAAGCCAAATCTTAGAAAAATCATAACTTCCTCATACAAAGTCAGATTTGGGTGTTCTTTTTATGGACGATCTCAGGTTAACATATTCTATGATTTTCATCTAGATCAATAAGGCTAAAAGTCGCTCTATCATAAATTAACTATTTACGTCTTCCTGGTGCCGTGTCGTTAAGTCGCGAAACTTCAACGGGTCATAACTTCTTCGTTATAACTCGGATTTCGGCGCTTTTTATATGTACGGAACCCTTGAGACATATTCTACCACTTGGTTAAGATTAATTATACTAAATAATCTTTTGTCGAAAAGTTGTTTTTGACCCCTATTATGTCTAAATTGACTACCCCGGATCTACGGGCGTTATATTTATTTATGTTGTGTATTATTATGAGATTACTGAGTTAAGACTGGAGGGTCTACCCAAGCTATGGGACCGGAGGGTCCCACTGAGACACATTGTCTAGAGGGTCGTATTGAGTTATATCCTCAAGTGGCTAATGAGTTGTGAGTGGTATTTTGGGGTACTCACTAAGCTTCATGATTACTGTGTTATGTGTTATGTGTTTCAATTTCTTCATAGGATCGCATGAAGGTGTCGACTTTATTGTACACACGAGAGAAAGAGTTATTTTTTGAGGATCCTAGCCTATTAATCAAACAAATGTGGTGTTGCATTTTGTTAACGAGATAATTGGGATTTGTGTGAAATGTGTTATGAGAATTTTGTGATTTTAAAAATGAAAAAGTTGTTTGAAAATTTATGGTGTCACAAGTTAGAATCAGAGCCTTGGTTTGAGGGATTCAGATGCACCTTCGGGCATGTCTGGACTCAAACTGAGGATTTGTGAAAAAATTTCAAGAGAAATAATTTTTCTAAAATGAGTAAGAGTTTCGTATAATCAGCCACAGCTTGAACGGTGATTTCCTAAATTACCTTAGTATTTTACTTTATGAGATATTTACAAGATATTAGAACTGCATGCTAGAGGATAGGCTAGGTATTTCATATTCTAGGGCTAGAATTGTTTGATTTGTGATGCCTTAGCCTAGGAGTTGTTACTATCTGTTATGTACCTTGAGTATGTGTTGAGTAAGAGTATCTAGCAAGAATAACTTAGAGAGAGTTTTGAGTTGAGTGATAATCTAGGAGAGATACCTAGATGTGCATTTGAGGAGTTTATTGAGAGAGTATTGAGATACCCACAAGAGGTTGGGATGCCTGAGTACGAAAATGCCTCTCAGAGTTGCGCATATACCAAGTGGAGTTGTGTGCTAAAGTGATTTTATGTATTGGTGGGGGTGATTCGATGCCCAAATTTTGCTTACTTTGTGCTTTGTGGAACTCTTGATGATGTGAGACACCTACTAAGTGAATATGATGATATTCAGGAGGTATATGGTTGGCATCATAAGGAGTTCTTCAGCAACTGATGGAAAAGAAGTGTGAGAACCTAGGAAGAGCCTAGGAAGTGACTTGAGTTAGATGAGTACGCTGATAAATGAGGGTATTCGTTGGAGGGCGAACATGTGTAATGGGATTGGTGATCGAGAAAGTTGAGCAGCTACTTAGGAAATCTAGGACGATCCGTGTGGAAAGTATGGGTAGATGTGGCAGGTAGTATGGGCTCGTACTACTGAAAGGAGAGGACCCATACTCGAAACAAGGAGAATTCCAGAGGTTCTATGTAGCATATTAAGAAGAGATAACATGGTTCGAGTACCATGATTTGTAGTAGATTTAGAAGAGATAACATGGTTCGAGTACCATGATTCGTAACAAATTAGGAGATGATAACATGGTTCAAGTAACATGATTCACAGTAGATTGAGAAGAGATAACATGGTTCGAGCACCATGATTCGTAGTGGATAGTACTTCTGACTTTACCAGTTGTCCCGTTGTGATTGTTTAGAGTGAGGACAGATATGATAGAGTGTAGGGCCAGAGGGTCATGTTGAATGAGTTTCAGTGGGGGATACCTGGAGAGGAAATCAAGTTAGTTCTGAGAGATTTTTATTGGTGAGATGCCAGTTGGAGTCGCAAGACTCAGGGATGAGTAGAGATGAGACTTTATGGAGGATTCCGGCCAGAGCTGAGCAATCGGTTGATAGTTGAGATCTCACTTTTTGTGAAAAGAGTTGCGTTGTTCCCGTTTCCTAGGAGAAGCAAAAGAGATATAGAATTTCTAGTTTCAGAGTTGGAGGTAAACCCCGTGGGGTAGCATATGGTTGTGACCTTTTAACCAGAGTATTTGAGCAACATGTCTACTACGGGGTATTTCTTATACCATGAGAGAGTTATTAGTGGGTACTAATATGGAAGAGAACAAGGAGGTGCCCTCATGGGTGAGGCATACTTTTTAGTAGTAGTTCCAGGTGATTAAGAGGAGTATACCAGGGCGGCGGCCTCGTTGCTTATGCTGTGTATCGGTTGTGAGAGTGAAGTCTCTTGTTTCTATGATGATCCACACATTGGGACATTGGATGAGAGATCGGAGATGAGGTGCGTGATAGTGCATTATTTCCAGATTGAGAGTCGAGACTAAGTCGGGAAAGTTGGGATATCCGGTTATGTGTCGGTCTGAGACTTCAAGATGACTAGAGGCACACGCATTGGGAGGACTCTAAGGATTTCATCTGAGATTCGGGATATTTTGAGTTGCTTGATCTCCATCAGGAAGGTCAACGAGTGATTACTTAGTACATTCCAAGAGTTAAGTGCGATGTACCTGGTGAAACACTATGTGGAGTAGATTATTGGTATGCCAAGTGATGATGGGTCGAAACCTGAGTAGGGGAGAATTGGGTATTTTATTGAGAGGATTAGAGATCTGTTCGATCGCGGTTAGAGAAATGGCTATGGAGATCTGAGGTACGGACACATGAGACTTGGGTTATAGGTGGTTGAGGTAAGGTGCAGAGTGAGATAAAGCATGTTGTATGTGTTCGGAAGAATATGAGGTTTTGGATTGTCTTCAAGCTGTTCTCAGTCATTGGCGATTCCTCTGTGCTTCAAATTGCAAATTGAGGTATTTTGAGATTACGAGATGTGCGAGAGGCAGATCAGTGGTCATAGCGAGACATCATTAGAATTGTGATGGGGTACCGAGGTATCCAAGTATGATACTCTAAAATTTTGGACTATTTTGAGACTTGAGTTGTGAGATGGCAAGTGGAGTACCAAGTGACTATTGTTCCAGTGGGAGCCCTTCAACTAGTTGTCATCAAACGAGATTATCCAAGAATGTGAATTGCAGCAAGAGGAATTGTTTGTCATGACGGTTATCGTCAGTAGTAGTGATGCTTAACCTGGGTGGGTGTGTGTACCTATTTATGTTGGACCGTGGAGTATTCGATAGTGAACTCAGTGTGGTGACGAATTGAGCATGAGAATATGGGGTTATAAGAGAGTATCATGTGACTGTGGAGAGGCATAACATACATGAGTTAGAGAGAGAGAGAGAGTATCGTGTGACTACGGAGATCCGTAGTATACATGAATCAGAGAGAGTATCATGTGACTACGGAGAGCCTTAGCATGCATGAGTTAGAGAGAGAGAGAGAGAGAGAGAAAGAGAGAGTAACATATGACTGCGAAGAGCCGTAGCATACATGAGTCAGCGAGAGTATCATAACACTGCGGGGAGCCATAACATTCGTGATTCAGCGAGAGAGAGAGAGAGAGAGAGAGAGAGAGAGAGAGAGAGTATTATAAAATTGCAGGGAGCCGTAGCATTCGTGAACCAGCAAAAGAGAGAGAGCGAATATCGCCAGACTGCGAGGGCTGTAGCATTCACGAGGCAATGACAGAGTGTTATAGGACTACAGGGAGCCATAGCACTTGTTAATTAGTGAGAAAGAGTGTCGTATAACTGCGGGGAGCTGCAACCTTACTAGTCAGGGTGTGATGCAGAGCCGTTCTTAGGCCTGGGTAGCCTTACTAGAGAAGTCTATGAGAAACTGGTGGTCAAACCAAGGGTGAGACGGGGGTCTCGGTGGTGGTAAAAAATAATTGTGTTTTGAGATTAAGAGGCGTTGTTGCGAATCGGACAAATCGAGGTGTAAGGCATACGTAGAATCATGGAACATGGGTCATGAGTTGAGTGCTAGATTGGGACGAGTGGTTCCAATTCTGTGTCGGACTAAACTCTGGTGGGTGAGTTTGGCTCTATCTTTGTGGAAAACGAGCAGGTTGGGATTTCGGGTGGATCTCATTCTGAGAGGGATGTGTTTCTGTCCGATGTTTTAGACTTGAGCAGGCTAGTTCGTTGGTTTGGGAAGGACCATGAGACATACAGAACTAGTGAGTAGTAGACGACAGAGGTTACTGGTGAGGCGAATTCAGAAGGGGATGGTAGTGTTCGCGTGAGGTAAGGTGAACTTCGTGACTTTGCATGTCACATGAAGGGCTGAGATAGCTATTGCAAAAGGGAGTTATAAAGTTGACTTGTTGGGTGGGCAATGAGTAGCCCTTGGAGGTCCAACTGTTGGGTTAGGAGTTAACATGGTGCTCAGTATCGAAAGGAACATCTGATAGGAACTTGGGCTTATGATTATGGGTGTTAGAGGATTGTTCCGAGATGGCATGACCACTTCCTGGGGTCTGAGGACAGAGTTTTGAGGATCAATCCTTCAGAAGAGTTCTGATAGCTATTCAGGCAGTGGGTCCTTGGTGGGATATGACCATTTTGTTCCTTTTTAGTTACGACCGGGATCGATTAGACAATCAGGATTGGTAGAGTGTTCTTAGAGTCTGTTATTCGATAAGCGATTAATAAGAAGATATCTTGTGATGGTGGTTTAGCAGGGAGACAGACCACTATAGTTTCCAAGTTCTGGAGAGACAAAACGAGTACAACAGCGGCAGAAGGGTATGTCCTTTTTGGGATTGGGAGTTCATGTTGGGTTCAAGTGTCTATGGAGGAGATTGTTGTATGATATGAGGTCCTTTTGGTGGTATTTCTCAGGTTATGGGGTTCGGTCTATGTGTTGATAAAGAGCGACTTCGAAGGCAAAATCTAATTCAAGTTCGGGAGAATTGTAACATCCTGTTTTGGATCGTCCGTGATTTAGGGTTCGTGGGCTGCAACTCGGGCATGAGGAAGTCTCGGGGCTGCGATGAGCTGCTAGAAGCGTAGGGATTCTCGTCGAATTTCCGCGGATATAAGGTTCATTGGAAACAGACTTATAACGAGGGAGCTATGGTAGTTTGAAATTTAGGCAATATAAGTCCCTTATTTGAGAAAGGTTGCAGCTTGAATCAACCCATGCATGAGATATGTGCATTTTGAGATGAGAAAATGAGACTTTTGCGTGTTTGTGACTTTCGTAGCCATGCAAGGGCTTAAAGTCATGAACTTTATGAAGTAAGAGCCTTTAGGGAGTCCAGATCTGAGATACGAGCTAAGGTCTTAAAGGGTTAAGACCAATAGAGTGGATTAAGCAAAACTAGGCGTACGCCCAACGTAATTCCAATACGCCCTGCGTACTGGGTTGGTGCCCCTGATCAAATTTCGTGCATGCTTATGTACGTTGACCGTACCAAGGGAGGTACTCCTCGCGTAACCTCACTGTTGAATTTTTGGCTAAGTCTCATATTGGGCCCTAATTATTGGGCCTGGAGTTTGGGCTTGTTGTACTAGATATTTGGACCAGAGGAATATATATATATATATATATATATATATATATATATATATATATATATATATGTTCCTTGGGCCCTTGTGTTGGGCTTGCCACGTGGACTTGAGAGTCGGGCCTCGGGAGAGCCCATTTATTATTGGGCCTTGGTGGGCCTAATGGGTTTTAGGTTATTTATGGGCTAGTTAGTGGACTACCTTTAGACCTAATGAGCGAGGTTTGTTCTCAGATCTTAATTGGGTAATTGTGGGTTTTTGGTTCAATGTTAGAGGTCGGTGTGCAACAGCAACGTCTATAGGAGTTGTTCATCATCCAAGGTGAGTCTTCTCACTATACATACCGAGAGTGGTAATCTAATTTGTGTGACCAGAGGGTCTTATGTGCTTATATTGAGTATTGTAATATCCTGCATTATGTCTATGTGATTTATGTTGTGTATTATTCTAAGCTTACTACGTTAGGACTGGAGGGTCCATCTGAGTTAGGATTGGAAGGTCCACCCGAGCTGTGGGACCGCAGGGTCCCACTGAGACACTTTGACCAGAGGGTCTTACTGAGTTATAGCCTCGAGTGGCTAATTAGCTGTGTGTGGTATTTTGGGGAACTCACTAAGTTTTGTGCTTACCGTGTTATGTGTTATATTTTTCAGGTTCTTCACAGGATCGTGGGAAGGCACCGGTTTGATTGTACACACGAGAGAAAGAGTTATGTTTTGAGGATCATGGGTTATTGTTGCATTTTGTTAATGAGATAATTGAGATTTTTGTGAAATGTGTTATGAGAATTTTGTAATTATAAAAATGAAAAACTTGTTTGAAAATTTACGGTGTCACAAATCGAACCAAACTATCCATACACACCCTACCACATGAAAAAGAAAACATGAAGAAATAAAATACCAAATGATGATGGAGTTTATTCGGTTAATCCAAAAGGGAAGAGGTGTTAGACCATTTAGAATACCCACCAATAACCACTAATATGGTGCGTGTCACCTCATCATCACGCACAACAACTAAACGTTGGTATATCCACCGCTACATTCCTTTTAGTTTTTGATTATTTAAATAAATAATATATATACTTTAGTTACTTAAAATGTGGAGAAATATAGAGATAAAGAGACATAGAGAGAGAAAATATAATAATTGGCTATGGTCGTTCATTTTCCCCACCGTAAATGACCATGAAATGTCAAACCACTAGCAACCCCTAAACACCCAAGATGGTGTTCACATTTGTGGTTTGTGACCACCTAGACTATGAGGAGTTTCGTGGCGAAGATATCGATTCATCTTAGGGATCTAGGATATCATGGAGTGAGTGCATTATATTGTTTAAGTATTCTTTTAATGTATAGGTTGGTATATCCACCACTACATTATTTGATTATTTAAATAAAGAGTGTATATACTTTAGTTACCTAAAATGTAGAGAGTGATATAGAGATAAAGAAAGATACAAAGGGAAAAAATAATAATTGGCTATGATGGTTCATGTTCCTCATCGTAAATGACCATTAAATGCCAAACTAATAGCAACCACTAAACATTTGAGATGGTGTTCCCATTTGTGATTTGTGGCCATCTAGACAACCTAAAGCTTCGTGGCGAAAATACCGATTGGTCTTAGGGATCTAGGATATCATCGAATGAGTGCATTCTAGTGTTTAAATATTATTTTAATGTATGTAAATTTAATAATAATAATAATAATAATAATAATAATAATAATAATAATAATAATAATTTAAGTTAAGTTAAAATTTTAAATAATCTGAAATTTACAAAATAGACGTTACAAAGTATCCTCATTCATACATCATAAATGATATGACCAACCAAAATCATATGAAAAACAACTATATATGATTTTGAAAGTTCTAATTTGTTATATTTTTTATTTACTAGTTACTTGCAATGAGACATATAATTCATAATATTATAAGTGCTATACCCGTATAACTTTCTCGTAATACTATAGGTGACTTTTTATTTTTATTTTTTTAACTGGTAAAGAAAGAAATAACACATTTCCAATCATTTGTTGTATTATGCCCTTGTATCGGTTTACTTTGTATTTCATATGTTTATGAAATCAAAAGTCAAGATATGCAATTTGCTAATCAAAATATCGTTAGTGAATTATTAATCTATAATGTGTAACTTTAATTTTAATTAAACATAACTTACGTGATTTTAGAAAAGTAAATAAATTATGGATAGTTGAAGAAATAAATATTATAAAATAATAATATTCAAGAAAAACGTTTTTAAATTATTTTTTACGACACTAACAATGATGACATAGCTTTGTAAAAGAGACTTTAATTCTTATTTTACAAAGAATTTTGCAAGTTAATATTATATTCCGTTCATAAGTCTAATTTATATTTTTTGTTTTTTGTTGTTGTATGGACTAGCACATACAATCTCCCAAATTTTTTTAACTAATAGAAATATTTAGAATTAATATATGTAAGAGATAATCTTCGGTTCCTGCTAATTTGGCAACTTTCAAGCAAAGATTATTTATACATAGATAGATACTTAAAAATAGGTAAACATATAGATAAAGGGTTATGCAACCCAAATGCAAAAGAAAAAAAATACAAACTTATATATTCTTAAAATACGTAAATATATAGATAAAGGGTTATGTAAGCCAAATGCAAAGGCCGTCAACATTGGATTTTAGGGTATTTATGGCACAAGAACACCATTATACTTCTCCATGGCCTCTCGACTGTCAATGGTGTTTGATTCGAAAGAAGTTTGGGTAGTTGTGCCCATAAATCCAGGCCTTGCATATCGCCTTACGGGTTCGATTGGTTGTGCATGGAAGCCGGAATTACGGGCTCCACCTGTTTGTGTTGGGCCTGAACGAGATGAATAATTCACCGATTCTGTTATAAAACTTAAGGCTTCATTGATATTATTGGTGGAGGTTGTTAGAGGATGATGTGTCATTGGTGGACCAGCACTCAGCCAATGGATATTTGGGACCATAAAGTTTCCACTCCTAACATATCGACTACCTTCTGAGACAGGGCTTGAATGATGATGCTTATTTGGGCCCAGGGAGGTCTTAATCAAGTCACCTTCTTTTGAGGGATATGTAGGCTTCAGACTTGTAGGTTGGTGCTTATTTGTATCTGGAAAATTTTGGATTTTAATCTTTTGGCCTTCTTCTGATGGGTAGTTATGAGTTGGGCTAGTGGGTCGGTACTTATTTGGGCCATACATGTTTTGAGTTTTTATGTTGTGACCTTCTTCTGTGGGATAACTATGTGTCGGGCTAGTGGGCCGGTACTTATTCAGGTCAGGCATGTTTTGGGTTTGAATCTTATAACCTTCTTCTGGGGGATAACTACGTATCGGGCTAGTGGGTCGGTACTTATTTGAGCCTGATGAGTTTTGGGTTTTAATATTATGTCCTTTTAAGGGGTAGCTATGAGTTGGGCTAGTGGGTTGGTATCTATTCGAGCGAGCCATGTTTTGGGTTTTAACATTGTGACCTTCTTCCGGGGGATAACTTTGTGTTGGGATAATGGGTTGGTACTTATTCGACCCGGATGAGTTTTGGGTTGTGGTATTATGGCCTTCTTGTAAAGGGTAGCTATGAGTTGAGCTAATATGTTGGTACTTATTCGGGCCTAACACGTTTTGGCTTTGAAAATTGTTGTTGTGGTCTTCTTCCAAGGGGTACCTATGAGTTGGGCTAGTGGGACGATACTTATTTGGGCCCGACAAGTTTTCAGTTCTAATCTTGTGGCCTTCTTCTGAGGGATCACTATGAGTCGGGCTAATAAGCTGATAATTATTTGGGCCTAGAAAGTTTTGTGCTTTAACCTTGTGGCCTTCTTCTGATGGGTATGTATGAGTCGGGTACTTATCTTGGCCTGACAAATTGTGGGTTTTAATCGTGGGACCTTCTCCTGAGGGATAATGATGATTTGGGCTATTGGGTCGAACCTTATTGGGTAAGTTTTGAGGTTTAATCTTGTGGTTTTCTTCTGAGAAGTAACTACGAGGCATGCTACGAGACATGCTAGTCTGAGTGGGTCGACTTGCACCAAGTTGGACCTTGCTGAGAAACTTTTCCATAAGATTCTCACGTTTGTGGTACCCAGGCGGGCTCAAGTCCTCATGATCTGACCCATAGTTTGGGTCATAATCTTCGTAATGGTCCTTCAATGCGTATTTGGGAACGTATTCCTTGAAAAGCTCTATTTGGGGAGGTGCACTACCAACGTTATTGTACCTGGTAATTGGGCCATGACGCCGCTCAACGGTCGTGGTTTCAACCACATAGTAATTAGCTGCTTGTTTTGGCCCATAATCATAGCCACCTTCGTGAGTTGGGACATTGGTGTAAGTTGAGTAGTCTTTGGTCACATATGAATACTTATCCATTTCTTCGTTGATTCAAAAGTATTAGTGTGCTTTTTTTGGTTTGATTTGGCTATGGATCTAAATGGATGAAACGATATATATTCTTATATACTACAAAAACTGGATGCAACTATATTTGCAATAGTGACACACTTTTAAGATTGGAATTTCATTCCAAGAATCCAATTCTCCACAATGTTTTATGATGGAAGGTGAATTCGAACATGTTCCGATTTACCGGTCCTTATAAAATTTGATATTTACCATAACTATCGGCACCCGAATATTTCTTATTTCATTTCAGTAATTGATCTTTCATACACCGATCGATATAAGACATCTACAATATTGTACACATAGAGTCTAAGGCAAATTATATCTTAAATACGACTTAGATTTAACACTGAAAAAAAAAACATAGTTGGATTTTGGTCATTCTTGATGTTTTTAGGCTTGCTTATGTTATCGGATTATTATTATGGCCCAAAAGTTTCTAACCATAATGGATGTCCATCTAAGCGAGAACCAGGTGCTTGTCCTTGGGCAAGATCATGTCAGTTTAGGTGTAGTGGGCCTTGAATACATATTTGCCCAATTAAAAAAAAAAGTTATAAATCCTGTTTTCTTTACACTCCTACGTCTATCGTGTTTGCAGACGATAAAGTTCATGGTTCTTGAATTGTACAACTCGTGCACTTAAGGATGCTTTATTGAGTTGTAAATTTTCAAGATGATATTCTTCTGGTAGGTTAAGAAGAATAGGATTTTGTTTTGGGTCGAAATCGGACATATTCTCAGTTATCAGCCTCGTGTGTGAAACTTTGTTTTTATCAGCAAGTCTTTATTGACAAATAAATAATGGGTGGTTATAAAAAAGAAAAGATTCTTTTAATTTTTTGGATTATATTCCTGATAAAAAGAAGATAGTTATGACATAAAGAACTCATTCGGCTTGTCCGCAACAGTCATATACTTCTAATGCTTATTTGATTTTACAAGATATATAATTTTTTTCTATGAATTTAATTAGAAAAGTATTTCATTGTTATTCAACCAAAACACTTATAATTCAAATGAAAGAAAAAGATCTTATAAATCCAAATCTACACAAAGGGGAATCTTAAATGAACCATCCATTTGTGTGTGGGTGTAGTTTCAGTATATTGATCTTTACAAACACGTACCATAATTATGGTTTTTTTAATAATATCCTTTGTAAAAATGACTACGGAAAAGTTGTATATACTTTGTTTTACAATCCCTTTTCAAAAAAAAAAAAAAATGATTTTCATAAAATAATTGAAGTATAAATTACAAAACGAAAAAATCAATTGAGCGAAAGTTGTTTAAAGAAATTTACAGGTCTTAAATCTACTTTAATAAATAAAGATTTTTTTGCCACTTATTATATTTTCCTTTAATTTGACAAATATTATTTTTGTGGTTAATTTGCATTAATTTTTATTCATTTTATGTTTTTTCTATTTGAATAATTTCACATAATATTTAAATACAATAATAAATGCATATTAATTTTCTTAATGAACTTTGTTTTTAATTTCAAAATTACTAAATTAAAGCTTCATTAATTTTCTTTATTTATTTATCTAAATTATTTGTTTAAATTTAGAGAAAAAACACTTTAATTTTTATAATTCAATATTTTTCTTATAAATTCAAACTTCTTAAATGTTTAGAATTTTATACTTTAGTTTTTTATTTTAAATAAACTCATATAATACATGAGTTTCATACCTAATTTAAATCATATATGTAAATATCTCAAGTAAATTATTAAGAGCATCCATAATGAGAAGTTTAATGGAAGAGTTGAATGAGATGATATGCTTATTTGTTATTTGTCATTCAATGGATACAACTCCATCATTGTGAAATGCTACCTTGGCATTCAATAGATTTGGAGTTCAATGACCATTGAACTCTTCAATGGGAAAAGAAAAATCTTTAAATTTTTAAATAAATATTTTTTTAATATGTTTCATTAAACTTGTAAAGTTTAATGCATTGTGGGATAAAAATGAATAGAATTGTATGATATAGTGAATGATGATACGCATTGTGGATGTCCTAAGTATTATTCATATTTATTATTCATATTTTTTGGGGGTACTCTAGTTTTAGGTCTTTACTTCTTTTTTCTTTTTGTTAAAAAAAAAAGAGTAGTAGGAATGGGGTTGAATCATATAGCTGAATTATATATGAATGGATGACTTTTTACAACCAATCCTAGCTGACTTTTCTTTTGTCTTCATTTTATTGTCAACTAAACAAAAGTTAATGAGTCTTGAAAATATAAGTAACCCTCATTTTAATGAAACTGGTCAAAGCCACCAATGCCAAGAGTCAATTGTAGTACATGCAATCCCCCATAATTCCCATTTTTCAATAACCCTAATCAATTTCTTGAAACCAATAAATCTTCTATTATAATAGAAACTGAACTTCCCTTTGTATGTTCACACGTGCATGTACACACCAACATATATTAATGTACATGTATGTTTACACATATTATGTATGTTTAATTAGACATTGTATCCATGTACCCATCATAACTTCACAAGTATGTAAGAAGGTGTTTATATGAAGATTTAGGAAACTGAATTCGAAGGAGAGTAAATAAGGTAGATGATATTTGACTGTTCATTGTAATATCTTCTGTTTTGCAAAAGTACGAACAACAAATATGTAAACTACGTACGGTTTGTTAGGATAAGTAAATTTTAATGGGTTATGAATATATATTAAAGCAAAATTAAACAAACCTACGTTTTAGAACTTGTCCAAGGTCGCTAATTTGTACACTGTAATGTTTCTCAACATTTTAGCAAAAATGGTTATTTCCAAAGAAAGCTAAGATGGTTTGAAAAGCGAACAACTTGAGTAGATGTATCGTTGTGTCATTTAACACATTTCTAGTTAATTCACTAAGCAAGCTAAAAAATGTTAATTTTTGGGTTTCAAATATTAATCAATACATTTAGATAATTCAATGATCGTGTATATAAAATACTTTTTAAAATCTGTGATTTCGACCCTACTGTTTAGGGTATCATGAAATCCGATTTGGGATAATCCAAGAAAGAATAAATATGAATTTCACACCAAATCTGAGATTCAATTATAGAATACTTTAAAGTGCGTTTAGTTGCGGAAAAATGAGCATTTTTCCAGAAAATTTTTCCAAGAAAAATGAGAATTTTGAAAACGCGTTTAGTTCATCTATTTTTCTAAAATTTTCACGGAAAATGAAAATTTTATGTCTTCTAAAATTTCAAAGAAGTTGAAATTTTTTATAAAATTGATAATCATTGCTTTCCATATTTTTCTAATGACAAAATTGCAAAAATGGTCCCTGTGGTATGCAAAATTTTGGGGTTTTAGTTCAAACCACGAGTTTTTTGGAACCATAGTCCTTTTGGAGTGGTTTCTATATGGTTTTGGTCCCTGGACTTAACTCCCGTTAAGTTGGAACTGTTAAGCCCCCTCACGTGCCTCACACGTGAGGGTAATTTCGTCATTTCATATGTTAGGGACCATTTTTGCATAAATGTTTTTTTGGATTAATTCCTTTTAAATACCCCCACTTCCTGCGATCTTCTTCCCCAACGTCTCTTTTCTTCTACTCTTCTTCTTCTTGAGCTCTGCTACAACAAAAATGGTGCTATGTTTTTGTGGAAAAGTTGCTGTGGTGAAAACGTCTTGGACCCCTTTGAATCCAGGAAGGAGATTTTTTGCATGCCCTATGAATGATTCCGTTTGTGGGTTTATTGGGTGGCTTGATCCCCCAATGTGTGCTAGGTCTAAAGCCATCATACCTGGTCTGCTAAGAAATTTGAATTCAGTGCAGGAACGGTACAATGAGTTGGTTAGAGGTATGAACATGCTACAGGATCAATGCAATGGACTGATAGGCAAGAACAACATTTTGGTGGCAAATGTCAGAGCATTGAAGGATGATAATTTGAAGCTGAAAATGTACATGTTTGGAAGTTGGTTTTTCTTTGTGATTGTATTCTTTTATATTTGGTTTGTGTAGGGGTATACTCTGAAGGGTGTTTTGGTCATTTTGTTGTAATTTTATGTGATCAAGTTTGTAGTGACTTATAATGATAATGATATATGTACAATTTTATGATGCAAGTGTAATGAATGTTTTACCAAAATGGTATGAATGTATAAGAATTAACATATGAATAGAAATGGTATGAATGTGTTACCAAAATATATATATTAGAACCAATTGTACATAACCAAAATGCACATTTCATTAAGATTTGTAATATAACAACCAAAGTTTCTAAACATAACAACCAAAGATTCTAAACATTACCAAAAGGGACACATTACCATACCTAAGATAACAACCAAGTTTTCATAACAACCAACCAAAAATTTTTAACAAAATATTGTAAACATAACAACCAAGTTTTCATAACCAACCAAAATCACAGAAAACTCCATGCATGCATGACACATTACTTCTTGGATTGATTCCCACCTTGCCCTTTACAGGTCCTAGAGTTGTGTCCCTTGTTCTTGCATTTGCTACAAGGAACACTGATATGCTTCCTTGATAACTTCTGCACTCCATCATTTGTTGGTTTTTGGGAACCTCCTTCTTGTGCGGCATTCACTCCATCACCTTGACTTGCCTTCTGCTTTTTGCTTAACCTTTCACCCTCACTTTGTCTTCTCTTTTACTTAGGCCTTCCCACCTGAGTGCGATGTGGAGGAGGGATTAGCTTTGTGGGACATTCACTTTTGGGCCACATGGATCTACCCTTAATTGGCTCCACCTTAAAAGAATAAGCCTTTTTCCATGTCTCTAGAAAATACACCTTGTGAACCCATTTGTAAATGTCAAGCTCAGCCTCTGGGTCTTTACTCATCTCATTCAGAGTTGCAATTGCATGTCTGCATGGAATTCCAATTAATTCCCATTTTCTGCAAGTGTATGTTTTGTTCCTAACATCAACCACATGTTGATCCTGCAAAGCTCCTGTGACTTGATACTTGTCTCCCCCATTCCACCTAGCAATGTATTGTGAAGCAACTGTTTTTCTTGCAGCTAGGATGTCTGTTGCTGTGGGTGTTAGTGGACCTTTAGCCTTTTTCATTTCCTTCATGACATTACATATCCTCTTCATTAGATACTCCCTTATGAATTCTAAACATCCAATGACAGGTTTATCCCTTCCTTTCTCTATCTTCCCATTAAACACTTCACACATGTTTGATATCAACATATCAGAAACTGCTCTTCCTGCGTGTAAATTACAATTAAAAAACATTTAATACAATTCACATACAAGTAAAACAGTTCACTAAGTGAAAGACATAAGGACCAAATTGGAATATATAGATTTACCTGAAAAATGACTCCTTTCCCAATGTTTAGGAGGAATTTGCTTCAACCATTCACATGCCTCCTTATCATACTGAATAAACTCCTTCATCAAATGTTCAAACTCAGGAATGGTGGTAGCTGATGCACACCTCCATAAGTGGTCCATGTACTCTGTTTGCCTCCATCTTTTCCTCATATTGTCATGAATATGTCTGATACAATATCTATGCTCAGCATTAGGAAAAATTTGCTCAACTGCAGTATGTAAACCCTGCAAAAATTAATTGTCAATCATTAGAATTAACTTACAACCACACTTTAAATGACCAAATGTATAAAAACTACTTCCAACTTTACCTTTTTCCTGTCACTTATGAAAGTAAAATTTGAGTTTCTTCCAAGGTCCAAGTCATCCCCAAGGTTATCTAAAAGCCATTTCCAGCTTTCTGTGTTTTCAAACTCAACAATCCCATATGCTAATGGGTAAATTCCATTATTGGAATCAAGACCAACTGCTGAAAGGACTTGCCCAGGGAATGGTCCTTTCATGAAGGCACCATCAAAACCTAATAAGTCCCTAAGGCATGCCTTGAACCCTTTTTCAGTGGACCCAAGCACACATAAATTCTTCTAAACTGCCTAGTTGGGGAATCAGTGTTAGGCTCAGAACATACATCTGTTTTCACTGTGGTGTCTGGGTTGGTGGCTTGAAGTTCGAGAACATAGTCCCTCAACAGTTCATACTACTTTGTGTAGTCACCAGTTATATGCTTTCTTGCCTTATCCTTTGCCCTGAACACCTTGTCCATACTAACACCCACTTGGTAGGTCTTTTGAAAGTGATCTTGTATGGCTCTCAAAGGTATATCTGGATTCGCCTCAACTTGATTAAAGATTTTCTTGCTGATTAAAGAAGCAGTACAAGCCCTGAGTTTCCTTGTTTGCAAACATGTGTGAGTTTGGTTTAAGGTCCTTATAAACCAGTCGGATTCAGGATTTGACCTAGATGCATGAATGTACCAACCACATGTTACTTTTTGTGTCTTTAATTCTTTACCCTTTCTTTTTGAAGTGGTAGCTTGACTACCCACTTGGCCTTTATTGGTGACAGGTACAACACCTCTACACTGTGCCCTAAGCCTTACATTGTCATTTTTTTAAAGAAAAGATTCCTTCTTGATTCTAGTGCATGCAGATCAATTGCCTCCTTTAATTCTTTTTTACTATTAAATTTATCTCCAACTGGAAAAGATTGTTTATGTACTACCCCAAGACTGCACCTTTTTTCTTTTCTCAGATTCTTGATAAGAACTCTTCTCTCTCTGTCTTGGTCGGATCCTTCATCCAAAGATTCAAATTCCTCATTGTTAATCACTTCCATATCTTCAGGTTCATGCCCATGAACAACATTTATACAAGAACCATCCACATCACTTTCAACATTGAGAGTGAAGTCTCCCATGTCCACATCCACATCCTGTATATTGTTGTCAACATCCATTATGTCATCCATATGATCTTCATCTTCTATTTGTCTCTCATCTTCTTCATACTCTGGATCACTATTTTCGGATTCATCATACTCTTCAAAATTTGGATCACTTTCTTGAGATTCATCATCCTCTTCATACTCTTGATTACCCTCTTCAGATTCTCCATCCCCTTCATACTCTGCATTATCATCATCACTCCCAATCAAATTTTCCATAAGGTTATAAAATAACTCATTCAATTGTTCATCAGCATTATTAACAGGGGGGTGTTGTAGCCTTCTTCATCAAAAGTTGATGCCTCTTGAACAACATTTGCAGCCTCCCTAACACCATCCATCTCATCAATATGAACACAAGTTGCTGCCTCCTGAACATTAGTTGAACCATCCAGATCATCATTCTTTTCCTTTGAAATGTGAACAACCTCATCAATATAATCTAAATTAAGCCTCTTGCTACAAGAAATTTCACCTATTTTGGAATTCCCAACCCTACCCCTTCTATACTCTGGTGAGAAACTATCATTCTTACTCCCAAAAAGAATCAAAGACATAAACTCACCAATAGGCTCACCATTACCATGGTTCACATTTTTCATTGGAGAATCTGCATGAACTTGACCCTCAACTTCAGCCCCTTGATCATCATTTTCTGGTAATTCCTCAATGACAACTTTACCCTTTGCATTTGGTGACATGAAGTAAGTCAATAAATTTGTCTTTCCATGCTCTGTGTACACCTCAATTAGCTTGTTATGTGCAATGTATTTAGAAAGGTTGATCACATCCTGATCATTCCCTAAAGCTCTAAGACCAAATTGAAAGTCACCATTGGGTATCCTAAAATGGTAGTATATAACTGGGGATTCATCAGCGAATTCAGAATTCCGTGGGTTTGGGTAACCTAGGTCAAGCATTATGGCATCAAGTTCATGCACAAAAAACTCATCAATGTCCACATAATCAACATAACGCACCTCACCTCCAATGTACTTTATATCAGGTAATTTAGTAAATTTCCCACCGTGATGAAGCTTAATACTAAATCATGTGGGTGCACCAGCTAAAAATCAAAATTATACATATTAACAAAGTTAAAATTTTGCATTTTTTTTTGTTCTAAATCAATAAGAAAATGCAAAGTATAAAAGTTAAAGAAAACAGAGCAGTTTACCATATACAGTTGATACATCAACAACTTCGTGTTTTGGTCTGATATGCCACATTACGAATACCATTTCGTATTAAACGTATGCCCTTATATGTGTAGTGTCGATTATCTTGTTTGGATAAGCAACGAGGGTTTTTTTGCAGGTTCAATGGAGCAGAAGCAAGAAGGAGGGAGTTGGGGAGTTGACGAGTGTTGGGGAAAGTAAATGAGGGGTAAATGTCAATTAATCCAAAAAAACGTTTATGCAAAAATGGTCCCTGACATATGAAATGATGAAATTACCCTCACGTGTGAGGCACGTGAGGGGGCTTAACAGTTCCAACGTAACGGGAGTTAAGTCCAGGGACCAAAACCACATAGAAACCACTCCAAAAGGAAGATGGTTCCAAAAAACTCGTGGTTTGGACTAAAACCCCAAAATTTTGCATACCACAAGGACCATTTTTGCAATTTTGTCTTTTCTAATTTTAAATTTTTTCTAAAATATAAACCAACACCCACGCCATTCACCTCTACCTACCCCCACGCTAACACCACCCCCACCCACCCACATACACACTGCAACCCACAAACACACACACACATACATACATACCCACCTACCCCCCCCCCCCCACACACACACACTAACACACACACACACACTTACACGCACACACACACACACACATATCCACCCACACCCACACCGCCATAAGCATATACACACATACATCCATCCCCACCCCGACAAACACACACACACAAACCTACACCTACCCCCACAAACACACAAACACACACACCCCACCCCCACAAACACACACACACACACACCCACCCACACACACATACCCACACACAATCACACACATACCCACCCACACCCACACCCCCACCCCCACAAACACACACACAGACACACACATCCATCCCTATCCTCATCCCCACCCCTACAAACACACACCCACACACACACACAAACCCACACTTACCCCCACAAACACACACACACACAAACCCACATCTACCCCCACAAACATACACACACACATAAACACACACTCGCACACCCACCTACCCAACACCACTACCGCAATCACTGACCTACATCACCTTCACCACCACCACCACCACTAACCCATCACTAGCACCACCTACATAATTCCTGCCACCACTACCACCACCGCCTGTCATCACCACCACTACCGCTGACTCGCTACCGCCACCGCCCCCACCCCATACACCGCTTTTCTAAAAATAAAAAACGATAGAAAAATACACATCTAAGCACGTTTTCTAATTTTCTAAAACTAAAAATGAAAAATGAATAAGTTCTAACTAAACGTGTTTTCTAAATATTTCCATTAACAATGAAAACAAAAAACGAAAACCAAAAAGGAAAACAAAAAACGGAAAATAAAAATTGTTTTTCCATAACTAAACGCAACCTTAGTGATTTGTGTTCTTCAGAGACAAAGTATAGAGAGAAGAAGCAGTTATCATCTATCCATATCTGTAACGTTTAAACCTTCATCTTGTATTTAGAAGACGACAACTTTTAGGGGGTGAAACGACGCTTATTTATAATGGATGCAAACCATGGGTTTTTGGCAGGAAATTTCCAGTTTGGCCCATGGAACCCCACCAGGATGCTACCCCTAGATCCAACCATGTGATGCCTCTTGGAAACCTATTAGGAGTGCTGCCTCCGAACCCCTGTGGTTCCCAATTCCTCATTAGCCATCCTGAGTAGAATCATGAAATAAAACTAAATGGAACTCCACTTGCATTGAATAGAATCATGCCTACACTAAAATATTGATGACATTAAAACCAGTAACAAATATTTTACAAGATTACTAGCTTTTTAAGTTATTTTATAAGAACATATCTTTTTTATTTTTGAACAACAACGATATATAAAAATATATGAAGCTATATCTATGCTAGAAAAAAAATAAAAAACTGGAAGTTAAGGCAGAAACATTGGATTATGCAACCATGCATTCCAATTGTTTCTAGCCTTAGTTTCTTTTAGAAAAAAAACATGAATCCCACATCAGCTAATTCTAGCCTTAATAGTATTCTCTAAAAACAAACCCATTAAACGAAAAGGCAACACTGTTACCAGGGATATGTTCCTTTTGGTTCTTAGTTTAACAATAAAACAAATTGTTTTGATAAGCCATTAAGACCTAAAGAAGAGTCATGAAAATTGAATCCCGAATCATTTGTTTCATTTAAGATCAAACTGACCATCAATCTATTGTACCATATGTGAAGCACATCCAAAAGCTGGAATATGGATATTCACCCAAAAAACCACCTGGTTATAGACCTTACGATCCAAAGGGAAATTAAAACATAAGTTTCTAACATCTTCCACATCCTAACTCCAAAATATACACAACAAAGAATCAACCTTAATACCTCTTTTATCTAGATTTCAACGGGTAAGAATACGATCCAAAAATAAATTAATCTTTATTGGAATCGACATATTTCATGGAGTAACACCATGTGACACCTATTTTCATAATAAGTTTTATTATGAGAGATGTACCCATTGATGGTACTAGTGAGATAGTACACAACACATTGCCAAAGAGAATGGTGTTGGTAAGTTGTTGAAAATACTGTAAGTATGGAAGGGTAAAGTACATTGAAAACGCGTCACATAAATGAAAAATAATGTGACGTGTGATAAAGTTGAATGTTATACTTAAAGAAGTAGTGAAAGACACAATGCATGTCATTAGAGTGAGGATATTATTCATCTAAGAGATGAATGTGATGCATAAACGCTGACAACAAAAACATATTTAATTGTATAAGACTATCATTGGAGTTAAAAACACCAAACATCAGTTGAGGAATGTAACTTTTGATAACAAAGAATGAAAGATTGAGACAATGGTGTGAAGGACTTGATGAGAGATCTTCCATAAAACTCCAATTCTTGGATTGTTAGTTAATTCGAACCCCTTTAATTGTGAGTTAACGTGGTTATGGTGAAAGTAGAGAATGATAATGAAACCCTAGCTTATATGAATGAAACCTGCATTGTTATTGATATAGTGAGCTTAATAAACGGGTTTGTAGGTGTTATATGTGAAATCACAGTGAAATAAAGAAAAGATGATGAACCCTAATTTGAGAAAATTCAGATTAATTGAAATTGAACTTATATCTTAATCAATTAAGATGTATGGGTGAGTTATACATGGTGAATAATTGATTTTGATGTAAAAAGTTGGCTATGTGATTAAGTAATGCTTAGAGGAATGTATTGTAAATGGGATTATGATTTCAATGTGTGAATGGAGATTTAAAATGCGATTTAAGCATATGTCTTTATGGATTAAGACACTTTGATAAATAATCCATGGAGGTTAATGAGTTTTCTACATAACTGAGTATTATATGCTTGGTGAGGATGTTGAGTTAAAAACATAAAAGAGTTATATCAAGAGTTATGATATTCAAAAAATTATCTATTATTTTGACGATACATGGGATGAGGGTTGTTACGTGACCTTAAGAGCTGGAATCCCATACGCCTAATATATTTTAGGTGAGCAACCTTACTCTTTTAATAATTGATATATATATATATATATATATATATATATATATAATGTAAATGTGTATGAGTAGAGTAAAAATATAATATTTAAATAGTTGTTTATTGATATTATCTGAGTTAAATAGTTACAATGACTGAGAATTTATAGCTGCCTAAATGTTATATGAGTAAGTAAAGAGACATATATAGTAGAGTATTTCTATAGAATCAAATGAGCGAATATAACTGAGATATGTAGTCAAGTATTATTATCTAAGTAGTTGAGCGAGCATAAAGAGAAAGAGAAATGAAGAGAGCAATGACAGGCCTGGGAAAAATGTTTAAGTGCAACACAAATATATATATATATATATATATATATATATATATATATATATATATATATATATATATATATATATATATATATATATATATAAACTCCTTTAACATTCATGAAATCAAACAACAACCAAGAGCATGAACATAACCACGAAAAATCACAAAAAAAAAGACTAAAATTAAGCAACTCCTCACCATACCAGAAAAGGCAAGAGGGGTAAATGGTCAAGGAAATGAGACTTTCATAGTGCCAATATATATATATATATATATATATATATATATATATATATATATATATATATATACCACCAATCTTTTCCTAAAGAATGCTATTTAATTGCATCACAATATTAACCTCCTTTATAGTTATCTATTCCTTTATTCTCTATAATTAACTTCATATATGCATTTCCAACATTACTAGATCTGCAGGGAATGATCAAGAATCTACCAAATAAAATCCATCGGCCCTTAGTTCTCATCTATTAATAAAAAGGCAACTTAAAGTTCTCTCTAAGCAAGGGTTCACTCAAGAATTTTATCAAACATGTAATAGGCATGGAATTATGTCGCACTAAGACTTGCTTTACTCGAAAAGTTATACAGAAGAGAATATGAAATCAATTGTTGGCACATGATATAGATATAAAGAACAGGGAAAAGATAGCAATTCATACGAGTTTCGTTTTGGGTGATGTTGCATAAAACTTAATTGTGAGTATTGTACTAGCTTCTAAAGAACTAGAAAAAGGCACCTAAAAGTTGTGGGTTGAGGGTACCTTCAGTATCCTCCTTTTTTCTTGTGTTAATGTTTCATAAACTACTTAGGAGATTTTTAGGGGTAGCACGTGCTACCCCTGGCTACCATGTAGATCCGTCACTAGGAGAAAGAGAGAGAGAGAGAGAGAGAGAGAGAGAGAGAGGGGGGGGGGGAGAGCAAATATATATATATATATAAAGAGAGAGAGAGAGAGAGAGAGAGAGAGAGAGAGAGAGAAACAATAGAATGTGTGTGTGTGTGTGTGTGTGTATATATATATATATATATATATATATATATATATATATATATATATATAGTGACATCCCTATTTTCATGACCAGAAAAGACCGTTTTGTTTATGCTTTATTTTAGAAATTAGAGTATTTTTTTAAGGAAATATATTGCGGAATTTGTTACCAGAAAAACATGATCAATACGTTATCAAAGTATTTATGAAAAAATGTAATTTATTCTCTTTAAAACATTGGTATGTCATCATCAATACAGAAACATAAGCATAAACAGACCTTACATTCTTTTACACTAGTGATTTACATCTCCTTTAATCTCCCAGTGTAATGTTGCTTTGTGTCGACACTTATGAAACAAATAAACTAAGTGGGTCAGGTTGCGAAAGCTAGTGAATACATAGGGTTTTCAACCCATAATAATATAGTTATTATGTTTAAACATCAAAAAATTAACCTAATTACCCACCCCCATTATCTTCTTTATTCTTAAGTATATTCCCTATGAATAATCTATTCCTCATTATTTATTCCTAAGGATTGTCCTAAGGAATAGGCAAGAAGTCCATCGTTTATAGGGTTTATTCAACAGGCACTAAGTCCATGGCTGCCAGGGTTATCTTATTTATTGACAGTATTATTTTCGAGAGTGCACCCGCAATACGTGTTAATGGGTTTTTAGAATACACCGGGTGAACTTCCCGTTCACAACACCAACATGTTACAATCTTGCTAGTGTTCCACCAGACCGTCTAGAATAGTCTATGGTTGTCATCCATACTCTGCTAGATGATGGGGCCAACACTTTGGTAAAGTCTTATCTCATTTTTCACCTCTCACCCTCATCTCATGATCTATATCACTTTTCATCTCGTCATCTGACTCATCTTTCATCTACCCATCTTTAACCATCATAATTATAGGTATAAAATACATATATAGTTTAAAATAATTAAAACATGTATATTTTTGTTTATCCAGCAAAAATATTAAGTACACAGATAACATGCACACATAGAACTCAACTTATATTAAATACTTCATACCTATGTGTAAGGTGAAAGTAATGACACATTCACTTGTCAAAGTGATGATTCCAAACTCGGGCACCACTTCGCTTCTAATGATTCTATTTTCCTTCGACGAAACCTAGAATTATTATTGCTAAGTTTTAGTCTAATCTTTATTGAGACTAATTATTAGTATAGATTCATCATTAACTCAAAAGTCTACTTTTATGATCTATCAAGTAAGGAACAACTAGGTATGATCATATCGGAGGTAGGGCCCTTTGGTTTACACAATATATTGTTTGGAAATCCCACTTTAAACACCTCACTAAATCACAACCTAGACATCATACCCGTAAATAGATCTATCAGTATAACAACTTTGAATCATTGATAAATATTATTCATAGGTTCGTAATAATGATATTATATTTAAACATAAGCTATATTTAAAGAAGGGTGGGTGTATCTCACATACAACATTTTTTGCTAAAAACTGGGCTCCGCTGGAGTAGAGCTTCTGTGCCAAAAAGATCTTTTTCTCGGAGCTGTCAGGTGCTCCAGAGCTTTCTTCTAGCTCCAGGGGAGTTTCCTAGGGCTTTAAGGGGCTTTTGGGAGGTTTATAGAGAGTTTAGAGTGAGAAAGAAAGAGTGGAAGGTGTGAGAAATGAAGGCACATTCGGAAGGTATTTATAGACTGAAATACTGCTCAACTCGTCGTGTTGGGGCCTCCAAGTCGTTGAGTTGGTACCACATGTCATCCTATGGTGGCAAGGCTTGGGGAGAAAGCAATGGCCCAAATTCAGCCACGTCACCCTCTTCACAGCAACACCCTGCCGACTTCTAAACCCTGTAACTTTCGTATACTAGCTCTGCTTTTGACGTTCTTTATATCCAAATGTCAGTTATGTGTGTGATCGTGATAAATTTTTTTGGTGAAAAAGATTTGGAAATTCTATGAATTATATGAACTTAGCAGAAATCTCTTTACTCAAAATGAGAAGAGAAAGTTAGCTCTTCGACTAGTATGAATATAGCTTGGTTGGGAAGGAACACTCGTAGTGAGAGATCCATTAAGGCTTCAAAACACATAGAGTCTTTGAGGCTTAAGGTCACCATACAGTAGCATGATGGTAGGGAGACCTAACTAGTGTAATCATTCAAAGTTGTACCCATCCCTCTTTTGAATATATTGCATTGAGCATTCACCACCATAAAATGTTGAAATAATGAGACACATAAAAAGGTTAAACACACAAAACAAAATGAAGAAAATATTTTTGGATTTTTGTTGAAATTTAAAGACAAAACTAAGAAAATCTTTCTGGAATTTTTGTTTTGAAATTTAAAAACAAAAATAAGAAAATCTTTTTGGAATTTTTGTTTTTGAAATTTAAAGAAAAAAAATCTTTTTGGAATTTTTGTTTTATAATACTGAAATAAAAATAAAACAATAAAGTGTGTCCAAAGACATTCGATGTAACAAGTATCAACTTCCAGAGACAATGTACATTGAACAACTTTTCTTCCCAGATACCGAAGGTTGATCTGAACCATTCAGAGGAATTTCAAAATCAAAGGTAGTCAAATGTTGTATGGTGAACAATAACCTTCGAACACTTCAACAGTACGTTGACATCTGTTGATTCACTATAATGATGAACCAGGAACCGAGGATGCATCAATCATTTCTAAACTATTTAAGATCCTTAGAAATGATTTTACATCCAAATGTTTTTTTTGAATATGTCTGCAAGTTGATCTTTTGTTTTGACAAAATGAACCTCGATATTACCATCTTCGACATGATCATTGATAAAATGATAGCGAAGAGTTGTATGTTTAGTCTTGGAATGTTGTACCAGATTATGAAAAATGCATATGGCACTTTGTGAATCACAATATAAACGAATCTTCTTCATATTGATCATATAATCACGAAGTTGGCTTGTAGCCATATGACTTGAGAAGTGCAAGTTACAGCATCAACATACTCTGCTTCTGCTGTGAAAATCGAAACACATGTTTGTTTCTTCGATTTCTAGCTAACAAGCTTCCCGTCCAAAAGTTGACATCCATCAGTTGTGCTTTTTCTGAGAAGTTGATACCCACCGAGGTATGCATCTGAAAACGCTTGCATGAAAAATCCAGTCTTTGAATGGTACCATAAACCCAACGAAATAGTTCCTTTGAGATATTAATATATGTTCTTCACTACAGTTATAAGGGGTTCTCTAGGATGTGATTGATACCTGGAAAAATTGCAAACAACAAACATGATATCATGTCTACTAGCAGTTAACTACAATAGAGAACCTATCATGCTTCTATACAAAGTGAGATCCACAGCAGGCTTATCCAATGAAGGACCTAAGCACGTGTCGACTGCCATTGATACCTTTACTTTTGAACTATTCATCATGCCAAATTTATAAAGCAAGTTACGAGTATACTTCTCTTGATTTATGAAAATACACTCCCTGTTTTGATGAAGATTAAATCTCAGAAAATTATTTATCTTACCCATCATGCTAATTACAAACTGGCTTTTCATTATATTTTCAAATTCCCTAGACAACGAAGGGTCAGTTGAGCCAAAAATAATATCATCTACATAAATTTGAACTAGCATCAGATGATCCCCAACATTCTTTTGAAATAGATTAGGATCAACTGAGCCTTGTTTAAATTTAGAAAGTTTCAAGAAATTACTAAAAGTTGCATACCAGGCTCGAGGTGCTTGTTTTAAGCCATATACTGCCTTATCAAGTATATAACAATGATCAGGAAATTTTTCATTTACAAAACCTGGTGGTTGTTCGACATAAACGGTTTCCTCTAAGACTCCATTGAGAAAAGAGCACTTGACATCCATATGGTACACATTAAAGTCTTCATGTGTTTGATAAGCAACAAAATATTAGAACATCCTCGAGTCTTGCGACATGGGAAAAAGTTTCCTCATAGTCAATACCTTCTTGTTGCGAATATCCTTTTACAAATAGTCTTGTTTTGTTTCAAACAACATTGCCTTCTTTATCCATTTTAAAAAAAAAAATCCATTTTAAACCAATGACCGAAACATCATCAGGTTTTGGAACTAGTCTCCAAACCTTATTTCATTCAAATTCAGCAAGTTCAGATTGCATTGCAACAATCCAATCAGGATCTTCCAATGCAACCTTAACTTTTTTTTTTTGGTTCTATTTTCAAAATGAACACATTAAACATACATAATTTCTAGTGAACATTCAGTATCTCATTTTTAGCTCGAATTTGTGCATGCATCATAACTCTATCTTAAGGATCAACAAGAACCTGTTCTTTTGGATGGTTTCTTGTCCATCTGTCCATCAGTGGATATGCAGGATCAAAATCTAAAGGTGCATCTTCAAATATTTCATCCATTTCAAAACATTCACCTGCATTGGACACATTATCGAAAACATCATGAAAACTATTAGTTTGATCAATAGAAACATTTAGCTCCCCCTCGACTAATGGACTTAGATTTTGATGCTCCCCCTTGACATCAGTATTGTTCTGTCCATGATCCCCCTCAAACTTACGTGTATTTCGATCATGATCCCCCTCAACAATAGACTCATGTATATAATCTTGTGACATTGAACTCAAGCGCTCCCCTTCAACTTGACTACCCTATGAAACAAGTTGACATTCGACATGTACTTTTATGGTTGAGGTAGATTGAGAATCATATGTTTCTCTTGTCACCGTCGAATCATCATAACACTTTGATGCTTCAGGGATCCGATTATCATCAACATGAACTTTAGCATCTATTGCTCTGTTTGTAACACCAAAAATTAAATCATAATCAATATCGAAAAAATTCACAATTGCTGACTCATCATTCATTTTAGAAAGAATTGGCTTTTGTTCAAAAGTTTGTTCGACACGTTTAACATGGTAGTCATCGAACGTAAGATTGTAGGTTTCCTCAATCTTTCTTGTTCACTTATTTATCACCCGATATGCTATAGAGTTGTGCGAATATCCCAAGAATATTCCTTCATCAGCTTTTGATTGAAATTTCAAAAGATTATCTTTTAGATTCATGATAAAGCGCCTACAACCAAAAACATTGAAAACTTAACATTAGGCTTTCAATTGTTGATGATTTTCATAAGGGGTGATGTTAAAAACGACGATGAATGATGAAAGATTCTGATTAAAACAGGCTATCGAAACAGCTTCTGCTTAGATATATTGAGGTAGATTTGCATATGTCATCATTGTACTTGCCGCTTCGCATAAAGATCTATTCCTCCGTTCGACAACACCATTTTGTTGTGGTGTATAAGGAGATGAAAAATTAAGCGAAATCCCTAATTCAGCCAAGAATGAATCAAGAGTTTGATTCTTGAATTCTGACCCATTATCGATTTTGATTCTTCTAACTTTATTTCTGAGTTGTTTCAAACTTCCAAATAAGAAAGAAAACCCAAGTAAACATAGAAAAGTCATCAACAATGACCAATATGTACCTCTTCTTATTAAGAGTCTTAACAGTCGAAAGTGCACAAAGGTTATTGTGAAGAAGTTTTAGAGGTTTGATGATCTTTGATTCGATGAAGATGGGATGACCTTAATGATGTTGCTTTCTATATTCACAAGTTGTACATAACGAATCGATATCAAATTTTAATACATGTAAGGCACGAACATGATCATTTATAACCCATTTGTTAAGATTTTTGAAATTCATATGGGAGAGTCATCGATGACAAACCAACTTAGATCTGATGATGCTTTCAAAAGTAAGCACACAGAGGGAACACCAAAAACGGGCTTCATGTCGAGTGTGAACATGTCACCTTTGCTTTTCGACTTAAGCAAAACTTCCTTTGTTTCTTTATTTGATACGAAACTCCCTTCTTCATCAAAGACTACTTGATTTCCAATGCCCACAAAAAGTTATGAAACACTTATTAATTTGTGTTGGAAGCCTTCGACATATACCACCCTATTCACTATACACTTCCCATTTGTAACTTTGCCATAACCTTTCACTTTGAATTTTTCATTATTTCCAAACTTCACTACACCACCATTATCCAAACTTCAAAAGTCTTGTAGATTCTCCTTTCGACCTGTCATGTGACGAGAGCAACCATTATCGATGTACCAATGCTCATCGTATTTCTCTTCACACAATACCTGCGATCAGTCAAAAGAATTTATGTCCCTAAGGCTTTTTTGGGTCCTTGGATATTAGTTTGAAATGCATTTTGAAATGACACTGAATTTTCCTTTTCCATCTATAGTTAGTTGTGCTTCAAATTTTTATAGGGAATTGCATTCCATCTTTTCACTGATGGATTCGATTCCAACAATGATGAACTACCATTTTGTGACTCATTCAAGTAGCTTTTGTATGCATACTTGATTTGCTCTTCAGAGAACTTTCCCGATTGGTATTGCTTCCCTTTACTTTCTAGCCAATGATTAATATTCTTCACATGATTTTTCTCTTAAATAAATAGAAGCTTTGACTTTTTGCTTCGAGTTTGGATTTGGAAAGTGAGGTTTTGTTGGCATAAATGGTTCATGTTTCTTTCCTTTAACTACAAAATTACTTTTTTGAAAAGTTAGGTTTGGAGAGTTTTGAAACCGATTTTGATATTGCTTGTTATAATCAACTAATGTTCAACTAAAAACCTTTTGTACTTGTGGAAAACTTCTTTGACCTTGAAGTTGATTGAATTTTCTTTGTACATTGTTTTGAACAACATTTCTTTAAATTTTGTTTTGATAAAACCTCTCATTTTGACAATATGGAACAAAGTTCCTTGAACATTGATTTTGAACAAAATTTCCATTTCTTGGTGATTGAACAATTGGATTTCGAATTGGTATGTGAACATTAGATTGGCCATTTGGAAAATCATTTTGCTTTTTATTGGACTTGTTTTGAACAAAAGTCTTATTTTGAAAAAAAAAGGTCTTAACTTTTTTAGTTGATTTTTGCTTAAAAACTTTTTGTTTCTGAAAAGCATTGACATTTTTCCAATAGACTTTGTTTCTTAGTTTTGACATCAAACACCTTCTTCTTTTGCAACTTTTTGAATATTCTAATTAAAATTTTTTGCTTTTGTCTTATGAGTTTTCAAAACTGGTTCATTTTTTTGATCATCAACTTTTAATTTTTCAGATTTTACTTCCCAAACTTCTTTCGGGTTTTGTGCTTGAAAGGTTGTAAAGTTCTTGTTTAGATTATTTTCAATTGTGCTTTGATTAGAAAAAGAACAATTCTGTAACATCCGAACTTTTATCAGGTATCGTGTAAATTGTATTTTGTTGATTTGTGAGGGGGACTCGGCGAGTTGGAGCTCAGACTCGCCGAGTAGAGACGCGGATTTGGACGAAGGATCGCGCCTGGACTCGGCGAGTCCAGGATATGGACTCGGCGAGTCTGCGCTGAGTTATGAAACCCTAAATTCTTGGGTTTGAGACCTATTTAAAGGGCCTTATGGCCGTCATTTGTGCTCACCCAACCCTTAGAGAGAAACTCTTGAGTGCTTGAACGTTTTGAGAGAGAAAGGAAGCATTTCTTGACCTTGTGTGTGTCATTTAGCAAAGAAGGAGAAGATTCTAGGCAAGAGGAAGCAAAGGAGGTTGCTATTTCGTGAATTTGAAGCTTAGATCATCAATCTAGAGGTATGATTTCGGTTTATATTCTGTTTTGGTGAAGTATTATGGGATCTAGGGTTTCCTATGGACATTTATGGGATGATTTGATGCCCAATGGTTCCCTCCTTGTGTTGAGGTTTTGGATCTGGATCCATAGAGGTCCAGAGAGCCTCACTCATCAAGCTTTATGTATGGCAATGGAGTTTATGACCTTGTGTTGTAGTATTTGAGTCAAAAACATCATATATGGTCATATAGAGATTGTATGTGCATCAAGATTGTAACTTTACGTGCTAAATGAGCTTGGAAGGACTGGATCTATGGGTTAATGGACTGGATCTGACCTTATGAGCAAGTTTGAGTCATTGCATGGCACGGACTCGCCGAGTCCGAAGAACAGACTCGGTGAGTAGTATGAATGTTGCGCGACCACACAGCGAGTGGTCTTGCCGAGTTGGGGAGGGTGACTCAGTGAGTCAGGGGGGGGAGTCAGAGTGGATAGGTGGACTGAGTCAAGCTGGACTCGCCGAGTTGTTCTTGAGACTCGGCGAGTTGAGTCGTGGTGGCCCCACAACTCATGCCAGGTGGAACTCGTCGAGTTAGGAGAATACTCGACGTGTCAAGGGAGGATTCCAGGGAAATCAGTGTATACGCTCAGACTCGCCGAGTCGCTATAGTGCACTTGCCGAGTCCGGTCAAAGTTGACCGTTGACCGTTGACCAGCGTTGACCTAGGTTGACTTGTTATAGTGTAGTCAACCTTAGTTGGGAAAGTGTTAATTAGAGATGTATTGTGCTATAGGAGGACTATAGCTCGGCAGATCGAGCGCTAGTGATTTCAGAATTTACGACTTACCGAGACGCGCAAGGTGAGTCTTCTCACTATACTATATTACCTTGAGTAGGTAGCCTGATTTATGTGACAGAGTATTGTATGCTATGTATGTTATGTGTTGTACTGCATTATTTCTATGTGATTTATGTAGTGCATGTTTATCAGAGCTAGAACCTGAGGGTTCACAGAGTTTGGGTGCACGGACCCACAGAGTTATAGCCTCGAGTGGCTAATATGTGTTATGGGTGGTATTTTAGGGAACTCAGTAAGCCTTGTGCTTACAGTGTTTGATGTTATTGTTTCAGGTACTAGTGACGACCGTGGAAAGGCGCCGGCTTGATCCGTACACACACACGCTCGGAGTTTTGACATTATGATCTTGGGATTTTGCATTATTTTATTTGGATAATTAAAATGGTTGTTTTGATGAATATTGATGGAATTATGTTTTATAAAAATTGAAAAATTTGTTTTGGAATTTACGGTGTTACAAATTGGTATCAGAGCCTTGGTTTGAGGGATTCGGGTACACCTTCGGGAGTGTCTGAACTCAAACTGAGGAATTGAAAAGGTATTTTCAAAATAAAACCAAAATTTTCTAAGAGTAAAAGACTTTCTTGAAAAAGAAACAAATTCCAGGAAGAAACGTGTGTACGATCAGTCAGCGCCCGAACGGTGAATTCCCAAAATACCTTTGTATTACGTGATAATTAATATTAATATGATGTGTTTTCATTCTAGAGTAGGCTAGGTATTGCCAATAGGACTGAAGTGGCCTGATTTGTGATGCCTTAGCCTAGGGAGGGGTGAGCTGCTATGAGATGCTGAGAGTGAGTAGGTAGCAGCTAGGGGGTTTATGAGAGAATTGTTAGAAAGTGGTCTGCGCATGATAGAGTACTTAGGAATTGGGATCCGAAGAGGAAGGTTTGGGATGTGTACTGAGACGGTGTGGACAGTAGTATTGGGCCCGTACTACTGAAAGCACCGGGGCAGTACACAGTCCAAATAAGAATCTTGGGATACCATGAATCAAGGAGGGGTGGATTATTGGGTGTAAGAGTGTTCGAGTGAATTCTAATTTATCGCATGTTGTATTTCAGAGGTTGATCATGGTGAGGACACGACATATGCCGGAGGATGCCAGAGCTAGTGATGAGGAGATTCGACAGATCATTCATGAGGAGGTGGCTGCGGTCATCAGAGCTGAGATACCAGAGATGTTCGGGTCTATTAAGACCGCGTTGATTGAGACATTTGACGAGCGTTATGCCGCTCTTTCTGAGGCTGCTGTCGCAGCGGCTACCGCAGCGATCGCTGCGGCGAGACCCCAGGGAGGTGATGCGTCACTGTTTAGGGAATTCAGCAACACCAAGCCACCAGAGTTTGATGGTACACAGGATCCGGTGGCAGCTATGAGGTGGATATCTGACATGGAGGGGTGCTTCTTCACTTGCTCATCCCCTGAGCATTTGAAGGTTTGGTTTGCGCTGAACCAGCTTCTCTTGGGAGCGAAGGACTGGTGGAAGTTTGTGACGGTGCACTTCACGCCTACTGAGCTTTCGGTAGTGACCTGGGAGAGGTTCACTACCATGTTCCGAGATGAGTACGTTCCTCAGGTGGAGAGGGAGCGTCTGGCACAGGAGTTTCTGACCCTCAAGCAGGGTACCGAGTCAGTTACATCGATCACGAGGATGTTTCATGAGAGGGCGATGTTCTGCCCTGAGCACGTGTCCACCGAGTAGGCACGTATGAGCCGTTACCTGAGCATTCTGAGACGGGATATTCGGGAGTTCGCTGCGAACTCCTCGTATCGGACATTTGCTGAGCTTCAGGCAAATGCCCGGAAGAGGGAGATTGAGCTTGAGACTAAGGACAGGGAGGAGGCGGAGTCTCTAGGGAGGGATCGGCGGCTGGCACAGTCTCAGCCGGTAGCCAAGCGGGCCAAGCCCGCTGATCCCAAACCCGGGAGCCAGAAGGGTCGCACTTACGGGAAGTGCGGCAAGGGTCACGATGGAGTCTGTCGAGCGGGGTCTTGCTACAAATGTGGCAAGGAGGGGCATATGGCCAAGGACTGCCCCAAGGGGTTTGCAGTGTGTTTCCACTGCAACCAGACCGGACACCGGAAGGCGGAGTGTCCGCTGCTGCGTGGAGCATCTCAGGGATCTGCTCCCGCCGCCATCAGAGCTACAGAGAGTCGGCCTGTGAAGGCCGAGGCACCGAGAGCTCGAGGGAGAGCCTTTCAGCTGACTGCAGAAGAGGTCCGCGCGGCACCCGACGTTGTGGCTGGTACGTTTCCTTTTATATATTTATTTTGGTGTTGAGATATTATGCTTATATTATGCTATGCATAGGTACCTTCCTTGTGAACTCTGTGCCTGCTTTAGTGTTATTTGACTCGGGTGCGAGTCGGTCTTTTGTATCTTTGGCCTTTAGTCAGCATATCAGTGTTAGTCGGGAGGCATTGAGTCGGCCTCTACGGGTTTCCATAGCCGCCGACAAAGTGATTTGTGCCACGGAGGTCCTCCGGGGATGCGTGTTAGAGATTTTTGGGGTTGAGTTCCCGATCAACCTGATTCCTATTGCGATGGGTGATGTCTGTGTTATAGTGGGCATGGACTGGTTGAGCCGATTCGGCGCGGTTATCGATTGTGAGCGTCAGCTGGTGACCATACGAGATCCTAGTGGGGGAGTTCTTTCGGTTTACGGTGAGGGTACACGTTCTGGATCAGCCTTTTGTTCGGCCGCTAGGGCGAGGCAGTGTTTACAGCAGGGCTGTAAGGGTTTCGTGGCGTATGTGATGGATACGCGGGTGATCTCCGAGAGACCGAGTTCAGTGGATGAAGTTCCGGTGGTGCGTGAGTTTCCAGATGTTTTTCCCGAAGAGTTACCAGGTGTGCCTCCCGTGAGGCAAGTGGAGTTCGGTATCGATTTGGTTCTGGGAGCCGCGCCTATCGCTAAGGTGCCTTATCGCCTTGCACCTCCAGAGATGCAAGAGTTATCCTCGCAGCTTCAGGAGCTACTGGGGAAGGGGTTTATTCGGCCGAGTAGCTCGCCGTGGGGAGCACCCATCCTGTTTGTGAAGAAGAAAGACGGCTCGCATCGCATGTGTATTGATTACCGAGAATTGAATAAGCTGACGGTCAAGAACCGTTACCCGTTGCCGAGGATCTACGATTTATTCGATCAGTTACAGGGAGCATCTTAGTTCTCCAAAATCGATTTGAGGTCGGGCTATGATCAGGTGAGAGTGCGGGACGAGGACGTCCAGAAGACAGCATTCAGGACGCGTTATGGGCACTATGAGTTCGTGGTGATGCCTTTTGGACTCACCAATGCCCCGGCTGTGTTCATGGACCTCATGAACAGAGTATGTAGGCCGATGTTGGATCGGTCGGTGATTGTGTTCATTGATGATATTTTGGTATATTCGAGATCTAGAGGGCAACACGAGGAGCATTTGAGGGAGGTTCTTGGAGTTTTGAGATCGGAGAAACTTTATGCAAAGTTTTCCAAGTGCGATTTCTGGTTGCGGGAGGTCCAGTTTCTGGGGCACCTCGTTAATTAGAAAGGGAGATTGGTCGATTCGACCAAGGTTGATGTAGTGATGAGGTGGGAGGTGCCAAAGTCACCTTTTGAGATTAGGAGCTTCCTTGGGTTGGTAGGGTATTATCGGAGGTTTATCAAGGATTTCTCCAAGATTGCAGTGCCACTCACCAGATTGACCCGGAAGGGTGTTACATTTTTATGGGGTCCCGAGCAGCAGACCTCCTTTGAGACGCTTCGCCAGAGGTTGTGTGAAGCTCCGGTATTAGCTCTTCCGGAAGGGATGGAAGATTTTGTGGTGTTCTGTGATGCATCGATTTTAGGGCTGGGAGCGGTGCTGATGCAGAAGGGACATGTGATAGCATATGCATCGAGGCAGTTGAAACCTCATGAGACGAGGTACCCCACACATGATTTGGAGTTGGGGGCAATGGTGTTCGTTCTCAAGATTTGGCGGCACTACTTGTATGGGGTTCGTTGTACGATATACACGGACCATAAGAGCTTGAAGTACTTGATGGATCAGCCTAACCTAAATATGCGGCAAAGGAGGTGGTTAGATGTGGTCAAGGATTACGATTGCGAGATCTTGTACCACCCGGGCAAGGCTAATGTGGTAGCTGACGCATTGAGTCGCAAGGCGGAGAGTACTCCACTGCGAAATGTATGTTTGAGATTGACCGTGATAGCTCCAGTTCTGGACGCCATTCGTGGAGCACAGGCCAAGGCTGTGCATCCGGAGATGCAGAAGAGAGAACGGGTCATTGGGTTGGTTTCTGAGTTTGTATTGGATAGTCGAGGGCTTATGACTTATCAGGGCCGGATTTGGGTACCGTTTGTGGGCGGTACGCGTACTACATTGATGGAGGAAGCTCACAGATCAAAATTTTCGATCAATCCGGGGGCTACAAAGATGTATTTGGATTTGAGGAAGGAGTATTGGTGGCCTTGTATGAAGAGGGACGTCGCATGGTTTGTCGAGAGGTGTTTGACCTGTCGAAGGGTGAAGGCCGAGCACCAGAGACCGCATGGCAAGTTGCAGCCATTGGAGGTTCCCGAGTGGAAGTGGGAACAGATCACCATGGATTTCATCACCAAATTACCGAGGACTGCCAGAGGAGTCGATGCAATTTGGGTGATTGTGGATAGGTTGACAAAGAGCGCTCATTTTCTTGCCATTAGTGAGAGTTCTTCGGCGGAGAAATTGGCGGAGATTTATGTGAGGGAAGTTGTATCTCGGCATGGGGTGCCGATCTCGATTGTTTCAGACCGTGATGTGCGCTTGACTTCCCGATTCTGGAAGAAATTTCATGAGGAGTTGGGGACTAAGCTGCATTTTAGTACCGCATATCACCCCCAGACAGACGGCCAGAGTGAGCGGACGATTCAGACGCTCGAGGACATGCTTCGAGCATGTGTATTGGATTTTGGGGGTAGTTGGGATACGTATTCGCCCTTGGCAGAGTTTTCCTACAATAACAGCCATCATTCGAGCATCGGTATGCCGCCCTTTGAGCTGTTGTATGGTAGGAGGTGTCGGACTCCCATTTGTTGGGGAGAGGTTGGGCAGAGGGTAATGGGCAGTACAGAGATCGTGATCCAGACAATAGAGCAGATACAGCAGGTCAGACAGAGGTTATTGACCGCCCAGAGCCGACAAAAGAGTTATGCGGATAGACGCCGGTCCGAGCTGGAATTTCAGGTCGGCGACTTCGTTCTCCTGAAGGTTTCTCCTTGGAAAGGAGTGATCCGGTTTAGGAAGAGGGGCAAATTAGGGCCCCGGTTTATAGGTCCATTTCGTGTGATTGCAAGGGTAGGCCGGGTAGCCTATCGGTTGGAGTTACCAGCAGAGTTGGGGCAGATTCACAACACTTTTCATGTATCGCAGTTGAGGAAGTGTATAGCCGATGAATCGGCAGTGGTTCCCTTAGAGGATATTCAGGTAGATGCAAGCCTGAATTATGCCGAGAGACCAGTGGCCATTAGGGATCGGAAGATCAAGGTTTTGAGAAACAAGGAGGTACCTCTGGTGTTGGTTCAGTGGCAACATCGGAGGGGATCAGAGATGACCTGGGAGCCAGAGCGTATGATGCAGGAGCAGCACCCGGAGCTGTTTTTAGAGCGAGACTTCGAGGGCGAAGTCTAGTTCTAGTGGGGGAGAGTTGTAACATCCGGACTTTTATCAGGTATCGTGTAAATTGTATTTTGTTGATTTGTGAGGGGGACTCGGCGAGTTGGAGCTCAGACTCGCCGAGTAGAGACGCGGATTTGGACGAAGGATCGCGCCTGGACTCGGCGAGTCCAGGATATGGACTCGGCGAGTCTACGCTGAGTAATGAAACCCTAAATTCTCAGGTTTGAGACCTATTTAAAGGGCCTTATGGCCGTCATTTGTGCTCACCCAACCCTTAGAGAGAAACCCTTGAGTGCTTGAACGTTTTGAGAGAGAAAGGAAGCATTTCTTGACCTTGTGTGTGTCATTTAGCAAAGAAGGAGAAGATTCTAGGCAAGAGGAAGCAAAAGAGGTTGCTATTTCGTGAATTTGAAGCTTAGATCATCAATCTAGAGGTATGATTTCGGTTTATATTCTGTTTTGGTGAAGTATTATGGGATCTAGGGTTTCCTATGGACATTTATGGGATGATTTGATGCCCAATGGTTCCCTCCTTGTGTTGAGGTTTTGGATCTGGATCCATAGAGGTCCAGAGAGCCTCACTCATCAAGCTTTATGTATGGCAATGGAGTTTATGACCTTGTGTTGTAGTATTTGAGTCAAAAACATCATATATGGTCATATAGAGATTGTATGTGCATCAAGATTGTAACTTTACGTGCTAAATGAGCTTGGAAGGACTGGATCTATGGGTTAATGGACTGGATCTGACCTTATGAGCAAGTTTGAGTCATTGCATGGCACGGACTCGCCGAGTCCGAAGAACAGACTCAGCGAGTAGTATGAATGTTGCCCGACCACACAGCGAGTGGTCTTGCCGAGTTGGGGAGGGTGACTCAGTGAGTCAAGGGGGGGGGGAGTCAGAGTGGACAGGTGGACTGAGTCAAGCTGGACTCGCCGAGTTGTTCTTGAGACTCGACGAGTTGAGTCGTGGTGGCCCCACAACTCATGCCAGGTGGAACTCGTCGAGTTAGGAGAATACTCGACGTGTCAAGGGAGGATTCCAGGGAAATCAGTGTATACGCTCAGACTCGCCGAGTCGCTATAGTGCACTTGCCGAGTCCGGTCAAAGTTGACCGTTGACCGTTGACCAGCGTTGACCTAGGTTGACTTGTTATAGTGTAGTCAACCTTAGTTGGGAAAGTGTTAATTAGAGATGTATTGTGCTATAGGAGGACTATAGCTCGGCAGATCGAGCGCTAGTGATTTCAGAATTTACGACTTACCGAGACACGCGAGGTGAGTCTTCTCACTATACTATATTACCTTGAGTAGGTAACCTGAGTTATGTGACAGAGTATTGTATGCTATGTATGTTATGTGTTGTACTGCATTATTTCTATGTGATTTATGTAGTGCATGTTTATCAGAGCTAGAACCTGAGGGTTCACAGAGTTTGGGTGCACGGACCCACAGAGTTATAGCCTCGAGTGGCTAATATGTGTTATGGGTGGTATTTTGGAGAACTCACTAAGCCTTGTGCTTACAGTGTTTGATGTTATTATTTCAGGTACTAGTGACGACCGCGGAAAGGCGCCGGCTTGATCCGTACACACACACGCTCGGAGTTTTGACATTATGATCTTGGGATTTTGCATTGTCTTATTTGGATAATTAAAATGGTTGTTTTGATGAATATTGATGGAATTATGTTTTATAAAAATTGAAAAATTTGTTTTGGAATTTACGGTGTTATAAATTCTTTTTTGGCAACTTTGTTGTCTTCTTCAACATTTTTTTGATTTCGAGATTCACTTTGTCACCATTTCTAGTGGTAACAAACACTTGATTTTGGAACACAACTTCATTAGTGCACTTGAAATTCAGATAAACGAAATTTTGTTTCATGATAATGAGGACCTTTTTCTTGCATCACCTTTTTGAACTGTTTTGTTTGTTCATAGACAAGTTTGACAACTATGGGAATAATTGCTTCAATCAAAACGCCATGCTCATCATTTTCAGTATCACAGTCTTCGACAACCACTCGATTATAATAAAAAAAAACTTCCGACATAGAGGGTTGGTCAGTGATAACCTTCTCCATCAAATCTAGAAAAATTTGTTTGCCTTTGTCCATCGAAGTGACATTAATGATAGACAATTGAGAACAGTCTAAGTTTCCTCTTCCTCATTTCACTGCTATTCTCATAATCATCTTTGATATTAGAAAAATTTTGTTGAGAGCCTAATGATAAATTCTCAATTATTTTCAAAATTTTATTTTTTTAGTTTTAGTTAGAGTCTCATTCACAATATGCAACAAATCTTCAAAATTCAAACATGCATTAATATTAACAATTCCTTAAGCATAAGAATCATTAGGTACTTTATCAAATTAGGATATTTTCTTCTCGCAATCATAAGAATTTTATCAATTTTCTCTATTTCATAAACTAAGAAAGACAATAACTTCCTATGTTGCTCTTTGCTTAATTCTGAAGAGTGATGAAGATCGGTTAATTTGGTATACAATCTTTTAGCACTATTACAGTAAATGTTTTGCTGTTTCGTTAACAAAATATTGGCTGTACTAACCAAATCCTTATCTAGATTAATATTACGAAGTTATAGCTCTAGACTATGTATTGGACTCTTTTTAGACTCCAAGTGGTTTTGAGCATCTAACATTGCTGTTTCAGATCGCTCAGCTTCGCTACTAATAGAGATTAGCATATCATTAACAAAAGAGAGAGTATCATCAAAATCAGGCAAAATAGTAAGATAAGAACTTGAAGGAATGTTAAATGTTTTAAGAAGAGAACATATCTTTGATGGTATAGGAGACTTGTCTGCTCCTATTGATATGAAACATCTTCCAGTTATGTTTTCCTCTTCTGATTGCCCTCTTTGAATTTCCATACATCGCACCGTGGGTGGGGTTTCTCATCTCTTCGTTGTCAGAACCAGATAACCATATCTGGTAGGTTCCATCCCCTTCAACACCTCCCTTTGCGACCAATGACAACCCTTTGGTCTTTTCTCTCACTCTTCCAGCCTTTCGACATAGTACACCTCATCTTTTACTCTCTCTTACTTATCCTCTTTCTTTCTCAGCATACAACCTACTGCAAGGTGATTTTCACCATCACAATAATTACAGTCGAACCGTGAATCTCCCTTCAACTTCTTCTCAACCTTCTTAACCACACTCTTGCTGACTTTCTTCTCTACCTTTGACTCCACTGTCGTTCCTTTCCCAGATGAAGTGTTAGCCTTGAACTCGTTATTTATTTTGTATTTATAATTGAAAGGCTTCTAAAGAAAATTTTCACTTTATTATTAGAATAGTAAGCCACAACATCATCCTCCAAATTCATCAAGAATCCTTCATCTTCAGAATCAACTTGCTCGACAACATCGATCTCAAAGTCCTTTGCTGACACCTTCAACATCACGGATAGTGGACCTCCCATACTCATCTCCCCTCCTCAGAAATCTCAATGATTTCTCTCTCATGAGCTTTGAGTATATTATACAAGTTTCCTAATGAATAGCCATAAAATATTTGTTGAGTTTTTATCATCAAGCTGATATTTTTCCACTCTTTTCACAATCCCATCAGAAATGTGAGATTGTATTCAAGAGTTTAGCGAGTAACTCCATAACGTTTGTACTTGAATATCAATTCATTCAACCGGTCATACTAGATTTCGATGGTTTCACTTTCCTTTTTCTTGAATTCTTCAAGTTCCAGTAAGCATTTCTTCAATGAGCTCTTCTTCGTCTTCTCACTTCCTTGATACTTTACTTCAAAGTATCCATACCTCTTTAGCAGTCTTCCACCCTCAAATGAAATTGTAAATAACTGTTGGAAGAGCACCACGAAGTTCACTAAGACACCTATTATCATTTGCTTCTTACTTTTCATTTTCAGATGCCATACTTGAAGTTGGATCTGCCCATTGCTCATAGTACTCTGCAATAAGCTTTGGAATCTTAGTGGAAGATCCAAGGAGATGAGAAAAGTTAGACATTGTGTCCATATTGAAATTCTCCATTTTCATATGGACTGAAATGACGATGAGATTCAGAAAAAGGGATCTAACAAAAGAATCTATAAGAAAATGTTCAGAAAAGACTCGATTTATCAAACGATTGCAGAATCAAAACAAATCAATCAAATAGAACTAGTTTTCTTAATCAAAAGTTCGAAAATCTTTTGAATCGGAAAAAGCAATTCAAAACTTTCGAAAAAGATGAGAAAACCATAAATGACTGAATGTATCATGCTCTGATACCAAATGTAGTGTGTTTAAATCGAGTATTAAGAAAAAAATCAAGACCTGAAAGCGTTAAGAACATAGATGTAAATAAATTATGTTTGTCTCATTAATTTTTTCTAAACAAGTATACAAGAATACAAGAGTGTAAAGCACGAAATGCCTAAAAGCTACTCTTGGCACCTATACTTACCTTATTTATAGGTTGATGCAGACTCATACAAAAAATATGTAAAGACTAGACATTTCAACTTCGACATCTATAATAGCCTTACATAATACATACATATCGAAGTGCTTGACTTCCACATCGATACAACCTAGACCTAAAGTTCTTCTACACCACAATAGATATTTCTACCCTTACACCTAATTTTTTATTTTTCGTTGTATGTAATCAATAGTGATGATAAACTATTAAACATGTTAGTAAAGATAACTTATCCTCAGAGCTTAATTACATTTGTGTCTCTAAAAGTCATCAATGGTCACGATAATATTTGCAAATGGTGACTTTAAGTAAACATTTATCACTCTTTAAGAAAAAACACATCACTATAGGTATTTTATGGTCATCGTTAATTGCCCAATGAGTGAGTAAATGTACATAATATTCACGATATCGTACTAAACATGTGAGAAAAAGTTAACAATAATCATAATAAAAGAAATAACATGTTAGTATAGATCATCTTTGGTGATGTCTTAATTTTTTATTTATTGGTGTATATGAACGAAAGTAATGATAAACCATTAAATATGTTAGCAAAGTTAAATTATCCTTACAACTTAATAACATTTGTTTATCCAAAAGTCAACAATGGTTGTGATTATATTTATGAACGTTGACTATAAGTGAAAATTTATGATTCTATAGGAAAAAACACATCACTATAAACATTTTGTAGTCACTGTTTAATTGCGCAATGAGTAATTCAATATACACATTGCTCATGATATAATACTAAACATGTAAGCAAAAGTTATCAATAATCATAATAAAAGAAATAACACGTTAGTATAAATCATTTTTGGTGATGACCTAATTTTTTATTTTTCAGTGTATATAAAAAATTTTCAATAACAGTTGTTGCGGGCGTGTGTCTTAGACTTCGGAGGTAGTTCGGATACTTACCTTCCGTTGGCTGAATTTTTATACAACAATAGTTATCACACGAGTATCGATCCTCCTCCCTTCGAGATGTTGTATAGGAGGAAGTGCAGGACCCCGATATGTTGGGGAGAGGTTCGCAAGAGGGTAATGGGATCACCGATGTAGTGCTCAGGACGACAGAGAGGATTCAGAAGGGCCGGAGCAGGCTTCAGACTGCTCAGAGCCGACAGAAAAATTTATAGCGATAAGCACCGATCAGACATGAAGTTCCAGGTCCGGGATAGGGTTCTCCTGAAGGTGTACCATGGAAGGGCATCATCCGATTCAGGAAACGAGCAAGTTGGGCCCTAGGTACATTGGACCATTCAGGGTCTTAGCCAGAGTGGGAAAGGTGGTGTATAGGTTGGATCTGCCAGCCGAACTCAGCCAGATCCACAGCACTTTCCACGTCTCCCAGCTGCGGAAGTGCCTGCTGGATGACTCAGCAGTGGTACCCTTAGAGGATATTTAGGTCAATGACAACCTGAATTATATTGAGCGACCAGTGGTGATCCTCGACCGGAAGTCGAAGGATCTGAGGAACAAGAGAGTGGAGCTAGTGAAGGTGCAATGGCAACATCGGAGGGGCTTGGGAGCCGGTGGATAAGATGATGGAGCACTACCCAGAACTTTTCCAGGAACAAGCAGTAGACTTCGAGGATGAAGTCTGAAATAAGTGGGGGAGATTTTTAGCACTCGATTCCTGCTATGTAATTTATTTTGTTGTATTTGCATTTTTGGCCTGTGACTCGGCGAGTTGAAGGCCTAACTCGTCTAGTACGAGTGGGATTGGACACATGACTTAAGTGATGGAATCATCGAGTCTGCAGCCAGACTCAACGAGTAGGCTCTGAGTGGAAAAAACCCTAATATGAGGGTTTGCACCCTATTTAATCATCTCCTTTAGCCACCACTCGTCCCTAATGCTCCCAAATACCCTCCATAGCAAACCCTAAGTGTTTTGGTGTAAGATATAAGGCTTTTGAGTGATTTTTGTGGGTTTTGACCTCAAGGAAGAAGGAAGAGCATAGAAGGATCAAGAGGAGGCTGAAGGATTCGAGTTTGGTTCATAATTTGCAGTCTTTGAAAGGTACAAAGTTTGTACCTTGCTTGTTTATTTCGTAGATCCCTTTTTGGGGAAGATTTAGGGCTTTTAAGCCATATGAGGTGACCAAAAATGATATTCAAACATGGTTGGGGGTCAATACTTTGGATCTAGCACTTGGGAAGAGTCACAAGACAGATTTGGGTTGCTTTTGCACCCAAGGAAGGCCCCATGCAACAAAAGAGCCATTTTAAAGCCTTTTTGGCTCAAAAGTCCCATGCATGCACATAAATTTCGTAACTTTAAATGCTAGAGCGAGCTTAGGGGCTTGGATCTATCATTTGGACAAGTGTTGTACATCAGAAATCGAGGATTTAGGGTGTCGACGTTTTCGACTTGGCGACTCCGTTCTTGGGACTCGACGAGTCCACGGCTTTGACTCCCATATCTAATAAGGGTCACAAGAACTCAGTTGGGTGTTAGGAGGGTTGTAGCAAGATAGAAGGAGTGATCCAACGCATTGGACTTAGTTTTAGACTTCGAGTTCATGGGACTCGACGAGTTCTAGAAAAGACTCGACGAGTCCAAGGCAATCTTTTTATGTTTAAAGATGAACTCGACGAGTTGTTCATACAACTCGGCAAGTCAAGGTCAAGACTTGTTCATCAGATGAAGGTGAACTCGATGAGTTCTTCATACAACTCGGCGAGTAGGATGAAGGTTCATTGATGTTCGTAAAGATGGGGAACTCGTCGAGTCGTTGTCAAACTCGACGAGTTGAGTCATGGATAAGGCGAGTGAAGGGTAGGGACTCGACGAGTTGACGGGCCAACTCAGCGAGTCGGGTGAAATAGAAGTTGACTTTGTCTTGGCCTTGGTTAGGGGTAAAATAGTCATTTTACCCTAAGAGTAGATATCAGATTCTGACTGAGTGTTTTGTGGGTATTATAGCCAGAGGATTTCTGGAGCAGCAGCAGACAAAGGTTTCCCGTGCAGATTATCAGCAGCTACTCGTACGACGTGAGTTACCTTCCAATAGGGGTGGGTCTAAGGCCACAATGTTGGCCCACCAAAGAGGAATATTTAGGAGATTATTGTCTTTGTGACAATTATCTTGGTCTGGTTATATGCCTTGGTTATGAGATTTATCTCTATGATATGTTATGTGTATAGTAGGGATCAGTTTCCCTGACAGTGGTCCTTAGGACCAAAGTGTAGGTAAGTACCCGTATATGCCTGATTGTATGTTTATATCTTGAAGTTGTATGCTAGTGGTATGGGGTGGAATAGTCCCCAGTTACCAGTTGAAAGATATCGATGATGGTTACCGGTTGAAAGATACCGATGATGATTACCGGTTGAAAGATACCGATGGAAGTTACCAGTTGAAAGATACCAACGATGATTACCGGTTGAAAGATACCGATGATGATTACCGGTTGAAAGATACCGATGATATTGTATGGTATGCGGTATGATGGGGGAACTCACTAAGCTTTGTGCTTACAGTTTCTGTTTTAGTTTCAGGTACCTCTTCATCTAAGGGGAAGGAGTCGGCGGTGTAGCATCGCATCACACACACACATATGATTCTGCATTAGATTTTCTGGAACTGCACTCTGATTTTCATTATTTTAATGTCGTGATTTGGGACACAATATTATGATTCTTTAATGTGTGGCTTTATTGACAATGTTATGGTAAAATGTTTTAAAAATTATTAATTCAAAATGAAATTTTCGGACTTGAATTTTGGGATGTTACAGATTGAAGAGGGACTTTTGGATCCAATGTTCTTCAGTGATTAGCTTCTGTTTGGAGGCAAAAAGCTACCATCTTTACCATTTCTTTTGTTAGATCTCATTCTAGGGAGTTTTCGGGTTTTCTCCCATCTATCTTTTGGTTATTAAGTCACTTGAGCATGTCATGAGATCGAAACCTCAGATCTGGATTGTAGGAGGTCCTTTGTGCCCAAAGATCCAAGCTTTATTAAGCTAGAGGTAAGATTTTATGCATCTAATCCAAAATAGACCTTGTGTTTGCATTTCGATCCCTAGATGCCATGCATAGACGTAAAGCTTGCAGCTTTACATGGTATTTAATCCTTGGGAGGCTACATCTAGAGTTTGAGACGTTAATTCAGCTTAGAATCATCTGAATGAGAACTTGTCTAGGGGGACTCGACGAGTGAATGAGCCAACTTGACGAGCCAGCTAATGTTTTTCCTCGATGGACTGTACACACTACAACTTGACGAGTTGATGAGACAACTCGATGAGTTGAGTTGGATTATCCTGATATTCCAGAGAAAATGAAGGAACACAACGATTTGCATGGGTGCACTCGATGAATTTAGTCAACATGGATTGTTGACTGGAGCATTGACTTTTAGGGTTTGGTCAACTGTGGACCTTAGAGACCATGAAGGGGTAAAATGGTCTTTTCACTCTTTTGATATTTTATGGAGGAGTTATCTTAGCATATCAATGGTTATTACAATTTGCTTATTACAGATAATTATATTATGTAGGTGGAGTCTACACTGTTCGCGGGGTGCTAGATATACTCGCTTACTTCCAAGGTGAGTCTTCTCATTATACTCACCTAAGTGGTAATAGCGAGTGGCCGAAGGGTCTTATTTGAGTTATCGACCGGAGGGTCCTATGTGCTTATATTGAGTTATGCGATATTATGCATTTTGTCTTTGTGATATATGCTATATTATTCTGTGTTTTATTGGGATATGACCAGAGGGTCCAAACCGAGTTGTGAAACCGGAGGGTCTTCACTGAGATACAGGAATGGAGGGTCCAAACAGAGCTATGAGACCAGAGGGCCCTCACTGAGATACACGACCAGAGGGTCCACTCCGAGCCGTGAGACCGGAGGGTCTTCACTAAAACGCATGAGACCGGAGGGTCCTCGCCAAGTTATAGTCATGAGAGGCTTATTGTTTGTGTATATGGTATTTTGGAGAGCTCACTAAGCTTCGTGCTTACCGTGTTGTGTGTTATGTGTTTCAGGTACTTCTCAGGATCACGAGAAGGCACTGACTTAATTGTACACATCTGTTAAAGACTATGTTTGACGATTCTGGGTTAGTAACAATTATTTTGTGGATTTGTGTTTGACATTTGAGATAATTATGGTTTTTGAAAAATATATCATGACTTTTTTTGTGTTTTAAAAATGAAACTTTTGGTTTTAAATTTTAGAGTGTTACAAGTTGGTATCAGAGCTTTGGTTAGAGGGATTTGGATGTACTCTTGGGTATGTTCGGACTCAAACTGAGGATTTGAGAAAAATTTTCTAAGAAGAAATGATTTTTCTAAAATGAGTAAGAGTTTCAAAGAGAAAAGGAGACGGAGCAGTGTGTACAATCAACCAGAGCCCAAACGGTGATTTCCCAAAATACCATTATTTGTTTATATTATGAGATATTTATGAGATAGTAGAGCTGCATGCTAGAGAATAGGATAGGTACTTCAGAAATTAGGGCTAGAGTTTCCTGATTCATGATGCATTAGCGTAGGGTATGCTATTGATTGATTTTATTTGCTATTTGTTCTGTATGTGTACTGAGTAGGGAGAAACGTAGCAGGAATCTTTAGAGAGAGTTTGAATAATCTAGGAGAGATACCAGGATGAGCATTGAGGAATCTACCGAGAGAGTAGTTGAGATCTGTAAGGGATAAAGTACTATGAATTAGGAACCTAGGAGGAGGACTTGAGATGACTAAAGGTAGGGATGGAAGGTAGTATTGGGCCTATACTATTGAAAACACCGGATCTGTATATGATCCAAGTAAGAATCTTAGGATGCTAAGGAGCGTGTATGGGTGGGTAATCGAGTGAGTATGTGTATTGAGATAGTCTCTGATGATTTGGTGTTTATGTTTCAGAGACACTATGGTGATTACCCGCAACAACCACGGGGGCAGTGGTGCTAGTGACGAGGAGATCCACAAGATCATTCATGAGGAGGTGGCCGCAACTATCCGATAGGCCATACCGGAGATGTTTGGGTCTATTAAGACCATGTTGATTGAGACATTCGATGAGCGATACACTGCTATCATGGAAGTTGCTGCTTCTGCAGCCACCGCGACCATACCTTTAGCCAGGCCACATGGAGGTGACTCGTTGTTGTTTCATGAGTTCAGCAACACGAAGCCACCAGAGTTTGATGGGACGTAGGATATGTTAACTGCCATGAGATGAATCTCCGACATTGAGGGGTGTTTTATACGTGTTCATGTCCAGAGAATCTAAAAGTCCGGTTTGCGCTGAATCAACTTTGTTGGGAGCCGAGGACTGGTGGAAGTTTGTGATGATTGATTTTACCCCTGCAGATCATGCTGCAGTGACTTGGGAGAGGTTCAACAAGTTGTTTTGAGATGATTATGTTCCCCACGTGGAGAGGAAACGTTTGACACATGAGCTTTTGTCTCTCAAGCAGAAGACATAGTCGGTGACTGAGATTACGAGGATGTTCCATGAGAGGGCATTGTTATGCCCTGAGCACGTGTCCACTGAGTAGGCATGTGTGAGTCGGTATATGAGAATCTTAAGGAAAGATATATGGGAGTTCGTGACGAACTCGTCTTATCGGACATTGGCTAAGTTGCAGACCAATGCCAAGAGGAGAGAAATTGAGTTGGAGATTCAGACCAGGGAGGAGGGAAAGCAGCAGGGGAGAGATAGGATACCCGTACAATCGAAGTCGGCTGCTAAGCGGGCTAAGCTTGTTGATTCGATATCTTGAGGCTAGAAGGGCCGCACTTGTAGCAAGTGCGACAAGATCCATGAGGGGTGTTGCCGAGCAGGGATTTGCTACAAATGTGTAAAGGAGGGGCACATGGCGAGGGACTTCCATAAGGGAGTTTTTTTTGCTTTTACTGCCTCCAGATGGGCCATCGGAAGGCTAAGTGTCCCCAGCTCACTTAGGGAGCAGCCGGTGCTGCTGCTTCTACTACTTTACTTGTTACTGATGGCTGGTGGGGAAGGCCGAGCCTCCAAGGGCTCATGGTAGAGCATTTCAGCTAACCACGGAGGAGGTGAGTGCCGTACCTAATGTTGTTGTTGGTACTTTTCTTGTGAGTTTAGTGCATGCTTTGGTGTTATTTGACTCGGGTACGAGTCAATCTTTTATGTCCTTATCCTTTAGTCTTCACATTAGTGTCAGACATGAGACGTTTAGTTGACCATTGAGGGTTTCTATAGTCGATGAGCATGCACCTTTTGCCACTGATGTATTCCGGGGATGTGTGTTAGAGATTTTCGGTGTTGAGTTCCCAATAGATCTGGTGTCGATAGCGATGGGTGACATGTGTGTCATAGTAGGCATGGATTGGTTGAGCCGGTTTAGAGTTTTGATTGACTGTGAGCATCATATGGTGACCATACAAGACCGTATTGGGGGAGTGCTTACTGTGTATAGTGAGGGGACAAAATCTGGATCAGCTTTCTGTTCTACCACTAGGGTGAGGCAGAGTTTAGAGCAGGGATGTATGGGATATTTGGAATATGTGATAGATACGAGAGTTGTCACTGAGAGGCTGAGTTCTATCTCCGGTGTTTCGATTGTGTGTGAGTTCCCAGATGTTTTCCACGAGGAGTTAATGGGTGTGCCTCCAGAGAGGCAGGTGTAGTTTCGGATCGGTTTGGTTCCGGGTGCAGTGCCTATTGCTAAGCCACCTTATCGCCTTGTGCCGCCCAAGATGCGGGAGTTATCCTCGCTGCTTTAGGAGCTATTTGGGAAGGGTTTCATTAGACCGAGTCGCTCACCGTAGGGAGTGTCAATCCTTTTTGTCAAAGAAAAAGGACAGTTCACACAGGATGTGTATCGACTACCGGGAGTTGAACAAGCTGACGGCCAAGAACCGTTATCCACTACTGAGGATCGACGATTTATTCGATCAATTGTAGGGGGTGTCTTGGTTTCCCAAGATTAATTTGAGATCTAGGTATCATCAGATGAGAGTTTGCGAGGATGATATCTAGAAGATGGCCTTTAGGACTCGTTATGGGAACTGTGAGTTTGTAGTGATGGCCTTCGGACTCACCAACGCACCGGCAACGTTCATGAATCTCATGAACCGGGTGTGTAGGCCCATGTTGGATTAGTCGGTGATCATGTTCATCGATGATATTATGGTATACTCAAGGTCCAGAGAGTAGCACGAGGAACATCTCTGGAGCTTCTCGGAGTATTGAGGATGGAGAGGCTTTACGCCAAATTCACCAAGTGTGATTTTTTGTTACAAGAGGTCCAGTTTCTAGGGAACCTCATTAATCAGAATGGGTTTTTGGTCGACCTCGCCAAGATTGAGGCAGTTATGTGATGGGAGGTGCCAATGTCCCCATCTGAGATTAGAAGATTTCTTGGCCTGGCAGGAAACCACCGGAGATTTATCAGAGATTTCTCCAAGATTGTTATTCTCTTACCAGATTGACCAGGAAGGGTGTTACTTTTGCATAGGGCTCGAGCAGCAGGCCGCATTCGAGACTCTTCGCCAGAGATTGTGTGAAGCTCCAGTGTTAGCCCTTCCCGATGGAGTGGAGGAATTCGTAGTTTAATGTGTTGCATCTATATCAGGGATGGATGTGACGTTGATGCAGAGAGGGAACATGATAGCATTTGTATCGAGGCAGTTAAAGCCTCACGAGACGAGGTATCCCACCCATGATTTGAAGTTGGGGGCGGTGGTGTTCGCCCACAAGATCTGGCGCCACTATCTCTATGGTGTTCGATGTACCATATATACAAACCATAAGACCCCAAAATACCTTATGGATCAGCCCAACCTAAATATGAGACATAGGAGGTGGTTAGACGTAGTGAATGACTACGACTGTGAGTTCTTGCATCACCCTGACAAGGCTAATGTGGTGGTCGATGCCCTAAGTTGTAGAGTAGTGAGTGCTCCAATCTGAGACGTATGCATGAGGATGGAGGTGATGAATCTAGTCATAGATACCATCCGAGAGGCCCAGGTGGTGGCAGTGAGACCAGAGAACCGTAAGAGAAAGCGGGTGATCGGGTAGATTTCCGAGTTTAGGACGGATAGTCGCGGGCTTATGACTTTCCGAGGGTAGATTTAGGTGCCTTTTACAAGCGTAGCTCAACCTATATTGATGGAGGAGGTTCAGCGGTTGAGATTTTCGATCCATCCGAGGTCCACCAAGATGTATTTGGATTTGAAGAGGGATTATTGGTGGCCCTGCAGGAAGAGAGATGTGGCATGGGTAGTTGAGAGATGTTTGACTTGTCATCAGGTTAATTCGGAGCACCAACGACCACATTACCAGTTGTACCCTCTAGAGATTCCTTAGTATAAGTGGGAACAAATTTCCATGGATTTTATCACCAAATTACCGAGGACTGCGTGGGGTGTTGACACGATATGGATGATTGTAGACCGGTTAACGAAGAGCACTCACTTCCTGGGTATCAGTGAGAGCTCTTATTTAGAGAAATTGGCCGAGATCTACATGCAGGAGGTAGTGGCACAACATGGTGCTGATATCGATAGTGGCAGATCGATATGTGCGCTTTAATTCTAGGTTCCGAAAGAAATTTCGGGAGGAGTTGGTACCCGATTGCATTTTAGTACAACATATCACCCACAGACCGACGGGTAGAGCGAGTGGATGATTCAGATGCTCGAGTACATGCTACGAGCATGTGTTATGGACTTCGGTGGAATTTGGGACACTTATTTTCCCTTGGCTGAGTTTTCATACAACAACAACCATCATTCCAGTATTGGTATGCCTCCCTTTGAGCTCTTATGGGAGGAGGTGTCAGACCCCCATTCGTTGGGGAGAGGTAGGGTAGAGAGTGATGGGGGGCACTGAGATAGTGCTCATGACGACAGAGTAGATCCACCAGGTCAGACAGAGGTTACTAACATCATAGAGTCATTAAAAGAGCTACGCCAATCGATGCCGTTCGGAGCTAGAGTTTCAGGTCAGAATTTTGTCCTCCTAAGGTTATCCCCATGGAAAAAGGTGATCCGATATAGGAAAAGGGGCAAGTTGGTCCCTAGATTCATTAGTCCTTTTAGGGTGATCGCATGGGTGAGTAAGGTAGCTTATGGATTGGTGCTGTCTGTAGAGTTGAGCCAGATTTACAACACTTTCCACGTGTCCCAACTGAGAAAGTGTGTAATCGATGAGACAACAGTGTTTCCTTTAGAGGACATTCAGGTTGATGAAAGCCTAAACAATATTGAGAGGCCAATAATGATCTTCGATAGGAAGGTGAAGGTCTTAAGGAATAAACAGGTGCCTCTGGTTTAGGTCTAGTGGCAACATCGGAAGGGATCCGAGTGGACTTAGGAGCCGGGGTCCGAGATGCGGGAGCAGTATCCAGAGTTGTTTCTAGAGGATGACTTCAAGGGCGAAGTCTGAATCTAGTCGGGGAGAATTGTAACATCCCGACTCCCAGGTATAATATTTAATTATTTACATTCTTTATTTTAAAGAAAATCGACAAGTTGGATTCCCTAACTCGCCGAGTAGAGGAGTTAATGGCCGCGTGATTCTTAGAGTCTACTCGACGAGTTGGAATACCCCAACTCGATGAGTAGGTGTTGAGTAAGAAAACCCTAAATTTCAGGATTTTTGCCCTATTTAAAGGACACTAAGCCTTCATATCCGCCTCCTTTGTCACCTTAGAGCTCTGTCAGAAACCCTAGATCAGTTCCACTCGTTGTGTGTGTGTGTGAGAGAGAGAGAGAGAGAGAGAGAGAAGGGGAGAGAGAAAGATTAATTTGAGTGTTCTCGTGCATTTTTGGAAAGAGATTTGGAGAGCAACATGGATTGGATCGATGAGGGAATTTTGGATCCAGTGTTCTTCAATGATTAACTTCTATTTGGAGGTAAAAAGCTACCATCTTTACCATTTCTTTTGTTAGATCTCATTCTAGGGAGTTTTAGGGTTTTCTCCCATCCATCTTTTAGTTATTGAGTCACTTGAGCATGTCATGACGTTGAAACCTCAGATATGGACTATAGGAGGTCCCTTATGCCGAAAGAACCAATCTTTATTAAGCTAGAGGCAAGCTTTTATGCATCTAACCCTATATAGAGCTTATGTTGGCATTTTGAGCACTAGATGCCATTCATGGACGTAAAGCTTGAAGCTTTACATGGTATTTCAGCCTTTGGAGGCTAGATCTAGAGCTTGAGACCTTAATTCTACTTAGAATCGTCTAAATGAGAAGTTCGCTAGGGGGACTATGCGAGTGCATGAGCCAACAAGATGAGTCAGCTAGGGTTTTTCCCCGATGGACTGTACGCACTACAACTCAACGAGTTGATGAGACAACTCGACAAGTTAAGTTGGATTTTCCTGATTTACCAGAGAAAACGAAGGAACTTGGCAAGTGTAACACCGAAAATTTAAAACCAATTTTTTTTCATTTTTATAAAAACATAATTCCATTAATATTCATAAAAACACCCATTTAATTGTTCAACAAAACAGTACAAAATCCCAAGATCGACATGTCAAACTCCAAACGTGTGTGTACGGATCAAGCCGGCGCCTTCCCGCGGTCGTCACTAGTACCTGAAACAAATAACACCAACACTGTAAGCACGAGGCTTAGTGAGTTCCCCAAAATACCACATATAACACATATTTGCCACTCTAGGCTGTAACTCTGTGGGTCCGTGCACCCAAACTCTGTGAACCCTCAGGTTCTAACTCTGATAAACATGCACCACATAAATCACATAGAAATCATGCAGTACAACACATAACATTCATAGCATACAAATACTCTATCACATAGCTCTGGTTACCTACTCAAGGTAAGATATAGTGAGAAGACTCACCTCGCGTGTTTCGGTAAATCGTAACCCTGAAATCGCTAACACTCGATCCGCCGAGCTGTAGTCCCCCTATAGCACAATACATCTCTAATTAACACTTTCCCAACTAGGGTTGACCACACTATAACAAGTCACTCTTGGTCAACGCTGGTCAACGGTCAACGGTCAACTTTGACTGGACTCAGCGAGTGCACTATGGCGACTCGGCGAGTCTGTGCGCATGCACCAATTTCCCTGGAACCCTCCCTTGACACGTCGAGCATTTCCCCCAACTCGACGAGCTCCACCTGGCACGAGTGGTGGGGCCACCATGACTCAACTCGCCGAGTCTCAAGAACAACTCGGCGAGTCCAGTTTGACTCGGTCCACCTGTCCTTCCTGTCTCCCCTTTGACTCACTGAGTTCACCCTTCCCAACTCGGCGAGGCCACTCGCTGAGTGGTCGGGCAACATTCATGCTACTCGCCGAGTCTGTTCTTCGGACTCGGCGAGTCCGTGCCATGCACTGACTCAATCTTGCTCTAAAGGTTAGATCCAGTCCATTAATCCATAGATCCAGTCCCTCCATGCTTATTTAGCACGTAAAGTCACAATCTTGATGCATCAATAACCTCTATATGATCACAAATGATGTTTTTGACTCAAATACTTCAACACAAGGTCAAGGGCTCCATTTCCACCCATAAATCTTGATGAGTGAGGCCCTCTGGACCTCTATGGATCCAGATCCATGGTCTCAACTCAAAGAGGGAACCAAAGGGGTACCAAATCACCCCATAAATGACCACATTAAGCCCTAAATTGCATCAAGCTTCACCAAACAGAGAATGGTCCGAAAATAATACCTCTAGAGTGATGATCCAAGCTCCAAATCCACGAAATAGCAACCTCCTTTGCTTCCTCTTGCCTAGGGCCTCCTTCTTCTTGCTAAACAACACACCCAAGATCAAGATTGGCTCTCTTTCCTTCACAAAACGCTCAAGAACTCTAGGGACACTCTCTGGGGGTTGGATGAGTACAAATGACGGCCATAAGGCCCTTTAAATAGGCCTCAAACCCGGAGATTTAGGGTTTCATTACACAGCGCAGACTTGCCGAGTCCATACCCTGGACTCGCCGAGTCTGGGGGTGGTATGCGGTACTAAAATGCAGCTTAGTACCCAACTCCTCATGAAATTTCTTCCAAAAACGGGAAGTGAACCGCACATCGCGGTCTGAAACAATCGAGATCGGCACCCCATGCCGAGATACAACCTCCCTCACGTAAATCTCCGCCAACTTCTCCGCTGAAGAACTCTCACTGATGGCAAGAAAGTGAGCGCTCTTTGTCAACCTATCCACGATCACCCAAATTGCATCAACTCCTCTGGCAGTCCTCGGCAATTTGGTGATAAAGTCCATAGTGATCTGTTCCCACTTCCACTCGGGAACCTCCAATGGCTGCAACTTGCCATGCGGTCTCTGGTGTTCGGCCTTTACCCTTCGACAGGTCAAACACCTCTCGACAAACCATGCTACATCCCTCTTCATACAGGGCCACCAATACTCCTTCCTTAGGTCCAAATACATCTTCGTGGCCCCGGGGTGGATCGAAAATTTCGATCTATGAGCCTCCTCCATCAATGTAGCACGGGTACCGCCCACAAACGGTACCCAGATCCTGCCCTGATAAGTCATAAGGCCTCGACTATCCGACAAAACTCAGAAACCATCCCAACAACCCGCTCTCTCTTCTGCATCTCCGGACGCACGGCCTCGGCCTGAGCCCCACGAATGGCGTCCAGAACTGGAGCTATCACGGTCAATCTCAAACATACATCCCGCAGGGGAGTACTCTCCGCCCTGCGACTCAATGCGTCGGCTACCACATTAGCCTTGCCCGGGTGGTACAAGATCTCGCAATCATAATCCTTGACCACGTCTAACCATCTCCTCTGCCGCATATTTAGGTTAGGTTGATCCATCAAGTACTTCAAACTCTTGTGGTCCGTGTAAATCGTACAACGAACCCCATACAAGTAGTGCCGCCAAATCTTGAGGGCGAACACTACTGCCCCCAACTCCAAATCATGTGTGGGGTACCTTGTCTCGTGAGGCTTCAACTGCCTCGATGCATAAGCTATCACATGACCCTTCTGCATCAATACCGCTCCCAATCCTAGGATCGATGCATCACAGAATACCACAAAACCTTCCACACCTTCCGGAAGGGCTAATACTGGAGCTTCACACAACCTCTGGCGAAGCGTCTCAAAGGAGGTCTGCTGCTCGGGACCCTATGCAAATGTCACACCCTTCCGGGTCAATCTGGTGAGTGGAACCGCAATCTTGGAGAAATCCTTAATAAACCTCCGATAATACCCTGCCAACCCAAGGAAACTTCGGATCTCAGAAGGTGATCTCGGCACCTCCCACCTCATCACTGCGTCAACCTTGGCCGGATCGACCAATATCCCTTTCTGGTTAACGAGATGTCCCAGGAACTGGACCTCCCGCAACCAGAAATCACACTTGGAAATCTTTGCGTAAAGTTTCTCCGCCCTCAAAACCCCAAGCACCTCCCTTAAATGCTCCTCGTGCTGCTCTCTGGATCTCGAATATACCAGAATGTCATCAATAAAAACAATCACCGACCGATCCAACATCGGCCGACATACCCTGTTCATGAGGTCCATGAACACAGCCGGGGCATTGGTGAGCCCAAAAGGCATCACCACAAACTCATAATGCCCATAACGAGTCCTGAATGCTGTCTTCTGGACGTCCTCGTCCCGCACTCTCACCTGATGGTAGCCCGACCTCAAATCAATCTTGGAGAACCAAGACGCTCCCTGTAGCTGATCGAATAAATCGTCGATCCTTGGCAGCGGGTAACGGTTCTTGACCGTCAGCTTATTCAATTCTCGATAATCAATACACATGCGATGCAAGCCATCCTTCTTCTTCACAAACAGAATGGGTGCTCCCCACGGCGAGCTACTCGGCCGAATAAACCCCTTCCCCAGCAACTCCTGAAGTTGCGAGGATAACTCTTGCATCTCTGGAGGCGCAAGGTGATACGGCACCTTAGCAATAGGGGTGGCTCCAGGAACCAAATCTATGCCAAACTCCACTTGCCTCACGGGAGGCACACCTGGTAACTCTTCGGGAAATACATCTGGAAACTCCCGCACTACCGGAACTTCATCCACAGAGCCCGGTCTCTCAGAGATCACTCGCGTATCCATCACATACGCTACATAACCCTTACAGCCCTGCTGTAAACACTGTCTCGCCCTAGTAGCCGAACAAAAGGCTGATCCAGAACATGTACCCTCTCCGTATACTGAAAGAACTCCCCCACTAGGATCTCGTATCGTCACCAGCTGACGCTCGCAATCGATAACCGCACCGAATCGGCTCAACCAGTCCATGCCCACTATAACACAGACATCACCCATCGCAATAGGAATTAGGTCGATCGGAAACTCAACCCCGAAGATCTCCAATACACATCCCCGGAAGACCTCTGTAGCACAAATCACTCTGTCGGCGGCTATGGAAACCCACAGGGGCCGACTCAATGCCCCACGACTAACACTGATACGCTGACTAAATGCCAAAGACACAAAAGATCGACTCGCACCCGAGTCAAATAACACTAAAGCAGGTACAGAATTCACAAGGAAGGTACCTATGCATAGCATAATATAAGCATAATATCTCAACACCATAAATAAATAATGAAAAGGAAACATACCAGCCACAACGTCGGGTGCAGCGCGGACCTCTTCCGCAGTCAGCTGGAAGGCTCTTTCCCGAGCCCTCGGTGCCTCGGCCTTCACGGGCCGACTCTTTGTAGCAGCAGCTCTGATGGCGGCGGGAGCAGACCCCTGAGATGCCCCGCGCAGCAGCGGACACTCCGCCTTCCGGTGTCCAGTCTGGTTGCAGTGGAAGCACACTGCAAATCCCTTGGGGCAGTCCTTAGCCATATGCCCCTCCTTGCCACATTTGTAGCAAGACCCTGCCCGACAGACGCCATCGTGACCCTTGCCACACTTCCCACAAGTGCGGCCCTTCTGGCTCCCGGGTCTGGGATCAGCGGGCTTGGCCCGCTTGGCTGCCGGCTGGGACTGTGCCGGCCGCCGATCCCTCCCCAGAGACTCCGCCTCCTCCCTGGCCTGAGTCTCAAGCTCAATCTCCCTCTTCCGAGCATTTGCCTGAAGCTCGTCAAATGTCCGGTACGAGGAGTTCGCAGCGAACTCCCGAATATCCCGCCTCAAAATGCTCAGGTAACGGCTCATACGTGCCTGCTCGGTGGGCACGTGCTCAGGGCAGAACATCGCCCTCTCATGAAACATCCTCGTAATCTCTGTAACTGACTCGGTACCCTGCTTGAGGGTCAGAAATTCCTGCGCCAGACGTTCCCTCTCCACCTGAGGAACGTACTCATCTCGGAACATGGTAGTGAACCTCTCCCAGGTCACTGCCGAAAGCTCAGTCGGTGTGAAATGCGCAGTCACAAACTTCCACCAGTCCTTCGCTCCCAAGCGAAGCTGGTTCAGCGCGAATCGAACCTTCAAATGCTCAGGGGACGAGCAAGTGAAGAAGCATCCCTCCATATCAGATATCCACCTCATAGCTGCCACCGGATCCTGCGTACCATCAAACTCTGGTGGCTTGGTGTTGCTGAACTCCCTAAACAACATCGCATCACCTCCCTGGGGTCTCGCCGCAGCAATCGCTGTGGTAGCCGCTGCAACCGCAGCCTCAGAAAGAGCGGCATAGCGCTCATCAAACGTCTCAATCAAAGCGGTCTTAATAGACCCGAACATCTCTGGTATCTCAGCTCTGATGACCGCAGCCACCTCCTCATGAATGATCTGTCGAATCTCCTCATCACTTGTTCCGGCATCCTCCGGCATATGACGTGTCCTCACCATGATCAACCTCTGAAATACAACATGCGATAATTAGAATTCACTCGAACACTCTTACATTCAACAATCCACCCCTCCTTGATTCTTGGCATCCCCCGATTCTTATTTGGACTGTGTATCGCACCGGTGCTTTTAGTAGTACGGGTCCAATACTACTGTCCGCACCGTCTCAGTACACACCCCAAATCGTCCTCTTCGGATCCCAGTCCCCAAGTACTCTATTATACTAAAATCACTCTGAAACAGATCTCACACAAAGCCCTAGCTGCTTCCTAATTATTCTCAGCGTCTCATAGCAGCTCACCATTCCCTAAGCTAAGGCATCACAAATAGGCCACTCTAGTCCTATCAGCAATACCTAGCCTACTCTAGCATGCAATCACATCACAGTAATAATTTTTTACATAACAAAAGATATTTTGGGAATTCACCGTTCGGGCGCTGACTGATCGTACACACGTTTCTTCCTGGAAAACCCTTTACTCTTAGAAAATTTTGGTTTTTATTTTGAAAATATCTCTTTAATTCCTCAGTTTGAGTTCAAATACCCCCGAAGGTGTACCCGAATCCCTCAAACCAAGGCTCTGATACCAATTTGTAACACCGAAAATTTAAAACCAATTTTTTTTTCATTTTTATAAAAACATAATTCCATTAATATTCATAAAAACACCCATTTAATTGTTCAACAAAACAGTACAAAATCCCAAGATCGACATGTCAAACTCCAAACGTGTGTGTACGGATCAAGCCGGCGCCTTCCCGCGGTCGTCACTAGTACCTGAAACAAATAACACCAACACTGTAAGCACGAGGCTTAGTGAGTTCCCCAAAATACCACATATAACACATATTTGCCACTCTAGGCTGTAACTCTGTGGGTCCGTGCACCCAAACTCTGTGAACCCTCAGGTTCTAACTCTGATAAACATGCACCACATAAATCACATAGAAATCATGCAGTACAACACATAACATTCATAGCATACAAATACTCTATCACATAGCTCTGGTTACCTACTCAAGGTAAGATATAGTGAGAAGACTCACCTCGCGTGTTTCGGTAAATCGTAACCCTGAAATCGCTAACACTCGATCCGCCGAGCTGTAGTCCCCCTATAGCACAATACATCTCTAATTAACACTTTCCCAACTAGGGTTGACCACACTATAACAAGTCACTCTTGGTCAACGCTGGTCAACGGTCAACGGTCAACTTTGACCGGACTCGGCGAGTGCACTATGGCGACTCGGCGAGTCTGTGCGCATGCACCAATTTCCCTGGAACCCTCCCTTGACACGTCGAGCATTTCCCCCAACTCGACGAGCTCCACCTGGCACGAGTGGTGGGGCCATCATGACTCAACTCGCCGAGTCTCAAGAACAACTCGGCGAGTCCAGTTTGACTCGGTCCACCTGTCCTTCCTGTCTCCCCTTTGACTCACTGAGTTCACCCTTCCCAACTCGGCGAGGCCACTCGCTGAGTGGTCGGGCAACATTCATGCTACTTGCCGAGTCTGTTCTTCGGACTCGGCGAGTCCGTGCCATGCACTGACTCAATCTTGCTCTAAAGGTCAGATCCAGTCCATTAATCCATAGATCTAGTCCCTCCATGCTTATTTAGCACGTAAAGTCACAATCTTGATGCATCAATAACCTCTATATGATCACAAATGATGTTTTTGACTCAAATACTTCAACACAAGGTCAAGGGCTCCATTTCCACCCATAAAGCTTGATGAGTGAGGCCCTCTGGACCTCTATGGATCCAGATCCATGGTCTCAACTCAAAGAGGGAACCAAAGGGGCACCAAATCACCCCATAAATGACCACATTAAGCCCTAAATTGCATCAAGCTTCACCAAACAGAGAATGGTCCGAAAATAATACCTCTAGAGTGATGATCCAAGCTCCAAATCCACGAAATAGCAACCTCCTTTGCTTCCTCTTGCCTAGGGCCTCCTTCTTCTTGCTAAACAACACACCCAAGATCAAGATTGGCTCTCTTTCCTTCACAAAACGCTCAAGAACTCTAGGGACACTCTCTGGGGGTTGGATGAGCACAAATGACGGCCATAAGGCCCTTTAAATAGGCCTCAAACCCGGAGATTTAGGGTTTCATTACACAGCGCAGACTCGCCGAGTCCAAGCGCGCACCAGTGATCAATTCCGCGTCCCTACTCGGTGAGTCTGAGCCCCAACTCGCCGAGTCCTTCTCACAATATAACAAAATTTAAACTTACAAGATTCCTGGTAAAATCCGGATGTTACAACTCTCCCCCACTAGAACTGGACTTCGCCCTCGAAGTCTCGCTCTAAAACAGCTCCGGATGCTGCTCCCGCATCATACCCTCCGGCTCCCAGGTCATCTCTGATCCCTTCCGATGTTGCCACTGAACCAATACCAGAGGTACCTCCTTGTTTCTCAAAATCTTGATCTTCCGATCTCTAATAGCCACTGGTCTCTCCGCATAGTTCAGGCTCGCATCTACCTGAATATCATCTAGTGGAACCACTGCCGACTCATCGGCTATACATTTCCTCAACTGCGATACATGAAAAGTGTTGTGAATCTGCCCCAACTCGGCTGGTAACTCCTGCCGATAGGCTACCCGGCCTACCCTGGCAATCACACGAAACGGGCCTATAAACCGGGGCCCCAATTTGCCCCTCCTCCTGAACCGGATCACTCCTTTCCAAGGAGAGACCTTCAGGAGAACAAAGTCGCCGACCTGAAATTCCAGTTCGGACCGGCGTCTATCCGCGTAACTCTTCTGTCGGCTCTGAGCGGTCAGTAACCTCTGCCTGACCAGCTGTATCTGCTCTGTCGTCTGATTCACGATCAGAGGGCCTTCAATGAGATAAAGGACTGGAGGGTCCAAACAGAACTGTAAGACTAGAGGGTCCTCACTGAGACACATTACTAGAGGTTCCACACCAAGCCGTGAGACCAAAGGGTCTTCACTGAGATACATGAGACCGGAGGGTCCATGAGGCTTATTGTTTGTGTATATGGTATTTTGGGGTACTCACTAAGCTTCGTGCTTACCGTGTTGTGTGTTATGTGTTTTAGGTACGTCTCAAGATTGTGGGAAGGAATTGGCTTGATTGTACACATCTGTTCAAGACTATGTTTGACGATTCTGGGATGGTAACAATTATTTTGTGGATTAGTGTTTGACATTTGAGACAATTGTGGTTTTTGAGAAATATAACATGAGTTTTTATGTGTTTTAAAAATGAAAATTTTCGTTGGAATTTTAGAGTGTTACACTTATGCTAATGTTGTTAGACGTGCTCCAAAAGAAAAAAAATGTTGATGATTCTATTCATCTCACATCCGGGACATCATTGTTGAGAGAAGCAAGCGTGCTTGTTTAGGCAAAACTAGGGACTTTTTTACTTTGCCAAATTTATGGATGCTAGGTTTTGATGAGGGGTTTGATGTTTTTGATATTCGATATGTTGGTGGATTATAGGTTATGTTTGAATTTAAGCATAAAAATGTCTGTAAGAATTTCTTGGCAAGTGATGTTATGGATCATTAGATTGTTGAAAAACATCCTTAGGATAGAATTTTTTTCCTTTAGAAAGATTGATTTGGTTAGATGTAGAAGGAATGCCTTTACATGTATGGAGCAAAGAAGCTTTTAGAAAAATCTTAAATAAATGAGGAAGCATTGCACACCTGGATGATGGGTTAGGTGAACATGCGTACACGAATAGAATTTATGTTCTAACTACAGCTCAAGAGATTATTTCGGAAGTTGTGAAAGTTTATGTTGATGATAATTTGTTCTTGTTTAGAATAAAAGAATCTCCTAGATGGACCCCCTCTTTTTCTGGTGATAATTCTAAACCCGATTTTGATAATGGTAACGGTCATGGTTTTTTTCAAGAAGAAGGATAATTTAATGGTTTTTGTGAAAAGTATGATGATTCCTATGATCCGTTTGTAATCTATGATACATTAGAGAAGATGAATGAAGATCAGGATAACATGAACACATCGTGTGGAAGTGTAGGCTTTTTTCCTGATAATTGTTGCTATCAACATAATAATAAAGAGGGGCATTTTCAGAAATCTGCATCAAAAAAATCAAAATAGAAGTTGTGTTCTCCTATTTCTGTTGTTCTTAGGACCGATAATTGCCATGAAGTCGACAACGAGCAACAACCCCACCCAACATTGTTGAGTGAGTTGCTGTTGTAGCAATTCCAGCTGCCTTGACTACTTCTGCTACTATTCCAACCATAACAGGGCATGATTCATCTGATGTGGTTTCATCTGCTTCAGAAAAAAATGAGGCTGAAAAAAATAAAATTCGAGCAGCTCTAGTGGGTTTTTCAGGCGGATTTGATCAGATTTCGAGGATAGTTGATTTGGAAGATAACCTTAAACATCCACTAGGCTTTCTCAAATATTGGTGCTAATGATGTCTATTTAGAGAAGTCGTTTAACAATAGTTCCTTTTTCGGTGAAATACAAAAAAAAAAAAAAAAAAAAAAAACACTTGATATCGAGAAGGCGATGGGGTATAATTTGGATGGGTGTTTCTAATGTGTAAAAGAAATAGTTGCAGGAAACGAAGATAAGAGGGAATAGAAATGAATTCCCTCTCTTTCAACATCCAAGGAGCAGGTTTTTTAGATAAGCGGGGCTGGATTAGATCTTTATGTAATAAACATAAAGTTAACTTTCTAGATATACATGAAAAGAAGATGGAAGTTATAAACTTATGTACAGTGAGGTCTTTATGGGGTAATTATTCTTTTCTCATGCAATTTCTCATTCTCATGGTGTTTCGGGTGGTATTCTTACTATTTGGGACTTGGATCGTATCTCTCATAAGAAAATTTACATTTTTGAGTATTTTATCGCGATTGAGGCGGTTTGGGTGACTATGGGATTAAAGGTGTTGTTTATTGCAATTCATGATCCTCAAGGGGTGGAATGCAAGAGACAATTATAGAGTAAAATGCTTCAGCTAATTATTTCTATTCATGGGGAATGTGTCTTGATGGGTGACTTTAATGAAGTGCGAGATGATTCGGAGAGAATGGGATCTCAACTTCATCATAATACAAATAGGAGTTTTAATTCTTTTATTGATCAAGCTGAGTTAACAAACATTCATTTGGATGGTCCTCATTTTACATGGAGTAATAAGTGGGGTTCAAAATTTAGCAAGTTGGATCGTTTTTTGATCTCGGATGGTTTTTTTGGATTCCTTTGCTCATAGTTTGGGTATGGTCTTGGACAAACATATCCTTGATCATAGGTTTATTCTTTTATTAAAGCACAATGTTGATTACGGTTCAGTTCCATTTCATATGTTCCCTCTTGGTTCGACATGGAGGGGTTTGATGATATGGTTGGTGGCTCTTGGTCTCATGATTTGACTAGGACAATTTCTTTCCTTCCTTGGGTCAGATTTAGGAAAAAACTTCAATTTCTTAAATATAATATTTGTGCTTAGAATGCTAGTAGTTGTATCTGGAGGGGTGCTAAGCATAGAGAACTTTAGGAGCTTCTAGATTTCATTGATACTCGCCTTATGGAAGACGGAGGAATGGTTGATCTACGAGAACAACAAGTTATAGTCCTTAAAGATCTTAACGATTTAGATCATATTACCCATTTGGATTTAGCACAGAAGGCTAAGTTTCAATGGGGTATTGAGAATCATGGCTCTGTAAAACGTAAGAGGAGGCAGATGGCTACTTGGGGTTTTCTTAAAGATGAGGTTTGGGTTGATGATCCTATTATTATGAAGGACGGATTTCATGTTTCTTTTCAACTCTTTTTGCTAAGACGAGTGGCCCACGACCATTGTTGGACCCTTCATGTTTTACAATGTTGTCAGATTCTCGGATTTAGTATCTTCATGCTCATTTTTTAATAGGTGAAGTAAAAAAGGCTGTTTTGGATTGTGGTTCAACGAAGGCTCTAAGTCTGGATGGTTTTACATTTATATTTATTAAAAGATATTGGGATATTTTAGAGGAGGATGTTGTTCAGTTTGTAACCCATTTCTATTCTCACTCTTTGATTCCTAAGGGGTGTAATGCTTCATTTTTTACTTTGATTTTTAAAGTCAGGGACCCAAATATTATTAGAGATTTTAGGCCTATTAGCCTAATAGGTTTCCATGTTAAAATTGTTGGCAAACTTTTAGCTGATATATTTGCGAAGGTTATCAGTAGTGTAGTGACCATGGAGCAGCCTGCTTTTATTAAAGGCAGAAAATGTTTAGATTGACCATTTCTTCTGAATGATATTATGGATCCATTTGCGGAGGTTAGTAGTGTAGGGTTTTCATTTTCTTTATGCTTATAGGGGGATCTCTATTGGAGGCATTGATATATCTCATCTTCTTTATGCCAATGATGTAGCTTTGATGGCTACATGCGATGAGATGAATGCTATGCAAATTGTTCATATTATTTGTTGTTTCTTTTTCTCTTCAAGTCTAAAATTCAACTTACTCAAGAGTATGTTGTATGGTATGGGGGTTAGTAATGATCAAGTTTCTTCTATAGCTTTTCATATGGGTTGTGCTTTAGGTATCCTCTATTTCTTACATTTGGGAGTTCCTATTCGTTATAATATGTCTATAATTGGTTCTTGTTCTTCTATTATGGATCGTTTCAGAAGTAGATTGGCAGGTTGGAAGGTCAAATGCCTTTCTTTTGGAGGAAGACTGGCTCTGATAAAGTTTGCACTTGGCTCTATTGGTAGTTATTTGATGTCCATATTTTCGGTCCTCGTCATGGTGCTAAACTTATTATAAAGGATGCGAGCTTCGTTTTTCTGGGGACTGATTTGGATGATCATCGTTTGCATTGGGTTTGGTGGGATAGAACTCTTTCTGGGAGAGATGTTGGAGTTTTGGGAGTAGGTAATCTTTTTGCATATAATAGGGCTTTACTTCTTAGGTGGCATTGACGTTTCTTTCATTAACTGAATTTTGTATGGGCTTAGGTGGTGAAAATATTGTATGGTTTAGATGATCATTCCTCTCCTTTGATCCCGATGCGATATTGGTCGAGTCCTTGGAATGGTATTACTCGGATGTTAGATAATTTGATTGATCGTGGTTTCGATTTTCATGCAGTGTGTCATATTAGGATTGGGATGGAGTGTATACTTCTTTTTGACATGACGTCTGGTTGGGAGGTAGTCCACTTGTTGGTACCCTCCATAGAGTGTTTGCGCTAGATAATCACTGACATTTTACAGTTAAAAATCTTATGTCGATTTGTTGGAGTATGGATAGTCTCAGACGGGTTCCTCGTGGTGGTATTGAGTACCAAGCGGGATACTCTTTGGATGCTTTTGCAGGGAGTTTATCTTAGTCTCATCCGATATAGATTGGGGTGGACCTTAGATGATTTTGATACTTTATCAGTCTCTTTGGCTCATATTTTTCTGGACAATGGATTATTTCTCTTCCTGTTTAGATTCCAGTGCAATTCCTTCTTTCTTGGCCTGAAGGTCTCACGTTGAGGAGGGTGAACGAAAGGTTTTTGATGCAGTCATCTTGACTACATTTTGGACCATTTGGAATTTTCGGAATTCTACCATTTTTGGAACGGCTATCCCTAAAACGTCTTTTTTGTTTGATGATGTTGTAGATAACGATTTTTTGGGTTTCTAATAGATGTAGTAAAGCCAACCTACGTTGGACTGATTGGCTCCAAAACCCAACTTTAGCTTCTAGTATGATGTAATTGTTTTCTAGCTTCTTCCTAGTGTTTTTAATATAATTCTGTTGTTCTAAAAAAATTATTTAAAAACCTGCTATAAACCTGTTTTTTGGGTTTCATTAAATGCTCTAAAATAATGTAAGCGTTTTTGTGAACAAACAATAAATATACAAGTTTTTCTATGTATTCATATATAATAGGTTGAGTTTTTCTATAATTTGCCATTTATTTAACCAATTCACCTCTTATTATTATTTTTTTATTATTTTTATTATGAATTGCACATTAAAAGTAAAATGTTATAATTGGGAATACTATGAAAACAATCACTCAATTATAGCATTGTTCACTCAAATCAACTGGAGTTACCTATTTATAGGATATAACTTTCATTTTTCTTATTAGGAAATTAATCATCACAAAGGTATATTGTTTTTGAAGTTTAGTGTCTTATTATGTAAAAAACATATCATACCACAAAAAAAATATTTACTTAAACTGGCTCCGCAACGCGCGGCTTAAAACCCTTGTTACCCAAAAAACTGAAACTTCTTGTGAAGCTCACACTACTAGAAAAATAGCCTTTTACGACGTGCAATCCACGACGCTCAGTGATTTATGTTACGCAAAAGGGAGTGACTTTAAAATGGTGTCGTCTCTTCAAAAAATTTAAGCATTTAGGTTATGCATTATTGCGCGCCCTTAGGCTAGTGTCTTAAAGAAAAAAATCAAAAACACGGAGGGCACATGTGTGTCATCTAAGGATGTCGCTTTATAAATTTTAATGGAAGCACGCGTTCCATCCTTTAATAGCAGAGAGGGGGGGGGGGGGGGGAATGAAATCCTAAAAAATTTAAAACCCCGCATTTCATCCATCTTTTATGGATTCCATGTAAACCCTATACCTCATTTGCAGGTTTCGTTCTATCAAATTGTTTCTGTTCGGGAAGGAATAACGAATTCATCCTCTCCACCAGCCAACAACCTTCGCTCTCTGCTTCTCCTTTTCTTTGTAAACCCTAGACCTCATTATGCGGCTGTAACTCTTACTCCCTTTGATATTTTTGGAGTGTGCGCACGTCGCTTTATATTTTTTTTTTCATAAACACGCGTTTTAGAAGCTCGCCGGGAAATGAAATTCCAAAATTTTGAAAAGCCGCCATTTTCTCCTCTACCTTCTTTTAATCGTTATTCTCTCTCTCTCTCTCTCACACAATCAAATACCAAAAAAACCTTCAATCGGTTCCCGTTTTTAGTGAAATCCAAGGTTTTTTGGACACCAGGCCATGAAATTGAAATCAAAGGGGTATAGTTGTTGGAACAACGACTATTGTTGGAACTAGGGTTTCAGTTCATATACCTCCATTTACTTCTCTCAATCTTCAAAACCTCAAGATAAACAGATGAAGGACCTCTCGAGAGCCATGAAAGAGCTACTCAATGATATGCCTCAATCTATTGAGAAGATGATACAGCGATCCCAAGAATCTCAAGGAAAGCTACACCAATAGGAGGTTAAATCGGAGTTGTGCCATTGGTCTACTACAAACGTCGACATTTCCTCTGGTGATCAACCCCAACGGTATACTCCATTCCTCACTAAACCAAAGGGTTTTGGCAGATCTAAGGGAGACAAATACAGAGTTCTCTGATCAGATTGATAAAATTGACATCGGGATCCCTAGGGCACCATTATCATTGCTGTACTTCAAGGGGGAAGAACACGATGCTGTGGAGATCGTGACCCAATGATCACAAGTCGCACTTTCCTATTACGTAGCCACTGTCATCATCGCTCTGGAAAAAAAATCCATCCATGAATGACAAGACATCCGATGGTAATCATCTCCACTCATTAACCGATTGGATCTCATAGATTTTTATGAACTTTCGTTAATTTTTGTTCATGTTGTGTGGATTTTTGATTTTGAAGACATGGCGCCGCTGTACGAAACCCTAGCCATGAATTCCGTGCTGGAACTCGACCAGAAGGTCTTGGATTGCCGAAGAGCTCAAGAAGCTTGATGAAAAGTAAGTTATGTTTCATTGCATCTCACTACTAATCCATGCTTATTTTCATAAATATATATGTACATAGATTTAACAGACTCAAATTTGAAGGTAGATGTTCTTATTTCTGCAACAAATTTTTTCGTATGTTTAATCCATCTGCATTTTACATGGATTTGTTATTGAATCTGTTACTGAATGACATTGGCATTTTTTGTATATAACCACCGATACCTACATGAAAATGTTGCTATAGTTACACTTGAATAGGTTTGAAATGAACAAGTCTAACTCTAATCCATCGAACCATGAACTTAAGATCATAATACAAGATGTTGGAGTTTGGGCTTTTGTATTGAAATGTAACATTGTATAGGTGCTGCCATGTTCCATCGTAAGAAAGTTAATGGAATCTATGTTCAGGACCTCAAATTCCATGGCTTCCAGTTTGCTATTAAAGAAAATGCAAATCAAAAGTGAGTGATAGATTGGTTTGGCCTGTCTCACCATCTTTTTTTTGTTCTTGTTTTATTTAGAACCGTGGATGCTGAAGAAAATTTAGGAGAAAGTGAAGTTAGAGAAGCTCATTTTACAAAATTTTTGTTCTACATCCGGATTGGTGACAAGGTACTCAACAAATAAAGTTTACCTGTTCATGCAAATTTTATACTATGTTGATTTCCAGTGCCACTCCATAGTTTTTTTCATGCCATATAATAATGCCCCTATATTGTACCAAAACTCATAATACACCATAAGTTTATAAAACATAAATGCAACACATTTTTCTATTCAACAAAAAACTTGTATCCGACAGAATCGCTAACAAAAGCACTTTCAAATTTAATTAAGAATATATCCCAAAGTTGTTGCTGTTGGCTGGAACAGATAGACTTGACATGTTCTTATTTTTTCTTCCCATTCAGTGTTATTTGGATAAATGATGTTTAAAATTTAATTAAGAATATGATTGCACCAGGGCCCTCACAATATAATATATAATAATTTTTAAATAAAAAGTCAATATTATTTCTTGGTGGAAGGGTAATATGGTAATTTTCTGTACCAGGGCTCTCACGATAGGACAAATGCAGGGAAGGTTTCAAATGGTGGTTGTCCGAAATTTGGCTGCTCTGTTGAAGATGAAGCAACCCACCACACCACACACATGTTCGCATGAGCTGTCATGAGGGTCTTTTAGGAATAAATTCTTTTGTGTAAATTCCTTGATTATAGGAGTAGATTAGCCTCTGTCCTTTTTTAGCTTCTTATGCTCCTTTATAAAGTATTTCCTTTCTGTTATGAATTGATGAGAAATGAAATACAAAAATACACTTTTTATCATGGTATCAAAGAGGCTTTGACTTCCCCTAGAACCTTAACCAGGTACTCCATTATGGTATGTTAAACCTCACCAGGTACCTCCTTTTCCATAAGACATACATACTTAGTTATAACTCTAAGCTTTGGTGGTCACGTGGATTTTTGGTGCATAATCATTTTGATGTCTACAGGTCTCAAATTTTGATTATGTTCTTGTGTTTGTTCATCTAAATACAGAATTTACACTTAACATTCATGGGTTCAAGATTTTGATTTTTAGGTTTTATCATTTAGGTAATCCATGGATAGCAAATTAACTAGTCTTCTTCGTGATTCATCTGGTGGAAGGACTAAAACATGCATCATTGATACATTATCTCATGTTGTTTATTCTCTTGAAGACATGAATGCCCTCCTTATTCCCCTTTCAGGTTGCATGGTTGACGAGATCAGGGGATTATGAATTGGAAGTTCCAATTGCAATTAGACCAACAAGTGAAACTGTGATGTATCCGTATTTCACAAAATGATCAGGGGACACCATGACTTGCCCTAGAAACTTAACCAATGGTGTAATGTTGTTCGGTGGGATTTTAGTAATCCGACTCTATTTATCAGGTAGCTTCTTTGCTTTCTTATTCATAATTCATCACATGACATGATTTTTTGTCTTGATTTTCTATTTCATGAAATGATAATAAACTGTTGTTATTCTAGGAGCCGTGAGTTTCTTTGGCAAGAAGGACACACTGCCTTTGCATCAAAGGATGAGGCAGACGCTGAGGTACAATTATAAATTTAAGGAATAAAAAATACCTATGTTACACTTTATTGTATTTTTATACTGATATTGATAAAATAGTATCACCTATTGTGATTAACCATTAATAAACTATTTTTGAAAATAATCTAGTTGTCTATATCCATAAATTGGTGATAATTTTACGTTCTGCTTTAGTATATTATAGTATTATACTATTATTATATACTCAAATTGATAAAATAGGTTAATATATTGTCAACTGTCGTATCAATATTAGTATACTTGTTGTTGATTGTTAAAATTGGTTAGTTTAGTGGATAAATCGATAAAATATTTTAGTGATGTATTTATTTTTAGGTTGTCGAAACTCTTGAACTGTATAGGCGGCTATATGAAGAATATTGGCCTGTCCCTGTGGTGAAATTGAAAAAAAATGCAAGATAGAGATGTTTGATGGTGGACTTTATACCACCAGTGTTGAGGTACTTACTAATAATAGTTTTGAAAATATTAAATGACTTTTTTGCCCCCATCAAGTATTATAACTTATTACATTATTTGCATGTTAAACTCCATTGTTTGTGTTAATATTGAACTCTCCCTCTCATATTGAACATATAAAGTAAACTTCTGTTATATACTGCAGTTCTATTTTGAAATAGAAGAGAAAGTAAGAGGACTTCTGCATAATGTGTCATTTTTATTGAAACTAGGGGGTTACTTAATCGGTATTATTCTGGACTCTTCTACTATATGGCAGGCTATCATGTTTTTAGGAGTCATTTTCTCAGAATTTATTTATAGCATCATTTTCTTGCTTTCATTTTGAATAATTGGATTGCATTGCAGGGCAAAGTATCAGAAAAATGCGCATTAATATAAAAGAAACTGAGAAGTGCATTGAAATTAATGATTTGTTTTTTTGGGGAACCTATTTGAAGAGTACAAAGCAAATTTAGAACACTTGACCTTTGATAGCATATCGGGTAAATCTATTTTATCCTTAAATTAAGTTTTATCAATTGAAATTAATGATTTGTTGTTTAGCTTGTTATTTTAATGAAATTAGTTTTATTAAAATGAGTTTTGTTTATGTCATGGTCATGATAGATTGGTACATAGAGATGCTGGCCTGGTGGCTTTTGTCTTTCACTATAAGTGGCTATGTAGTCTTTAAATTTTACCCTTTCAAGTCCTTTACATGTATAAGGGTTGTTGGAGCTGGTAGACAAAGGCGTATATACAAGAAACTAATCAACAACAGGTAAATTGTAACTAACTCCAAGTAAAATAATCATCTTAAACTTCAACTCCAGATATGCTAGGTAACTTGGTTGTTTCTGTTGATGAAACAGGTCAAGTTGGTCCTTGTGCATCAGGTAAAGTTGATGGAAGAAAGGAATATGAAGCCACTTGATTTAAATCTTGCACCATTATCAGCAAGATGCAGTAAAGACTTGGAGTTGAATTTGGCTAAGTCATTATTGAGTGAGATGGGCCAATGTACAACTGCTTATCCATATAATTAGCTATTTGGAGCATTAGTCTCAAAGAATTATGAAAGGGAAGATGTAACTTTACTTAGTTGGAATTTGATGTTCACAGTAGATTAGATGCAAATTTATATATTGTATGAAATAGAATTGTATGACATTAAATTTATGCAATGGATTCTATTTTTTGTATATGATATTTTATTTTCTATTATAAAACATTAAATACAAATTTAATTTGAAAATAAATAAATCTATAAATAATATTTTTTTAAACATTTAAAATTATGATACGCAAAAATGTGTGTCATCTTCATTTATGACATGGCCTTTCTTGACAGGGGCTTTCTTGATACGCATTGCATGTCATTAACATGAGCGTCGTAAGGTTACGACACGCGAATGCGTGTCGTCTTCCTTTATGACATGGCCTTCCTTGATACGCATTGCGTGTCGTAAAGGTGCGTCGTAATCGCGCGTCGTAATTGCGTGTCGTCTCTCTTTATGACAGGGCCTTCCTTGACGCGCATTTGCGCGTCGTCTGAGCCTTTTACGACGCGCAATGAGCGTCGTAAAAGGCTGTTTTTCTAGTAGTGTCATTATGCATTTTCCTAAATATTTCCAAACTTCCATGACCAAATTAAAATTTAGGATGAAGTTGGTTTCTATTCTTTGTAATTTTCAAATGCATGGTTATTTTTTTCAGGATGATTAATCTTGGTGATAAGGACTACTACTATGACATGTTATACTTGGTGTCTTATTCAATCTACCAAAAGTTGCCACCCGGTACCAATCAAACTATATGATAATTTTTTTCATATAGTTTCTAATACTAGCTAGGAAGTGATTAGAATTTAACAACCGGTTGCAAATGTTGAAAGATATGAGAATGAATCTCATTCAACTATTTCATTTGGGTTTGATGTTAGTTACATAGGTGGGTTGTTGATTTGAATAAATATGTATGGTAAGAACTTTCTCTAACTACTTACATACTTTACAAATTATAGGATTATGTAACCTATATTAGCCATGTATTATATTAATTTTCCATTGGAATGATTATTTGTATTTGACATATTATATTTTGTAAACTGTGTCAAAAATTAGGACATACAAATTTTATGTTGTAAATGTATTTTTGTAATTGTATGTCATAAACACATGACACACAAATGCCTGTTATTTTCATTACGACTGAGAATTTAATGACACACATCTGTGTGTCATCTGTACCCTTTAATGAAACACAAAGCATGCCATTAAAGATTCATTTTCTAATAATCGCTTCTAAACTTTTATTGAAAGAAACTTATTAACTCTTGTAGTCCTTCATGTTTCATATATCTTTTAAAATTGTTAAAAGAATAGGCATCCTAGATTTTGTCTTTGGGAATTAGTCGTGAACATAACTAACAAAATTCAAGTTGGTTTATTTGAAAACAATGAAAAATAATTTGAAAATTTGTTAACTATTAAAATCCTTCTCTGTCATAAAAATGTCATATAATATTATCCCACTTTATATTTCCATATTTTCGACATGGAAGGGCTACCGTCCTTATTTTTAGAGAAAGGAAGAATGCAACTTGTTTTTTTATACTTAAACTTATGATATTACACCATATTGCATTGTAGTTTGCGTTATGAGTAAGCTATTTTGGCAGTAGGCATATTCATTAAAGGTATAATCAAGTTGGAATAAGTTGCATCATCTAGAAATGATAAGCGACTACGTGAGGTACTTTTTAGTTTTCTATCATTCTGTTATATTTCTAATTAACTTTATACTAATAAATGTATAATCATATACTTAATAATATTGAATTGTATATATAGATTTTTAAATGAAAATTTAAGAGGATGAGTTAGTTAGTCGGTTGTTAGTGATAAACCCTACCATAAATTTCCTTTGTTTTGAAATTGATAGAATATCTAAATAATTTTTGTATAAATAACATCCCATTATCAGGTATTTTTATTATTTTTTTTGTATATTTCTTAAAAGTGCCACATTTAGTCCCTTGAAGAAAAGGCTTGCGATTTTGGTTGTACACTGGGCGTACTTAAGAGTATGCGTAGCGTACTCATATAGCTTAGGATCGCAGATTATCAGCTAGTACGTTGGGCTTACGTGTGGTAGGTCGGGGGTACTAGCCCATACTTAAAACCATAAATTTAAGGGTTGCTCCCTATTTAAAGAGCACGATGTCCCCATTTGATTATCCTTACCAGCCACTAAACCCTCCTTGAACCCTAGTTCCGAGTTGAGTTGCTTGTGTGAGTTTTTGCCAACTTTTTGAGTGTTCTTGGTGCTTTTAGTGGAAGAATGAGACTAGAGAAGAAGGAGTGGGTGCTAGCAAGCTTGTAGATCTAGAAACCTTTCCTCTTTGTGCATCATTTTCAGGTATAAAGTATATACGTTGGCAAGCTTTTCATTAGATCTTCATGGTTGAAATTTTATGAACTTTTGTCCCCCAATATTGGACCTTTATGAGTTTAAAGCACTTCAGAGAATTGTAGTTGTCATTTCATGCATTTTAGGACCTATAGATTCATAAAAATGGTTGCTTGATCATTCCCTTTGGCTCATACACGAGTAAAGTAGCTTAGAGTGTTTCAGAAGTTAAAGATTGATGCATTGGGTCATTCCTAGCCGTCCAAAGCATTAAAGCCAACGAATTTATGTGTTTAGACATCTTAGAATAGCCAGATCTGAGGTTAGGTTATTTGACTTAAAGGATTAAGACACAAAGTTGGTGGAAGTAGAGGCAGGTAGAGTACACCGGGAATACTCTTGGCTACACCCCGCATAGCCAGTTCCGCCCATGATGTGTTTTGATTTCGTTGTATGCCCTGCGTAAAGAAGATTACTCCCATCATACAAATTGGGCAGTTGACTTCGTTGACTTTTAACCTTTGGTCAAGATTTAGGGTTTTTGCCCTTAGAGGATTTAGTTGAGGGATTTGGACTTATAAGTTGAGTTTTGGACCTTAATTATTAATTAGGGTTAATTATTTTGCTGATTAGGTAGAGCCTAGTTCCGACAGTTTAGGTGTGAGATTTACTTGTCGTTTGTATCAGGTGAGTCTCCTTACTTATTCTTACCTGTGTGGTAGAATAGTTGTATCTGTGATAGCCAACAGGGTCTAATTGTTATTGTTGTATTATGTTGTTACTGATATTGCTGATAGTCTTTAGGGTTGCTGATAACCCACATGGCATGTTATTAGTCCAATGAGACTATTGATAGTCTCCAGGGTTGCTGATAACCCATCGGGCGTGCTGTTAGCCCACTTAGACTGCTGATAGTCCCTAGGGTTGCTGATAATCCATAACTGTTTATTTATGGTGTGATGAATGTGGTATTTTGGGGAACTCACTAAGCTTCGTGTTTACGGTTGTTGAATTATATGTGGCAGATACTTCCGAGGACTGCAGGAAGGCGAAGGCCTGATTGTACACACTCGCTGGGATATTTGCTACTGGGACAGATGTGAACTCTGGTGTAACACCGTAAATTTCAAGACAAAATTTTCATTTAAAATAATCATTTTATTCTTAGAAACACTTATTTAAAATCTCATTCATAGTCGATTTACAAAACATGACTCCATTTTCACTTGCATAGAAAACCAGGATCCTCCAAAATATGACTCTTTCTCTGGTGTGTACAATCAAGCCGGTGCCGTCCCGTGATACTGAAAGAAACCTGAAAAAAACATCACACAAAACACTGTAAGCACGAAGCTTAGTGAGTTCCCCAAAATACCACACATAACACATATTAGCCACTCGAGGCTATAACTCTATGGGTCCGTGCACCCAAACTCAATGAACCCTCAGGTTCTAACTCTGGGAACCTTTCGGTTCCAACTCTATAAACATGCACAACATAAATCACATAGAAATAATGCAGTACAACACATCACGTACATGTAGCATACAAATACTCTGATCACATAACTCTGGTTACCTACTCAAGGTAAAGTATAGTGAGAAGACTCACCTGGTAAGCAGAAAGCAGATATCCCCACACCTGAATCTCGAACTCGCCACCGCCTAACACGTAAGGCAAATACTCTCATGAATATAACTCTCGAGACTAGAATAAATCCTCTCATAACACCCTCTTATGGGTAAAAGACTATTTTATCTCTCTCTTGGCCCAAAGGCCACATCGCTGACCAAACCCGAAAAGTCAACGGCTAACCCTTGGTCGAAATCAAAGTCCTCAGTCTAAGTCAACCCCTGACTGACCTTACTCGCCGAATCAACCCTGTGACTCGTCGCATAATCAGAACTTCACTCAATCTGCGACCTAACTCGTCGAGTCACCCCGAGACTCGCTGAGTCCAACAACTCTGAGTCCACCCGCACACGACTCACCGAGTCATCCCTCGACTCACCGATTCTCGACTCGACCAGAGAATATTTGGGACCCTTTGACAAGACTCGCCGAGTCCAAATGGACTCGTCGAGTCCAAGGCTATCTTCAACCTACTCGCCGAGTTGTTCTTCCAACTCATCGAGTTCCAGGCCATCTTCAAGCAACTCATCGAGTCTCCCCATGTGACTAGTCGAGTACCACCGGTCTGAATCCATACAGAAGCATCTCAGGCCATGCAATTGATCCAAAACATAGATCTAGTCTCCTACCACTCATCCATCACGTAAAGTGGCAAACTTTACATGAATCCAAAGAGATCTAAGCCGTTTTCACATTGCGGCTAGGGTTTGGGACATGTAAGCTTCACTAAACACTCCAACACAGGGACTTTCATGCTCTCTGATTCATCTCCCTTCCAGATCTGAGGTAGAAACCTCAGATCTAACCTCTAGACTTCCCATTTCATCCATACACAATTTCTCACAACCCCAAAATGAAGAAACAACATAACAATAGGTCAATAACGAGATATTACCTCTAAGTGATGCCCCAACTACAATGCAATTCGAATCCAAGTAAAGCCCCTTGCTCCAAGCCTTCAATCTTCCCAAAATTCCTTCAACCATTACTTCTCCAAGCTCCAATCCACTCAACAATGGTGCTTCTCCGTGATTTAGGGTTTTCTGGGGCTCAAGGGGTGATAAAGAGGCTGAGAGGAAAACATAGTGATCTTTAAATAAGGCTCAACCCCGAGAATTAGAGTTTTCTCCACTCAGCGCCTACTCGCCGAGTCCATTACCCTGACTCGCCGAGTCGGCCACTTAACACGCGACCAAGTCGCGACTCTACTCGCCAAGTCACTCTTTCTCAATTTACTCTTTTAGCCCTTCAACTCTACTCTTGATATTTTGGGATGTTACAATTCTCCCCCACTTAAATTAGGCTTCGCCCTCGAAGCCTACAGCAACTCAACTCCAGAGATACTCCCACAACGTGCCACCTGGCCTTAATCAGACCAGATCTCACAAGGCATACCCATCGAAACTCGAACACACTTTTCCTTTCCTTACGGTGTCCTGACCACTGTCTCGAACCGGGCACCGGATGTACCCTCTGATAACCACACTCAACGATCCGAGAATTACCCATGAAACATCACTCACCCAAATCTCAATAATCACTCAACCCATAAGGGTTAGAAGCCATGAACCATCGGATCTCCGATCCGAATCCCATTCTATCCAATCCGTGACGACAGAAAGGCCCACTCTTCAATCCCAGAGCAACTCTCATGAGTCCTCTTCTTGCAATCAAGCACCCAAGCCGCACCAACCTTCGCACTCTCGAGTTAGGAGAACCCGTCGCACTGATGACATCTCTAGCATCCCCAGGAGACACCACCACTACACACACGACCCTTGATCAGAATCAAGCTGGGAGTCCCAGACTCCATCCTTACATCCATCCTGAGACTCTTGGCTCTACACCCGCGGAATCCCTTCCGCATCCTTAGCAGACATCCCATCATAATGTCATTCCATACCACTATCACAGACACAATGTTCGACCATCATACTCCAAATCATCCATTCTCACTACAACTTCCACTTCCGCAAATCGACACTTTCCTCAGCAAATGAGGGTCCGACACTTCCTCCCATACAACAGCACAAAGGGTGGCATACTAATGCACTAATGATGGCTGTTGAAATAGGATAACTCAACCAAGGATAAATACATGCCGCAACACCCTCCTAAATCTTATACACATGCCCGAAGCATGTCTTTGAGCGTCTGAATCGTTCACTCCCTCTGAGGTGTCCTCAGACATCATCATGATAGGCTCTAGCTCATCTCATATCCCTCTTCGAGACTGATCACCAGGTCAGCTTTTGACTCCACAGCTGAGCCTCCAAAGGTCACCCAAATCATGATCCAAATATCCCACTAACTTCCTCCCCGTGACCACTATCCTGGCCTCGTGACACGCAAGTCACGAAATTATCTTTTCCTTATGCAAGAAAGTACAATCCAATCGAGGATCGTCTCCACTCTGATCTCTGGTTTCTGCTGCGCATATCCCTTGCGCATCTCACCACATTCCCCGACAGAGACGGGGACCCCAGTCTCGCCCCCGGTCCAACATCCAGGCTCCAAAAACTCAATACTAGGGCTACTCAAGCCCAAAACTCTTCCACATCATACACTGATCGGAGAACATTCCATCATCACACTCTATTGCCATCTAGTGAGCACTACGGCTCCCCACGGTATCACAACACCCTCTGACTAGTGAGTACTACGGCTCCCCGCAGTATCACAACACCCTCTGACTAATGAGTACTACGGCTCCCCGCAGTATCACAACACCCTCTGACTAGTGAGTACTATGGCTCCCCGCAGTATAACAACACCCTCTAACTAGTGAGTACTACGGCTCCCCGCAGTATCACAACACCCTCTGACTAGTGAGTACTACGGCTCCCCGAAGTATCACAACACCCTCTGACTCCACTAGTTTGTGCTCCACAGACTATCATAGGTGGCTACCCATACTCGTCTCGAATATTCATCACAGACTCTGGAGGCAATCGTCATAACAGATGCCCACCCTTGCGAAGATCCACTCTCCCAAGTAATCTCCCTGGATGCCCATACTCGAAGGCTCTCACTAGATCCATAGATACCTGATATACCACAAGTCGTCTCAACTCAAGATTCACAAATAACTTTGAAATAAAGATATCAATACCCGTATACCTCGGAACACCCCCACCGAACATCACAAGATCCTGCCACAACCACAGATCTCCTGCTCCAAGCACCATATAGATGCAATAATACATTCCCTCTGAACCCCATAACTAGATCTTCATTTTTCCCAAGTTGCAACTTCGGTGTATTCAATTTCTCAATTGCAATACGAAGAAACACTAACGCTACGAAATACGCTGATAATTCTCTGAAACCCCCTTTTTTTCCCGCCGTTCAAAATCCAAACAAGGATACGCATACTGACCCGGGAGTTGGCTGCCCAATCATTCTTTATCTACTTGCACCAACACTGACCAATACCAGATTCCTGACTAATAAACACCTGTCGTGGAGACATTCATCCTTCTCAAACAAGTACTTCCCGCATTAACTCACTCTGACCCCTTTCCTCGATCACCGACATCTCTGGTCTCATGATTTCTTACCGCATATATCTATACTCCACTTATAACTGCTCTTGACAAATCTCTGCTTTCTTACATATGGCACCTGGTTCTCCCCCACTTAGGGTTCGAACCATCACCAAATAGCACGCAACTAACCCAAAACTATATTCTTCAGCAAAATCACACCTGCCCCCGGAAAGTGCTACACAACGCCCGATAATCCCCCCTTAAGGAAACGAATCGACTTCATATACTCTGAACCTATGGTGAACTCCTCAAGAACTTCTCGTCACGTCTGCCTCTAGTCGTTCCAAATCTCGTACCAATTTAGTACCAAACAACTCAACTGCTCGATAACATCCCTGGCTCATAGACTGAACCATAAAATCATCGTACCCCTCACCTCAACTCATTAACCAACGCTCCAACACCGGGATCATCCCAAGAACAGGAACCCACTCCCAAATTCAACACCCCATGGATAGAAAACTCTCGGCACCGCTGAACTCGACTGAACTCCCCGCTGATACCACTACCGTACACCCGGCTAAACTCAATTAGGTATAGCGTTGCCCTCGACTATCCCAGTCTCAACTGACTATCTGCTCATGATAGATCACTGGCTCGCGACACACATGCTACCTGATACTCTGGTGGGACATCATCATCAATGACGACCCGCAGGGTTTACCCCTAAACTCAAAACCAAAACATCATGCTTCTCATACTTTTCACACGAGCATAATCAGTACCTCCCAGATCATAGGAGGTGACATCTCCTTTATCGACTGATCGCCCAACTCAGATCGAAATTCTCCCTTCTCACTGACTCCTTACTAAAATACTCTGAGGGGCTCTCGATCTCCCTCTCAAGGGACGCCTCTTTGAACTTACTCGTGACCGAATAACCGGAGAACCACAAACATCATTCACTACGAACCATGGTACTCATTCCATGACATCTCTTCTCAATATGCCCCGGTGTATGGTACCCTAACCATAACATCACTCCCCAATCCGCTCTGATGTACGGTACCCGGACCATAACATCACTCCTCAATCTGCTCTGATGTATGGTACCCGAACCATAACATCACTCCTCAATCTGCCCTAATGTATGGTACCCGAACCATAACATCACTCCTCGATCCACTCCGATGTATGGTACTCAAACCATAACATCACTCCTCAATTTGCTCCTTAGAACCTTCAGAATACTCCCTGTATCAAGTATGGGTCCTCTGCTTTCAGTAGTACGGGACCATACTACCTGCCACATCTACCCATACTTTCCACACGGACCATCCCAGAGCTTCTAAATAGCTGCTCGACCTGCTCTTTCACCAATCCCATCGCGCGTGCTTGCTCCCCAGCGAAATTCTCTATTCTACAAGCGCACTCATCTGGATAGGGTTACTCCCTAGGCTCTTCCGTTGTCCTCCCACTTCTTTGCTATCAGCTGCTGAAGAGCTCCTAATGATGCCAGCTATCTACCTCCTGAATATCGTCATATTCACTTGGTAGCTGACTCCCATCATCGAGAGTTCCACAAAGCACAAAGCAAGCAGCATTCGAGCATCAAAGAATACATAGGACTCCCTCTATGTGATAACTCCACCTTCTTGGCTCATCCTCGAAAGTACCACCAAACTCTGTAACTCTACCCCTCATGGGTTCTAACTGGATACTCTCACTCATCACATACACAAAAGCATAACACCTATAACAACGAGTCCTAGGCTAAGGCATCACAAATCAGGCCACTCTACTCCTAACATATGAAAAACCTAGCCTGTCTCTAGCATGCAACAAGATCTCATAAAGTGCATCATACATATCTCATAACACAAAAAAAATAAGGGTATTTTGGAAATCACCGTTCGGGCTCTAGCTGATTGTACACACTGCTCCTTCTTGCTTTCTCTTCGAACTTTTATTCATTTTTAGAAAATTATTTCCTTAAAACTTTTCTTACTTCCTCAGTTTGAGTCCAAATTTACCCGAAGGCGCATCCGAATCCCTCAAACCAAGGCTCTGATACCAACTTGTAACACCGTAAATTTCAAGACAAAATTTTCATTTAAAATAATCATTTTATTCTTAGAAACACTTATTTAAAATCTCATTCATAGTCGATTTACAAAACATGACTCCATTTTCACTTGCATAGAAAACCAAGATCCTCCAAAATATGACTCTTTCTCTGGTGTGTACAATCAAGTCGGTGCCGTCCCGTGATACTGAAAGAAACCTGAAAAAAACATCACACAAAACACTGTAAGCACGAAGTTTAGTGAGTTCCCCAAAATACCACACATAACACATATTAGCCACTCGAGGCTATAACTCTATGGGTCCGTGCACCCAAACTCTGTGAACCCTCAGGTTCTAACTCTGGGAACCTTCCGGTTCCAACTCTATAAACATGCACAACATAAATCACATAGAAATAATGCAGTACAACACATCACGTACATATAGCATACAAATACTCTGATCACATAACTCTGGTTACCTACTCAAGGTAAAGTATAGTGAGAAGACTCACCTGGCAAGCAGAAAGCAGATATCCCCACACCTGAGTCACGAACTCGCCACCGCCTAACACGTAAGGCAAATACTCTCATGAATATAACTCTCGAGACTAGAATAAATCCTCTCATAACACCCTCTTATGGGTAAAAGACTATTTTATCTCTCTCTTGGCCCAAAGGCCACACCGCTGACCAAACCCGAAAAGTCAACGGCCAACCCTTGGTCGAAATCAAAGTCCTCAATCTAAGTCAACCCCTGACTGACCCTACTCGCCGAATCAACCCTGTGACTCGTCGAGTTCCCATAATCAGAACTTCACTCAATCTGCGACCTAACTCACCGAGTCACCCCGAGACTCGCCGAGTCCAACAACTCTGAGTCCACCCGCACACGACTCACCGAGTAATCCCTCGACTCACCGATTCTCGACTCAACCAGAGAATATTTGGGACCCTTCTACAAGACTCACCGAGTCCAAATGGACTCGTCGAGTCTAAGGCTATCTTCAACCTACTGGCCGAGTTGTTCTTCCAACTCGTCGAGTTCCAGGCCATCTTCAAGCAACTCGTCGAGTCGCCCCATGTGACTCGACTCGACGAGTACCACCGGTCTGAATCAATACAAAAGCATCTCAGGCCATGCAATTGATCCAAAACATAGATTTAGTCTCCTACCACTCATCCGTCATGTAAAGTGGCAAACTTTACGTGAATCCAAAGAGATCTAAGCCGTTTGCACATTGGGGCTAGGGTTTGGGACATGTAAGCTTCACTAAACACTCCAACACATGGACTTTCATGCTCTTTGATTCATCTCCCTTCCAGATCTGAGGTAGCAACCTCAGATCTAACCTCTAGACTTCCCATTTCATTCATAGACAATTTCTCACAACCCCAAAATGAAGAAACAACATAACAATAGGTCAATAACGAGATATTACCTCTAAGTGATGCTCAACTGCAATGCAATTCGAATCCAAGCAAAGCCCCTTGCTCCAAGCCTTCAATCTTCCCAAAATTCGTTCAACCATTACTTCTCCAAGCTCCAATCCGCTCAACAATGGTGCTTCTCCGTGATTTAGGGTTTTCTGGGGCTCAAGGGGTGATAAAGAGGCTGGGAGGAAAACATAGTGATCTTTAAATAAGGCTCAACCCCGAGAATTAGGGTTTTCTCCACTCAGCGCCTACTCGCCGAGTCCATTACCCTGACTCGCTGAGTCGGCCACTTAACACGCGACCAAGTCGCGACTCTACTCGCCGAGTCCGCACATGGACTTGCCGAGTCACTCTTTCCTAATTTACTCTTTTAGCCATTCAACTCTACTCTTGATATTTTGGGATGTTACATCTGGTATTTTATGCTACTAATTCTTTTGGATGACTATGTATTTGATAATTTGGTTTGTGAAGCCTTATTTTTGGTAAACTAGAAATGAAAAATTTGGTCTCTAGTTTGAGACGTTACAATTTGGAATCAGAGCCTTGGTTTAAGGGATTTGGATGAACCGTCAGGTGATTCGAAACTCAAAATAAGAATCTAAGAAATTTTTTAAGAACTTAACAAAGAAATGAAGACTTTTACAGGATAAAAACCTAGAGAAGTAATGTGTACAATTAACCAGCACTCAAGCGGTAGTTTCACAAAATGTCTCAATTTATATTATCAGTAGTGAAGAGCATATATATCTATATTATGAGCAGATAGAATTGCATGCTAGCTAGTTATAGGCTAAGAAACTTATAGAAATAATGTGGTAATGCTGCCTGATGTGTAATGCCTTAGCCTAGGGATTCATTCTTATGAGATTGAATCGGTCATTACCATTCACTTGGTGTATGCTACAGAGTTGTACAAGGTTATAATTTTATAGCCTTAGAATGGCTGATTCAGCCTGTTTTCATGTTCCTTGTTTGGTTGTGCATTTGATGTAGGATCAATTATATGAATGTCTATCGAGTCTCGTATTATGTACAATTAGAATATGCGAAGCAAATAGCGAGGGCAACAAAGATCTTATGAGGCTGAGCAGTGTTGTTGGGTAGTCTAGATTCAGTATCTAGGTGCTTAGTTGTGGTTCTATGGAACCAACAGGGCGAGTCCATATCTGATTTTAGGAGATAGAGTATTTGACACTTGGGGTTTTGAGGGGACAACTCGAGACAAATACGGGTTAATGAAGAAGGTAGTATTGGGCCCGTACTAATGAAAGCACTAGATCCGAACGCAGCTCAAGAAGTAACCTCAAGGAACTAAAGAGCATGTAGGAGTGTGTAGGTGTCGGTATACGCGCTTTAGCCTGATATTTGATGATTTTATTATATGTTTCAGTATGGTGGTTACCTAAGGTTCAGGCTCTAGTGACCTCGATAGGAGGAGTCCTAGCAATGATGAGATCTATAAGATTGTTGCCGCGGAGGTGGCCGCATCAATTAGAGAGGGTATTCTAGAGATGTTTGGGTCAATCAAGACTATACTGATTGAGACTTTTGACAAGCACTATGCTTCTGTCATTGAGTCTGCTGCTACCACAACCACTGCAGCTGTTGCTGCTGCGAGACCACATGGGGTGATTCGTTGTGGTATCTGGAGTTCACCAACATAAAGCCAGCCGAGTTTGATGGGACCCAAGATCGGATTGCTGCTATGAGATGGATCCCTTATGTTGAGGGATCTTTGTATACATGCTCCTGTCTAAATCTAAGGTTCATTACTTGGAATTTTCACTGAACTTTAGTTCTAAGTTGGATTATTAGTTTGATATTTCTTTTTTATCAGTAGAAAAGGATCTAGAGGCTGGAACTCGTAAAGGAGAGAAAGCAAAAGCAGGGACTGCAAGTTTTCTTATTCAGTGTTCTTTTGGAATTATATTTTAGGTAACAGTTTAACATGGTTGATTTTATTGAGCTTTTTGGATGCATTCTTACAGAAAATCAATGGACCATTTAAGAAGATCAATTGCATTTGTTCATGAATTGTTTGTTTAAACATACTATATTTTTTAAGAATTTATTTCATTTTATGATATTTTTATCAGAATATGTATAATTGTATTAAAATGTATAAGACTATTATTCTGTAAGAATATTTATGAATCAAAATTCCAATGTTGGTGAATATACAAGGATCTTGTTATTTTTCAACTAATGGTTCAAGAATGTTGTCTTTCTTGAAGAATTCCGTTTAATCAAAATATCTATTCTGTTAAAAATATGTATCCTAACATTCTTATAAAATATCATTATGATAGAATAAAATCGGATAGAATTAAAAATTACGTTAGAGTTAAAATTGAATTATTTAAAAAATCATAATTTTTAAATCAAGAGAATTAATTATCCTCAAAAATATAGAATTTTCCATTTTTAAATTTATCTCAATGGACTAAAATACCTTTATAATGAAATTATATAATATTTTTCAATTATCTTTAATTTAATAATATATATTATTAACTTTTTTAAAATAAATAAAATGATTGGCTCACAATGATTCCTACATTTACATAATAATTAGTTAGAATAGAATTAACTTTTTTAAGATGATAACATTGTTTCCCATGGAAATTTACCATGCATTCACAAGTTTTTGCCAATTTTTTATCTTCAGACACACATGATAAATTAAATCGTAACCATCAACTACTAATATTCATATGGTTTATGTTTTACAATGACCATTATTTATTTTAGACACATACAAAAAGTTAAACCTTAAACCATGACCATTAATTATTTATAGTCACATGCTTTTTTATCATTATTATTGTTACTACTAAACACATAACCAATTCAACTATTCCTATACAATACTTACACTCATAAGTTATTATCTTTTTTAGCATGGCAATTGTTTACGTTTAAACACACATAAGAAATTTAACTATGCCCATTACTAGTAATAGTCATACGTTTTTTGTTTTAGAATTATCATTGTTTACTTTTAGATACACATTAAAACTTAAACCGCCACCATAAACTTATAATCGAAGGTTTTTTTTTCTTAAATTGTGACCATAAAAAATTTATAGTCATGCGGTGTTTTATCTTAACACGTGATCATACTTTATATGTTTTTCTTCTTTTATCATTAGAATTGTTAATTTTTAGAAACACAAAATCAAATACACTATGACCATACAATACTTACACTCACAAATTTGTTCTTTTTAAAATGAAAATTGTTTATGTTTAGACTCTCGTAAGAAATTAAACATTGACGATAAAATACTTGTAAGTTGAAGATAATGCTACATGTAAACATGGTTTATCTCAATCAATTTAATTATTTTCCTTATCTCTCCTTAGAACCTTACACCCACCCATATACCTTGAAGAAAATCGTTATATGCACATAGAAGAGAAGAGATCAATTGACATTAATGGTAAAAATAAGAACAACTATGCAAATTGTTTTCCCCCTATTAAAGTGCCCCATGTAAAATCCCCTTTGTGAATTCAATTGATCATATCTGTAAGGCAATCAAATAGAATTATATTCTTTGATATTTCTTTATCCCAATTTCTCTTTAGGCCTTTTTATCAATTGTAAACTCATTGCTTTTTTATCAATTGTAAACTCATTGAAAATTTAATGGCATCAGATGAAGAACAAATGAACAGAGAATTCACACCAGTGTTATCTTTTTAATTGTCAATGAGATGTAACTTTTGACCTCTTCTTTGCTTCACTATAAAGAATCACTCCCATTATTGTAATGATGAACCCACAAATTCCAATAACTATCACCGGATTATTAAAAATTAACATCTTTTCCAAACTTCAAAATCCATCAGAGTGAAAATTATATAACAGTAGTAGCTTGCAAAATCCTTCAAAAATAAACATTGGTCAACACCATTGAGCCACCTGTGAAATCAATCTGCAAAACCCAAAATTGAAGATGCAGAGATCTCAAAAACACATGTGATGATAACTATCAAAAACAAAAATGAGAAATTGAAACATGTATGATAAACATAAAGACAATCAGTGGAGAAACCTATAATGATAAACTATAACAGATAACCCAATTGAACCAAAATGGTATCGTTTCTTCTTACTGGACCATGAAATAAAAATAAATGTAAATTACATTTGTCGTAAAATATACCGACAACATGTAGTTGACATAAACTTTCATAAGACTGTGAAAAAGTTTTCGTTTCCCGCCGAAGTAGTGTCGACGACATGTCGTCTGCATAACGTTTCCGTTCAAACTAAATTGGTCAAAGTTGCAAAAGCTATGCCGACAACATGTGGTTGGTATAGTCATGCTTGTAGCGACGACTTCTGTCGTCGGGATAGGTGTCGTCCCCATAGATAATTATTCTTGGAATGAACCAACAAAAAATATACAGAGTGAAAATGTTAATATTGCTTAACGAAGCAATCGCTGTAGTTGAGGTATGTATCAAACGCTACTATTATATATTGGATAAACTTCCTAGAGTACATGAACATAATTAATTGATTAAAACAAAACTTAGAAATCTGAACTACAAGAAGAAATAGAACAAGCTAAAAAGTGCTTCTATTCTATATATGTCAAACCCTTGATCAACTAGTCACTAACTAATTGGTTATATATAGCACTTGTTACTAGTAGAGAAACCACTTGAAATCTCACTAGAAGAATCACACAGAAAACTAGATTTCCATGCATCTTGCAAACCCAGTGGCAAACTCATGAAAGGGTACCCCCCACTAGATGATCTCCCCCATTGGTCCTCGAAATGCGTATTGATTACACTCTCAGTGGCACCCTTCATCATTATCAAACCACCCCTTCCTTCTTGATCTTGAACACCATGGATAGAGTTTTCTTCCATTTCCACGGGTAAAGTAGTAATTGAGAAGCAACCGCCATTTATGTAACATTGTTGATGGTCATGGTGCAACCCATTAGTAATGTAGTCCAAACCCTCTGGCTTATCAAAATCTCCAAATATCGGATTAGGTATGTTAACTAGCAAAGATGACGCATCGATTGTTGATGACTTAGAACCGTAATTAGGTTCTTGAAACAAAAAGGGATAACTTGTTGCATAATTTAGGTGCTCACCGCTAGAAATGGAATTTTGTGGGTGTTTGTTGGTGGTCGTTGTAAGTGTAGGGGGTGTTGGATTAATATTAAAGGGTTTGTAAAGAGACATGTTGTTACTTCCGGTATGGTTAGGAGAGAAGTTAGTGATCGATGAATGTTGTAAGTCATTGCTAGAAATGCCATGTTGAGTTAGGATGTTGCAGTCAGAAGGTGTTTCTTGCAAGATTGGAGATACCCATGAATGAGAGAGGGTTCTTTGTGCAGTCGAGCTTGCTTTCTTGAATATTCTACAGATTGCCCATGAGTCCTGCATATTTCGCAGATAATAATTAGCTTAGTAATTAAATGACGTATATGAAGATATATATAGCTAACGTTTTACATTATACAATGTATCATGGGTTCGAATCTCAACAACCATCTTGTGACAATGTCCAAGAAAAGGATTTCATACATGAACAATTCCTTCTCAGTTGGTTTACGTGAAGCCAACTTGAGCCTTGATGCACACAAAGGTCACACTTTTTTTTCACCTAGACCGATGTCTAAAACAAAAGTTGCTCATTTGAAATTTCAATATACACGATGTAGTAGTCATTTAGAGTGGAACACCGAGCGAGTCTCGCATACAACCCTACCGTTGGTTTCTTGATCCAAGTGTACACGAGGTTTTTATCAAGATAGTCGGTGAAGAATAATTACTGATTATTTATTATCTATTAGCCTACTTTTTTTCCCATGTTCTAAGAAGCTAATAACACATTGCACATACGATCTACTTTGAGGACATGAAGGACTTACATTGGCAGGAATAGTTTTCTCAAGAAAACGTTTGTTGGGGGCAGTATGATCGGTAAGGGAAGGCAACCGGAACTCATGCATCATCCAGTCGGTTTTAATACCCTTTGCAGCTCTCCCTTTATAGAACACAAGTGACTTCTTCAAACCGATACATTTTGAACCCTCAGAGGCATAGATCGGCCGGTCTGTACCTGTGGCTTTCCAGAATCCAGCTCCTGTCACACGGTTTGGCCGAGCACTGTTACGATATTTCCTGTCCCTCGGACAGTAGAAGTACCATTCTTTCTCTCCCGTCATAGCCAACTCTAAAGTTGATTAAAAGAAATAAAGACATAAGCTTGTTAACTTCCATGCAGAAAAGAGAGTACAAATCTTGCAAAAACACAAAAAAAGAAAATCTTGAAATCATGCGATAAAAACAAGAATATGAATCATACTTGGAAGATCCCAGGGATCATGTTTATAGATATCTAATTGCTTGATGAGTTCAATGGAGAGTGGCCTTTGTTGTATCTTCCTCTTTAAGTAAAACCCAACAAGCTCCTCGTCGGTGGGATGAAACCGAAAACCTGGCAACATGATTTCCTCTATTTTATCACCATTCTCACTTCTCTCTTCCATTATCGTACCTACTTTAGCTCTAACTCTTACTCAAAAACAGAAAGAAAGAATATATACAGCAGCTAGCTTTTTACTTAGATCTGGAAACCCAAAAACAAAACTGATATCTAACCAAACTACTTAACTAAAGAAAACCCATTAAATGATACCATAAAAAAGTACGTACAAGTGATCGGAGTAAAACAGACGAGATGAAGAGAAAACTAGGTTTTCTTGTTTTAGCTAGCTAGGGTTAAGTGAGAAAGAAGCATGAAGGAAAGGAGATGAAAGTGAATGGTAAGTTTAGTTAATTTGAAGAGGAAGATATGCTTCCTCAATAGGGTTCTGCCTCCGAAGGATCAGCCGTTTTTTCAGGTGACCTTAAAGAAGAGCTGGTTTTTGCAAGGATCTCGCTGTATTAACCCCAAAAATAGTACGTTAGAGAGAGAAACTAAAGATATTATTTAACATAATGCTTTCAAAAGTAAAAGAAAGAAGAAAAAACAACTACCGAGAAAGACTCTCACTAAGTCAATAATCGAATTGTTTATCTATTTTTCCTTCAAGAAAAAAGATTAGTTAATAAATTTGGAAAACCATTAAGGTAAAACTTTTATCCATATTATCCATTTAATTAATACATTTTAACTATTTATATAAAATTAATATATGTTGTTTTTTGAATAATCAACTAAAGTATTTCTTGTTATTAATTCGATGGACCAGTATTAATTAATACCAATTTCCTTTTTACCATGTGATTAATGAGAATCCTATTAACTTGATTTAAGAATAGATAGAGTCAAAAGGATTTAGCCCAACTGTATGAGGAGGTGACAATATCAGAAAGTTTTTAGATCGATATCCTTCAACCAAAGATTGGGAATTTAAGTCTTACGTGTGACATGAAATGCGTATGTGAGTTGGTCATTCTAATGAAAAAAAGAACTAGATTCTAAAACTAAAGCCAGCTATAAAAGAATCTAACATTTGAAAATCTTAGTTAGTGATTCGCTAAACCCTAAACTAAAGACAAGTGACAAAAATATCAAAATTTTGAAAATGTCACTTATTTACTCCACACTTCGGGTGTTTTGGAAAGCCATCAACTACGCTAGTCTATTGAAACTAAAGGAGAACAGTAATGCTTAGCATGTTCAATTGGATTAAAAATAAGGTCCAATCATGTAAATTTGATTGGTCTATAGGGTGTATCTTTCCTAGCTTGTGTTTTTTCTTGTAATCGGAATTAGGCTTCTCGATTAAGTTTCTTTTTCTATTTTGTGCTAATAATATTTGCTCGTCGTTAAAAAAACCAATAACAAGTACATATTGCTATAGCTCAAAAATAGAAATTTTTGAATTTGAAAACTAAACAAGCTATCTTTTTGAAAACCATGAAAATCTTATTAATTTCTTGGTCTTTTGGGAGAAAAAGACTCTTATATTTCGAACTTTAATGCATCTATCCATGCAACCCTTTTTGGGGGTAGTTTATTAATTCCAAATTGATGAATCTCAAGGGATTAGTTTGGTTTGTTGGGATCATGATCGATCTCTATTATTAACTATTTCTTAATAACTAAAATTTCTCATTTAATTTCAATATATCGATGCATGAAAGTAATAAATGTTATTTACTTAAAATATAATCATGAGCAGATAAAGACAAACAAAATTCCAAGAAGAGGTGTTTAATGCGTTGTTTAATGAGCTTTCATTTGGGGTTTTTGAGTTATGTGTAAATGTGGACTTTGGAAACCGGCAAAAGCTCAAAATTATATATATTTAGCTGCCAAATTCTATGCACACACAGTCGAAATCTTGAGTTATAATAACCTTTAATTAATAACTTAATTATTCAAAGTATCGAATAATGCAGTTTCTATTCCATTCCTTCAAAGCTTCTATTCCACTGACCTGTCAGGATAATATGAATATCTTAAGGGCCATTTGGACCGCTAAAGATTCCCCCTACTGTCATACGCTATATGACTCCATACACCAGTCGATTTATTTAAAGATTCATTCAATGTGCTACTCCTTATCTCAAAGACTTACAAGATATATATTAGAATATCAAGTACATGCGGTGAATTACTATTTGGCCCTATCTTTCTTCACCTTATTTGTTTAACAAGACTAGGGTTAGGGTTTGGTAATATATGTATAAGATATTAGATGTACAGCAGAGCCTATGTATGTATGCGCTAATTAATTGCTATGAAGAGTGTACAAGATTTAATTTTTGACATATGCGTACACCATGCATGTTGGTCTTAAAACAAGTATGAGGATGTACTTAACAGAAATACATGTTAACAATGAGCATATATAACATCAACCACAAAGCAAATTAGATTTGTATATTAGTAAATCTAATATAAACCTTTCCTTTATTCTTTTTTGCTACCAATTTTTTTTTTTAAATGTTGAAGGGTAATCAAAAAACTAAAACCCAAAAAGAAACAAGGGAGGTAGTAAAAGAACTAGGAAATAGTTCGATTTAATCCGGAGTAGACCCATAAATTTTTTCAAAGAGAGACAAACACAAAACACTAAGGGGTGTTTGGTACAGAGAAATAAAAGCAGAGAAAATGATTTAATTCATTTTTCCTTGTTTGGTTAATAAAAAAAAGTAAGGAATTGCGAAATAAACCAATTCTTTTTCCATCCAAATAATTCTCTAAGAGAAAAGGGGAGAAAATGATCGCTACTCGATATCGTGCGTGGGTAGAGAATCATAAAAAAAAAAAAAAAAAAAAAAAGAGAATTCATCATCTCCCCGATTCGATCCACGATCCATGCAATTTCTGAGTTTTTTAAACGATCGCTACTGGATATCATGGAATCGACCCACGTAAGTGATCATAAGAATTCTCGTTTGCCCTACATATGCCTTGTTCCTCTTTGTATTGGAAACTTCCAAGTCATGGCTTCACTTTTCTTGGTCGATTTTGGCATCATCAATGCTCTTCTAGTTGAAGGTATGAGTACTTCATGTTTCTTTCTGATTCTACTTGTTGGTCGATTCTGTGTTAATTTGTTATGAATTTTGATTTTGAACTCTAATTCAAGAATATGTTAATCTTGCTATGAATTGCTTCTTGAATATTCTTATGTTGAAATCGATCTTGGTGGTTGAATCATGTAGATAAGTGTTCAATGATGATCAATTGCTATTTGTTCATTGTTTATGCTTGAGTTGAATGAACAAAAGCAATTTTTTTCTAATTTCAGATTTTTTTTCCCTCCAATTTGAACCATCATAAGAGCTTGATACCAGCTCGGAAAGATGCAATTTTTTTTCCCAGATTGCACTCCTCTGTCTTGTCTACATTTAAGCATCAAACAACAACTTAATTTGTTATGTTTTAGTTGAGTTATACAACCCCAAACAGGGGCTGTTATGATTGTTGCATAATAATTCTTCACTTTTTATAATTTTTGTCAAACTTTGAACCATTATAAAAGCTTCATAGCAACTCGGAATGATATAATTTTTTTTCCAGATTGCACTCCTCTGTCTTGTCTACGTTTTAACATCAAACAACAACTTAATTGGTTATGTTTTGGTTGAGTTATACAGCCCCAAACAGTGGCTATTATGATTGTTGCATAATAATTTTGCACTTTTTATAAATTGTCAAACTTTGAACCATCATAAAAGCTTCATACCAACTTGGAATGATGCGATGTTTTTTCCAGATTTCACTCCTCTGGCTTGTCTATGTTTTAGCATCAAACAATAGTTTAATTGGTTATCTTTTGGTTGACTTATACAACCTCAAACAGGGGCTATTATGATTGTTTTATAATATTTTGTATTCATTATGGTATGATAATATTATGTTTAATGTTAGGATTGTAAAAATATTTTGTAGGCATGGCTGGACGAAACAAACACACATGGACTATTGAAGAAGATGCAAAGTTAATTGAAGCATTGTTGGAGTTACATGTATATGGAAAGTATAGTGGTGTCAATAACAGATTCAAACCCGGTTATTTAAAGGCAGTACAACAATTACTAGATGTAAGTCTTCCTAACTCGGGTTTGAAAGCAGAGCCTCATATTAAATTGAGGAGTGAAGACATCGAAAAACCATTTCAACATCGTGAACGACATGGTATACGGAACAAACATGAGTGGATTTGGCTGGGATACGGATAAATGCTATGTTACCGCCGATGCTGAAGTTTGGGATGAGTATATAAAGGTACTATAATGATTATGTTTGTAGTATTTTTTTGTGTCATTAAAACATATTGTAAATGAATAGTAACCAATTAATTTTGTGCCATTGTTGTAGAGTCATAAAGGTGTTGTATGTTCTTGCGTTAAACCATTTCCTGAATTCGATAACCTATGTAAAATCTTCGGTAAGGACAAAGCTACTGGTCATGGAGCTACTGACCTTGAAGAAGATGTGACTGAAGAGACACAAAGAAGCTCACATATTGATATGAAAAGGTTTGAAGATATTATTGAATAGATACAACAAATTGCTCGTGGCAATTGCTCTTATAGGGAAGCTATGAAAGAAATGAAAGAGACTTTCAAGGAGGTTGGTGAAAAACTTAATGTAACAATATACAATATAGGAATGCAAGAAAATAAGGAAGCATGTGATATGATAGATAAAGTTATCAAAGATATATAATGCATGCTAAATATCAATGTCAAACAGCGAATTAAGGCGATTGATATGTTTAGCAAAGATCAATTTTGCGCACGAACGTTTTTTAAGATGACAGAAGAAAAAAAGATTTGTTACATGGAAATGATTTTGGATGGCTCAATATCATGATTAGGTTATTTTAAGTTATGTTTGTTTTGTTTTTACGAATATTAAAGTTGACTCTTTGCACATTCTGTATTAGACATAGTTATGTTTTTTTAGTTGTTAGGAATATTGAATTATATTTTTTGCATATGCTACATTGGATATAGTTTTTGAATAGTATGATTGTCATATTTCTTTAAAATCTATTTGTATGTTATTCTTTCATATTAGAAATATGTTTTCCAATACAAGATATATAAAAAATAATATTAATTATTTACAAAATGAATTATTAAGTAACAATTAATATCAAAATAAAAAATTTTAAAAACATAAAAGATGCATATTTTGATTAATTAAGATATACATCATAATGCATTTTTATAAAAGAATGTTGTTTGAAAATGAATAAACAAGGTAAAAAAACTCATTTTCATTTCATTGATTAACACAACCCAACAAGAGAAATGATTCTTAAAAACATTTCTCTAGTGAATTCTTAGTTCTACCAAACAGGGGAGTCAATTCTCTTTCTCTGCATTTCCATTCTCTGCAACAATTCCATTTCTCTGTACCAAACGCACCCTAAACGGTACATAACTATAGTTCATACAAAATTAAGTCTAAAATTTATAAAATAAATTTTCATGAAATAAAACACTTCTCAATCACCTTTTGGGAATTTGTGGATCTATTCATCAAAACAACAAGAAATATTTTAAGAAATGCTAGCGAAAAGCTAGTGGTATGTTACAAAACAACCGACACTGTATCTACAATCCATTCCTCCTAAACTAACCAGAAGCCCTCCCATGTTCTAGATTTTAGCCAATAAAAAGCAAAGTTTACACATCTACAACAAGAGAAATAATACAAGTCACCTTGTTGTTAAAGACAATATGATTCCTATGATTTTAAAGAAACGACATACACATTCGTAATGACTGTTATCATCATTTTTTCTTTCTTCTTCAACCATCCATGCGTAGTCCCATAGCACCACTCGATTAAGGAGGCAGCATTGAGAGGAAACTAATTCCATTGGCCATTAATCATTACTCTAATTTCCTTGCCCGACGACCATTCCAGGAAGAGATGTTCAGTACTTTATTATTTACTATTACAAGTGGGACAAAGAGTCAAATATTACATCTAATATGGACCCCCGCTCTCCCCTTATGTCTAGATTACATCTAGTTGGTAGCCAACCTAGACTCAAATTTATCCTATAAGGTGATCACTGAAGCTTTATCAAGTGAGATTTCATTAATTATTCATCTAAAGGATGGGACTGTAATATATCCATCCTTAAATGAATCCTACTGCCAAGATTCAACTTATTGCTCTATAGTCCTAACAACTTTAAGGAAAAGGTTGTTCCGATTGAACCTATACCTGCCCACCTCGATATGAAGGTGAGAAATTTACTCCATAATGTTCTTATATGTGTCACATGATGTGTAATGTCAATGTATCCATCAGCCTCATATAACGCCCTTATGGCCTCCTTTCACAACCCATCTGACTCAGGACTATATCCCTACCACCATTTATCCAAAAGAGCCAAGTTAAAAGCGTTAAGGCTCCCAATATCCCTACCACCATCTACCTCCTATTATTAATGACCTTATCCTATGTCACCTAAGTGATCTTTTTGACATCAAAACTTCCATCCACAAAAAAATTATTCCGAATACTTTCAAGTTTTTTTTATCAATTTGGGTGGTGCTTTATACAATAAGCATCCTTGCAAATCTATGCTTAGTATTTTGATTGACAAGAAAGTCAAATAGAGGTATGAAAACAACAACAACAACAACAACAACAATCTAAGACTAACTCGTCTTCCACATCATAACCCACTACTACCAAACCAAAGTATGGTGTTACTAAAACAACTTTTGATGTCTTCATCAAAAGTTTTGTTCATTTTATAGATTGTGAAAGATTTTGGTGAAACGTGTTGTAAATGGAAATAAAATTTTGGCATAAATGTGAAGCCACATATATAGAAGATATTTTTGGAATTATGCTAATTAAAACATATTTCTTATAATGATAAATGAATTGGTGGACGTACTAGAAGTTATGAAAATGGATGATACCAAAATTTTCAAAGATTATGATACTTCACAACAAATAAATATGTATGTTAAGGTTTAGCTTTGGAGGGAATATTTGTACTTCAAAGAAAATAGTTGTTATCTATGTAAACTTCCTTGGATAGATTGAATGTTTTTATTGAAGTTACTCTAATACTATCAAAGCCATACCATGTTGTCACAAAACTCACACCACTCAACATCTACATCAAAGAAATACAGCATCGTCTAAACTTCCTGAAGACAACTCTTTCAAAGGTTGATACGGATAATCAAACTACTCAAGAATGTGCATTAAAATTTATTGATGCCTTAATAATCAATGTCAAGTTTAAATGACAGTGTGACAGAATGCAAAGGATAATTCTTCTTATGTTATCAAGGAATTGTTTTCCGCATATAGATATGAGAAAATAAAATAGAAAAAAGAAGGTGGAACATTTGGTGGAGTGAAATTGAAGATATCTTTGAATAATATATACATTTTTATACATATATTTTGTAACAACCCAAAGTTGTTCATCGCCAAAACCCGTTCTACCCGAAAAATTCGCCGTTATCAAATTCGTTCCGTTTTCACTTTGGGTTAAATTATTTAAACTTATATGTTTATTATAATTTAATGAGTGTCTAAACCACTCAGGAACTCATGCAACTAGCCCAAAATATTTATTTCATAAGTTTTAGAAACGTCCCCGCCGGGTGACGGAAACTTAATCGGGTGCGACTTAAAGCCTCGTTTAATGCCAGTATCGGGTAGAATTCCACCGTATCCAAGTTTTAGGACCTATATAAACGTGTTTAAGCACTCATTTGAAGATTTTTCTTCCTCTCTCTACTCTCTCTCTAACCTCTCTCCTAAATCCAAGATTAAGGGTCCAAAACTCAAATTTAAGGCCTCAAATCTCTAAGGTACTTTCCCTAGCTTGTTATGTAACCTTCTTAGCCTTCAAATTCAAGTTCAAAGCATAAATTAGGACCGTATTCATGAGTTTACGGCCATAGAACCATCCTAGGCCGTAAACTCATATAACATGGGTTTTGGAGCACAAAAACCCTTCCTAAACACTATTGGACCTTAGATATGGCTAGATGGCATTATGGAAATGACTTGTAACATTTTGAACTTGGATTTTGAGACATTTGAAGGAGTTTACGGCCAAGGCACAAGCTTGGGCCGTAAACTCATGTAAATGGGATTTTTAATCCCTAAAACCCTTCCTAAACACAAATGGACTTAGATATGGCTTAATGGTTTCATGAAAAAGACTTATAACATTTAAAACATGGTTTTTGGATGGATTTGAAGGAGTTTACGACCAAGGCACAAGCTTGGGCCGTAAACTCATATTTATGGGGTATTCTTGACCTTAAACCCTTACAAATCACTAATATGGCTTGGATATGAATTATAGAATATTGGTATTAGCATTTGGACACTTGAAACATAATTTTTGAGGGATTATTGTGAGTTTACGGCCAAGGCTTGTGCTTGGGCTGTAAACTCCATGAAACATGGTGCAAATTCATTTCTAAGGTGTTAGAAAGCCATCCAACACCACCAAAAGCCTTGGAATAAATCATAGGACCAAGCAAAAATAGTTTAAGGGCCTTAAACACATCAAAACCCTTTCATTTAAGAGTTTACGGCCATAGCATGTGTCCCATGGCCGTAAACTCCAAAAACCTCTTCAAAACTTCAAGCAAATGCATGTAAGGCCTTGAAACAATTTTAGCAATCACATGTGATTAGTTTGGAATCCAAAAACACAACTTTTCATGGGTTTATAGGAGTTTAAGGCCATGAGACCATGCTAGGCCGTAAACTCCCTAAAATGTGTCATTTTGGTGTTTAAAATTTATTCCAAACCCTTAAACCAAATCTAGAAATTGTCCCCTAAGTGTTTGAAGTCCAAATTGCACCATAAACCACCCACCATGAGTTTACGGCCGTAAACTCATGGGGAATGGGTGTTTAGGCTGTAAACACCATTTAGAAGTTTACTCTTGGGGAGTAAACTCATTTCCTAAGTCCCTCGCATCATTACATGTCCTTAAACGCCACCCGGGTCCCTCCAAACACATGTATCGGGGTGTTTTCGCGACTAGAAGTAATTGTCCTTATCAAGTAATCAATCTAGGTCCTAATTAGATACAAATGTGTATCTTTACATTATACCTAGGAACATCGTGTGTTTGCAAGCCCCGGACCAACACCTAGCATCCAAATCGTCACATTTCTCGTCCGGTGAGTTCATACCCCTACGCCTTTTTCCGTGTTTTTCAATGTTTTCAGGGGGGGGAATACAAGCAAACTATAACTGTTTTCAAATCATAACATTGATATGTTTCAAATATATCTGACAAACTTATAAACTCTTTTACTCCTTATGTATTATGCTGAGCATAAGGAATGATTTATCAATTACAACTAAATGTATTTTAGTTAAGGAAATAATCAAACTAATCAAATTATTATGGGAATAATTTGGGGTTCTTTACTGTTCGTTTTATCATGTATTGATATCTATATAAAGTTATTAGATAAACTATGTTTGATTTAGTTTATCTCCGTACCATTTGAATGTATTGTCAGATAGTTTCATTGTATGTATTTATATTCGCTGTATTACGTTTCATAATCTTCTGTATGTTGATATCGTATGAGAACCTTGTGAATAGTTTAGTACTAGTTTGTGAGATAGTCACTACCCTTTATGGATGATCAGTAAATCCTCCCCGGAAGTGTAACCAGAGTCTCCTGGAGGGAGAGCGAGGAATTTGTGAATAGATCTATTCGGGACTGACAATCCCACACCTTAACTTCTAGCTACAGTTAGGCGGGCACGCCTGGGGTGACAAATTTCTGGATATCGTTTCGACGTCTAAAAAACATCAAGGAGGTCTCATTGTCGTATTAGCATGGTTACCCGACTCACAACATGTATTAATATTAGTTTATTCACAGTTTGAGTTTTAGAATCTATATCTCTTTCGGGATGGTAATCCCATGGTATTATCAAACTATTTTGTATCTAGTCCGGGATAGTGATCCCATGGTTTTCAAATATATTTCTTAGTATATGAAACTATCTTGTATTTAGTTCGGGATGTTAGTCCCAAGGTTATCAAACTACTTTCTATCTACAATTCGTGAATATTATGGTATTTCATATCTAATTCGGGATGTTTGCCCCATGATTTTTAACTATATCTATTACGGGATAGTAACCCCATGGTTTTCATTTATATCTTGTCCGGGATAGTGATCCCATGGTTTCAATCTATATCAAGTACGGGATGATAATCCCATGGTCTAAATATATATCTTGTTCAGGATAGTGATCCCATGGTTTTCAATCTATATTTCCATATATATCAAATTATGTCGTGTCTAGTCCGGGATGGTAGTCCCATAATCTTAAATATGTATTTGCATATGTGTCAAACTATCTTATATCTCTTTCGGGATAGTTATCCCAAGATTTTCAATATATAGTTTTGTGTATTAAACTATACTTTGTGATATACAACTGGTCTTACAATTAGGAAAGTATGGGATTTTCCTGGGGTAAAATACAACACGTAATCGAATTGGTAACAAATGATAACTAAACTAACTTTACATAAGAAAATATGGGATTTTCTTGGATAACAAACCTTTTCGGAAAACTAAAGGAAACTGATACATTTTCATAAAACAAAACCGCTTATGAAATCACCAGCTTTATGCTGATTTTCAAACCGCTTGTATTCTCAGGTCCAAGTTAGACAGGTACCCGGTGATATCTTTTGGAGAAGACGGAGTGCTCAGAAGACTCGTCTCAACTTCTGTTAATATGATGCATATGTATATCTTGTATAACTTTACTTTTGGAACAAATGTAAACTTTTATATATATATGTAATGTAATGGTTGTTTACTGTGATTACTATGTACATTGGATTTGATACACAACGTGGAGTCCACCCCGGAGATGTTTCTGCCTTTGATTTTCGGGGTGTGACAAATTGGTATCAGAGCCCTTGTTTATAGTGAACGGAGTATACCAAACCTTACATGGTATAAAACTATAAACACTAAAGGGCCTCAGTGCTCTAAATTAAAAGTATCTTCAAAACTATAAGTATTTTCAAAAGTATACAAGTATACCGAACCGTCAAAATCCGTAACTACAAGTAGAACAAAACATAAGTAAATGGGTGTTGTACACTGCGGTTAAACCTGGGCAGTTATGTAGTCATGTCTAGGTTCAATATAGCCTGGCCAACTATATTCATTCGAGACACAGCCAACATGTGCTTGGGAGTGACTGTGGTACGCAGCATGCCTAAAACTTACCTAAAATCCCAAACAACAAATCGTCGCTGCAGCGAACCATGAAATACTATGGGGGTATTTCTCGAGCCAATCCTTCGTAGAAAATCCTTGTATATGTGATGTTACTTGAACATCCCTCTAGCGATAAAATGTTCTGTCTTGATAACTCTTTCCTGCTTTATCGCTTAGTATAATGCTATATTATCTTGATGAGATATCCCCTGTTCCATATCTCTTGATTCAATTCAGAGGACTTATGATCCTCTCTTTCCTGATCTTTTAGATCAAGATGCCTCAATGAAAGAGACCCAGCTCGAAGAACAACGACAATCCTCCTCCGCCACCACCTTCTCCTCAATTTGATCTCGCATTACTTCAGACAGTTTTGACTGCTGCAATAGTGGCAGCCATGTCACAAATAAATCCCGATGGCTCCGAAGGTGGTCCCCAGCCCCAAAACCCAGAAGACATCCAGGAACACCGAAGAGGGGGTTCCTATAAAGACGTCATGAACGCGAAGCCCACAGCCTTTGATGACACTGGAGGTGTCATTTCCCTAACTCGATGGTTCGAGAAAATCGAATCAATCTTCGAAATATGTGCCTGTTCGGAGCCTGACAAAGTAAAGTTCGCCGCCTGCACCTTCGTTGATAAAGCCCTGACTTGGTGGAACGGCCGAGTCAAATCCTTAACTCTACCTGTAGCAAATGCTATGGGTTGGGAAGCTATGAAGGAGCTTCTGCTTGCGGAGTATTGCCCTCGGGGCGAAATTTAGAAGCTAGAACACGAACTCTGGAACCTTAAGATGAAAGGTTCCAACATAGCTGCTTATACCTCAAGGTTCGATGACCTAGCATTACTCTGTCCGAGAATGGTTACCCCGGAGAGTAAAAAGATCGAGAGATTCATCTAGGGATTGACCCAACCAACCAAAGGGAATGTCTTGGCTGCAAAGCTAGACACCTACGATAGTGCTAAATGTCTTGCGAAAATCTTGATCGATCACGAAGACAACTCTGATGAGGAAGCTACTACCCCCGAGCCAGTCACCAGTGGAGACGGAGGCAAAAAGAAATCTTGGAACAAGCGGAAGGCCCCGAGTACGAAAGGGTCTTCTAAGAAACAGAAAACGGTAGCAGTCCATGCTGCTACTGCCCCTGTTGCTGTCTCAGCTGTTGGATCCACAGCCCAAACTCCTACCAGTGGATACACTGGTACCCTTCCTTGGTGTGGTAAGTGCAACTACCATCACCGTATTCCTGGTCCATGTCGCGAAAGGATCTGTGACAACTGTGGCAAGAAGGGCCATCTTTCTTGAACCTGCAAAAAACTAGCCAAATCAACGAACCAATCGTCCGGAGTGGGAATCAGTCCAGCCTGCTACAATTGTGGCGAAGCAGGGCACTTCAAAAGGAATTGCCCCAAAGCATCCACAACCATTGATCCCTCTGTCGCTGCAGGTATACTTCTCTTTGATAATTCTTATGCCTGCAACTCTTTTCGATTCCAGTACAAAAGGGGAAACCTGTTATCTATCTATTCGAAAACGGTAGCAGTCCATGCTGCTACTGCCCCTGTTGCTGTCTCAGCTGTTGGATCCACAGCCCAAACTCCTACCAGTGGATACACTGGTACCCTTCCTTGGTGTGGTAAGTGCAACTACCATCACCGTATTCCTGGTCCATGTCGCGAAAGGATCTGTGACAACTATGGCAAGAAGGGCCATTTTTCTCGAACCTGCAAAAAACTAGCCAAATCAACGAACCAATCGTCCGGAGTGGGAATCAGTCCAGCCTGCTACAATTGTGGCGAAGCAGGGCACTTCAAAAAGAATTGCCCCAAAGCATCCACAACCACTGATCCCTCTGTCGCTGCAGGTATACTTCTCTTTGATAATTCTTATGCCTGCAACTCTTTTCGATTCCAGTACAAAAGGGGAAACCTGTTATCTATCTATTCGAACATTTTCTAAACTCAATCCTTCGTATGTGATCGAAATGTGTATCATCGAGACGACTAACCAGTGAGATAGAGAACACTAACTTCGTACCTACAGATTATATTCTTAGTTCGGAGAATTATTCTGTTCCATTCGATTAAATGAAAAACTTTTCGCGAAAATACTTTGATGCTATGATTGATATGAAATGACCGAGTCTTGTTCATGTTGTTATCTTAGTTTCGAGAGGGTCGCTTGTCTATATCTTTTCCTTGACCTGACTCTCATGATCTTCGGCATCAAACCTTCGTATTGTTTCATGCTTTAAAACTCAAAAGTTTTCCTGATACGAATTACCACACATCCCTCGTTTCTGTGATCATTGAGAAACGGGAAGTTAGCAGCTCTTTCTTGTAAATGTCTTTCCCAAAGGATTTCCAGGGATTTCATTCGAACGTCTAAAGTTTAGTCCCACCTCAGACCTTTCGAGATCTTCGTAGAAATCGATTCTGCAACCTTTAGATTTCGGATGCTTTTAGAGCTTGTTAACATCTATCCAGTACATCACGTCTCGAACCCATAGAAACATCTATCCAACGAGACCCTAGTGATTCCTTTGAGGAAACCGAAGTCGTCCAGGGTTGGAACTTCCATGAGAAAACCGATTGATATCATAAATTGAGAGAGAGTCAAGGTACGAAACAAAGACACGTCCCGATAGTGAGAATTCACTAGAACGCCCAGTAGAGACCTGATTCCACTTGAGAAAGTGAAGATCCGAGGTAACAAATACATTCGTGTCTCATTTCAAATTCATGATCTATATTTTATTCTTTGAATTTCGGGACGAAATTCCCTCTAACGGGGGGATAATGTAACAACCCGAAGTTGTTCATCGCCAAAACCCGTTCTACCCGAAAAATTCGCCGTTATCAAATTCGTTCCGTTTTCACTTTGGGTTAAATTATTTAAACTTATATGTTTATTATAATTTAATGAGTGTCTAAACCACTCAGGAACTCATGTAATTAGCCCAAAATATTTATTTCATAAGTTTTAGAAACATCCCCGCCGGGTGACGGAAACTTAATCGGATGCGACTTAAAGCCTTGTTTAATGCCGGTATCGGGTAGAATTCCACCGTATCCAAGTTTTACGACCTATATAAACGTGTTTGAGCACTCATTTGAAGCTTTTTCTTCCTCTCTCTACTCTCTCTCTAACCTCTCTCCTAAATCCAAGATTAAGGGTCCAAAACTCAAATTTAAGGCCTCAAATCTCTAAGGTACTTTCCCTAGCTTGTTATGTAACCTTCTTAGCCTTCAAATTCAAGTTCAAAGCATAAATTAGGACCATATTCATGAGTTTACGGCCATAGTACCATCCTAGGCCGTAAACTCATATAACATGGGTTTTGGAGTACAAAAACCCTTCCTAAACACTATTGGACCTTAGATATGGCTAGATGGCATTATGGAAATGACTTGTAACATTTTAAACTTGGATTTTGAGACATTTGAAGGAGTTTACGGCCAAGGCATAATCTTGGGCCGTAAACTCATGTAAATGGGGTTTTTAAGCCCTAAAACCCTTCCTAAACACAAATGGACTTAGATATGGCTTAATGGTTTCATGAAAAAGACTTATAACATTTAAAACATGGTTTTTGGATGGATTTGAAGGAGTTTATGGCCAAGGCACAAGCTTGGGATGTAAACTCATATTTATGGGGTATTCTTGACCTTAAACCCTTCCAAATCACTAATATGGCTTGGATATGAATTATAGAATATTGGTATTAGCATTTGGACACTTGAAACATAATTTTTGAGGGATTATTGTGAGTTTACGGCCAAGGCTTGTGCTTGGGCTGTAAACTCCATGAAACATGGTGCAAATTCATTTCTAAGGTGTTAGAAAGCCATCCAACACCACCAAAAGCCTTGGAATAAATCATAGGACCAAGCAAAAATAGTTTAAGGGCCTTAAACACATCAAAACCCTTTCATTTAAGAGTTTACGGCCATAACATGTGTCCCAGGGCCGTAAACTCCAAAAACCTCTTCAAAACTTCAAGCAAATGCATGTAAGGCCTTGAAACAATTTTAGCAATCACATGTGATTAGTTTGGAATCCAAAAACACAACTTTTCATGGGTTTATAGGAGTTTAAGGCCATGAGACCATGCTAGGCCATAAACTCCCTAAAATGTGTCATTTTGGTGTTTAAAATTTATTCCAAACCCTTAAACCAAATCTAGAAGTTGTCCCCTAAGTGTTTGAAGTCCAAATTGCACCATAAACCACCCACCATGAGTTTACGGCCGTAAACTCATGGGGAATGGGTGTTTAGGCCGTAAACACCATTTAGAAGTTTACTCTTGGGGAGTAAACTCATTTCCTAAGTCCCTCGCATCATTACATGTCCTTAAACGCCACCCGGGTCCCTCCAAACACTTGTATCGGGGTGTTTTCGCGACTAGAAGTAATTGTCCTTATCAAGTAATCAATCTAGGTCCTAATTAGATACAAATGTGTATCTTTACATTATACCTAGGAACATCGTGTGTTTGCAAGCCCCGGACCAACACCTAGCATCCAAATCGTCACATTTCTCGTCCGGTGAGTTCATACCCCTACGCCTTTTTCCGTGTTTTTCAATGTTTTCAGGGGGGGGGGGGGGGGAATACAAGCAAACTATAACTGTTTTCAAATCATAACATTGATATGTTTCAAATATATCTGACAAACTTATAAACTCTTTTACTCTTTATGTATTATGCTGAGCATAAGGAATGATTTATCAATTACAACTAAATGTATTTTAGTTAAGGAAATAATCAAACTAATCAAATTATTATGGGAATAATTTGGGGTTCTTTACTGTTCATTTTATCATGTACTGATATCTATATAAAGTTATTAGATAAACTATGTCTGATTCAGTTTATCTCCGTACCATTTGAATGTATTGTCAGATAGTTTCATTGTATGTATTTATATTCGCTGTATTAAGTTTCATACTCTTCTGTATGTTGATATCGTATGAGAACCGTGTGAATAGTTTAGTACTAGTTTGTGAGATAGTCACTACCCTTTATGGATGATCAGTAAATCCTCCCCGGAAGTGTAACCAAAGTCTCCTGGAGGGAGAGCAAGGAATTTGTGAATAGATCTATTCGGGACTGACAATCCCACACCTTAACTTCTAGCTACAATTAGGCGGGCACGCCTGGGGTGACAAATTTCTGGATATCGTTTCGACGTCTAAAAAACATCTAGGAGGTCTCATTGTCGTATTAGCATGGTTACCCGACTCACAACATGTATTAATATTAGTTTATTCATAGTTTGAGTTTTAGAATCTATATCTCTTTCGGGATGGTAATCCCATGGTATTATCAAACTATTTTGTATCTAGTCCGGGATAGTGATCCCATGGTTTTCAAATATATTTCTTAGTATATCAAACTATCTTGTATTTAGTTCGGGATGTTAGTCCCAAGGTTATCAAACTACTTTCTATCTACAATTCGTGAATATTATGGTATTTCATATCTAATTCGGGATGTTTGCCCCATGATTTTTAACTATATCTATTACGGGATAGTAACCCCATGGTTTTCATTTATATCTTGTCCGGGATAGTGATCCCATGGTTTCGATCTATATCAAGTACGGGATGATAATCCCATGGTCTAAATATATATCTTGTTCAGGATAGTGATCCCATGGTTTTCAATCTATATTTCCATATATATCAAATTATCTCGTGTCTAGTCCGGGATGGTAGTCCCATAATCTTAAATCTGTATTTGCATATGTGTCAAACTATCTTATATCTCTTTCGGGAAAGTGATCCCAAGATTTTCAATATATAGTTTTGTGTATTAAACTATACTTTGTGATATACAACTGGTCTTACAATTAGGAAAGTATGGGATTTTCCTGGGGTAAAATACAACACGTAATCGAATTGGTAACAAATGATAACTAAACTAACTTTACATAAGAAAATATGGGATTTTCTTGGATAACAAACCTTTTCGGAAAACTAAAGGAAACCGATACATTTTCATAAAACAAAACCGCTTATCAACTCACCAGCTTTATGCTGATTTTCAAACCGCTTGTATTCTCAGGTCCAAGTTAGACAGGTACCCGGTGATATCTTTTGGAGAAGACGGAGTGCTCAGAAGACTCGTCTCAACTTTTAATATGATGCATATGTATATCTTGTATAACTTTACTTTTGGAACAAATGTAAACTTTCATATATATATATATATATATATATATATATATATATATATATATATATATATATATATATATATATATATATATATAGATATGTAATTTAATGGTTGTTTACTGTGATTACTATGTAGATTGGATTTGATACACAACGTGGAGTCCACCCCGGAGATGTTTCCGCCTTTGATTTTCGGGGTGTGACATATTTAGGCCATTATTTTAATATTTATGAGCTTAATTGATATATTTAGAGATAAATGATACTTAATATGTTTTGAATTTGATATGTAACAGCCGGATTTTTATCAGGTATCTTGTTTATTGTATTTTGTTGATTTGTGAGGGGGACTCGGCGAGTTGGAGCTCAGACTCGCTGAGTAGGGACGCGGATTTGGACGCATGATCGCGCCTGGACTCGACGAGTCCAGGAGATGGACTCGGCGAGTCAGCGCTGTGTAATGAAACCCTAATTTCTCGGGTTTGAGACTTATTTAAAGGGCCTAATGGCCGTCATTTGTGCTCACCAGCCCCTTGAGTGAAACCCTAATCGAGTGTGAGCATTTGGAGCTAAGTAGGAGGCCATTATTGACCTTGGAGGTTCTATTGTTGCAAGGAAGGAGAAGAGCTACCAAGGGAAAGCAAGAAGGAGCCACTTCTGTGGGTTTGGAGTCCAGAGCATCACTTTTGTGGTAATAAATCCGAGTTACCTTCTTGTTTGTTGTTGTTTATCTAGATTTAGGGTTTGTTGAACCCTTTTATGGCAAGATTTGGTGTCCTTTTGGCCCCTTATGAGGTTGGAAACATAGATCTGGACCCTTAGAGGTCCAGAGTGTCCCTTTACCCAAGCTTTTTGGGGATCAATGGAGGCTTTGGATTGGAATCCTCATGCCTTAGGTCAAAAACTCCATTATTGAGCTATAGGGTGTGTTATGAGCACCAAGATAGGAGCTTTACGTGATGAATCAGTCGAGGGAGGCCAGATCTATAGTTTTTGGAAGCAGATCTGACCTTAGAAGCGAGTTGGAGTGGTTGCATGGCATGGACTCTCCGAGTCTGTTCATCCGACTCAGCGAGTAGCTTGAAGATTGCCTTGGGACTGCTCAGCGAGTGGTCCAATCGAGTCATGGGTAGACTCAATGAGTCAGGGTGAGTTGGAGAGGGATGACGAGTGGACTAAGTCAAACCTGGACTCGCCGAGTTGTCCTTGAGACTCGGCGAGTTGAGTCGGGGTGGCCCCACGATTCATTCAGGTGAAACTCGTCGAGTAAAGGGGGGGATACTCGACGTGTAGTAAGAGGATTTCAGAGGGTTGGTGAAAACGTCTAGACTCGCTGAGTCGCTATGGTACTCGCCGAGTCCGGTCAGAGTTGACCGTTGACCGTTGACCAGAGTTGACCGTTGACCAGAGTTGACCTGTGTTGACTTCTTGTAGATAGTCAACCTTAGAGATATAAAGTGTTAATTAGAAACATATAATGTTATAGGAGGATTAGAGCTCGGAGGATCGAGCACGAGGGATTTCCAGGATTCCTGAGATACCGAGATACGCGAGGTGAGTCTTCTCACTATACTATATTACCTTGAGTAGGTAACCAGAGCTATGTGATAGAGTATTTGTATGCTATGTATGTTATGTGTTGTACTGCATTATTTCTATGTGATTTATGTAGTGCATGTTTATCAGAGCTAGAACTTGAGGGTTCACAGAGTTTGGGTGCACGGACCCACAGAGTTATAGCCTCGAGTGGCTAATATGTGTTATATGTGGTATTTTGGGGAACTCACTAAGCCTTGTGCTTACAGTGTTTGATGTTATTGTTTCAGGTACTAGTGACGACCGCGGGAAGGCGTCGGCTTGATCCGTACACACACTCGGAGTTTTTACATTGTGATCTTGGGATTTTGTATTAACCTATATTGGATAATTAATATGGTTGTTTGGTGAATATTAATCGAATTATGTTTTATAAGAAAATTGAAAATTTTGTTTTGAAATTTACGGTGTTACAATTTGGTATCAGAGCCTTGGTTTGAGGGATTCGGGTACACCTTCGGGAGTATTTGAACTCAAACTGAGGAATTAGAAAGATATTTTCAAAAGAAAACCTAACTTTTCTAAGAGTAAAAGAGTTTCTTGAAAAAGAAACAAATTCCAGGAAGAAACGTGTGTACGATTAGTCAATGCCCGAACGGTGAATTCCCAAAATACCTTTATATTACGTGATATTAATATTGATATGATGTATTTGCATGCTAGAGTAGGCTAGGTATTGCTAATAGGACTAGAGTGGCCTGATTTGTGATGCCTTAGCCTAGGGAGGGGTGAGCTGCTATGAGATGCTGAGAGTGAGTAGGTAGCAGCAAGGGGTTTATGAGAGATCTATTAGAGAGTAGTCTACGCATGATAGAGTACTTGGGAATTGGGATCCAAAGAGGAAGGTTTGGGGTGTGTACTGAGACAGTGTGGACAGTAGTATTGGGCCCGTACTACTGAAAGCACCGGGGCAGTACACAGTCCAAATAAGAATCTTGGGATACCAAGAATCAAGGAGGGGTGGATTGTCGAGTGTAAGAATGTTCGAGTGAATTCTAATTTATCGCATGTTGTATTTCAGAGGTTGATCATGGTGAGGACACGTCATATGCCGGAGGGTGCCGGAGCTAGTGATGAGGAGATTCGACAGATCATTCATGAAGAGGTGGCTGCGGTCATCAGAGCTAAGATACCAGAGATGTTCGGGTCTATTAAGACCGTACTGATTTAGACATTTGACGAGCGTTATGCCGCTCTTTCTGAGGCTGCTGTTGCAGCGGCTACCGCAGCGATCGCTGCGGCGAGACCTCAGGGAGGTGATGCGTCACTGTTTCGGGAGTTCAGCAACACCAAACCACCAGAGTTTGATGGTACACAGGATCCAGTGGCAGCTATGAGGTGGATATCTGATATGGAGGGGTGCTTCTTCACTTGCTCATCCCCCGAGCATTTGAAGGTCGGTTCGCGCTGAACCAGCTTCGCTTGGGAGCGAAGGACTGGTGGAAGTTTGTGACGGCGCATTTCACGCCTGCTGAGCTTTCGGTAGTGACCTGGGAGAGGTTCACTACCATGTTCCGAGATGAGTACGTTCCCCAGGTGGAGAGGGTGCGTTTGGCACAGGAGTTTCTGACCCTCAAACAGGGTACTGAGTCAGTTACAGCGATCACGAGGATGTTTCATGAGAGGGCGATGTTTTGCCCTGAGCACGTGTCCACTGAGCAGGAATGTATGAGCCGCTACCTGAGCATTTTGAGACGGGATATTCGGGAGTTCGCCGCGAACTCCTCGTATCGGACATTTGCCGAGCTTCAGGAAAATGCCCGGAAGAAGGAGATTGAGCTTGAGACTCAGGCCAGGGAGGAGGCGGAGTCTTTGGGGAGGGATTGGCGGCCAGCACAGCTCCAGCCGGCAGCCAAGCGGGCCAAGCCCGCTGATCCCAAACCCGGGAGCCAGAAGGGCCGCACTTGCGGGAAGTGCGGCAAGGGTCACGATGGAGTCTGTCGAGCAGGATCTTGCTACAAATGTGGCAAGGAGGGGCATATGGCCAAGGACTACCCCAAGGGGTTTGCAGTGTGTTTTCACTGCAACCAGACCGGACACCGGAAGGCAGAGTGTCCGCTGCTGCGTGGAGCATCTCACGGATCTGCTCCCGCCGCCATCAGAGCTACAGAGAGTCGGCCCGTGAAGGCCGAGGCACCGAGAGCTCGAGGGAGAGCCTTTCAGCTGACTGCGGAAGAGGTCCGCGCTGCACCCGACGTTGTGGCTGGTACGTTTCCTTTTATATATTTATTTTTGGTTTTGAGATATTATGCTTATATTATGCTATGCATAGGTACCTTCCTTGTGAACTCTGTGCCTGCTTTAGTGTTATTTGACTCGGGTGCGAGTCGGTCTTTTGTATCTTTGGCCATTAGTCAGCATATCAGTGTTAGTCGTGAGGCATTGAGTTGGCCTCTGCGGGTTTCCATAGCCGCCGACAGAGTGATTTGTGCCACGGAGGTCCTCCGGGGATGTGTATTAGAGATTTTTGGTGTTGAGTTTCCGATCGATATGGTTCCTATTGTGATGGGTGATGTCTGTGTCATAGTGGGCATGGACTGGTTGAGCCGATTCGGCGCGGTTATCGACTGCGAGCGTCAGCTGGTGACCATACGAGATCCTAGTGGGGGAGTTCTTTCGGTATACGGCGAGGGTACACATTCTGGATCAGCCTTTTGTTCGGCCGCTAGGGCGAGGCAGTGCTTACAGCAGGGCTGTAAGGGTTTTCTGGCGTATGTGATGGATACGCGAGTTACCTCCGAGAGACCGGGTACAGTGGATGAAGTTCCGGTGGTGCGTGAGTTTCCAGATGTTTTTCCCGAAGAATTACCAGGTGTGCCTCCCGTGAGGCAAGTGGAGTTCGGTATTGATTTGGTTCAAGGAGCCGCGCCTATCACTAAGGTGCCTTATCGTCTTGCACCTCCAGAGATGCAAGAGTTATCCTCGCAGCTTCAGGAGCTGCTGGGGAAGGGGTTTATTCGGCCGAGCAGCTCGCCGTGGGGAGCACCCATTCTGTTTGTGAAGAAGAAGGATGGCTCGCATCGAATGTGTATTGATTACCGAGAATTGAATAAGCTGACGGTCAAGAATCGTTACCCGTTGCCGAGGATTGACGATTTATTCGATCAGTTGCATGGAGCATCTTGGTTCTCCAAGATCGATTTGAGGTTGGGCTACCATCAGGTGAGAGTGCCGGACGAGGACGTCCAGAAGACAGCATTCAGGACGCGTTATGGGCATTATGAGTTTGTGGTGATGCCTTTTGGGCTCACCAATGCCCCGACTGTGTTCATGGACCTCATGAACAGGGTATGCAGGCCGATGTTGGATCGGTCGGTGATTGTGTTTATCGATGATATTCTGGTATATTCGAGATCTAGAGAGCAGCATGAGGAGCATTTGAGGGAAGTTCTTGGAGTTTTGAGATCGGAGAAACTTTATGCAAAGTTTTCCAAGTGCGATTTCTGGTTGCGGGAGGTCCAGTTTTTGGGGCACCTCGTTAATCAGAAAGGGATATTGGTCGATCCGGCCAAGGTTGACGCAGTGATGAGATGGGAGGTGCCAAAGTCACCCTCTGAGATCAGGAGCTTCCTTGGGTTGGCAGAGTACTATCGGAGGTTTATCAAGGATTTCTCCAAGATCGCAGTGCCACTCACCAGATTGACCTGGAAGGGTGTTACATTTTTATGGGGTCCCGAGCAGCAGACCTTCTTTGAGACGCTTCGCCAAAGGTTGTGCGAAGCTCCGGTATTAGCTCTTCCGGAAGGGATGGAAGATTTTGTGGTATTCTGTGATGCATCGATTTTAGGGTTGGGAGCGGTGCTGATGCAGAAGGGACATGTGATAGCATATGCATCGAGGCAGTTGAAGCCTCATGAGACGAGATATCCCACACATGATTTAGAGTTGGGGGCAGTGGTGTTCGCTCTCAAGATTTGGCGGCACTACTTGTATGGGGTTCGTTGTACAATATACACGGACCATAAGAGCTTGAAGTACTTGATGGATCAGCCTAACCTAAATATGCGGCAGAGGAGGTGGTTAGATGTAGTCAAGGATTATGACTACGAGATCTTATACCACCCGGGCAAGGCTAATGTGGTAGCCGACGCATTGAGTCGTAGGGTAGAGAGTACTCCAATGCGAGAGGTATGTTTGAGATTGACTGTGATAGCTCCAGTTCTGGACGCCATTCGTGGGGCACAGGCCGAGGATGTGCATCCGGAGATGCATAAGTGGGAACGGGTAGTTGGTTTGGTTTCGGAGTTTGTGTCAGATAGTTGAGGGCTTATGACTTTTCAGGGCCGGATTTGGGTACCGTTTGTGGGCGGTACGCGTACTACATTGATGGAGGAAGCTTATAGATCGAAATTTTCGATCCATCTCGGGGCTACAAAAATGTATTTGGATTTGAGGAAAGAGTATTGGTGGCCTTGTATGAAGAGGGACGTCGCATGGTTTGTCGAGAGGTGTTTGACCTGTCGAAGGGTGAAGGCCGAGCACCAGAGACCGCATGGCAAGTTGCAGCCATTAGAGGTTCCCGAGTGGAAGTGGAAACAGATCGCTATGGATTTCATCACCAAATTGCCGAGGACTACCAGAGGAGTTGATGCAATTTGGGTGATTGTGGATAGGTTGACGAAGAGCGCTCACTTTCTTGCCATCAGTGAGAGTTCTTCGGCGGAGAAGTTGGCGGAGGTTTATGTGAGAGAAGTAGTATCTCGGCATGGGGTGCCGATCTCGATTGTTTCGGACCGTGATGTGCGCTTCACTTCCCGATTCTTGAAGAAATTTCACGAGGAGTTGGGTACTAAGCTGCATTTTAGTACCGCATATCACCCCCAGACAGATGGCCAGAGTGAGCGGATGATTCAGACGCTCGAAGACATGCTTCGAGCATGTGTATTGGATTTTGGGGGTAGCTGGGATACGTATTTACCCTTGGCAGAGTTTTCCTACAATAACAGCCATCATTCGAGCATCGGTATGCCGCCCTTTGAGCTGTTGTATGGTAGGAGGTGTCGGACTCCCATTTGTTGGGGTGAGGTTGGGCAGAGAGTGATGGGCAGTATAGAGATTGTGATTCAGAAGACAGAGCAGATACAGCGGGTCAGATAGAGGTTATTGACCGCCCAGAGCCGACAAAAGAGTTATGCGGATAGGCGCCGGTCCGAACTTGAATTTCAGGTCGGCGACTTCGCTCTCCTGAAGGTTTCTCCTTGGAAAGGGGTGATTCGGTTCAAGAAGAGGGGCAAGTTGGGGCCCCGGTTTATAGGTCCATTTCGTGTGATTGCGAGGGTAGGTCGGGTAGCCTATCGGTTGGAGTTGCCAGCAGAGTTGGGATAGATTCACGACACTTTTCATGTGTCGCAGTTGAGGAAGTGTATAGCCGATGAATCGGCAGTGGTTCCGTTAGAGGATATTCAGGTAGATGCAAGCCTGAATTATGCCGAGAGACCAGTGGCCATCAGGGATCGGAAGATCAAGGTTTTGAGAAACAAGGAGGTACCTCTGGTGTTGGTCAGTGGCAACACCGAAGGGGATCAGAGATGACCTGGGAACCAGAGCGTACGATGCAGGAGCAACATCCAGAACTGTTTTTAGAGCGAGACTTCGAGGGCGAAGTCTAGTCCTAGTGGGGGAGAGTTGTAACAGCCGGATTTTTATCAGGTATCTTGTTTATTGTATTTTGTTGATTTGTGAGGGGGACTCGGCGAGTTGGAGCTCAGACTCGCCGAGTAGGGATGCGGATTTGGACGCAGTATCGCGCCTGGACTGGACGAGTCCAGGATATGGACTTGGCGAGTCAGCGCTGTGTAATGAAACCCTAATTTCTCGGGTTTGAGACTTATTTTAAGGGCCTAATGGCCGTCATTTGTGCTCACCAGCCCCTTGAGTGAAACCCTAATCGAGTGTGAGCATTTGGAGCTAAGTAGGAGGCCATTATTGACCTTGGAGGTGCCATTGTTGCAAGGAAGGAGAAGAGCTAGCCAAGGGAAAGCAAGAAGGAGCCACTTCTGTGGGTTTGGAGTCCAGAGCATCACTTTTGTGGTAATAAATCCGAGTTACCTTCTTGTTTGTTGTTGTTTATCTAGATTTAGGGTTTGTTGAACCCTTTTATGGCAAGATTTGGTGTCCTTTTGGCCCCTTATGAGGTTGGAAACATAGATCTGGACCCTTAGAGGTCCAGAGTGTCCCTGTACCCAAGCTTTTTGGGGATCAATGGAGGCTTTGGATTGGAATCCTCATGCCTTAGGTCAAAAACTCCATTATTGAGCTATAGGGTGTGTTATGAGCACCAAGATAGGAGCTTTACGTGATGAATCAGTCGAGGGAGGCCAGATCTATAGTTTTTGGAAGCAGATCTGACCTTAGAAGCGAGTTGGAGTAGTTGCATGGCATGGACTCTCCGAGTCTGTTCATCCGACTCAGCGAGTAGCTTGAAGATTGTCTTGGGACTGCTCAGCGAGTGGTCCAATCGAGTCATGGGTAGACTCAATGAGTCAGGGTGAGTTGGAGAGGGATGACGAGTGGACTAAGTCAAACCTGGACTCGCCGAGTTGTCCTTGAGACTCGGCGACTTGAGTCAGGGTGGCCCCGCGATTCATTCAGGTGAAACTCGTGGAGTAAAGGGGGGGATACTCGACGTGTAGTAAGAGGATTTCAGAGGGTTGGTGAAAACGTCTAGACTCGCCGAGTCGCTATGGTACTCGCCGAGTCCGGTCAGAGTTGACCGTTGACCGTTGACCAGAGTTGACCTGTGTTGACTTCTTATAGATAGTCAACCTTAGAGATATAAAGTGTTAATTAGAAACATATAATGTTATAGGAGGATTAGAGCTCGGAGGATCGAGCACGAGGGATTTCCAGGATTCCTGAGATACTGAGATACGCGAGGTGAGTCTTCTCACTATACTATATTACCTTGAGTAGGTAACCAGAGCTATGTGATAGAGTATTTGTATGCTATGTATGTTATGTGTTGTACTGCATTATTTCTATGTGATTTATGTAGTGCATGTTTATCAGAGCTAGAACCTGAGGGTTCACAGAGTTTGGGTGCACGGACCCACAGAGTTATAGCCTCGAGTGGCTAATATGTGTTATATGTGGTATTTTGGGGAACTCACTAAGCCTTGTGCTTACAGTGTTTGATGTTATTGTTTCAGGTACTAGTGACGACCGCAGGAAGGCGCCGGCTTGATCCGTACACACACTCGGAGTTTTTACATTGTGATCTTGGGATTTTGTATTAACCTATATTGGATAATTAATATGGTTGTTTGGTGAATATTAATCGAATTATGTTTTATAAGAAAATTGAAAATTTTGTTTTGAAATTTACGGTGTTACATGATAATTACATAAAAATTTGTGGCTTAGAGAAAAACGAAAAGATGAGATAAGAACGTATTTAATAAGGACCAAAGTTAAAGAAAATGCCAAAATAGCAAAAAGGGTTGCATCTACTTGACTTATGCCTCGCGTCATGATGATCCTATAATTGAATGACGTGTGCAGAATAAGCATCGGAATCATGAATAAATCACACAAATGCAAGTAATCTGGTCAAAGTTCTTGTATATTATTGATTGGAAATAGAACATACAAAGAACTTTGGTTTTAGCTCAACCAAAGTGATATTGGTACATAATGGGAACTTATGGGATTCTTACCTAACAAGCTAAGCTAGATGCTATATATAATGGTTAAATACATCACATGTCAAATAACTAAAGGAACCAGTAAACTTAAAGATATTCCTTGAAAAGTTTTTCAAAATATCATTCACAAATGCCAAAATCAGTTTCAATATTTTCATCTCAACAACTCCCCTAAATGTTGAAACTGATAAAGATCATGATTTATATCTTCTTATAATTTTCCCCCTTAAATTGTGAGATTCATCAAAACATGGAGTCTTCAAAGAGAGAGGATCAGATCTAGAAGTATATCATCAACAAATGATCCAGATAAGATCTAGAACGTTATGAAGCATCAATCTCACTAGCTAACATCTCTAATTAGAAAAGAGTCGACTAGAAAACATGAAAGATTTCCCAAGGCTAACATGGAACTTCAACACTCATTACATCTTGAAAAGCATCTCTAAAATATGGTCAAATAAGTGTTGACATTGAAACATCACACTTTTGTACCCATGCGTTTGTAAAATCGTAAAAAACATCAATAAACAAGTGAATAATCGGCAAAACATGGAAGTAACCACTGGATAATAACTTTAACAGATGGGTAAACCACGAACTGCAAACCATTACGAGCCTATTGCGACATGTTGTGAAGCTTCGCAGCCCTTCACATATGAACAATAACACTTTCGCAGTTGTGCAGTCACTTGTTGTGAAGGGTTACAACGTTTCGCAACCTTTCACATATAAACAATAACATTCTCAATGAAAGAAATTGAAACACATTCTTTTTGGTTTTTCGGGTTTTTTTATGCTGAAACAAAAAGAAACAAGACTTCTTTTTTAATTTTCGATTTTTTTGAGGCTTCAAAAGAAAGAAAGAACAAAAACATATTTTTGTGATTTTCGGATTTTTAAGGATCAAAAGACACTAAAAGATAAGAAAATGAACGTAAGAAAGGTTTTAAGGTTTTCATAGTTGAAAAAAATAACTTCAAAGCACAAGAGTACCAAAACTATGAAACTAGAGATCCTTATGAAGCATTGTGAGGCGTTGCAAGTCCTCGCAGTGCATCGCATCAAGAAAAATCATTAATGGTTGCTAAGCCCTTCACAATATGCTGGTATGAACAAAAATTTTGAGACCAACATAAACTACAAGACAAATAATCATTTTCGTTGCAAAATGAGACTTTCAACACCACCATCCTTAAATACATGTCGCTATCAATCTTTTCTAACAAACGTATTATCCAATACATGTATACAGCTATATACACACATTTTTGGATGAACATGCATCTTACGACATGCTATTTGACGAACACTGATAGGTCGTAATCACTTTAAGAGCATAGTTGTCTCACACATGTTTTTTGAGATCTTTCCACATCAACTGACGCACAACACTATCTCCAAAGTGAAATATCTTGTATACTCAAGAGTCATATTAAAGTTATATGGCTAATTAACATATGATCCTAAGGCTCACACTAGCAACAACTTGATACAATTGATTATTTATAAGAAATTGATTTTAATAAATATTGAATAAACTCTTAAATTAATTGGAAATTATATATTTCTTGGAAATAATAATTGTTCATTAGCAAGTAACATAATATATCATATAGTATAATATATCAAGTCATATATATTGTTATGGACTAGAAATATTTTTTTTTCTTTTATCCAAAAGCCAAAGTTTATATTATATAAAAAAAAGTTTACAAAATTTATAAACTTTTCTCTTCTTTTATATCATTATCAGAAAGAATAAAGAATCAATTTCTTTTGATATATTTAGTCAAAATCATGGCTAGTTCTTAAAGGCATGGGGGATAAGTTAATTTTATGACATGAGTGCTTAATTAGTTAAAAACTCTTGTGTCTTGTTTTAGCTTTTAGAGAATCCATGAAATGATTTCATTCTTGAATTTTTTACATGCCAAAATCATGAGTATGCTTGGCATACTCATTCTTTCTTGTTTTTGCTTTTACACTTGAAAGAACACTTACACTTTGCTCTATTTAAAATCATACATTGATTATGAACTTAAAGCTTAAGAGCTTAAGAGTTTAAAGACTAGCAATATCATCAAGTTGGATTATTGTTGGTGTCTTAAAGGTTCATCCATTCTCCATAAAGTTCCTAACCTCCCCTTGAGGATTCAAAGACTACAAAGGTTGTTATGTTCTTCTTCTTCTTTGGTTGTTGTTTTCTTGCCAAACTTTGCAATAAGATCCATGGTGAGTTATAAACTTGTTTTATGTTGTTCAAAATATTAAAGTCTTATGTTGCTAAATCTTGTATTTTTGAAACTATTTTTGAATATACACCCAACAATTGGTATCAGATCCATCCTTGAAAGTTTGGTTAGAATTTATGATTTTTGGAAATCTTAGTTTTTGGTAAAATATGGATAAAGTGTTTTTTGTAAGAAAATCAGTACATATATATATATATATATATATATATATATATATATATATATATATATATATATATATATATATATATATATATATATATATATATATTCTATGACAGCTTTATAGTTGTTATTTTTTGATAAACATTTTCATTTATATTTGTCATTTAAAGTTGTCTTACAAAAACAAAGATTGTTTTTATGTATATGTTTATATGTATGATGTGCATAAACAACCAAATCACCATTGTGGTGGTGTGTTTGTTGTTTTGATAAAAATGGTTGTAATATTTATTTTATAAATAATTTATTTGTACAAAAATATGACAAGAAATGAAAATGGAGCCAATTTTTGAATATCTAGACGTAATTTTCGCAACTTCGAAGTGTGCATGGGTAGATCCAACATTTTTGCAAAGTATTGCAACAGGCATTGTTGTTGATAGTTTCCCTTTGATATGTTAGACTTAATGCAACCTTTTTTGAAAAATATTGCATGTTGTTGAATTATTTATCTTTCAAGAAACTTTTCAACTTTTGCAAGCAATAAATCGTTTCTCAAATGGGAGCTTCAAAAAAAACATTACTACGATATTTTTTGGTCCCTTTATTTTCCCTTTAGGAATGGATTTGCATTTTTGTGTTGGCTCACAAAAATATCATTAGTTAGTTGGTTTATGCACACACGTTTATGCATGCTTATGATGTTTATTTTTTGAAATTATTATGTGTGATTGATAAATTAGTTTTTCACATGATACAAATAATTTATAAACAAAATAAACATCACATATAGTTTGGTTTTCAAAATTTACGACGTAGACATAAGATGTCACAAGAATATTGTTGTAAAATAAAAATCGGTTTTATAAAAACGTTAATAATTGCAAATTTTGAAATACTAAATTATAAGTTTATAACGGTGATTTTTTATTACTTATACAAACTCCAAACATATAAGTAATAAAAGTAAGTTTTATTTAAGATAAAAAAAAAAGTTTTTAAAAAAAGTTTTTAAAGCACACATACTTAAACTTAATACCGGTTAATAAATTTAAAATTGAACCGTGATAAATTATATAAAAACTAGTTTTTTATACAGAACCTTTAAAAGTGATTTTTATTTGAAAATTGGTACCATGGCTTATTAAATGAATGTAACAACAGTGATATCATATGTTTTTAAAACTAGAATTATAAAACATAAAAATACCCCTTACAAACGTCAAATCTATGAATCAATTTTAAAAAACACTCGTACATCTCTTGTGTGCACTAGTGTGATAAAGATCACCTAACTGCTTAGGATTATCTTTTGATGACCGATCTATATTTGCGATTTCTATAACCAATTTATAGACCGATTACACAAGTTTTTCAAATTTAAGGATTTGATTGGAAATCTTTTGTGACAAGGTCACCTAAGCAAGAGAGATCTAAGGTATAGATGGGATCACACATATCTAATTAAATTTGTTATTAGTGATCCCATAAATCTCGAAATTATATAGTAGAATATGATTGATAATAGATATACCCTGGGTCATATTCAAATAAATGAGATAAAGGTTATATAACCATTTATTTGTTTCGCAAATTGGATCCTAGAGTTTGATAATTAATGCTTTTGGAAACTAAAAATGTATTAATTAGTAAAGGTTTAAATATTGAAATCACTAAATGAATTGTGTTAAAATTTTGTAGATATATATAATCCACTCTCATAACAATGAATTGTCATTTCCCTTAATGACCAAATAAAAACAATAACATTTAATAGATACAACTTCAATGAATGGGTTCATGTCTCGAGAGACAATCTCGTGAGATATATATGAAATTTTATACACTTAAAGGTCCTAGTCCTAAAAAAATTGCCTTGATCAATAAACCTGAAATGATACCTAGTAAAGGCATCACTATGATGCTCAAGATCCTTCGAACATCAAACTAGGAATATTTATTCCCGACTTCCAAGAAGCCTCGGATAATTTAGATATATATCTAATTATATAACAGGTTAAACAATATTCCAACAAATACAATGATATTTTTATTTAAAACTAGTTCAAATAATGGAATAGTGCAAGGCTAAAAAGAGTTACTTTGTGTGATCTAATAGGCTCATGTTTTATGGAATGAATACCATAAGCCCAAGAAGTCAAAGAAGACCCACATAGATGGATCTTGTTTCTTTTGTGGAGAAATTGGACACTGGAATAAGAACTGCTCTTGTTATCTGGAAGGAAAGTCTGGAAGAGATTAGTACTTCAGATATCTACCAGATAGAACCGATAATTTCATATGACACTCAAGTACTTGGTACTTAATGATAATATAATTTTTGTAAATGGCTTGCATATACTTAGATAAGAGTAACCAACCACCCATAATCATGTTGGAACTGCACTCTTGGAGTTTAGTTTATTAATAATGCCAGGAACATAATTTACTTGTATTGTGAGACAATGTTTGTTTGTAACAATATGTTTTAATTTAGCTTGTCTAAACATATGTGTCAGTTAATTTACAAATGATTGGCCATTTACTTAAATCGTTTTTCATAACGATCTCCTTCATATTCAGAAATGATTAAAATTCCTTTTATGAAACTAGATCTCTTAATAAGAGTTATAAAATAAATATCAATGTTTTATAAACATTAAGTTTTATATGCAAGGTACCATTGACTTAAACTTGTTTTGAATTAGACTCATCTTTGACATTGTTATCTTTATTATGTAAATGACATTCACATATTTCAACTTCAAGAAATAGATACTTGAAGGCAAATAAGATAGTTTATTTGACATATGTAAAAATTATTTATATATAAAATATTCTTAATGATATTTTCACTAATTTGTAGAAAAAATAAATGATAAGGGACTATATACTATGATGTATGACTTCATTTCTAATGAACGTCTAAGGATAACCACAAGATACAAAATCAAATTTATTGACAACTATAGTAGTTATAATTATATTTTGCATGCTAAAAGATCATTGTGAAATCTTTGTTGAAGGTTTCAAATATAAAGTTGAGATAAAAACCGATAAGAAACATCTAAAACCTTAGTGATTATAAGGGATGAACCAAATCTTACTCGATATGATTTACTTTCTAATCGGTGGAAATCATCTTCTTTATTCTTTTGCGATTATTCTCGAATCACTATAAATTGTACTTGGAATACCAATACCGACTAAAGAATGGATAAAACATTTTCCTTATAAGATTTTTTATGGAAATGCTCCATCCCTATCTTATTTAATGTTTTGTGAATTAGAAGTCTATGTTAGACTAAAGCTTTTAAACCTGAAATATATAAAATACATATTTGTATAATAATCTAAATGTAGCTTAGATTATTGTGTGTAACCCTACCATGAATAAGTTCTCTTATTCTTCTAAAATATAAGTTATTAGAAAGTAAGCTTTTAATTACAAAGCAAGTGGGAGGCACATGGAACTTGAAACAGCTCAAGAATCATAGCTTGATGTAGTAACAGTTGGCACTAGTTTTAACAAGGGATTGTTAAAATTGAATAATAGATATTTACAAAAATAAATTGTTTGCATTAATGGTATAAATAATCTATGACTTGAAAAATGCGGAATCTCTCATTGATGAGCTCTTCTTGATGGTTTTGGAAAATTCGTCAACTTCCAAAATGCTATATCAGATCTTAAATCTGAAAAACGACTTAGAGTCATGAACATGAGATAAATGATATGTATAATAATCAAGTATGGTTTGATTAAACTTACTCCCTATAGCAAGGCTACAAAGAGCAAGTAGTTCTCCTAGAAAGAATACATTACATGGATAAATATACACACTCAAGCCATACTTGTTATAAGGGAATTTTCTCATACTGATGTCATTGATTATGATCTTTATCATACTCATGAAATTAACTACAATCAAAACCTTTTCAAAAGTAACTATGATTATATCAACAAGGATAGGTATATTAAGTCAACCGGACCTTGTTTTAATTTAGATTGTTTCAGAAAACAAGTAAGGGTTTCATACCATACATGAGGTGCTTATTTCAAACCATACATAGCCTTATCCAAAACATAGCAATGGTTTGAATAATTTTCATTTACGAAACCTGGTGGTTGTTTCACATATATTGTTTCCTCGAGTTTGCCATTCAGAAACGCACACTTCATATCCATTTGAATGACATCAAAATTTTTATGAGCGGCATATGCAAGAAAGATCCGAACATATTCAATTCTTGCTATCGGTGTGAACTTCTCTTTATAGTCTATAGATTCCTCTTGGCAGTATCCTTTCACAACTAATCGTGCTTTGTTCTGAATCACGTTTTTATTCTGTAATACACATTTCATTCTGATGACTAAGGCATCCTTCGCAGTGGGAACTAGTCTCCAAACTTTGTTTAACTCAAATTTATTGATTTCTTCATCCATAGCTTGAACCCTATCAGCATGATCGAGAGAAATCTTCACAGTTTTAAGCTGGATTTTAGAAATGAACGAATTAAACATGCATAATTCCAACTTTAAAAATAATGTACCCCCCCCCCCCATCCCATTTTATTATCCACAAATAAAAAACACAAAGTTTAAGAAAACATTAATTACTGATTACTTTATTTAGTAATATGGCATTTTTACCCTTTATAAACTTATCTTATTTTCTCTTTTAAAATTCTAGACTTTTTACTCTCACTTTTAAAAGTCCATTTTTTATTTGGTAACAAACGAAGGCAAAAATATACTGCCATATTTCATACCAAAACTTTACTATTTTTTTTTTAATTTCATTTTCTTATTGTAAAAATTGGGGGCAATTAAGCCGCCATATTTTACTTCTACTTTTTAATTTTTTTTTTCTTATGATAAACAATTGGAGGGAATTATGCCGCCATAATTTTATGCCAAAAGCACTTACAGATAATTTTATGGAGCTAATATTTTTACCACCTGTATTACTGTATATTCATATGCATCAACTAGTTCATAATAGTGTATTCCAAATTCATGATTATTCTTATCGACATTTCAATTATCATATGGAGCATTCCAGAAATCTACTCACTAAAAAAACATTACCATTGCACATCGTCAAGCTATATTCCAATCCTTATTGCAAGAAAGTTTCAATGGAAGATTAAAAAAAAGTTTCGCAAGTGAAGTAGCTTCACTATTCTCGGTTTCTAAACGAACCATTAGTCGCATTTGGAGTCAAGGTAAAAATCAAGTTGACCACAGATTACCAGTTGATTTCATGAGAATATAAGAGAAAGGTTATAATATTGTTTATCAAAGATTACATTGTCATCATTATTTAGTCCAATTCTTATATTCCATGGTATGTTTAATGGTGTCCATATTGATGAAAAATGGTTTTACATGTCAAAACCATCAAAACGTTATTCTCTTGTTCCTGGTGAGGATGAACCTTTAAGAACATGTAAAAGCAAAAGGTTTATTACAAATATCATGTTTCTAGAGGAGGTAGCAAGACCGAGATATGATTCATCGGACAACGAAGTTTTTTTGGGAAAAATTGGTATCTACCCATTTACAACATTAGAACCCGCTAAACGTTCAAGCAAAAAACCTGTTGTGGGAACAATGGAGACGAAGCCTATTTTATCAGTGAACAAAGAGGTAACAAGGTCATGATTGATAGAAAAAGTTCTACCGGATATTAGAGCTAAATGGCTGCAAGGTCATACCGGTCCCATATTTATTCAACAAGATAAGGCAAAGCCTCATATTGATGTTGATGATAGTGAGTTTCTTGAAGCAGCATCGCAAGATGGGTTTGATATTTGGATTTGAATGTGTTAGACCTTGGATTTTTTCAACCAATACAATCACTTCAAGAACAAGAGGCTTGAAGTACAACCAATGAATTGGTTGATGCGGTTCAAACATCTTTTAAAAGAATGCAATCAGAACAAATTAACAATGTTTATTTAACTCTACAAACATACATGAAAGAAATCATAAAGGTTCAAGGTGGCAACAATTATTATGTACCTGATATTGGTAAGTCTATGTCAAATCAACAAGGTAACTTGCCACTCCGAATTGAGTGTAATCAAACTTTAATAGATGATGATATAATTCACTTGAACAATTAAAATATTTGCATATCAATTTGTTTTGAAAAAAATAGTTCATGGTGTTTTGATTTTAATGAAAAAGAAAGACTTTTGTGTTTGGAAGTTTACTGCCACTTTATTGTTTCTTTTTGGTTTACGTAAAGCAACAAGTAAAAAAGAAAGAGTCTTTTTTTTTTCTTCACAAATCACAAATTTAAGTGTATTATAGATAACTTAAAGGAAGGGTAATATAGTAAAAATCCACATTTATTTTTAACAATGAAAATTAATTTGGGACAACTCAAAATAGTAATGTGGGCAATAAAAATGGGACGTAGGGAGTAGTTTGTTTTGCTTTTTGTTGAGCCCTTGTAAGAACACCTGAAGATGAGTCTCCAATTACTTGAGATCTTGGATGATCCTTGGTCCACTTTATCATTGGAGGATAATTCAGATCATAGTTTGGATCAAGTTTGGCATTCACTAAATCGAATTTCGATTGAACATTTGAGTCATTATTCTCAGTCCCCCTTGTAGTTTGCATGTGACACTATAGTTAGAATCGAATGCTCCTCTACATTGGAACATATGTATTAGAGGTTGAAGTGGAACCCTTCCCCTAGAATGGAGAATTAGATGGGTCTGGTTCAGATGTTTATTCAGAAGCATTCACAATCAGTGGCTCTGTCTCAATCTTTTCGGCAGCTTCCTCAATAATCTTCTTAAACTCATCGGTTTGATTATCTTTTTCCTTTGATTCCGAGGAACTGGCCTTTTTAGGTTCATGAAAAAAATTCATAAATCCCTCATATAATTTTGAGAGAGGAATTGTTATATGACCCATGCAGGAAGAGAAGGTTGGATCACTGTCTTGTTGAAGACGTCTTTGGACCTTTGAGGTGATAGTGTTGTAGTGACAGCATTAATGGAAATTAGACCTGCTATGTCAGCTAACTTCACTTCATCCCACTGCAACCGAAATAGGAAATTCAAGTCAGAAAGGATTTGTGTCCAGAAGAACACTTAGTGGCACATTTATCCCCTATTTGGTCTCATGATCATGAAGAAACATGTCAATCAGCATGCGCATCAGTGTCAATGAGAGGGCAGTTGGTGTTGGAGAAAAGATGCAGAGTCAGCATCAACTAGCTCTTCATGGAAGGTGATGCATTCAAGTAATGACATGCTGATCTTATCAGTTAAGATCAATGTTACGATGGAGACAAGCGATCCTAAGACATTTAGAAGGTGAGAGAGAAGATCATACATAGGCAATGTTAGTAGCAAAATGTACAATGTATACTACTTTGGTAAGGTAATAGTTAAAACAAATTTTTGAAGCAAAAGTTATAGTAAATAAAATAAAAATCGAGCAGATTATGTTTAGAAATTTAAAACTAGCAGAGCATAAAGTAAAAAACAAAGAAAGTAGCAATTTCTAAAACCAACAAAATCAAACCAAATAAATTTCGTTGTCCCTTAGTGCAAAACGCACCATTTTTACGAATCAAACACCTTTCCCTCGTGGCAATTGAAATGGACTTTATAACCAGTGTCATAAAGTTGACTAATGGAGATGAAATTCTAGACCTTTGACATAGAACCCATCCTTCAACTTAATGGTCCTGCATTCAAAAGTTCCAACACATATAATAGCTCTTGCACTATTATCTCCAAAGACCACCATTGGAACAACTTTTTTTTAGCAAAGTTTGTTAAGAGGGACTTGACACAAGTCATGTTTCTATAGGCTCCACTATCTAGGTACCAAGTATATCCTAGAATTAGACACTATCCTTTAACAATGTGAGAATCATCAACGACACACATGTCATCATGGGAATCATTGATAAGAGCCATTAGACCCTTAACATTTATCCCTTCATCTTCAGATGTCTCCTCTTCTTCCACCCATTCTTCACTATCCTCTTGTGTTGCAATAAAGGTTTTCGGCAAAGAGATGTTTTCCTTCTTCAAGTGCGCCACCAGCTTCTTGTGACTTTCAGCTTCTTTCTTCTCTTTGCAATCCCTAAAAAAATGGCCAGGACTACCACAGTTGATGTGTATATTTAATGCACTAGTTTTTATTTATAATTCCCAGTTTACCACATCTAAACCACACCTTACAGGCAGTGAACTTGATCGAGTATAGTATAGCTATGATAAGCAATGTTGTCGAAGGAACGGTAATGAATTGATTTAGAATGTTTGATTATACATTACACAAAACACACAAAACTACGAAAGCACTAAAGAGAGGTTCTATGGAATTAAATCTAAAACAATTGAATAAAAATAAATCTCGATAAACTGACCTAACACAAATCTCTTTCGGTACTTTGGTTTAGACAATTTACATCCTAAAATCATACATAGTTGCGCAAAAAGATTTATTTGTTCATATTAACTGATTTCTAAAATGAATAGGTTCATGTTCACTATTACTAATCCTTCAGCAAACAAGTCAATTCAAGCAGTGATAAATTGATTAAACTAACAAGTTTCCTTGTGTTCAGTTCATATCAAACAAGAGTTGTAATAATAGTTAATCAAATTGGTTGGTTCAATTAAATCATATGTGGTTGATCAACACACATGCCTACATATTAATTTACTTATTTTCTAATTAACCCTAGGTTATGTTCACAACACTAGTCTTACAATCTTGATGGTCATCAAAATCATAAGAGGTAAGCAATCAAGCAGATGTTCATACAATTCAATATACTTAGTAATTAACTTAAAATAATTGTCATTAACACATAATGATTATCTAACAAGCTTAACAAGATTAATTAAACACGAATAAAACAATCCATATAGCAATTAATCCACAAAATCAAGGTTTCATCTAATCATAAACACAAAGCAATGGGTTTTAACACCCAAATCAGAAAGTAATTGCATATAGAATCATGTTTAAATGTTAATCTTGGTCGAAACAGCGAACGCCATGATTACCGACATGAATCTGCTCTCCAATCTTTAAAATATTTGCTCCTATCAGCTTAGCGGCCTTCCGGCCATCTTCTAGACCCTCAAAACGGCTTCTTAGGGGTTTATGTAGAGTTTAATTTTGTTGCGTCATGGGCTTTTATATTTTGTATCCGGATTAGGCCTGTCCATCCGTCTTTATTTAGTAGGGTTTTACTATAAGTATGCATGCATGTATGCATTATACGCTGTCGATTATTACGTTTATTATTTTGTAACCCTAAACACCTCTACAGTCGAAGTTCTTAATCGAGTTGTCCTGAGGTGTTGAAGTATTAATCATACGACATATTTAAAGCCATACTCGTGTTTTTATTTATGTTTATAACTATTTGCTTGCATAGAATCTAATGATCTTAATTGAACTTAGTTCTAACAATTGGTATCAGAGCAGGAGACTGTGTGATCAATACACATTCTTTCTGTATTCAGAATTCTTTAGGGTTTCCGTTTTTATTGTATAAATAGAAGCCATCTTCTTTGTATCAACGGAAATTCTGTTTCAGATAAAACCCTAATCTCAAGTTTACAGGTTTGATTCTAGCAGCTCACCATGTCTCACGAAGATTCGCAAACAAATCCCATCAACATCTCAAACATCATTGGATCTACAACCAGGATACCCATTCTTTACACTCAAGACTATGAAGTATGGGCACATCACTTTGAAGACTACGTGGTTGGATCGGAAGATAATGTCTATCTCATCTGGGAAGCTATCACACTTGGGCTGTTTGTTCACTCAGAAACGAACACAGCTATTAAGTCTGAAAAGGAATATAACAAGCTGGTGGAGGATGTAGATAAGATGCCACAGGACGAGAAAGATAAGTTGCTGTGTAATGTGAAGGCTATGAGAATGATCAGATTCGCCTTACAATCTGAAACTTTTCGGTTGGTAGGTTCATGCACGACTGCCAAACAAATATGTGATAGGTTGAAAGAACTTTATTCAACCGATGAAGATCTAGAACACTCCATTCAAACCTTGCTACTATCAGAATTTGGCGTCTTCGAACAGAAAACGGAGGAGAAACTCATACAAACTTTCAACCGGTTCAATCATCTCCTAAGTAAGATGATCAAGCATGGAATAGAAAGAAAGTTGATCGAACAGAAGGTGACCTTCATGCACGGAATGGATGGCTGTAGTTTCAACTGTGAAAGCACACGAATAGTTTAAGTCTTACTCACTGGCAAAACTTGTGGGAATACTTAAGTCCCATGAGAGTGTAGTAACCAAAGAAGCGAAGATAGTTTCTGGTGTGGCATCGCTGGCCTTTGTCTCAAAAGGAAAAAGCATTGCTGAAGAAGAAGAAGAAGAGTCTGATATGTCTGAGTGTGATCTTACAAGCGAAGAGTACGCTATGATGATCACCAATCCAAAGAAGTTTGCGCGAAGAAAATTTCCTGTCAACAAGAACCGAAACTGGAAAGGAAGTTATAGTTCTGAGAAGGTGAATGATGAAACTGAAATGTTTTCTCAAAAGGATGAAGACAAGAAGGAGAGAAGGCTTTCAGGAGACTCTGGGTTCGATTGCAATTACTGTCACAACAAGAACCACTTTGCCAAATATTACATGCTAAGGAAAATGGATGAGAAAAGAGATGGTGAAGATGATGAGGCGTACTATATGTGCAAGTTGGAAGAGATCAAGTAAAAGAAGGCAACTAACAGTTCTATGAATGCATTGATTGTACATGAGTATGCAGATGAAGATGAGTTCGGTGGCGTTGAAATTTGGTCAACCGACTCTGAAGATGAAGCGATAAGAAAGCCCACTCATGGAAAGGCTTATGTGGCAAAGGAAGTAGGTTCGGCTAGAAAGTGTTTAATTATCACAACTGGTTCATCAACCGAAAGTGCAAATGAGGAACCGAACCTGACAGAGGATAAGTGTTTTTCAGCCAAGCTTGTTAGTGAGAAGATCAACGACTGCGATCGATTGATCAAAAAGGTACAATCCATCCTTGAATCACTTAAATTTCCAATAACAAATTATGAAGAAGAGTTAAATGAAATAAAATTCAAATTTTCTAACTTAAGTGGTAGTATCATTCAAACTCCTTAGCGAATTCTAACCTAACTAACCAACTCAGCAGGGTGTTTTCAAAGAGTTGAAGGAGGCGGAGTTAATTAAGGCTAGGGATGAAAGTATTTATTTGCAAAGAGACAATTTAAAGTTTTCAAAACAAAGGAATGTTTTTTGTTTAATTGCTAAGCGTTTATACACTAATATTGCTCAATTACATTTAAGTTGTGAGATAGGAAAGAAAATTCATAAGATGAGTTTACCCTTCCTTGAATTTAAGGAGGATGAGGTCATAGCAGAATGTGAATCAGTAGTGTCATCAGAAGAGACATCCATGTCTTACAAAATTGGACTGGACAAGATAGAAACCTTCATTGATTCTAAGGAACATAAATGTATGCTAAAATATGTTTTAGACAAACGATAGATTGAAAATTAAGTCAGAAACTATTCAATCATTTGATCTGTCTAATGCCAAATTAACTATAGAAAAGAAAATGAACTTAGAAAATGTGTCTGAATTTGACGAGGAAAGTGAGATGAGAAAAATCTCAGTAGAAGATGTAGTTGATTGCTCTAAGATTATGAAGAGTGAAACCGAGAATGAGAAACCCCTCATTTCTGAAAATTCAATTGAATTCGCTCGCATGTTAAAAGACAAGAAACAAAAACTCAAAGAAAAAGCTATGGTTTATCAAAAGGTTCAAACTGTGCCAAATCAGGTCTATGCAGTTACAGGGGTCACTACAAAACAAATGGCAGAATTAAGAGTCTTGGTTGACGAAGACAATGTGCGACGATTATTTCTGGTATGCCCCTATTGACAATGCAGACGAAACCGTAGGCTTATCTGAGCAAACTTCATGGAAGTTTAAAGGAAGATATGTTGCTGAACCCATCAACAAACCCTCAAGTTTCGACAAACCAAGCCCAAGTGGAACTAAAGAAATCCATGAAGAACCGATGACAGAATCAAATGTTCCAACAAATACAAATGAAAGTCAAAAGCAGAAGCCAAAGGCTAGCTTCAATATCCACAAGTCATAGAAGGAGTTAGCGGAACAGAAACGCTTAAGAAATCAAAGATACGCAAAGAACCTGAATGAGTGAAAACGTCACTGGGAATCTCAAAATCCCAACTACGTACCTCCTAAGAAAGAATCAACGCATAAAGGGAAGGAAAAACTGAAAGGAAAAGAAAATTGCAACCCAAATTTCTACTATTCCAAATGTCCGAACCGAATATCTACTATCAGTTCCCAAACAAGCATATCAAACCGAAAGTCAAGTTTCGGTCCCCACATCAGCTCTTAAAACCGAATGTCAAGTTTCGGTCCCAAGTCTAGTTTCGATCCTTCTAACTCACAATGCAAAATGAATTTTGTGAAGGACATCAAAGGGAAGGGAAAGCTAGCATCATATTCTGAGTTCCATAATAAGAAAAAGTCAGCTAACCCTAGGATTAAAAAGAAAAATCCTGAACCATCTAACAACACACCAACTAATGCACCAAAAATTAAACAAGTAAAACTAAAATCAAGGTGTATACCATTAAAAAAAGATCAAACCACTCTAGTAAAAACAACATATTTGGTTGATATTTCTTCTGTAATTCCTTTTTTTTGTGAAAGACTTACCAAGACCCAAGAAACTTTCGGTTCCTAAATCTGCTTGAATTTGCAGGTAATTAGTGACGAGCAGTTCGATGATGAATGGTATATAGACAGTGGCTGCTCGCATTACAAGATAGGAAGGAAGGAAGAGTTGAGGGAGTTTCGGTCCCTAAAAGATGGTGGGTGTGTAAAGTATGGAACAATCAAGGGATACGGTATGATAACCAATGGAGATTTCACAATTCGAAAAGTGCGTATGTGGAAGGATTGCAGCACAACCTCATCAGTGTGTCACAATTAGTTGTGAGAACAGTTCCGAAAGTATCATTTGATGATGAGGGCTCTGAAATAATTGAAAAGCAATCAAAAAAGGTTCTGCTAAAATCTGAAAGTAAGGGAGAGATGTATCATTTATATCTCAACCCAATATGAGGAAAACCAGCAATATGTCTATTATCAAAGGCAAACACAGATGAAAGTTGGTTGTGGCATCGACGACTATCGCATCTGAACTTCAAAGATATTAATAAGTTGGTGCTTGGTGATCATGTTTGAGGTCTCCCTCTTCTGAAGTTTGAAAAGGAACAATTGTGTGTAGCGTGTGAGATGGGCAAACAGAGCAGAAAGAGCCACCCTACACGAGTCAATACAAAGATTATTGAAGCTCTTGAACTATTGCACATTGACTTATGTGGACCTTCGACCATCGAGAGCATCGGTGGTAGTAAGTACATTCTTGTCATTGTAGATGATTTTTCACGCTTCACCTGGGTTTTCTTTCTTAAACAGAAATCAATCGCAACTCCCAAGTTGAATACATTTATTAAGCAAGTGGAAGTTCAGCTGAGAAAGACGGTAAGGAATATCAGGAGTGACAATGGGTTGGAATTCAAGAATAAAGATTTTGAGGACTTTCTGGCTAATAAAGGGATAACTCACAACTTTTCGGCCACTTATACACCACAACAGAATGGGATTGCTGAAAGACGAAACTGTTCTTTATGTGAGGCAGCCAGTAACATGCTCAGTTTCGCTTCTCTTTTGTTACACTTCTGGGCTGATGTAGTTGCAACTGCATGCTACACTTAGAACCGTTCCTTCCTTAACAAAAGATTCTCAATCACTCCATATAAAATCTTAAATAATCGAAAGCCCAATGTTAAATTTTTTTCACGTGTTCGGTTCAAGATGTTTCATATTTAACTCTAAGGAGAAACGAAGTTTGACGTCAAAGTAGATGAGGGAATCTTTCTTGGTTATTCACTTTCTTCAAAAGCTTACAGAGTTTTGAATAAACGATCCAAACGGATTGAAGAAACATATTACGTAACCTTTGACGATAAGTACATGAAGAAATTTCAAAGGAGCGAAAGTGACTTAGGGGAAATTTTTCCTGCATCAGGACAAGTCTCGGTTCCCATATCCAACTTGTTAGAAGAGTACATTCAGTTATTTGATTAGCCAGAGAAAGTGACACACTCAGAGGTGAAAGCAGCAAATAATAAAATTGATAATCTCAAAAAGATCATCGATGAAGCTGCAAAAGAAACGGAAAGTGAACCTCCTAAAACTACAGACGCTCAACCTTCAACTGACTCGGCAATCATCGGCTCAATGTTCAAGGGGGAGAGTTCATCAGCACCAAAGACAACTGAAGTATCTTTCAAGGGGGAGAATTCAATATTGTCCCCAACTCATAAAGGTCCAGTCGAGGGGGAAAATCCAACTCCCACAGAGGATGCAAACGTTGATGCTGCCACAGGTTACACTTCACCAATCGAGGGGGAGAAAGAGAATGCAACTGACGAAGGCGAGGGTGATCAATTAGAATTTGAAGAGGAAGTGAATGCATAATTGGATCCAACTTATGACCCAAGTTATCCTCCGTTAGTGAAATGGACCAAGGAGCATCCTAAAGCACAAATTATTGGTGAATCTTCTGAGAAAGTTCTTACTCGTTCTCAATAGAAAGCGAAATAAACTGCATTATTCTCTATAGTTGAATTATGTATGTTTAACTCGTTCATCTCCAAAATTGAACTGAAAACATTTAATGCTGCACTTGATCATTCCGATTGGTTTCAAGCAATGCAAGATGAGCTCCATGAGTTCAAACGTAACTGAGTTTGGAGGCTGATTCCTACACCAAAGGATGCTTTTTTGGTCGGCTTGAAATGGGTCTTTAGAAATAAATTGGAAAAAGAGGGGAACATCATACGCAACAAGGCTCGGTTGGTGGTGAAAGGATATTGCCAAGAGGAAGGGATAGATTATGACGAAACCTTGGCTCCAGTAGCTAGGTTGGAATCAGTTAGAATCTTCTTGGCATATGTTGCTCATAAAAACTGTGAAGTTTTCAAAATGGTGTCAAATGTGCTTTCTAGAATGGAGAACTAGAAGAAACAGTGTATGTTGAGCAACCACCCGAGTTTGTGAACAAGAAATTTCCTGATCATTGCTATGTGCTGGATAAAGCGGTTTATGATTTGAAGCAAGCGCCAAGAGCTGGGTATGAAACTTTAACTCGTTTTCTGAAAATGTCAAAATTTAAGCAAGGTTCGATTGACCTAACCTTCTTCCGAAAGAAAGAAGGGAAACATCTAATGATAGTTCAGATTTATGTTGATGATATCATCTTCGGCTCTATGAATCCTAGCATAACAGCTGAATTCAAAAAGTTGATGGAGACTAAATTTGAAACGAGCGCAATTGGTCCAATTATTTTTTTCCTTGGTTTAAATATTACACAGGGACCAGAAGGTATCTTTATCAACCAAGAGGCGTACACAAAGAACCTATTAAAAAAACTTGGCATGACAGGAGACTCTAAAGTGAAGGTTCCTATGGCATTTGGCACTAAGTTAACACAATCTCTGGAAAAACCTGTTGTTAACATAACACTATATCATCTAATGATAGGGTCCCTTATGTATATAACATCTAGTAGACCGGACATTATGTTTTCTGTTTTTTATTGTGCTAGGTTTCAATCTAATCCAAGAGAACCTCACATGGTGGCAGTGAAGAATATCTTCCGTTACCTAAAGTGAACCGCATCTCTCGGTCTCTGGTATCCGGCTAAATCTGGATTCTTTATTCAAGCTTTTTCTAATGCTGATCTTGGAGGATGTGGTCTGGACCGAAAGAGCACTACAGGTGGATGCCAATTTCTTGACGGAAAACTTGTTGGCTGGCAATCCAAGAAGCAAATCTGTGTGTCACTTTCAACGGCAGAAGCTGAGTACATAGCTGCAACATCTTGTACTTCTCAAGTAATATGGATTGAAAGTCAACTGAGAAATTACAGGTTGAGTATGAAGAAGATTCCTCTCTATTGTGACTCAAAAAGCGCAATAAGGATTTGTCACAATCTAGTGCAACACTCAAAAACTAAGCACATTGCACTTAGATATCACTTCATCAAGGATCATGCAGAAGATGGGAACGTGGAAGTGCATTTTGTTCGATCCTCTGATCAAATGGCTGACATATTCACTAAAGCCTTACCTGAAGCATGTTTCAATAAAAATTTACAAGCTCTAGGAATGATGGAAGCAGAGTCGGTACCGAATCCTCAAATCTTACAATAAAAATAAGACAGGCGAAATGGAGTGAACGCTCGGTGTATTTCGGCTCCAAAATTTTCGAGAACCCAAATGAACCGAACGCTCTATCTATTTCGGCAATGGAATTTTAAGGAACCGAAATGAACCGAACGGTCGGTCTATTTCGCTTCACTCCATAAAGATAAGGTTTCGGTTGTATATTTTGTATATTCTATTATCTCTATTCTTTTAACTTCTTTCTGTTTCTTTTTTCTCATAAAACTTTAAAAATCCAAAAATATTTTCTCCTTCCCGTTTTATTTAGAAAAATATCAAAACTTCAAAAAAAAATTGTTTGTTCGGTTTGTTTGTTTTGTTTATGTGGTGTGTTTGTTTGCTCATTCTTTTAAATAGGTTCCAAGTATACCAGTACAACAGAATTTGGAGTTGAGATAGGTATGATTATTCTTTTATGAACTAGTTAAGGGTCCCTAGAAGCATATTGCTGCATGTTGACCAACGCCTCTACGACTTAGAGCAAGGCCTTAATGATTCGATCTATACCTATCGTTTCTTCCAAATCAGGCTGTTAAAATCCACCTGGTCTAGAGCTACCTTACTCTTCTCATATGAGTTAAGAATTTTCTGCTTAGTCACATCTTTATCGCAGAAGGTACTTTCGGTTTTTTAGCCATCCTCCTTACATTTTCCATCAACTTACGGTTCACCACTGTAACCCTTGAGACTCCCGGTTATTACCACTGAGGTTTATGGTCGCATAAAATCTGTGTTTGTGATCTTAGATACATATACCACGTGCGGAGTGAAACCTAAAATTCAACACCTATAATGAATTGACGGTGAATTATTATATTCAAAATCTTACTAGTTACCTACTGAAATCTCTTTTTTTATTTTTGAGTGATCTTTCATGAATTTGTCTAACACCAAGGCTTTTCTTCCCATAAAGATCCACTTTATTTTTGTTTTTGATATTTTTATAACTTCTTTAGTCATTATAAAATATATCCTACCTACTTGTTCAATAGACCACATCTGTCTCACAAGTACTTCTTCCAATGTTCAGTCTTACATTAAGAATCAACGTTCGGTTGAAGATAAGACACTCTAAGCTTATGACTTAAAAAGAAGCCTTTCGATGTTTCTTTACAAACACTTGATCGTATTTTTCGGGAAACCACACAAGCACTTCAAGTCTCTCTTGACTTTGAAGGAAGCGATTCTTGCCCGGAATCACCTGCTTTCTATCTTATAATAAGACATCACTCACATCCAATACACATTTGCTTTATTTCTTTATCTTTTGTCACTCTATTGCACGAAAATTTTAATTTTCCAATATTCTGGTGGTTGTAAGTTCAAATTTTGTTTATCTTTTAGGTAAACAGGGGTAATCCTATTTCAAGTAGTGAAACTTAATTTCAAAACGATGATTGAGGGTAAGCATTTGGGCGCGTGAATTTGAACGGTTTCTTTACCCACGTGTGCTGATGTATACCTAGGAGTAACCAACCTGTCACCTCACACTTTTTCAGGCGACGTTTTAGTGATCACGTCATTATCATAATGATTTTTCTCTCTCCTGCCAACGGTATATAAAGGGTTTCTACTATTATTTGTCTTTTACTAGCAACAACGTCTCTTAAATTACATGGCATGTTCAAACTATTCATTTTCCTTCTTCGATCAACAATGGTGACTTCTTCATCAGTTCACGATCAGACTGCTTTGTCCACATTGCTTTCGATCAAGCCAAATCAGAATATGATCCTCGAACTCAACCCGTTTCTGTATGATTCATATACGTTGCAAGTACTTGAATGTTTGAAGTATTCATCGCTGGTTCTAGCCCTAACGCAGGTGGAAGCCGTCCCGATGTCACTCTTATCCCAGGTTTACTCTACTGCCACATATGACAAGAACAAAGAACGAATCTACTTTCAAATCCATTCTAAAAAGGCTTCTGTATCAAAAGGGAGATTTTGTTCATTGTTGCATCTTGTCGTGGATTCCTCTGTTATCTCCCCAGACTTCGTCACAACTACTCAATTGTTTTTTATCCTTTACGAGATGGGTTATACTGATGTACTCACCACAGTTACAAAGGTTAAGAAGTCTTTTTTACCATCTCAGTGGAATGGATTTCTTACTCTTCTCATCAAGAGTTTGGTAGAGAGGAGTGCTGGATCTGATGGCACAAGCAAGGGTTTCCTTACCCTTCTATATGGCCTTTACAATGGTCTCAGTCTTGATTATGGGACAATTATCTGGTCTCAAGTGGTGCAGAGCCTCAACACTTCTACGAGGCATTCGGAAATTTCATGTGGTCGGTTCTGGACTCTTATTACACGAAGGGCAATTGATACTTTGGATATTCCTGTAATGAAGTGTAACAACCCGAAGTTGTTCATCGCCGAAAACCCATTCTACCCGTATAACTCGTCGGAGATCGAAATGTTCCGGTATTGTTTTTGGGCTTAGTTAACTAAAATTATATGTTTATTATCATTCATTGAGGGTCCAAATCACTCAGGAACTTATGTTATTAGCCCAAAAACATTTATTTCATAAGTTTTAAAAATGTTCCCGTCGGGTGACGGAAACTCAATCGGGTGCGACCAAAAGCCGCGTTTAACGCCGGTATCGGGTAGAATTCCACCGCGTACAAGTTTTAAGACCTATATAAACGTGTTTTAGCTTTCATTTGAAGCTTTTTCCTTCTCTCTCTACTCTCTCTCTCTAACCTCTCTCCTAAAATCCAAGTTTAAGGGTCCAAAACTCAATTTTTAAGGCTTCAAATCCCTAAGGTACCTCCCTAACCTTAATCTAGAGCATGTTTGGCTTCCAAATTCGAGATTTAAACATGAAATGGGACACAATGTATGAGTTTACGGCCCAGGAAGGTGCCTAGGCCGTAAACACCAAAAATGATGGGTTTTGAGCCCTTAAACCCCTCCTTGACTAGTTTGGACTTTAAATATGGCTAAGGGACTTCAAGATATGGGCTTAGAACAATTAAAACATAAACTTTGTGAAGTTTGAAGGAGTTTACGGCCAAGGATCATTCTTGGGCCGTAAACTCATTTAAACTAGGGTTTTCATGCCCTTAAACCCTTCCAAATCACTCATATGTCTTATTTATGAATTATAGAACATAGATCTTTGCATTTGGACACTTGAAACACAATTTTTGGGGGACTAACATGAGTTTACCGCCAAGGCTTGTTCTTGGGTCGTAAACTCCATGAAACATGGTGCAAATCCAATTCTAGGGTGTTTGAAAGCCATCCAACACCACCAAAAGCCTTGGAATAAATCAAAGGACCAACCAAAAATAGTTTAAGGGCCTTAAACACATCATTTGTGGGATTTCTAAGAGTTTACGGCCAAGGTTTGTTCTTGGGCCGTAAACTCCATAAATTATGGTGTTAGAATGCTAACTAAACACCCCTAAAGCCCTTAGATGAATTTTAGAAGCCCTTCTATGCAAGTTTTAGACCTTGAAACACCTTGTAGCACCATATAGTAGAGTTTACGGCCATGAGAGGGGTCTCATGGGCCGTAAACTCCATAAATCCCTCATATGTCCCATACAAACTCATGTTAGGCCTTGAAATAATTCTATTAATCACATGTGATTTGTTATAGCTCCATTTAACACCATTTTCTTGGAAAAATAGGAGTTTACGGCCAGGAAGCCATGCTAGGCCGTAAACTCCCATAAGTGGGTCTATTTTATGTTTTAAAACCATTCCAAGTCCCTAAACCAAGTCTAGAAATTATCCCCTAAGTGTAAGAAGTCATTAAGCACCTTAAACCACACCCACCATGAGTTTACGGCTGTAAACTCATGGGGAATGGGTGTTTTAGACCAAAAACTCTTCTATTAGTTTACTCATGGGGAGTAAACTCAAGTCCCAAGTCCCTAGTGTCATTTTACGTCGTTAAACGCCACCCGGGTCCCTCCAAACACTTGTATCGGAGTGTTTTCGCGACTTGAAGCAAATGTCCCTAATAAATAGCTAATCTAAGTCCTAATTAGATACAAATGTGTATCTTTAAATTATACTTAGGAACCTCGCGCATTTACAAGCCCCGGACTAAAGTTTAGCATCCGAAATCGTCACGTTTCTCGTCCGGTGAGTTCATACCCCTACCCCTTTTCAACTGTTTTTAATGTTTTTAGGGGGGGGGGGGGAATACAAGCAAGAGTACAAGGAAAACTTGTAATCAAACTTATTGTTTTCAGGTTAATCGTTTTCATTCCATATGTTCTAATATCAATAACTGTGTTTATCAAATTAGTTCGAATTACGAATTTAGATCTCAAACGAATAATAGATATCTCGATGAAATGCTCTAATCTAAACTATGTTTCATAATCTATGAATAACTTACTAAATTCCAATGATAACCAATTACGAAAACGAAAACGAATACGAAGCTATAACTAGGAATAGAACGAATAAAGAATCGATAACTAGAAACAGAACGGATAACACATCTATAACTAGGAACAGAATGGATAACAAAACAATAATTAGGAACAGAACGAATACGAATGCGAATACGACTGCGAATACGAATACGAATATGAATACGAATACGACTGCGAATAGTATTAGAAGTAGGATTAGGGATAGGAATACGACTACGAATACGAATACGAATACGACTACGAATATGAATACGAATACGAATACGACTGCGAATAGTATTAGGAGTAGGATTAGGAATAGGAATGCGACTGCGAATACGAATACGAATACGACTGCGAATACGAATACGAATACGAATACGAAAAGTAATAAGAGTGGAAATAGATAAACGAATACAGTAACGAATACGAATACGAGGACGAATAAGTACGCAAATATGTTTAAGAATAGGAATAGTGAACATAACCGTAACCAGTAAGGACACACACACAGTCAGGAAAACATGGGGTTTTCCTGGGGAAAACAAAACATTACCTAATCACGTGTTTATCTTTTACATCTTTAACATCTTTCACATTAGAAACCAACATGCAGGAAAGCATGGGGCTTTCCTGGGTAACACTTATATAACTAGAAAGAGTAGCAAACTGAATAACACTACATCTCTCACAACTAGTAATGTACAATCAGGAAAGTATGGGACTTTCCTGGGTTCATAGTTGAACATAACCGGAATCGTGTAACCTAACAATCAATCAATCTTTTCTCTTAAGAAAATATGGGATTTTCTTGGATAACAACTTTTCGATAAACAAAAGGAATCTCGTACATTTTCACAAAACAGACATCTTATGAACTCACCAGCTTTATGCTGATCTTCAAATTGCTTGTATTCTCAGGTCCACATTAGACAGGTACCTAGCAAATCTTTTGGAGAAGACGGAGCGTACAGAAGACTTGTCTCTACTTTTGTTCATATATATTATGTATTACGAATGTACAACTTTACTTTTGAACAAATGTAAACTTTGATATGTAATGTAATGGTTGTTTACTTTGCTTACTATGTACATTGGATTTGATACTCAACTTGGAGTCAACCCCGGAGACATTTCCGCCTTTGGTTTTCGGGGTGTGACAGATTGGTATCAGAGCCCTTGTTTATAGTGAACGGAGTATACCAAACCTTACATGGTATAAAACTATAAACACTAAAGGGCCTCAGTGCTCTGAATTAAAAGTATCTTCAAAACTATAAGTATTTTCAAAAGTATACAAGTATACCGAACCGTCGAAATCCGTAACTTCAAGTAGAACAAAACATAAGTAAATGGGTGTTGTACACTGCGGTTAAACCTGGGCAGTTATGTAGTCGTGTCTAGGGTCAATATAGCCTGGCCAACTATATTCATTCGAGACACGGCCAACATGTGCTTGGGAGTGACTGTGGTATGCAGCATGCCTAAGACTTACCCAATACCCAAACAATGAGCCGTCGCTGCAGCGAATCATGAAATACTATGGGAGTATTTCTCGAGCCAAATCCTTCGTAGAAAATCCTCGTATACGCGATGTTACTTGATCATTCCGCTATCAATAAAATGTTCTGTCTTGATAACTCTTTCCTGCTTTATCGCTTAGTATGATGCTATATCTATCTTGAAGAGATATCCTTTGTATCATATCTCTTGATTCCATTCAGCGGACTTATCATCCTCTCTTCCTGATCTTATTAGATCAAGATGCCTCCAAGAAAGAGACCCAGCTCGCAGAACAACAACAACCCTCCTCAAACACCACCTTCTCTTCAAATCGACTTGGCAACCCTTCAGTCAGTTTTAACCGCAACATTTTCAGCAGCCATGTCGCAAATGAACCCCGGTAGTTCGGGAGGTGGTCCCCAACCTCAAAACCAGGAAAATAGCCAGGGACACCGAAAGGAGTGTTCCTATAAAGACTTTATGCATGCGAAACCTACATTCTTCGATGGCACAGGAGGTGTCATTGCTCTAACTCGATGGTTGGAAAGAATCGAATCCATCTTCGAGATCTGTGCTTGTTCAGAATCCGACAAAGTGAAGTTTGTCGCTTGCACTCTCACCAACAAAGCCCTGACTTGGTGGAACAGTCAAGGAGAATCTCTAACTCTACCTGTAGCCAATGCTATGGGTTGGGAAGTTATGAAGGAACTTCTACACGCTGAGTATTGCCCTCGGGGTGAAATCCAGAAGTTGGAGCATGAACTTTGGAATCTGAAGATGAAAGGTTCCGATATCGCTGCCTACACATCCAGATTTGATGACTTATCACTTCTTTGTCCAGGGATGGTTACCCCTGAAAGTAAGAAGATTGAGAGGTTTATCTGGGGATTAACCCAGCCAACCAAAGGGAACGTCTTAGCTGCGAGGCCGGATACATACGACAGCGCCAAATGCCTAGCGCAAATCTTGATTGACCATAGTGAGGACGTAGAAGAAGCAGCCACCACTCCTGAGCCGACAGAAAGAAATGGTGAGAAAAGAAAGTACTGGGAGGTAGGGAATAAATATCAGCCTTCCCAGGAGTTCTCGAAGAGACAACAAATGGTGACAGTCCACGCTGCCACTACCCCTGCTGTTGTACCCGTCATCAGTCCCTCAGCTCGAGCACCTATTACCGGATATGCCGGTGTTCTCCCGTGGTGTAACCAGTGCAGTTACCACTACTATATCCCCGGTCCCTATCGTATAAAACTTTGCGAAAATTGTGGCCAAGAGGGTCACCTTCCGCGGAGTTGCAGAACTCCCTCAAATCAAACTCCCGGAGCGGGCATTAATCAGGTCTGTTATGGTTGCGGAAAGGTCGGGCATTATAAGAAAAACTGCCCCAATGCAACCACAACTGGCAACTCTGGAAGAGTCCTAGCTATAGGACAAGGTGAGACATCCACCGATCCCACAGTTGCCCCAGGTATATTCCTTTTCAACGATCATTTCTCTTGCAGTTCTTTTTCAACTCTAACCTAAAAAGATAAATTGTTATCTATTCATTCGAATCTCTCCATAAATGTAGAACTTTTCGAAATCCTCATTAGGAACGTCTAGTAGAGACTCGATTCCACGTGGAAGCGTGAAGATCCGAAGCAGTAAACTCGTCGTCGATTCTCTTTTCAACTTGCAATTTGAGTCCAAATCTTTGAATTTCGGGACGAAATTCCCTCTAACGGGGGGATAATGTAACAACCCGAAGTTGTTCATCGCCGAAAACCCATTCTACCCGTATAACTTGTCGGAGATCGAAATGTTCCGGTATTGTTTTTGGGCTTAGTTAACTAAAATTATATGTTTATTATCATTCATTGAGGCTCCAAATCACTCAGGAACTTATGTTATTAGCCCAAAAACATTTATTTCATAAGTTTTAAAAATGTTCCCGTCGGGTGACAGAAACTCAATCGGGTGCGACCAAAAGCCGCGTTTAACGCCGGTATCGGGTAGAATTCCACCGCGTACAAGCTTTAAGACCTATATAAACGTGTTTTAGCTTTCATTTGAAGCTTTTTCCTTCTCTCTCTACTCTCTCTCTATCCTCTCTCCTAAAATCCAAGTTTAAGGGTCCAAAACTCAATTTTTAAGGCTTCAAATCCCTATGGTACCTCCCTAACCTTAATCTAGAGCATGTTTGGCTTCCAAATTCGAGATTTAAACATGAAATGGGACACAATGTATGAGTTTACGGCCCAGGAAGGTGCCTAGGCCGTAAACACCAAAAATGATGGGTTTTGAGCCCTTAAACCCCTCCTTGACTAGTTTGGACTTTAGATATGGCTAAGGGACTTCAAGATATGGGCTTAGAACAATTAAAACATAAACTTTGTGAAGTTTGAAGGAGTTTACGGCCAAGGATCATTCTTGGGCCGTAAACTCATTTAAACTAGGGTTTTCATGCCCTTAAACCCTTCCAAATCACTCATATGTCTTATTTATGAATTATAGAACATAGATCTTTGCATTTGGACACTTGAAACACAATTTTTGGGGGACTAACATGAGTTTACGGCCAAGGCTTGTGCTTGGGCCGTAAACTCCATGAAACATGGTGCAAATACAATTATAGGGTGTTTGAAAGCCATCCAACACCACCAAAAGCCTTGGAATAAATCAAAGGACCAACCAAAAATAGTTTAAGGGCCTTAAACACATCATTTGTGGGATTTCTAAGAGTTTACGGCCAAGGTTTGTTCTTGGGCCGTAAACTCCATAAATTATGGTGTTAGAATGCTAACTAAACACCCCTAAAGCCCTTAGATGAATTTTAGAAGCCCTTCTATGCAAGTTTTAGACCTTGAAACACCTTGTAGCACCATATAGTAGAGTTTACGGCCATGAGAGGGGTCTCATGGGCCGTAAACTCCATAAATCCCTCATATGTCCCATACAAACTCATGTTAGGCCTTGAAATAATTCTATTAATCACATGTGATTTGTTATAGCTCCATTTAACACCATTTTCTTGGAAAAATAGGAGTTTACGGCCAGGAAGCCATGCTAGGCCGTAAACTCCCATAAGTGGGTCTATTTTATGTTTTAAAACCATTCCAAGTCCCTAAACCAAGTCTAGAAATTATCCCCTAAGTGTAAGAAGTCATTTAGCACCTTAAACCACACCCACCATGAGTTTACGGCCGTAAACTCATGGGGAATGGGTGTTTTAGACCAAAAACTCTTCTATTAGTTTACTCATGGGGAGTAAACTCAAGTCCCAAGTCCCTAGTGTCATTTTACGTCCTTAAACGCCACCCGGGTCCCTCCAAACACTTGTATCGGAGTGTTTTCGCGACTTGAAGCAAGTGTCCCTAACAAATAGCTAATCTAAGTCCTAATTAGATACAAATGTGTATCTTTAAATTATACTTAGGAACCTCGCGCATTTACAAGCCCCGGACTAAAGTTTAGCATCCGAAATCGTCACGTTTCTCGTCCGGTGAGTTCATACCCCTACCCCTTTTCAACTGTTTTTAATGTTTTTAGGGGGGGGGGGGGGAATACAAGCAAGAGTACAAGGAAAACTTGTAATCAAACTTATTGTTTTCAGTTTAATCGTTTTCATTCCGTATGTTCTAATATCAATAACTGTGTTTATCAAATAGTTCGAATTACGAATTTAGCTCTCAAACGAATAATAGATATCTCGATGAAATGCTCTAATCTAAACTATGTTTCATAATCTACGAATAACTTACTAAATTCCAATGATAACCAATTACGAAAACGAAAACGAATACGAAGCTATGACTAGGAATAGAACGAATAAAGAATCGATAACTAGAAACAGAACGGATAACACATCTATAACTAGGAACAGAATGGATAACAAAACAATAATTAGGAACAGAACGAATACGAATGCGAATACGACTGTGAATACGAATACGAATATGAATACGAATACGACTGCGAATAGTATTAGAAGTAGGATTAGGGATAGGAATACGACTACGAATACGAATACGAATACGACTACGAATATGAATACGAATACGAATACGACTGCGAATAGTATTAGGAGTAGGATTAGGAATAGGAATGCGACTGCGAATACGAATACGAATACGACTGCGAATACGAATACGAATACGAATACGAAAAGTAATAAGAGTGGAAATAGATAAACGAATACAGTAACGAATACGAATACGAGGACGAATAAGTACGCAAATATGTTTAAGAATAGGAATAGTGAACATAACCGTAACCAGTAAGGACACACACACACAGTCAGGAAAACATGGGGTTTTCCTGGGGAAAACAAAACATTACCTAATCACGTGTTTATCTTTTACATCTTTAACATCTTTCACATTAGAAACCAACATGCAGGAAAGCATGGGGCTTTCCTGGGTAACACTTATATAACCAGAAAGAGTAGCAAACTGAATAACATTACATCTCTCACAACTAGTAATGTACAATCAGGAAAGTATGGGACTTTCCTGGGTTCATAGTTGAACATAACCGGAATCGTGTAACCTAACAATCAATCAATCTTTTCTCTTAAGAAAATATGGGATTTTCTTGGATAACAACTTTTCGATAAACAAAAGGAATCTCGTACATTTTCACAAAATAGACATCTTATGAACTCACCAGCTTTATGCTGATCTTCAAATTGCTTGTATTCTCAGGTCCACATTAGACAGTTACCTAGCAAATCTTTTGGAGAAGACGGAGCGTACAGAAGACTCGTCTCTACTTTTGTTCATATATACTATGTATTATGAATGTACAACTTTACTTTTGAACAAATGTAAACTTTGATATGTAATGTAATGGTTGTTTACTTTGCTTACTATGTACATTGGATTTGATACTCAACTTGGAGTCAACCCCGGAGACGTTTCCGCCTTTGGTTTTCGGGGTGTGACATGAAGGATGCCCTAGTCGCGTCAATTGCTATGTTTCACACCAAGAAGATCATCCTTTCTGATCCAAAAAATTTCCCTCACAATGGCTCTATTCCTGAGTCTATGTATCGATGTGTCACAGACAAGAGTCATGTTATGCCTGAGTACCGCAAACTTACTCCTAAGGAACTGAGAGTCCTATCTCCGGAACAGAAGGTTGCCTTGGAGGCTGTAGACAAGCCTAGCAACCGAGGGAAACAGGCTACAACCAAGAAGAAGACTACCGAGGAGGCTAAGTCTAAGTCTTCTAAGTCAAAGAAATGCAAGTCAGAAAAGGGGATTCTTCTAAACCTAAGAAGATTAAAAAGCTAGAGAAAAAGTCCAAGAGTCCTAATCCTCCTATCTCAGAAAATCACGAGGAAGATGAAGAAGAGGAAACTTGTCATGACTCACTGAGAGGTAATACTCCTCCCATATCTCCTACTCCAACCGAATCTCTTCATAACAAACTTCCAACCCCATCTCCATATCCGACACAGACAGTTCCAGTTTCGGTTCCTCCACCTACCACATCACAAACAACACCTTCTTTTCCACCACCACCACCAGTTTCTTCCATTCCTATTTCTACAACTTCCTTAGCACCTACTGTAATTTCCAAATCCACCACCACTACTATTCCTGAACCGACAGTAGGAGTCAATGTATCTGATACGGGGGCAACTACTGAAACCGAACCTCCTATCATCACTAAACCTCTTTCACCATCACACTCAACCGATTTTGGTGCCACTCTTGATGGTGATCATGATGATTATGACTCTACATACTTCAGTCCCTATCGACTTCCTACTGATGAGGATGATGATGCTCCAATCACCAGCCAACACTTGCAGAGCATTCATGAGAAGTTAGAAAAATTACTTGCTGACAGCAAGTCCTATAGTGGTGTTGTGCTAAAAGCCTTTGTGTAAACTGCCATTTAGCAATACACTGACTCCATTGACAAATCAACTAAGGCTGTTAATGAATCTATTTCTTCCTATCAAAAAGTCTCTGCTGATGTTGCGGACATTGTTCATACTACTCAGATTTTTCTCGACTCTCTTAAAGGGCATGCTGATACAAATGCAGCTAGGGTGCAAGCCTCTATGGATTCATTTTCCAAGTCCCTTCAAGAAGAGCACACCAAGTTTGAAGATGTTCGTTCTTCCATCCACGCAGAGAACACTTCACTTCTTAGTTCAATGTCTTCTTGGCTGGAATCTCTTCATGCTGATCTTGCCAAAGAAAGTGCTTTGAAAGAAGAACTTTCTCGACAAGCCTCCATGATTGAAGTTCAGAAGATTCAGCTAGCTCAAGTTGAAAAAGAAATTGGTTTGCTGAAGACAGAGAGAGTTGTTTTTCACAGCTGTGTAAGGGATGTGTCGGATATGCTCACCAACATTCTTGGGGCTCATGATGCTATCCTTACTTTGACCATTCGGAATCATCTCACTACCAAACTTCTTCCTTCCCTTGCATTGTTACATCATATGAAGGGTGTTTCATAGAGATTTATTGCTCCAAAACAAGGGGGAGAGGGTGCTCAGCAACCGAAGGCTAAAATTGAAACTGATAAAGTTACAACTGAACTAAAGGATAATGTAGCTTCAGGTTCTGGTTCACAAGCTAAGTGAAAGGATATTGAAGATGATGGCAATGATGATGTTGAGGAAAACATTGCTGAGGCTCTCAAAAGAAAGAAGAGAGATCGAGAGGTGGATAAAACTCTAAAAATTGGAAGGGAAGCAGAGGAGAGGGAAAGGAGAGACAAGGAAGAAGAAGAAGCCTTGAACTGCAAGAAGACCTTTTTCCCTTATGGACAAATGAGGCACTTATCAATCAAGCTATAGAGTTGCCAAGTGTTTATTGGTTGGAACCTATTGCTTTGTTTGACTATGACAATTCCAAGGACTCGCAGTTCGACATGCCAATAACACGAAAGGCATTCATGTTTCACTGCTTTGATTCGACTGCCGAGGTTCCTTTTCCTCATCCAAAGGTTGACCGAGAGCTTATTGATTTCTATCTGAAGTATGGGCAACCTCAGTACTTGACATGGAGCGCACAAAATATAGTCACTGTCAAGGTATTGAAACCTACGACTGCTGGGAAATTTGTAAATGTCAATTTCAAAATCACACGAAGATCTACAAACTCGGTGTCGATCATCTCCCTAGCAGATCTTCCAAATCTAAATCCTCACAATTGGATTCTTTTATTTAATATTCTACTCACAAATTCGAGGGAATATGAGCCGATATTGGATCACTTAAAGAGGATGCTGGCTTCTTATATCTATGAGGTTGTAGCTATGGATCAAGAGATAGCGAGAGTGATGAATAGGAAACCGACCATCAAGACAACACCAAAACCAAGAGATGTAAATAAGATGAAGATGGGCCAAATAGATTCAACATAGACGAAGCTCACATATTTTTATTTTCTCTTGTTGATAAACATTTATTTTGAACTGACTGCTTGGAGCACATCATCAACATTATTCATCAGTGCAAGCAGAACTCAGAAGCAGAAAAAAAGAACTTCACGGACACGCTTCGGTGGTACATAACGTTCCATCATCATCTTTTGGCTATCATTCCGAAGGTGTTCAAAACCATAAAGAATTCTTCTTTATTTCAATCGAAGTGAGCTTTCGGTTCCATTGATGCAAAGGGGGAGATTGTAGAGTTTAATTGTGTTGCATCATGGGCTTTATATTTTGTATCCAGATTGGGCCTGTCCATCCATATTTATCTAGTAGGGTTTTAATATAAGTATGAATGCATGTATACATTATACGTTGTCGATTATTACATTTATTATTTTGTAACCCTAAACACCTCTACAGTCGAAGTTCTTAATCGAGCTCTTCTGAGGTGTTGAAGTAACAATCGTACGACATTATCACACCCCAAAACCGATAACAGCGGAATACGTTTCGGGGTGGAGGACGTCATGTACAGTATCATCACAATTTCATAATAGTAAAAACAAGAAACATACAACCATTTCATTTACATAGTGAGTTTAATTACAAGTGTGTTTTGTAATGTTCAACAAACACCAAAAGTAATACAAAAATAAGAGATGGATCTTGTATGCTCCACCTTCTCCAAAATGTTGCACCTGTACCTGTCTATCTTTGACCCGAGGATACAAGTTATTTTGAAAACGAATATCAGCATAAAGCTGGTGAGTTCATAAGAGTTTTGTGTGAGTTTTTGTATAACATGCATTAGATCCGATAGTATGAAAACCTACAATTTACATTCATAAGTAATAGAAAACCCTAGAAAATCCTATATTTTCCAGAAAATACATTGTAAGTGAAAACCTTTAAGAAATAAGAAATCTTCATCTTTGATAAACGTTTATTGTAAGAGTACATTATGGAATCTCCAATAAGTAATGTAACAAGATAGGATGTGCATGTAGTAGTAATAGAGGTGCAAACTCCCTTTAGTGATAGATACTTATTTACTTCGGGATGTTAAATTAGACTTTAGTTTAGTATTTTAGTGTGGATATAGTGTATTCCTTGTATATTACCACTAGTGTGAGCAATGGAGAACCCCATGACCTTCCCGGTCATACACAGTGTAGTGAAGTAGTGGCATCCCTGGGCCTGCACGGCTCGGACTGAAGTTAACAGTCGGGATGTAATAGTGTCTGCCCCGTATAGATCTATACATGTAGCGTCATCTTCCGGTCGGAAAAACTCTGGGCATAGTATGTAGCGAATAGAGTATCTCGTAGTGAGTTAGTGTGTTATCTTCTGTTTAGTGCCTTTTCTTGTATTATAGTGTAGTAGTCTTTTGTATAGCTCGTAGTGTGTTCTCTTATTAGTGTATCCTCTTGTAATAGTGTGTATTATAGTGTGTAAAGTAGTAGTTATAGCGAATAGTAATGGTCTTAACTATACCTATTATAGTTAACTTAGTGTGTATAGTTCTTACCAATTTAGTGGTTTAAGCGTCGGATGAAGTGAAAATATTCGTAACCAACACTAATATACATGATATATAACTAAGAAATCAACGACAGTCGGACGGATAACAACTACCCTAAGCCCACAATCAAACAAGAACAGGAAATAAGGCGAGCTATCGGTCCTAAGTCCTTCAAGCCTTACTTATATAAATATATTAGTGTGGTTACATTTTATAAGAAATTTTATTTATAAAATCTTGTCCAAAAGGGAACATTTAAAAAAAATTGTTTATTTATTCAAAATAGTTTTGAAAACGTAAAATCCTTTTATTAGGCGTAATGGTAAATCACATGTGATTTGAACTAAGTATAGTGAATCACATGTGATTTATTTCCATAAACATATATAATCGACTTGTATCCCCCCCCTAAAACATATAAAAACATTTGAAAGGTTCATTAAAGGGGTATGAACTCACCTGAAATCGAGTAAATCAGGGAAATTGAGTAAATCGGGTGAATGTGTCGGTTGAGCGTTTGGTGCCAAATAAGGACTTGTACACCTTTTAAGACCCTAATATCATATGAAATATGTATTTTACAAGAAATTAATCATTTTATGCTTTTCATTAACATATTTAGGTATTCTAGCATTGATTCGGGGTCTTAGGGCTTAGAAGGGGGTTCCCGGGAATGGTACAAGGCCAAGAGGGGTTTACGGGGGAGTCCAAGAGTTTACTCCCTTGGAGTTTCCGGCCCAAAGGCCACTCCTTGGGAGTTTACGGCCGTAAGCCCCTAGGCTTGGCCGTAAACTCTTGTACTCTTCCTAAAGTGCATGTTAAGGCCTTAATTCAATTCCCAAAATTACTAGTAAATGCCTAGGACCAATTTGGAGGGTTAAAACCTTCATTTGGTTGAATTTAGGGGAGTTTACGGTCCTAGCTTGTGCTTGGGCCGTAAACTCCAAAATATCATTCAAAGTTTGTTGTTTAATGGCCCTAAACATCCCCTTAATTCATAACTAAATTTTACAAGGCCTTAGGTGAGTTTTTGGGACTTTTACCAAGGGTTTTTGGGTGCTTACGGCCTAAGCATAAGCTTGGGCCGTAAACTCCTTTTTAGGCTCTAAAATCTTAAGTTTTCATGTCCAAACTCATCTAGGTATATCCCTTAATTAGTTTACAAGCTTATAGGAAGTAAAAACGGGACATTGGCCAAGTTTTGGGGTGTTTACGGCCTAAGGGGATTCCTAGGCCGTAAACTCCTTATATTCCACTAAATCTTATGATTTTTGGGCTCTAAATGCAATGGAATACGTTTAGAACAAGATAGGGAAGAACCTTTTACGTTAGGAGGCCGAAATTCGCGGTTTTAAGGGTCTGGATCGAGTCTAAAGAGAGAAAGTAGTGAGAGAGAGAGAGTGAGAGGGTGGTAAAGAGTGTTCAAGTGGTATCAAATTTTCTTAAATATGCCTCGGGTATTGCACTCGGTACATGACTACCCGATGCTAAAGTTTAACGGGATTAAAACTTTTTACCCGGGTGAAGGGGTTGAAAACTAATATAACTTTATTTAGTTAAACTGGGTTAACACTTACAAGTTATAATTACTTATGATAATATCAAGAAATATAAATAAATAGATATTTATTTATTGATGACTCCAAATATTACGGGAATTTATATATAGCGACGAATTCCGTTAGTGAAAACGGGGTTATGCAACGGAATAGAATTTGGGTTGTCACAGACATATTCAAAGCCATAGTCGTGTTTATATTTACGTTCATAATTGTTTGCTTGCATAGAATCTAACGATCCTGATTGAACTTAGTTCTAACAGTTTATAATCGTAGGAATCAATCTAGGATGTAAGATCTCTCATTAGAGCTAAATTTTAGCTCTATTTATAGTTTTCTGTGTTAAGTTGACAATTTTGGACACCAACTCGGTGAGTTTTTCATTAAAATCCCGTATTCCCCAGGTTAGCATCAAGAATCGTGAAGATTCCATTCAACTCGGAGAGTTGGAGGCCTAAAATTGTCGATTTCCTTTGGAATCATCATTTTCTCAAAACATGAAAGTCTTCCGAAATTGTGTCTAGTTTTTAGAACATTTTGAATCTCGTTAATCAGATTTACGATTCATGCAATGGCTAAAACATTGACAAAGGGCCAAGCTGTCAAGCAACATCCTTTTTGTGTCTTTTTAGCTCCTTTCTCCTCATTTTGCATTCCAGCTCCCATTTTAAGTATAATTTAATATTTCAAAGCGTATTAAGTATCTTTTAGTTCTAAATAGTATAAAATAATAAGAAAATATCATAAATATATGCATAAGATAGACGTTATCAAACTACCCCACACTAGCCTTTTACTTGCCCCCAAGCAAAGCTGATTTTATTATTATCATATCAAGACTTTAGCTACCAACTTCGCATAAGACAATTAATTTTGAACCTCTCCATTACTCCAAGACCGCAATGCATGTATTTGTGTCTAAATTTTTCCTAAAAACCTCCCCAATCCTAAATACTCACAATCTTCATAAACACTTTCCCACTTCTTTTGAACAATGCTCATTTTATGCATCCCTCCAAATCCATCCCCAAAAATCTTTCTTAACCTCAATGTAATTTTTGATTAAGCTCCAAAGAAAATATATAGTAAAAGAACTTAGAAAAAATTACAATAAATAGTTACTTGGAAAATCGCATTATTTGTTCACTTTCTTCAAGATCTTTATCTTATTCACTCAGCAACAACATTTTTTTTCTTTTTCACAACTTTTTTTACTTTTTTTCTTTTTTTTAACATAACTCACTTTTGTCACTCAAAATTAAAAACGTAAGAAAAATATATGCTTAAGCAAGGGAACTTAATCTTCAACCCTTATTGGTTAGATATATTTGTCAAATGTGCAATAACTACATAAGCTCTCATGGATATATTTCTCGTACACAATGCTAAACATAGTGCGGTCCTTAAACTAAGTAGGGTTGTGTTTTTGTTTCATGATTTCACTAGTATAGGGAAGCCACAAATACGGTATAACATATGTTGGCTCAAATAAACATTTAAACTCGCATCGGATCGTCCCACACAACGCTAACAACCTAGATCTCAACACAACAATTTTTTCACTAGATTCAATTTTAGATTATTGTTTCAAATTTTTCTAATAATTTGTAAATCCTAATCATTTTTCAAAATTTTAATTTATCAGTAAGCTTTATTCCTATATCCGACCCTCTACCTCACATTTATATGATGTGATGTCCCGATTGCATGCTAAAACAATTAAAAAAAATATAAATTTAAAGATAGAAAATTGGAATAGACTCCCTTGGGGTAGTAGTGGCGAGTTCAAATGGGGATGCTAAAAGTTTCTCCATAAATTGCTATAAGATTGGAAACTGGAATTGTTGCTTATGAATGCGCCAGAAAATAAAATCAAGAATGTCGACTTCTAAAATGTGGTGCAAAAGATTGCAAACTAATGCAACGTATAGTGAGCGTGATGTGGGAAGTTTCGACGATGTCATGTTATCGAGTGAGGAATATATGTATCGCAAATAATAGTGTGGGCACAACATGGTAAGTGTCGACCACATCACGGTATCTAGAATAGCAGATTCCTTCTTGTGATGAAAAACTCCCCCACGACATAGGAAAGTGTCAACCATGTCATGGCAGTCTACAATAATTTTGCTTCGCGTCGAAATAAAACTCCATGGAATGGGAACAACTCATCGATGTCATAGGAATGAATGTATAGTTAGAAACGCCACTCTTTGAAAATAAGAATCTCTCAAGAAATCGACGTGCACCCCACACTTATTAAAATTCATGGCTCTCGATTGTCAGCTTTAAACTCTCTCATGGCCTTTATCGCATGACAATCAGCATTAGACACCAAGTATTGAAATTTGTAAAAGCATCTAAATGGCAAAAATTCTACAAAGATCTGAAACATCAAGTACATCAACATAGAAAACAAAATTTTAAACAAACTAAAAATAAAAATAAAAGCTCACTAAATAGCTAAAAAAATAGCAAATAAAGATAACTAAAAAGGATATCATGATCACCTGTCTTCGTCAAAATCAAGCTATAATTGTTGATTAAATCTCTTGCATGAAAGAGGTGGTTTGTGAAAACAAAAAACTTTCAGGAGCTATCAGACTATTTCCTTTGTTTTCTTTGCACCTTTAACTAAAAAGTAGAACAAGATTTGACCCATCTAGTCAAGAGTAGCAAGAGTTCGGTCTTCCACTTAACCCCCTCGATACGCCTTGCTATACTATGCCTTGAAGATTGAGTAGGACAAATCACCAAAGTAGTAGACTAAACAAGTGAAGAATTCGTTAGATGCTTGCAATCTCGAAAACCATGCAAAAAGTAAAACCAAACAATGCATATGATCACGAATTACTACACATAATAATAAAAACCTTCCTGACAAGTGACATAATATCAACGAAAATAACAACTAAACAAATAAAAACAAATAACAAATAATCAAATAAACTAAATTAATTGTAAACCGTTCCCCGGCAACAGTGCCAAAAAACTTGATGTGTATATCTAATGCACTAGTTTTTTATTTATAATTCCTAGTTTATCGCATCTAAACCACACCTTACAAGGAGTGAACCCAATCGATTATAGTATAGCTATGATAAGCAAGGTTGTGGAACACAAGGGGAACGGTAGTGAATTAATTTAGAATGTTTGATTATAGGTTGCACAAAATACACAAAAGCAGTAAAGAAATGTTTTATGGAATTAAATCTAAAACAATTGAATAAAAAATAAATCTCAATAAACTGACCGGATACAAATCGTTTTATGTACTTTGGTTTAGACAAATTACATCTTAAAATCATAGATAGTTGCGCACACAAATTTATTTATTCATGTTCACCAATTTCTAAAATGATTAGGTTCATGTTCACTATTACTAATCCTTCAGCAATCAAGTCAATTCAAGCGGTGATCACACATGCACACACATTAATTTAGTTATTTTCTAATTAACCCTAGGTTATGTTCACAACACTAGGCTTACAATCTTGATGATCATCAAAGTCATAAGAGGCAAGCAATCAAGCAGATGTTCATACAACTCAATATACTTAGTAATTAACATAAAATAATTCTCATTAACACATAAGGATCTTTTGACAAGCTTAAAAAGATTAATTAAACATGAATAAAGCAATCCATATAGAAATTAATCCACGAAATCAAGGTTTCATCTAATCATAAACACAAAGAAAAACGTTTTAACACCCAAATCAGAAAGTAACTGCATATAGAATCATTTTTGAATTTTAATCTTGGTCGGAACAATGAACCACATGATTACTAGCATGAATCTGCTCTCCAATCCTTCAAATCTTCCCTCATGTCAGCTTAACAGCCTCCTGGCTAGCTTCTAGACCCTCAAAACGGCTTCATAGGGGTTTATAATCACATGAATTAATCTAGGGTGTAAGATCTCTGATTAGGGCTAATTTTTGGCTCTATTTATAGTTTTCAGCATCAGGTCAACAATTTTGGACACCAACTCGTCGAGTTCTTCATTAAAATCCCGTATTCCCCAAGTCAGCGTCAAGAATTGCGAAGATTCCATTCAACTCGGAGATTTGGAGGCCCAAAATCGCCGATTTCATTTGGAATCAACATTTTCTCAAAACACAAAAGTCATCCAAAATTGTATCTAGTTTTCAGAATGTTTTGAATCTCATTAATCAGACTTATGAGTCATGAGATATGGCTATAACATTGACAAGGGGTCAAGTTGTCTAGCAACATCTTTTTTGTGTCTTTTTAGCTCATTTCTCCTCCTTTTGCATTCTAGCTCCCATTTTAACTATAATTTAACATTTCAAAGAGTATTAAATATCTTTTAGTTCTAAATAGTATAAAATAATAAGAAAACATCATAAATATATGCATAAAATAGTCATTATCAAACTACCCCACACTAGCGTTTTACTTGCCCCAGAAATATCGTCTCAATAATGCTTCAACCCGGAATACTAGTTTAAATAACATTCATTAAGCTGGTCATAGAGTATCCCAGAAATATAGGACATATTCTTGGCTAGTTTAGACTATAAATTAACAGTTGTAATTTGCACACAACACACTGTTTTTTAGTCTAAGCTTACTCTACGAATTCTTTACTCATTCTTACTATGACCTCACTGTAATCTTCGTTTTATATCAATAAAATCATCAAGGCAGGTGATCATTATCACTTCCCAAGGTTTTATGTAGTGTTATAAAAATCTTGATTAGGTCCCGATTAATCTCCGATTAATCCCAAGGCGCTACTCGACCAATTTGAGAGCGCCTAACGATTAACCCATGCATACAAAATGAATGAAACAGTAGAACCCGATGAAATTTTAACACTTTGAAGAAGTTATATCTCACTAGAAACTATTTGAGGTATGATTAGTGTTGTATTTATCATATTAAACTATTTTGTTATGATATTAATGGTATTTATGAACTTTTATATGATATTAGTCATATTGAATTTTTTTAAACCTAAAAAATTATCAATTAATGGTCCCGGATTAATCTTCGCCTAGCCGATTAATCCCTTAACCCCAGTCTACCGACTAGCTAACGTTTAGTGATTTTTACAACCTTGGTTTTATGTCAGAGATCCTAGCAAGGATCAAGGGCTTTCCTTGTAAACCATTGTGTCACATTCATTTAACATTTGCAATTACACAATCTGAACATCACAACCTCTCATTCAATTTGGTTGATTAGCGATTGTGTAATTTTTTACCAAAACTAATATGGCGCCCACCGTGGGACATGGTGTGCAAAATCCTCGAAAAAATCATGTCCACACAACTAATCCTCTCTTCGTCCTCTGCTCCTTCCATTCAAACCATAAACCTACCACCACCTCCGATTGCCCCCCTACTTAGTGGAAAACACCTGATGCTTCCAAGAAAAGTACCCCTTCAATTGCTAATCCAGGAAGTTTTGGATCCTCAGTGCTCCAAGATCCAATTGCCTCAGTTACTACTGCAGAAATTTTCGATAGGATGTGGAAAATAACGCAACATGTCACCCAACAGCAGGAGGAGAATAGAACACTACTCAAAGAGGTGGAGAGGATAAAGGTGGAATTTTAGAAATCCCAGGAAATAATGCCCACAATTATGTAACCAAGGATCCTGGACTTCGATAATGTAGGATCCTCAGAAAATCATCAGAAGAACATGATTCCTACCACTGTGGCATCATCCTGGGGGGCAACTATGGATAACCGAGCGTCCATGATTAATGATCTCAATGAGCCTTTCAGCATGCCTAGAAACCTTGATTCTAGTCACTTCTTAAACAACAACACTATTAATACTAACTATACTAACATTGATGCAGGAATAAACCCAAACCCAAACATGGCCAGGGAACTTCAGCAATTAATACAAATAATCTCCAGTTTACCCAGAGTGGTCCAACAAATACCAAAAGTATCTCCTACAAGCCACATGATCTCGAGACTTTCTCCCGCGATAGTCAATACCGAAGTTCCTAAGTGCTTCCAAACTCCCATCATGAAGCTATATGATGGAACTACAGATCCTAAAGAGCATACAGCCAATACAGAGAAAGGATGGAGATCATTCCCATCCCAAGGTACTTGAAGGAAGCTTGCCTATGCAAAGGCTTTGGTTCAAACCTTACACAATCAGCCCTCAAATGGCTACTAGACGTTCCCCCATACTTTATTACTTCATTTTCACACTTAGTCAATATCTTTAATAACCAGTTTTCTTGCAGCAGAACCTTCGAGAAGATCACTAGTGATCTCCACCAGGTGGTTTGGGATCCTAAGGAAAAACTTAGGGACTTTGTTAATAGGTCTGGTAAGGAAGCTCTAAGCATCCCCAACATCGACCTGGACACTGCTGTAGAAGGCTTTAAAATGGGACTAAGAAAGGATTCGCCCTTCTATGAAGACTTTGTGATGACCCCATCTAAAATATTAGATGAAGTCAGGTGCCGAGCATTGAGGTTCATAAGGCTCGCAGAGGATAGAGAGATCTAGAAGAGAAGAAACCCTTCTGATCAATATGAGAACCCAAATAAGAAGGTCGAATCCTCGACTCAAAGATCCTACAAATCGAATATCTACTCCAAACTGGATCATCACATGGTTAATGCCCTTGAAGATGGAGGAGAATAAGAAGAGCTTCCTAAAATCACTGACTATTATTTTTATGTGGATGTTTCAGTTGTAATTCATGATATGTAGGATCTTGGAGACAAAGCAAGATGTCCAAAGAGAGACAGCAAGTCCACTGCTTGGAAAGACAAGTCCAAATGTTGTGCTTACCACGAAGGCTTTGGCTACATAATGGAGGGCTACCTAGCTCAAAGAAAAGAAACCAACTACCTCCTTAGTAAAGGACACCTCATAGAGATCCTCAGGAGAAAAAGAGAAAAATCCAATGAGAACAGCCAGGATGATCACAAGATCCCAAACAAACCAGGATCTCCACTCTCTGACGCTAATATAATTAATGTTATCTCAGGTGGATCTAACATATGTGGTACCTCTTATTCTTAGGCTAAAAGACATGATAAGGTATCTAAAATAGAAAAGGATTGGATAAGGTGTCTAAGTCCATAACTATCTCTGGTATGTACTTGACCCGACCCGGCATGGTCCATTTGGGTTGCATGGCACCATGCAATTGGATAGACTAAATGAGAGAAATAACACTTGGAGATTATTAATATATTATAAGTTCTAATATATTAATAATATTATTTGATTAGTTTGATCAAGAATTAATTTAGAATTAATTAAGTGATCAAAAGATAACTAATTAAATATATGGGTTGATTATGTAAATCATCCATATCTTGTATAGTGGGCTAAGAGGCTCCATGGATTATCAAGTTGGGTTCCACCCATAGGATGCTCCATGGATGCTCCATGGGAGTTACAAACCCATGGGTCATGGAAATGAATAGTCATGACACATTAGGGTTTACATGGTGTAACCCTAGATGTGTCAACACTATATAAGAATCATATTCTCCACCAAAATGGGCTACACTAAGGAAACAAGAGGGCTTGGCCGATTTCAAGAAGTGTGCATTCTCTCAAAAGTCTTTCCAAGAGAATTTGGTGTTCTGTGAAGCATTTGAGGCATCACACTTGGGGTGCTAGGCTCATAAGGTTTCAAGGAACATAAGCAACAACAAGGTAAGTTATTCTATCTATCATTCAAGTTAAAATTGTTCCCTATGTATGCTAGATATGAATATAGCCTTGGAATTCAACTTTGCATGATAATTAGACAAACATAGATCCAAGGTTATTAGGGTTGCATGTACACTTAAGAAGTGTTAGAATGCTCAAAACCCATCAGTGGTATTAGAGCGTAGGCTTGTTTGCTTTTTATTTGTGCTTAAAAGTTGAAAAAAGTCAAAAATCTTGCTGTCTACGAATGGACTCATCGAGTCCATGGGGGGGACTCGTTGAGTTCACGTGTATCTTCAACCTACTCGGCGAGTAAGTTCATGCACTCGGCGAGTAGGGTCAACATATTGCAGAATTTCGACTTTAGTTGCTGGAAATGGACTAGAAACATTACCCTAAACTGTTTTGGTACTTGAAAACTTGTTTTGATGGTTTAATGTTCTTTCTAATTTATTTACAACACCTAGTTATCAAAATTACAAAGTTTTAAGTGTAATTTTGATTTATGAATGTGTTCATATTCATGTTCTTGTTCTTATGATGTTTTAGATGATCATAGGAATTATTTGTAACCTATGTGGTAGATTAATTCTTGATCATAATGTGTTTTAATGGAGTCCATAACTTGTCCTCAAGTTATGGAAAACCAAGAGTCACACTTGAATTAAAACCATTAAAAAGAACACAAGAGTTAGAAAAATGAAGAGTCTTCATTTTATTACTCTATTAAACTCATAAGTTACAAGAAATGAAAAGTTTTGAAAGTTACAAAACTTGCCCTCAAGTTTTGGAACAAGTAAAGTTAAGTTAAAACTTTAGTTCCAACCCTTAGAATTTTAAAAGTTAAAATTCAACCCTTATACTTATATTATCATGATTTAATAATTATATATATATATATATATATATATATATATATATATATATATATATATATATATATATATATATAAGAACAAAGTCATCTTACCGCTAGTACACCTCATTCACGAAGCCGGTCTATAAGGTGGTTATAAGGTTGTTGCCTATAAAATGGTTACTTAATGGGTGTCTACTTTCACCCACCGCTTGCTTGACTGGTGGAGGGTCATTAGCCGAACGGGTAAGAAAAGGACTTATAAATTCTCATTCAAAGTATGATGAATATTATAAAGTAACTAAATGTTTTACTAAATTCCCAATCTTAGTTACTTTAGGAAAATGTGAATAAGGTGCTAATCCATGAAATTACACTTTACACTTTGTCTAAGTCGTTGGTGGAGCGTGTGTGGTTAACCGGCACACTAACTTGGACTTAACAAGGTAGGTAAAGGGTGACTTAAGGTTTATTATAGTATCGGTGGAGCGTGTGTGGTTTACTGGCACATCGATTGAGTGATAAACTTTAAGGGTACTAAGTGATTTGCATGGTTACTTCACACCTCGTTTTGTGATCGTTGGTATCCTAGTCTCAAAACTTGGAGGGCACACTCGAGATTGAAACATACCTTTGAAAAGTTCATTGAATCTCAAAGAATCTAGGAATTTCTAAGAACCAATTATAAAACCTAATATCTAATATTGCGGTTTTCGTGGTAAAATTGGTGAATCGTCATTCACCTACCTTTCAAATATGTTATAGCTTGGATTACGGCATACCTCTTCTAAGTTATAATATATTGTGATTGGATCCTAGCCTTAATATTACATTTGGGTGTTTTATTAAGGACTCTCTTAATATCTAAACTAATATTGTCCTCTTCCTTCAGATGTCTTCAAACAATGCTGCTTCTGGCTCGAATCCTAATGACTCCTTTACTCTTATGAGCTTGTGTGCGAAAGTCACTTTTGATGGATCCAACTTTAATGAGTGGATCAGAAACATCAGGATGATTACCCGCTACGAGGACAAAGAATATGTCCTCGACAAGGAGCTTAAGGAGATTGATGAGACCACTGCAACTCCTCAGGAGATCGCTGACTTTCAGGCACATGAAAGGGATGCTATGAAAGTAGCATGCATCATGATGGCCACAATGACATCAGAACTCCAAAAGTCCTATGAGGATTTCTACCCTTATGAAATGCACCAAGATTTGACGGAAAGATACCATCAAAGTGCACGACAAGAGAGGTACGAAATCATCTGCTCCATGATAACAACCATGATGAAGGACGGGGATTCCGTCACGAGCCACATGCAGAAAATGCAAAGGTATGTGGATCGATTGCTGAAGCTTAATGTGAACTTCCCTGAGGAGCTTGCAATAGATATAATTTTGCGCTCCTTACCATCGTGCTATGATCAATTCCGCATGACATATCACATGAATAAGGAAGAGGTCACACTCAGCAAACTTCAGGGACTTCTCAAGACCGCAGAATCAGGTCTTAAGGGGAAGTCAGTTGTTAACACTCCTACTACAAACTCCACTCCGGTTTTGGCAATCGGGAAAAGTCGAGGGAAGAAGAGAAAGATTTCTTCGAAGGGTACCAAGGTTAGGACCCTTGATGGCTCTTCTTCAAGTGGAACCAAGAAAGCTTTTGTCACTCCTTCTTCTGACCCAAAAGAGGCTGAATGCTTCTATTGCCATGAAAAATCACATTGGAAGCGGAACTGCCCAAAATACCAGCAAGATGTGAAGGATGGGAAAGTTAAACCCAACCATGCAGGTATTTACACTATCATTTCTAATAACTCACCCCATTCAAAATCTTGGGTCCCTGATACCGGTTGTGGTATTCACATTTGTTGTGACTTGCAGGGACTAAGAAGAAGTGAGAATGTGGAGCAAGGAAGAATAAACTTAATCATGGGGAATAGGAAAGTTACACCTGTCACCAAAATTGGAGTTTATACTTTATCGCTAAGTAGTGGGTTAAATTTAGATTTGAATAAATGTTGTTAATAACCAGGAATGGCAAGAAATATTATTTCCTTTCATGCATTGTATAAACAAGGTTTCACCTTTTCATTTGATAATGAAGTTGGTTCGATTAATGCTTTCTTTAATAATTTTCTTTATTTTAAAGCATTACCTTGTGATGGCGTGTATGAAGCTGTATCTGTTGTAGATCACTTAGGAAATAATGTTTTGTGTATTGATTCTCCTAATAATAATAACTTGGATAAAGCATCATTATGGCATTGTCGTCTTGGACATATAAGCAAGAAACGCATAGGCCAACTCCAAAAGGATGGATTCTTGGAGTCATTTGACCTAAAGTCAGATGATAGTTGCGAATCATGCTTACATGGAAAAATGACAAAGTCACCCTTCACAGGCTCGTGTGAAAGGGGTGAAGGTTTGTTGGACCTTATACACACGGATGTGTGTGGACCATTCAAACATGCCACAAGGGATGCTAATCGTTATTATTTGACTTTTACTGATGATTACAGTAGATATGTATATGTCTACTTAATCAAGCATAAGTCAGAGACTTTCGAGAAGTTTAAGGAATTTAAACAGGAAGTCGAGAATCAATTGGGCAGGAACATTAAGATGATTCGATCCGATCGAGGTGGTGAGTATCTTAGCTCAGAATTCCTCGACTATCTAAGGGAATGTGGGATTATCTCACAATTGACACCTCCCAAGAAACCACAGTTGAATGGTGTGGTTGAGACGCGTAATAGAACCCTGTTAGACATGGTCCGTTCCATGATGAGTTGAGCTTCGCTACCAATCTCATTCTGGGGGTATGCCTTAGAGACTGCCGCCCATATTCTTAATCTAGTCCCTACAAAGAAAGTTGCCAAAACTCCTCACGCGATGTGGACTGGTAAAGTACCTAAACTAGATCACATCAAGATTTGGGGTTGCAAGGCTTTCGTGAGATGCGAGACTCATGATAAGCTCGAACCTCGAAGTGAGAGGTGTATTTTCATCGGCTACCCACAACAATCCTTTGGTTACCTCTTCTACAGACCTAGTGACAATGTGGTCTTTGTAGCAAGAAGAGGAGTCTTTCAAGAAAGAGAGTTAATAAGCCAAGGAGACAGTGGGAGGCAAATTGATCTTGAAGAAATTCAAGAGTCAAATGGTGAAGGAACTTCAAACTCTAGCCCTCAACTTGAGGAGGAAACTCCTGTTGAGCGAATTGATGAATTTGTACCTCTGAGACGTTCCACGAGAGTTAGGAGTGCACCTGAGCATTACTATGGATTCCATATTACTACAGAAGGTGAGACACTTATTAGTGATGGGACACTAGTAAGTCAAGATGACCCTAACAGCTACTAGGAAGCCATGGCAGGCCCCGAGTCTGCTAAATAGAAAGAGGCTATGGATAGCGAGATACAATCCACGTATGACAATCAAGTTTGGAACTTGGTTGAAAATGTACCAGGTCGTAAGATGGTGGGATGCAAATGGATCTTCAAGAAGAAGACCGACATGGATGGTAATGTACACACTTATAAGGCTAGACTGGTTGCAAAGGGAATCTCACAAATTCCTAGATTGGATTATGATGAGACCTTTTCTCCGGTAGCCAAGATTAAATCTATTAGGGTTATGTTAGCCATAGCCGCATTTCATGACTATGAAATTTGGCAAATGGATGGCAAAACCGCTTTCCTTAATGGAAGGTTAGCTGAAGATTTTTACATGAGTCAGCCGGAAGGTTTTGTCAGCAGCAAGTACCCTAATAGAGTGTGTAAGCTTGAGAAATCCATCTATGGATTAAAGCAAGCACCTCGCAGATGGAATCTTTGCTTTGATGAAAAGGTCAAGGAATTTGGCTTTTCTAGGAGTGAAGATGAATCTTGTGTGTATGTCAAGGCTAGTGGGAGTATAGTTAGCTTTTTGGTATTGTATGTGGATGACATAATACTCATAGGAAACGACATTCCAACCCTGCAGGAAGTAAAGTCCTGGCTTGGGAAGTGTTTCGCTATGAAGGACCTTGGTGAAGCTGCCTATATTTTAGGGATAAGGATCTTGAGAGATCGGAGTAAAAGACTAATTGGACTTAGTCGAGTACCTACTTGGATAAGGTGCTGAAAAGATTCAGCATGCAGGACTCCAAGAAAGGAGAGTTACCCATCCAGAGTAACGCCAGATTGAGTAAGACACAAAGCCCTAGCACTGAGGCTGAGATAGCATAAATGAGTCGAATACCTTATGCTTCAGCTGTAGGATCAATCATGTATGCTATGACGTGTACTCGACCTGATGTAGCCTTTGCCCTGAGCATGGTTAGCAGGTATCACGGGAATCCTGGCAAGGCACACCGGACTGCGGTAAAGAATATTCTCAAGTACCTACGAAGGACTAAGGACTGGGTCCTTACCCTCGGTGGGAGTGATGACTTGAGAGTTGTAGGGTATAGTGATGCTAGCTTCCAGACTGATAGGATAATTTCCGCTCTCAGTTAGGCTGGGTCTTTACCCTAAATGGAGGAGCAATTTCTTGGAAGAGTTCCAAGCAAGAGATAGTGGCAGATTCTACTTGTGAATCAGAGTATATTGCAGCGAGCGAGGCGGCAAAGGAGGCTATATGGCTAAAGAACTTCATCGGAGACCTTGGAGTTGTACCAGCTATTAAAGAGCCAATGGAAATTTTCTGTGATAGTGAAAGCGTTGTTGCCTTAGCCAAGGAACCAAGGGATCGCAGGAGATCCAGACACATCGATAGAAAATACCATTTTATTAGACATCGAATAGAAGAAGGACTCCTCGTGGCAAAGAGGGTATCATCGGATGAGAACCCAGCAGATCCCCTCACGAAGGGACTGACTCGGGTTAAGCATCTCCAGCGTACTCGGAGCATAGGGCTGAAGGATGATATTAGATTTAGTAGTTAGATAACCTCGAAATTTGTAAAGTGTAATTGACATTAGATGATGAATAAAAGTTGTTTTATTTATGAGTAAAGTGTTGCTATCTCTTATCAATCGTTTACTATATTTCTTTTGCATGTTTTGACTTCCAGAATAATTTTGTTTAGTATAACATATTATTCAAACCTCCACAGTCGGTCATATGTCGGAAGTAGGTATGAATCAAGACTGTCATGATTGGTTGCAGAGGTCTAAGGTGTTAGACAAGGCTACAACAATCATGAGTGCTCATAAGTTCTGAGCATTGGACTCAACCCACGCTCACTGGAATCACTTCATGGAATTCTATCTCGAGTGATCGTGAGACGGTAATATCATATAAGTCTTCAAACCTAGAAATATGATTTGTTACTTACAAGTTGGTTATGCATTGATTGTACGAAAATGCATTGGTAACTTGATGTTATAAATCATGCTCTTGTGTGTAATTCAATGAGTGGTAGAACAAACATATGAGTCGAAGTTTATCTGTCCCTTCTTGGATTAGAAGCTGATATCTGGGCCCCTCGATGATTTTGTTTTGACCCATGTACCGGGCCCGGTCAGAACTAAGTTGATGTGTTCAATTAAGTTCTTTGTCAAACAAATCGGAAATCGGGAAACAAACTGTTGGACAATATGTAAGACATTGTTCCATGTATTTGTCCGACTGATATCCAGAACAGAGGATTATATGATCACTTATCTTAAATGGCGTACCATCATCTTCTCAGTTCCGAGAAACCTTGAAAAGAGCTACGATTGCCGATCGGTTCCTGAAGTCATACTTGCAGTAATAGTTATTAGACTTATCCAAGTGGGAGACTGTTGGATAAGGTGTCTAAGTCCATAACTATTTCTGGTATGTACTTGACCCAACCCGGCATGGTCCATTTGGGTTGCATGGCACCATGCAATTGGATAGACTAAATGAGAGAAATAACACTTGGAGATTATTAATATATTATAAGTTCTAATATATTAATAATATTATTTGATTACTTTGATCAAGAATTAATTTAGAATTAATTAAGTGATCAAAAGATAACTAATTAAATATATTGGTTGATTATGTAAATCATCCATATCTTGTATAGTGGGCTAACAGGCTCCATGGATTATCAAGTTGGGTTCCACCCATAGGATGCTCCATGGGAGTTACAAACCCATGGGTCATGGAAATGAAGAGTCATGACACATTAGGGTTTACATGGTGTAACCCTAGATGTGTCAACACTATATAAGAATCATATTCTCCACCAAAATGGGCTACACTAAGGAAACAAGAGGGCTTGGCGAATTTCAAGAAGTGTGCATTCTCTTAAAAGTCTTTCCAAGAGCATTTGTTGTTGTGTGAAGCATTTGAGGCATCACACTTGGGGTGCTAGGCTCATAAGGTTTCAAGGAACATAAGCAACAACAAGGTAAGTTATTCTATCTATCATTCAAGTTAAAATTGTTCCCCATGTATGCTAGATATGAATATAGCCTTGAAATTCAACTTTGCATGATAATTAGACAAACATAGATCCAAGGTTATTAGGGTTGCATGTACACTTAGGAAGTGTTAGAATGCTCAAAACCCATCAGATAGACCATGGAAGAATACCATGATCAGCAGTGAAAAAGAAATCACATTTGATGTGACGGATAGGGAACAAATTCAAGATCCTCACCATGACAGACTCGTGATAACACAGTACATGGCCAACCATTTCATCAAAAGGATCCTTGTTGATGGAGGATCCTCAGTTAATATTGTACTCCTAGACGTGCTGAAAAGAATGAACATCCTAGAATCAGAGAGAGTCGGGAGATCCTCAGTCCGAATAGGATTTAGTAGGAAACAAAACACACAATTGGAGAAATAAAGCTACCAATATACATAGAAAGGGTAAACTTTATACAAAATTTATGTTTTATTGAAACCTTATCTTCTTATAATGTGATACTAGGTAGAACATGGATCCACGAGATGAAAGCGGTTCCATCAACATACCATCAGAGTGTGTGAAGTTGCCCATCCATGGGGAACGGTGAAGATCATGAGAAATCAACAAGAATCGAAAGAATGCTACAAAACCTTTATGAAATCTACGACCAAACCCCAACAAGCATAGCAATTAAGGCAGGGGGCACGACATGCTCTGGAGACAAAGGAACAAGAAGTAAAGGAAGTACCCCAGGGCATCGAGGATCCTGAAGCTAAAGTCCTCATAGGATTCTCAATGCCTGAGCAGATCGAGCAGGATCTATTGAATTTCTTAAGAACCAGAAGCAAGACATTCGCATGGAAACACGATGATGTGATAGGTATAGAAAAGAGTATTATTAATCATAAACTTAATATTGATCCTTCTTTCAGACCAATACACCAAAAGAGATGAAAGTTTGCACCTGAAATGAATCAGATCATCCAAGAAGAAGTAGAGAAGCTCTTTAAAACAAGGATGATTCAAGGGAGTAAATTTCCCAAGATGGATAACTAACGTGGTTTTCGTACAAAATAAAAATGGAAAATGGAGATTGTGCGTAGATTACACGGATCTTAACAAGGCTTTCCCTAAGGTTCCTTTCCCTCTACCGCATATTGATGTTGGTTTTTGAGCACTGTAACAATCTTATGGTACACATGCAACCCTAAATGCTTTGGATCTATGTTTTCTCTAATTATACGTGCATATTTTCAATTTTCCAAATCATACATCCTAACTAGCATACAAATTGTTAAATGAACAATACAACTAGTTATATGACTTACCTATTAGAAGGACTTGTAGTTCTTGACACTTGAAAGCTTGAGCACCTCAAGTGTGATGCCTCTGATGGTTCACAAACACCAATATGAAATAGGAGGCTTGAGAGAATAGGTTACTTAGCACAAAATCAACTTCACTCTCTTAAAATGAATGGGTTATATGTGTCCAATTTTGGTCATGAGGGGTTCCTATTATAGTGCTAGGGTTACATCTGTGCAAACCCTAATGACCTTTCATATTACTTAGGCTCCATGGGTTAACCTCCATAGATTATCTTATTGGTTTATGCCATCCTAAATAACCATGGATCATTAGCCCACACTATAAGAATCATTTATTTACACAGTCAATCCCGATATATTTAATTAGTCTCTTTTGAACATAAAATTAATTCCAAATTAATTATTAAACAATACTAATTAAATAATATAATTTCATATTAATATATTATACTAGCAATATATTATTAAATCATAAATAATCTGATTCTCAAAAGTCCATCCTATCAAATTGTATTGATGAAGGCAACCCAAAAGGACCATGCTACAATCGGATCAAGTACATCCCAATTGTAGTTACGGGCTCACACCAAATCCAACAGTCTCCCACTTGGATAAGTATAATAACTATAGTTGTCAATGCAACTTCAGGATCCGACTTAGCAATCATAATCTTTCAAAAGCCACTTTCGAACTCTAACCTAGTCAGTGACGTGCCCTTCAGATAAGGGATCAAGTATTCCTCTGTTCTCAAGATATTTGTGTGAACAAACACATGGAATATAGTCATACTTATTGTCCTGCAATTTGTTTCTCGATTTTCGATTTATCTGACATAGAACATATAACTGAACACATCAATTTAGTTCTAACCAGCTCAGCACATAGTCAAAATAGAATCATCGACGGGCCTAAGATATCGCTTTTAATCCTCTTAGGATAAAAGAACAAATAAACATCAACATTATATGCTTGTACTAACTACTCATTAAGTCATGCATAATGATACGTTTTATAACATCAAGTTATTGATGTGTTTTCGTATCATCAATGCACAACCAATTCGTAGTCAACAACTCATATATCTTGGTTTGAAGACTATATGATATTATCGTCTCACAATTACTCGTGATAAATTTCATGAAGTAATTCAGGTGAGCACAGGTTGAAACCAATACTCAAATCTTATTTCAAGAGCACTCATGAATGGTGTATCAAACTGTTGCTATGTCTAACGCCTTAGACAATCTACAAGCCAACTCATGATAGTCTAGCGTCATTACCTACTTCCAAAGTATGATCGACTATGGATGGTTTGAATAATATTATTATTCGGGAAGTCAAAACATGCAAAGTGAAACACAATAATAATACTAATCCTATATGGCCCCAAAACTTTTGAGTGTAAATAAAACATCTTTTATTTAATCAGCATATTGATTACACATTATTCATTGTATATTGTTTCGATTTATCAAATAATACTTGAATTAAAACAATAATTATCCATGTTCCAAGCATGCACACTATGTTTACCTCTGGTCCATACTTTGTGAAATGGATCAATTGTAAACATTTCCAACGATACTCATTTTACAATTCCAAATACTTATCGTAAGTGTAAGAAAACCAAATTGTTGCCACTTACTTTAATTTGTTAGATTCTAAACTTATATGCAATGATCCTTTTGTACTGACTATGTATAAAAGTCACAGAGACTTCGTCAATTGCAAACTTTCCATTGGAGATTGTCGCAAGACAATTCCATAGATCTGAAGTCTCATATTCAAAGCACAATCCTTTGAATATCCTTCTTGCATATAGTTTCTAACTTTCTCATAGATTCTTGAAACACAACTCTCATTATGGAAACATTTCCATATTAGCCATATAACAACTCATTGTTAATAGAATCCTATCTAATCATAATAATGTCAATATGGTCCATCTACTACTATACTTCCAACTATCCATAAGAAAACAATCTTTGGCGAACCTTGCATTTTTCTTAGCAGTTGTTTAATAACTTTACTCATATCCAGTTCTAGTCCTTTTTGTTGGATTAGGTGTCTAAGCCCATAACTATTTTGGTATGTACTTGACCCGATTATGAGCATGGTCCTTTTGGGTTGCCTTCACCATAACAACTGATAAAGGATTAATTATGAGGAGAAAGAGGATTAATTATGATTTATTAATATATTATGTGAATAATATATCAAAAGAGAAATCATATTGTTTAATTAATATTGATCAAGAAATAATTTAGAATTAATTTTGTGGTCAAAAGAGATTAATTAAATAAAGGGGACTGATACTGTAATTATAAGATAGTTACAAAGTTGGGCTTAGGATCCAAAAGGAAGCAATGGACGAATTTTATATGAGAGTCCATATAGAAATCGTCCATGGGGCCTTCTAGAAGGACATTTGGGATGCTTAAGGACTAAGCAACTGGATTAGGGTTTCCAAGTTGATACCGCTAAAAGCCTCAACTATATAAGGACCCTTAAGGCTCCCAAAAACATGGCTAAGCATTCCTAGAAGTCTTGGACATTTTTTTGCCTCTCCTCTCTCTCTCTTGTCCATCCTTATTGCTAGTGGTGTTTGTGACTCCATTAGAGGTGCAACACTTGGGGCACTAGACTTTCAGAAGTCAAGATCAAGAAGGATCGTGATTGTTATTACTACATAACAATCAAGGTAACGTTTCTAACCCAAATCTTATGTCAATTTCGATAATAGTATGTTAGATCTAGGGTTGATGAGCTTTGGAGGATTATTGCATGTATAATTAGACAAACTAGATCCAAAGCTTTAGGGTTTGCATGTCTGCCATAGGATTCGTGTAATGCTCAAAACCCATCAGTGGTATCATAGACTAGGTTGTTTATCAATTGTATTTGATACTATGTTTAAACGTTCAAGGTTGAAAATCGCGAAAAACCCATTCTGATGCCGGGACTCGTTGAGTCCGTATGTGAACTCGCCAAGTTCACTAGCAATTCGACAAGTTCAAAGTTGTTACGATGATTCAGAGGGTCAGTTGCCAGATTTTTTTGGGATTTTGACCTATTTTATCTTGGGATTATTACCAAAAATGTTTTTAACAGATAAAATTCAATTTTTTTCATTATGGTATTGATTATTGTAACATACACATTTTGAAATCGTGTTTTATAAATGTTAAAAGTAAATAATATTATGAAATATTATATAATTATGAGTATTAGCTTCTACCGGATACTTTTAGTAGAAATGAAGTAAAACTATGTTTAGAATAAGTCGGAAAATATTGGAAGTCTTATGAGATTCCAATCAAAAGGCAAATACTGAAATTTAACGAAATTATAAAGTTTGAAATAAGTATAATTTTATTATTGAAATTTGTAAAGAATCTCGTTAGAAATGTTTAGGTGAAAACTTCATCGAAATCTGAGTTATAACGAAAAAGTTATGACTATTTGGAGTTTCGCAACAAAACCGGCATGACACTGAATGACGTAAAAAGTGAGTTTTTGATAAACTACTTTTTAGCCTTGGTGATCAGAATTAAAGTTGTAGTATTTGTTAAACTGAGAATTTTCATATAAAGAACGTCTAAATCTGACTTCGTATGAAGAAGTTATGATTTTTTTAAGTTTTAGAATGGCAGTAGACAGCTAAAAACTTGAAATAAAGATCGAGCGATATTTAGCCGACCAACCTAAACGAGAATCGAAGGTCTCGTCAATAGTAGTACAACGGTAAAAAGACTGACAAAAACGGATGTCGGATGAAGAAGTTATGAATTTTTAATGGATTTTCCTACCCCGGTCTATTAAAAATAATAATATTAAAAATAAATTCAAAATTAGCCAACGAAATCTAAATGAAAGTTGTAGAATATATTCTCGCCTACGCGTGCATATAAAGAACGTCAAAAATGGACCTTGTATGCGAATGTTATGGGTTTTAGAAGTTTGGGGTACAAAAATCGAGAATAGTCCGAAATTCGAGAAGAATCGCATGTCTGGGCTTCGGCCACATCGCCCCTTCTCGCATGCAGACGTGTGTCTGATCCAGTGAACAAACCGATGCGACGTCCAATAGCATTCTGACGAGTGCCATCTCCATGTCAAGTCCGAAACGTGCAAGTTGCCCCTCGCGTCCGAGCATTGCTGTTGCTGCTGCCACGTGTCCGAGCTTCGCTGCCACCTGCCCCCTTCCTCTCGCTTCAGATCCGAGGCTCGCACCTATATAAAAATGTGAGACCTCCTGGATAATTTTTATAAATTGGCACTTTTTCACCCCTAAAGTTATATTTTTACTATTTCAACTTTCCCCGAAGACCCGAGATAATTTCCAACACCCGAAACATGCCCCGAATAGCCCGAGATATTTATATTTTTGGTTTGAAGCTTAACCCTCGCAGGGACCGGTTTTCAATATAGCTCCCGGTTTTCAACGATGAAAGCTATTTATCATAATGAAGTGTTGCACAAATTATTATTTTAACCCCTGGTTATTTCACGGTGAGTTCAATATATATGAACAATTGTATGTTATGTGTTATATGTGCTATGTGCTTTTTCGTTGTTATTATTTCTGCTATTTATGATAGAAAAGTTATACCTTTGACCATGTGATCAGTGAAAGAATTGTAATTCACATTGGTACTGGTACCTAGCCTTTTGCCATGTAGAGCATGTCTCCGTAAGAGAATGACTTTTATTCTATGACATTGGCAGATGGTTAGACATGGCTATAAGCCTGAAATCTACCAAAATGTTTAATCAGAAAGTGTATGTCTTCTGTGCCATTTGGGCCGAAGCTCTATTGATGTTTATCAAGTATTGAAATTGTTATGTCTCATTGATTGTTTATCTTTGAATTAAATCATCGATTGATATGGAAAGTTTGTCACGTGATTCATATATGCCTTTGTTGTTCCTTGTTCCTCTTTGCTTCTGCCTTATTGAGGTGTATATATATATATATATATATATATATATATATATATATATATATATATATATATATATATATATATATATATATATATATGGCGTAACATTATATTGTATCTATTATTGAACTCACTAAACGTCACCGCTTACCCTCTCAATGTTTAACAATTGCAGGAGATAAGCATCCACTAAAGTTATATACTGATATAAGATTTTTAATAGTTTGAAACTATTGTATTTAGTACTCATGTATGTATAAATTATAGTATCCTGGGAAGTTATATAATGTATAACACTTTGTAATAAGAGGTTTGTATCTAGTCGTTTGTAATCACTTTATCAATGTAAAATATTGATTTTATGAATATCCAAGTAGCATGTTTTGGAGTAACAATTGTTAAATATGAACGTGTGGGTCTTTCAATTATCCTAATTCAACTAGTAGATAATTGTTAAAATTAAGATAATTACTTGTTTTATAAGATAAATATTAATTATTTGTGATTTTGATTTGAATTATGTTATAATGATATTGAATTAGATCAAATTTAGATAATCACTAATTATTTGATTAATTGAATAATTTGTAATTTGATCTAGAAGGTTTTGAAAAGTTTCAAAACTTATCCTCAAGTTTTGGAATTTAAATTTTGATTAAAAGTTTAATTTTTTAATATTAAATTCTAAAAACCCTAGTATATTGAAAATTTCAAATTACACGCTTATGGTTTTATAAAATTTATTAAGTGTATAATTAAAGGAGAGTTAATAAATGCATAATTTAATGATTTATATTTAATTAAATTAAAAGTATAATTTATTGGATTATACCATCTAGTATTTTAAATGTATAAAATACACCCTTATATTATATATAAAATTAAAAGTCTATTATATTATATATGTATAAGTAAAGAGTCAGTCTTACTGTTAGTAGGCCTCATTCACGAAGCTTGTCTATAAGGGGTGTTTAAGGAAATTGTCTATAAAATGGTGATTGAATGGGTATCCACCGCACTCTTGACTAGTGGAGGGTCGTTAGCCGAACGGGTAGGATAGGACAGAATTCTCCATTTTAAGTATAATGATTTACGAAGTAACTAAACGCCTTTATAAATTCCCAAATCTTAGTTACTTTAAGAAAAATGTGGAGTTGGTGCTAATCCATGAAATTGCACGTTGCAACTTGTTGGTCGTTAGTGGAGCGTGTGTGGTTAACCGACACACTAATATGGGACCAATGAAGGATGGAAATGGGTAGCTCATAGATTATCATAGATCAATGGAGCGTGTGTGGTTAACTGACACATTGATTAGGTGATAAACTTCAAGAGTACTAAGCTAATTTGCATGGTTATCCACGCCTTGTTTGTGATCCTCGGCATCCCAGTCACAAACATGAAGGGCATAAGCGAGATTAAACATGTCATTGACAAGTAATTAATTAATCTTAAAATATCTAGGATTTCTAATTCATTTAAAACTTAAATTTCATTTTTCATGGTGGAAATTGGTAAATCGTCATTTACCTACCTTCAAATGGTCCGCAATTAGATTACGACATCCCTCTTCTGAGTTGTAGAATATTATGTTGGGTCCTAGCCTTAATATCTCATTTGGATGTTTTATTAAGGACTTAATCAACTTACTTGAATTTTCTCCGATTTTTATAGATGTCTGATTCTAACAGTGATCTTCCCAAATCCCATGGAAAAAGCTTTCCACATGAAGATGATATTACACGATTCGATCGAGGAACTCGAGATCATTCTTCACTTCCTTCATCTCCTCCTATGATTCTCCCTGACCCACGTGTTCCAAGACTTGAAAAGTTCAAGGTCACTCAAGCCCTATTGGAAAAAAGGCACGAAGATGCAAAGTTTGTGTATGCACACGTCTTAGAGATGAAGTAACACATTGACAGGTTGAGGTGTTTGGGTGTCGATTTCTCAAGGAAGTTAGTTGTTGACTAGATTCTTCAATGACTTCCTGACTCATATAGTGAGTTCATTAAAGAGTACTATATCATTGAACACAACGTGACACTCATTGATCTTACCTATTTGCTTATTGATTTTGAATCATCAATGATTTGGCGTAATGGTCAAGCAAATTTGTTTGGTAAATAAATTTCCCAACCTTCTATGGACAATGGCAACATTGGAAGTCCAGAAAAGTCCTGAGAGATCGCGAAGATGGGAGAGTCAAGTTGTATGACTCTATTTCAGGTAAAATCCACTATATAACTCTATTAAGTTTATGTTTTGTAGATTCTTAATACATAATGTGATAAGATTGTATTTTGATGTTTTGTAGGATCGAAGAAGAGAAATGAAACTTAAAGGATGAGTGAGCTGAATCTGATCGCGAAGAAATGGATTTCGATCGCACGGTTCAATGATCGGATTTTGAGCTGCTACTTATAGAGTTATGATACATTGCTTAGGAATATGTAATAGCATAGTTTTCATTTGAATTGTGTTGTAAGGACAAATTGTTTCCGTGTTTTATAAATAAAATAAATTTTGTTTTATTTATATCCTTGCAATGGCGTTTATGAAAATTGATGTTTATATGTTTCTGTTGTTAGAAAACTTGAAAAGGATGTGATTCTTAGTTAGATTATTTGTGGTATTGTTAAAATTTACCAAATAAGGAAATATTCTCATCACCCAAGTTTCAATTGGACAGAAACTTGGAATCATGAACTGGTATTGTATAATGAATGAGAACCTTTGTATTTGGGAAATTTAAGACTAATTCCATATTCACATAAGTATGTGAGTCAAGTAAAGAACTAAAGAGTCTAATACACAATGTTGTGCACTGGTCAAGTCCACTATAAAGAACGATAAGACTATTCATGATGATTTGCTAAAAGTTTAGTAAATATGGTTATGCTTACAAGATTAAGTGTAATTCTGAATCATTAAATAGTTTCAATGATTAGCAGAACGAATGAGAATAATCAATTAGGCAGAAAGATAAAATTTTCTCCAATCTGAAAAGAAGGGAGAGTACTTAAATATCATGTTTTATGATCATCTTAGTGATTATGAAACCATATCACAATTGATCATCTAAGGACACCTTAGTGCATAAGTATAACTAAGAAAATGAATTGGGAATTGTTGAAATGGTTAAACCAATTGGATGAGTCATACTTCGTTCTAAAAATCGATTCTTAGAGTCGTTCTCCAAGATCGTGACTTGAGTGACATCATCTTAAGTAAGTTTATGACACATCATCAAATGTGGAGTAGAAAATATTCTCACTCTTGTACATTTGAAATTGGTAAGTTGTGATGTCTTGGATAAGACAAAGACCAACTAAGACCAATTGTGTGAAGTTTTTTTCTTGATAAGAATCCGCACTAACTCTTGAATACTTTTTGTCAACTAATGCTCTTTGACAATAGGATCTTATATGTCAAGAGGTCAGTGGGAGTCCTAATGGTCTTGGAAAGTTTCAAGAACTAATCAAGAATAGTTAATCACTAGCACACGACTTGAGGTTTGTAACCTATTGTGTTGATATATTCTTATTTCTGTGACCATTCTAGTTAAGTTTGACTATGCATGTGAGTTCTATGAGTTCTCATTTGATTGCATAAGGCAGAGTGCCTTGATCAGCGAAAGTTCATTAATCAATAAGGGTTAGCTTGTCAATGACTTGGAAGACATGGTAGGCCCATGTGCTTCCAGGTAGCAAGAAATTAAGATTGAAAAACTTTTGTCCATATCAGTTGGATTTGTGACAAACACTATCTTATGACTATGGTTATGACAAATAGACATGGATAGGAACATAAACAGCATAAACTCTAAGTGTCACAAGGTTTATCTTTGCTTCATGAAAATGATTGTGAGGGAACGCTTTCACTAGGAAGATTTTAAGTAGACAGTGATTGTGTAAATTGCATTCTCAAATTTGATTATGATTACGGCATCCCTCTTCATAGTTTGAATTGTGAGATTTGGAAATGATTCTGAACATTCGGGAATTACTGTTGTAAGTTTTGAAATAGTTTAGACACACATATGAACTATCTAAGGAAAGGTGTACGAGTTTGAGAAGCTTAGATAAAGACTTATTGAAGCATCTCGTATCATAAATATGAATTTGGGTTAAGAAAGTCAATAATTATTGTTTTCTAGAAGCTCAGCTGATTTCTGAATAAATGTGAAAGCTAGTTGGAGCATAAGTGTTATGCTGGTAAGGATATAATCATCATGTTAGTGGGAGCATGATTATTATGTTTGTAACATACCGAGTCCAGGTATCCTTGTGAACCTTGATCTTTTGAGTTGTTGTCGAATTTCGTCCTTAATATAAAAAGAGTGAAAAACAAGTACATGCGGTGTACCTGAGGTGTATGCTTAGCATACTCGTCAGCGTGCATGTGACGCAGAGACCACCTAGTACATTGGGCGTACTAAACCCAGAGTGCAAACCCTAAATTAGGGTGAGTCCCCTATATAAGGGATATGATGGCCTCATTTCTGTCTACCATTCCCAGAGAGAAAACCCTAAGAGTGCCCTAACCCTCATTTTAGAGCGTGTGCGTGTGTGTGTGTGTTTGAGCCTTGAGAGTTTTTTTGTGGTTTTGAAGAGAAGCAGAGGTCTTGAAGGATAAGGAGTTAGAGTCCAAGCTTCTAGATCCAAGCAAATTTGTATGGGGAGCTTCTTGTTGAGGTATAAAGCTTCAAGCCTCTCTTTTGTTATGAACATCTTATTTTAGTATTATAGGGTTTTGTCCCAAAAAGGTAGGACTTGATGAGATCTTCAACTCCAGAGACTAGGACCAGCCCCTTTTGAGCATATGAGTAGCGTAAAGTCATAAAAATCCAATCTTGGTCGTTGAAATCACTCCATGCATGAGTTGTGAGCTCCTTGAGGAAAAAGAATGTATATTTTGAAGATGGTGACCATTTTAGCCATGAAAAGGCTTAAAGTCACGCACTTTATGCATTAGGAGCTATTAGAGAGTCTGGATCTACAAGATGAGCCAAGGTCTTAACTATTTAAGACAAAATAAGTGATAAAGAGGAAACTATAGAGTACGCTGGGTGTAAATCCAGTACGCGCGGCGTAGGGGTTGCACATCCCCGATACTGGCTTGGCAGCCGAGTATGCGCAGTGTAGAGATTGAGTACACGTAGCGTACTCCCTACCGTTGACTTTTGTTGACTTCCAGGGTTTGTTCAAATCGTGGACTATTAAGCCTATGGAGGGGTAAAATGGTCTTTTACCCTTCTGTGAGTGTAGAAGGGTTAGTCTAGCTACTTGAAGGTCAATATTAAATAGGAATAATTATTATGTGTTAGGCAGGAGCTAAACCAGTGGGTAGACTTCGAGATTTCCGAGCACGAGGTTTTCAGTTGCTAGCTTACGAGGTGAGTCTTCTCACTATACTTTACCTTGACTGGTAACCTATGGGTGACCAGAGGGTCTTATGTGTTGTGTATGGAGATATCCTGCTATTTTTTTGTGATATGCTTACCGTGTATTATATTGAGTTGCTGAGTTGAGGGACCAGAGGGTCCACCTGAGTTGTGGGACCGGAGAGTCCCACTGAGACACATTGACCGGAGGGTCCTACAGAGTTATCGCCTCGAGTGGCTAATGTGTTGTATGTGGTATTTTGGGGAACCCACTAAACCTTATGCTTACCGTGTTATGTGTTATGTGTTTCAGGTAGTTTTGAGGATCGCAAAAAGGCACAGGCATGATTGTACACACTAGCGAGAAATTGTTTTTATGATTCTAGGATTGTGATTTATTTGTTGACATTTGATACATATGTTATTTTGAGAATTATTAAATGAGTTATATTGTGTTTTAAAATGAGAAAAAATTGTTTGAAAATTTACGTCGTTACAACGTTAAGTATTGCAAGTTAGCAATATTAATTATAGAAAACAAAAGTATCAATTCGCAAAGTTGTAGAAGTTGAAAAGTTGTTTTGCTATAATTAAGTGAGAGGAACTTATACTTCATTTCAAATATAAAAGCTTAGATCGAGAAATTTTAGTTAAATTTAGTCAAAAGACATATATGGATGTTATGTTCAAAAGGTTTCACATAAGGAAATTCTATATATCGTAATATTATAGAAAGAGATTGGTAAAGTATCATGTCTTTATGTAAGACATTATGAATCGTATTCCATACGCTTTGGGTATAGGATCGATTGAATATGTTGTAATATTCAACCGTTCTAAATTTTTCCAAATGCCTAGGACATTAAGAGCGAAAAAGGACCAGAACCGGATATGACTAAAATAATTAAACAACTGTCAAAGACAATCTAAGGTTCGCCAAGGATTAGTTACTTATAGGAAGTTGGAAGTATAGTAATGGATGGACCATATTGACATTATTATGAATAGATAGGATTCTATTTAGAATGTGTTATCATGTGGAAAATATGAAAATGTTTCCATAATGGGAGTTGGATATTAAGAATCTATGTAGATTAGAAACTTTTATGCAAGAAGGATGTTCAAAGGAATGTACTCTGAATGTGAGACTTCATGTCTATGGAATTGCCTTGTAACAATATCCAATAGAGCACTTTGTAATTTCATTGGCAATGTCTTGGTGACTTTGGCGCCATGAAATTACGAAAGGATCGTTGCATAAAATGTTAGAATCTAACATATTTGATGTGTGTGAAACAAACTAGTTTTAATCCTACTAACTTAGACACAAAATAAACACACGAAAGGCAGTGTACCTATCGATTAGTAATATAGTTCAAGCAAGTAGGGTATCGAACACAGGGAACGGTAAACAATTAAAATAAATGCTAATATTATGTAAATAAAACAAGTAATAGAAAGGGGGTTTCTCTAGTTTTGCAAGACTAGAAACTTAAATATTTTACTAACACGCAAACTAAGCAACTAATAGCTAAGAAAACAAAGATCAACTAAATTCAATAATTAAAAAGGCCTTCTGTTTAGGTTCGAATCTTTTGTTCCCATGGATGATTTTATGGTAAATATATTGGATTAATTCTTCATTGGTTACCGACTAAAGTGATTAGATTCACATTCGCTATAGCTAATCCTTAGAAAACAGATTAATTCAAGCAATGGCCAGTTGTCTAAATTAATGAATTTCCTAGTTATTGATCCGGGTTAAATAAGACTTGTAATGGTTAATTAAATTGTCCCTTTTGTTAACCTCTTGCTGATGTTCATCAAACAATCTCACACATTAACTTACCTATCTTCTAGTTAATTCTAGTTTCACATTCGTTATTCCTAGACATACAACTATGTGGTCACAATAAATCATATGAAATTAATAACTAAGAGATGTTCATACAACTTAATTACTAATTTATTAACAGAAGAATAGTTGTTGTTAACACATAATGTTCTTTAACAAGCTTAATAAAACATAATCACCAATTAAAATTAATCATAATCAAATAATCAATCCATGTTCACAAATTCATCTACCTAAACAGAAGTTATGAGTTTTTAGCTCATGATTACAGCAAAAACAAGCTCAAAAACGAAATCAATTGGTAAAAACATAGTTCAAACAAGAGATTAGGTAAGAGTAAACTTGATTTTGACTTGATTCTCCTTAAAATTGAATGTAGGGTTGATTCCCTTGCTTCCCACGCTCCAACAGCACCTTTAGTCGACAATTGGCCTCCAAGGGTTGATCTATATGCTAGGGTATCAATCTGAAAGTCCCTTTATATAGATTTTCACAAAACAGGGGCTACTCGGCGTGTCCATCACTTAAAACCCGTGTGCAGCAAGTCAGCACGTCCAGAATCGCGAAACTTCTGACCAACTCGGAGAGTAATCGACCCTACTCGCCGAGTACGTTTCGAATCAACATTTTCTCAAAACACGAAAGTCGTCCGAAATTGTGTCTACTTTTCAGAACATTTTGAATCTTGTCAATCGGAGTTACGGTTCATGAGATATGGCCAAAACACTGACAAGGGGTCAAGCTGTCCAGCAACATCCTTCTTTCTTCAAAATCCAATATCCAAGCCTCCAATCGCTAGTTCCGCTTCCTTTTCCTTCCGAGCATGTCATTATTTCTGAAAAATGAAATTCTAAACTAATTAAGCACCTTGTGTTCATTAAATGAGATAAAATCAACATAAAGTATTAAGATAATGCATGAAGTTTATAACTAAATATGCTCATATCAATATTCTAATAGTGGCAAGAATTTTGTATTCTTACACTAACGATAAGGATTAGGATTTGTGAAACGAGTATCATTGGAAATGTGTTCAATTCAGCTATTTCACAAAGTAAGGACCATAGGTAAACATTGTATGCTTGCTTGAAGCATGGGATAGCTATTGTTGCAATATGAGTATTAAGTTGATTATCCGAAACATTATATAATGAATAATGAGTGATCAATATTGTGACTAAATAAAAGGTGTTTTATTTATACTCAAACGTTTTGGGGCCATATAGGATTAGTATTATTCATGTGTTACACTTTGCATGTTTTGACTTCCATAATAACCAGGTTATTCAAACATCCACAGTCGATCATACGTTGAAAGTAGGTATGAGGCAAGACTGTCATGAATGTGACTATAGCTTGTCTAAAGTGTTTAGACATAAAAAAAGTTTGTTGCAGTGTTCATGAGTGCCCTTCAAATAGGTTTTGAGTATTGGATTAAACCCATGCTCACTTGAATCACTTCATGGATTTTATCACGAGTGATTAATGAGACGATAATATCTTATATCCTTGAAACAGAGACATGTGAGTTGTAGTTTACAAGTCGGTTACACATTGATATATGTAAACGCACCAGTAACTTGGTGTTATAAAACATATTATTGTGTGTGAGTTTATGAGTAAGTACAAGCAAGCATTTGAGTCGAAGTTTATCCGTTCCTTTTACCCTAAGAGGATAAAAGTGATATATGTGGGCCCCTTGATGATTTAGTGATGATACCCTTAAGCTTTTGGCCAAGCCTGGACTAAGTTGATGTGTTCAATTGTAGTCTATTGTCAGTCGTCATAAATCGGAAATCAGGAAACAACACATAGACTAAGAAAATGATTATAATCCATTTCTCATGTCTATACGATATTTAGAATGGACGAATATATTATCCCTTATCTAAAGGACGCGTTACTCATAAGATCAGAGTTTGTCAGCGGCTTTTGAAAGCTACGATTACTGATCAGGTTCTGAAGTTGTACTTGCAAAATAGTTATTAGACTTATCTAAATGGGAGAATGTTGGATTAGGTGTGTAAGCCCATAACTATTTTGGTATGTACTTGACCCGATTATGAGCATGGTCCTTTTGGGTTGCCTTCACCATAGCAACTGATAGAGAATTAATTATGAGGAGAAGGAGGATTAATTATGATTTATTAATATATTATGTGAATAATATATTAAAAGATAAATCATATTGTTTAATTAATATTGATCAAGAATTAATTTAGAATTAATTTTGTGGTCAAAAGAGATAAATTAATTACAGGGGCTGATACTGTAATTATAAGATAGTTACAAAGTTGGGCTTAGGATCCATAAGAAAGCAATGTACAAATTCTATATGAGAGTCCATATAGAAATCATCCACGGGGCCTTCTGGGAGGACCTTTAGGCTACTTAAGGACTAATCAATTGGATTAGGGTTTCCAAGTTGATAACCCTAAAAGCCTTAACTATATAAGGACCCTTAAGGATCACAAAACAAGGCTAAGCATTCCTAGATTATCTTGGATGTTTTTGTGCCTCTCCTCTCTCTCTCTCTCTCTCTCTTGTTCATCCTTATTGCTAGTGGTGTTTGTGACTCCATTAGAGGTGCAACACTTGGGGCACTAGGCTATCAGAAGCCAAGATTAAGAAGGATTGTGATTGTTATTGCTACATAACGATCAAGGTAATGTTTCTAACCCTAATCTTATGTCAATTTCGATAACAGTATGTTAGATCTAGGGTTTATGAGCTTTGGATCATTATTGCATGTACAATTAGACAAACTAGATCTAAAGCTTTAGGGTTTTCATGTACACCATAGGATTGATGTAATGCTCAAAACTCATCCCTTTGACCCTCTTAATGACCTAGGCATTTGGAAAATTAGAACACATGAATATTATAGCATATGTAATCGAACTTATACCCGAACCATATGGGATATGATTCATAGTGTCTTACATAGACTTGATACTTGACCAGTCTTTTCAAATAATATTTCCGTATATAGAATTTCCAATGTTGAAGCATTTCAACATGGTATTCATATAAATCCTTGACTAAATTTGATTAAAATCTCAATATAAACTTTTTGAATTGAAATGAAGTATAAGTTCCTCTCCATTAATTATAGCAAAACAACTTTTCAACCCTTAAACTTTGCAAATTGAAAACTTTGTTTTCTATAATTAACATTGCTAACTTGCAACACTTACCATCATAATTATGCTCCCATTTTCACAATAATTATTATCTTACTAGCATAACACTTATGCTTCCACTAGCTTTGACATGTACCCAGAAATAAGTTGAGCTTCTAGAAATCAATACTTGTTGGCTTTCTTACCAAAATTCATATTTTTGATACAAGAAGCTTCGATAAAACTTTATCTAGGATTCTCAAACTTATACACCTTTCCTTAGATAGCTCACATGTGTGTCCAAACAATTTAAGAATTTACAGCAATAAGTCTCAAATGCTTAGACCTTTTGTCATTTCTCACAATTCGAACTATGAGTAGGGATGCCATAATCATAATCGAATTTGAGAATGCAAATATCACAAATACTATCTCATTAAAATCTACTTAGTGAAAACCTTTCATCACTATCATTTTCATTAATTGGAGAGAAACCTTATGACACTTAGATTTTATGGTGTATGTGTTCGTATCCATGTGAAAATGTCATTTCCAACCATTATCATAAGAGAAGATCTATGAAAAATTAAAACTAATATTGACTGAACCTATTCAATCTTAATTTCTTGGCACTTGGTAGCACAAGGGCCTTCCATGTGTTCCAAGTTATTGAGCAGCACACCATTACTGATCAATGAACTTCCAATAATCAATGTGCTTAGCCTTACGCAAACAGTTGAGTACTCATAGAACTCATGTGCATAGTCAACCTTAACTGGAATGACCACAGAAACAAGAATATGTCAACACGATAGGTTACAAACCTCAAGTCGTGTACTGGCAATTAACAATAGGTTGAGTGATTAGTTCTTAAAACTTTTCAAGATCTTCAAGACTCCCACTGACCTCTTGACATATAAGTTTCTCTCTATCAAGAAACATTACTTGACAAAAAAAATATTCAAGAGTTAGTTCGATTTCTTATCAAGACAAAAACTTTTAACAATCAGTCTTAGTTGATATTTGTTTTATCAAAAGCATTACAACTTACCAATTTCAAATGCACAATAGTAGAAAACATTTTACTCTACATTTGCCGATATGTCACTCAATATACAATCTTGGAGTATGACTCTAAGATTTGATTTTGGAATGAAGTATGATTCACCGTACTTGATTTAACCATTTCAAAAATCCACGATTCCTCTTCTTATCCATACAAATGCAATAAGATGTCCTTATAGGATCAATTGTGATATGGTTTTCATGATCATAAAACACAATACTCAAGTACTTTCCCATCTTTTCAGATTGGAGAAACTTTTATCTTTCTGCTGACTTTGATTCTTCTTATTCTATCTGGTATACAGTGAAACTTTTCCAATGATTCAGAATTACACTTAATCTTGTAAGCATAACCATATTTACTAACTTTAGTAAACCATAACGAATTGTCTTATCATTCTCTGTGGTGGACTTGACCAATGCACAACCAAATGTACCCGATCCCTTAGTCTTTTACTAAACTCACCTCTATGTAAACAAGGAATTAGTCCTAATTTCCCAAAGATTAAGGTTCTTATTCAGCATCCAATACAAGTTGCATGATTCCAAAATTATGTCCAACTGAAACTTGGGTGAGGAGAATATTTCCTTATTTGGTAAATTTAGACACTACCACAAATGAAAGAATCAAATCCACCTTGCTAAAAATACAAACATCAATTTTTACATATGTCATTACAAGGAAATATAAAATAAGATAAAAAAATTCTTTATTTATATAATTGCAGAAAAACTTATCCTTACAATGCTATTACAAATGAAAACTATGTTATTAAAAATTTCTAAGCAATCTATCATAACTCTTAAGCAATGGCTCAAAAATCTGGTCATCAAACCATACGATCAAAATCCATCTCTTCGCAATCAGATTAAGCCTTACTATTTCCTTTAAGCTTCCTTCTTTCTCTTTGATTCTGTAGAACATCAAAATGTAACTTTACATCATGTAATAAGAATCTATAAGTAACAACTTAATAGAATTAGATATTGAACTTACCTGAAGTAGAGTCAAACCTTTTTTACTTTACCAGCTCTTAGATCTCTCATGTAGTTAGGCCAGCATTGCAACCAATTCCCCTTCTCTTAGCAATAGAAACATATGGACTCTTTGGGAATGCTACACGAGACAATCTCAGACTTAGTCTCTCCCTTTCCCTTGGAAAGAGAAATCTTTTCTGGACTTTCGATGCTTCCAATGTCAATGTCCATGGAAGTTTAAGAAGTAGATCTTCTAATCAAATTTGCTTTACCAGTGTGCCAAATCATTGCAGACTTAGCAGCAATAAGCAAATAAGCAAGATCACTAAGGTTCACGTCGTGGTCTATCATATAGTAGTATTTAGCAAACTGAATATACGACTCGGGAAGTGACTGAAGAACCAAGTCAACAGCCAACTTCCTTGAGACATCGACTCCTAACATTCCTAGCCTATCAATGTGTGACTTCATCTCCAAGACATGTGCACACACAAATCTTCCATCTTCATGTTTGCTAGATAATAGGGCTTGAGTGACCTTGAACTTTTCAAGTCTTTGAACTTATGGGTCAAGGAGAATAATTGGAGGAGGCGGAGGAAGTGAAGAATGATATTGTGGAATATCAACTTTATGTGGAAAGTCTATTCCAACAAATTCAGGAAGACCATAGTTGTCTGACCTAGACATCTATAAATGGAGAAATTTAAGGTAGTTGATTTAAATCCTTAATATAACACCCAAAACAAAATATTAAGGCTAGGACCCAACACAATATTTTACTTGTGAAGAGGGATGTCGTAATCCAATTGTAAAATATTTGAAGGTAGGTAAAATGAAGATTAACCAATCTCCACCATGAAAAACAAAATAAATTATTAAGTTTTAATTGGATTGAAATTCCTATATCCTTTGAGATTCATTGAACTTCTCAATGGCATGTTTAAATCTCGATTGTAGCCTTAAGGTTTGTGACTAGGATACCGATGATCACAAACAAGGTGTGAATAACCATGCAAATTAGCTTGGTACACCCAAGGTTATCAATCACCTAATCAATGTGTCGGTAAACCACACACACTCCATTGATCTATGACTAAGATCAAGCTACCCTTTGCTACACATTGTTAATCCCAAATTAGTGTGTCTGTTAACCTTGTCAAAACTCTTCAATTTTATAAAATATGAGTTTAATGTTGTTTTTTTTATGAAAAGACTCTTGATTTTCCATTACTTGAGGACAAATTATGGAGTTCATTAAAACATTTATTATAAGACTTTTCATGTTCCATAACTTGAGGAAAAGTTATGGAACTCATTAAAAAACATTTAGATCAATTCTAACAAGGAAAATTATCATATAATATTCTATTGATCTAATCTAACTCATATAGCAAGGCAATTCATATCACATAATACAAATAATTAACCTATTATCTTAATATTTGACAATCGTCCTTTCAGTTCCATAACTTATGAGTTTAATGTCATTTTAATGTATGTGACAACCCGAAATTTCTATCTGGTACGCTTATTCAAATCTATCAAAGTTAGACTCGTTTTGCTATCTTTTAGCATTGTTTAGGGTCTATTTGAATGTTCTAAACCTAGTACAATCACTGTAGCAGCCTAGAAATGGGATAACTCGATGCATATCAAGCAAATTCGGGCCAAACACTCCAACATATGGAGTGTGCAGCCACACACTTGAGTGTACGGCCACACACAGGTGTGTGCGGCCGCACACACATCCCAGCCACACACTCCTACCTATATATTCAACACTTGGTCATTTTAGAACAAATTTCCATGTCTTCAAGGATAGAACTCGAAATCCTCTCAAGTATCATCCAACTTTTCACTTTTATCTTCAAGTTGTAAGTGTTTTCTTCCATCTATTTGATGATTCATTACTCTATCTAGTAAAGATCTACCATTCATCCATGAAACTACTCATTTTGTTAAGTGTTCATCAAGAACACCAAGACCACCTACTAAGTTTTTGGACCACAAACACCCCTAAAGAGTCAGTTCATTCATGATTCAGTTCATTCATGAGTCAATACATACTATTATGAGAAACTATACAAATACACTATGATGAGAAACTAAGAGAACTTATTATTATGAGAAACTATACAAACATACTATGATGAGAAACAGTTAGAGAATACTATAACGAGAAGCATTACATACACTACACTATACGAGAGAACATACAATACTCTAGTACATACAATACATATACAAGTATACTATAACATTAATGTGAACCACTATTTCGGAGCTTGTCATCACTGCCATAGCTCAATTTGTATCCAGAGTCTCCTGGAGGGAGAACGTGAAATTGGGTATAGATCTATATTGGATTGACTATCCTACACCTTGATGCTAGCTACAGTGGGACCTGCAGGTCTACGGGTGCCAAATGTCATTTCTTCCGATGTCTTTCATTGTTGTGTTTTTAGTTGATAGTATGGTACAATCAAATCACATTATACCTTAATAAATAATCGATTTAAGGTAGTTAGTACGGTAGTAGTTACCATAATACAACACTACAGTACTATATATTTTTCCATTTGCATTCACATTGTGATCTTATCACATAAATGGTAATGTATAAACTATATTTTGATAATGATAGTCACACTTGGGAAAATTACACACTTTTACAAAAAATAAACTTACAAAATAGTCGGGCCTTGGTCGAAGGCTACTTTTAGTAGAAAATATAGGGTTTTCTAGGAGATACAAACATTTATAAAGTTATACATTCAAGCACTTACAAACATTTTCATACAAACAATGACACTAAAATGCTTATAACTTGTACTCTCAGGTCATCAGTAGACAGGTACCGATGTCAGATTTTGAGAAGATGGAGCAAATTCAAGGCTCATCTTTTATTTTGATTCATATTTTTGGTGTCTTATAAACTATACAGAACACTTGTATTAAAATACATTATTAATGCAATGGATGATGTTGTTTGCTTGTTTACTATTATTATGTGTTGTGATATTGTACATGACGTCATCCACCCCCGAACGTTTCCATCGTTCTGGTTTTGGGGTGTGACAGATTGGTATCAGAGCATCGCTTATAGTGAATTGAGTATATCAACCCATAAAAGATATACAAACTATAACCATAATGGGATTAAAATACTCTGGCCAGGAGTTTATACTTTTAAATAATAAAATATTTAACTAAGTATACATACCTGCATTCATACTAAAATCAGCGTCACTAGGACAGAAGAAAAGTATTACGATTGTTGAATATCGCAAGTAGGCTTGGGAATGTATGGTCAGTCCTAGGAGTGACATAGCATGATCAACTATGTGTGGTCCGAGAAGTGATTAGCATGTGCCCGGGAATTTTTGTGATATGGCAACAAGTCTAAAAACTTACCAACACTACGACAATGAAAACATTAGAACAAAACATGAACTTAAAATACTATAGAAGTCTTTTGTGTTACTATAATTACTTATCTGAGAACTAAAAAGGTCTTTACTAGTAGGTCAATAGGTGCTAAGTGGATACACTAAGGTTATATGAGATTAAGGTGTCATAGACTTACAATTTGTGGTCTTTACTTTACTTCCTGTTCGTTGTTTGGTTGTGGATTTGGAGTTAGGGTTACTTATTCGAAGTTCTATCCTGTTTTGATTTCATATAACTGGTATGCACTATGCAAGTAATAAAGTAACTGGTAAGGATCGTCTCATAATTATCTTAAGTAATACGTCTATTTTTATCAGATTCTTATATCCCTTTTCTTGCATAGATATCATGGTTGGATTCTATCCTCCTCGTGACTCGTACTTCCCAAACAAAGGGAATGTTGGATGGCTTGAAGAGCTAGAAGATGATAATCTAATCCCATTGGATGATCACCATGCTGTAAGTCCCTAATCTACTTGTGTATCAATCAGATCCATTTAATGGTGTGGAATCCCAATCAAACGGATGATGTCAGATCAAATAGAAGAGAAGGAGAAGAAGATGATGATGAATCTTGTATGTATTGATATAAATGAAGATCCGGATACAAGATTCACACACACACACACACACTAACACACACACTCTCTTTTCTCTCTAGTTTCTCTCTCTAGAACACCTTAGAATACATACACTTAAGCTCCTATATTCTTTTTTGTTCATCAATCTACTTCTCACCCCTTACACCTATATTTATAGGCTTGGTGAATCATGGGTCGTAAATAGGTTTACGGCCGTAAACACCCACTGACCGTAAACTTATAAAATTTTACAAAAAAATACATTTGCCTAGAAATGTAAAGTATAAACCATATTTTTGACCCAACAATCTCCCCCTTGGTTTATAACTTTCTTTTCTAAATGACCCAACAAGCTCCCCCTAAAAACTAGTTGGCTTTTCTTGTTGATCTTCATTTGGAGATCGGCTTCAGCATTTATCTTCGATTTCTTCACAGCATCAAGATAAACATATGAATATTTAATTAATGACTTCATCTTGAGCAGTTGGGCTTTTCTTCAGAATTTGCCATTGAACGCACATTGGGTGACGATGCTTGATGTACTGATTCTTGAAAGATAGCGCTTTCAGATTGAGAATCTCCAGAGAGAACAAATCTTCTAGATCACTTTAGCAGGTACAACGATAGCAACAGACTGATTGAGGAGGCTTCAATGCGATCCGTCACATAATCTTCAATTTCTGCTTCACCTTGCTTTTGGGGTAGAATAATTGAATGTTGAAAGAATAATCTTCATTTGTTGCTCCTTCGAATGAGAATTCTGCGATGATCACGGATGAAACCTTGGCTCAGAAAACTTCGACACAAACTTCATGAGTTTCATCTACACCTGAATTCATTTTTAAGACAAAAAAAACTAAAAGAAAACTTAGAACATATATTAAAATAGAAACAAAATATTTTTGGATTTTTGATTTTTCTGAACAAGAAATAAAACATAAATAAAAATATTTTTGGATTATGAATTTTCTAATTTTTGTTTGATTTTTGAATTTTTTTTAATTCTCCCCTTAAATTTATGCATAGAGGAAAACTATGAACAAATTTAACAAAAACAAAATTATTTGGGATCAAATTGGTGAGACTGTCTTAACTTGTTTATCGGTACCTTCACCTTCATGAATAGATCTGGTCAATTGTTGGTATTGTGCTCCACTTAAACACGAGGAGTATCAACGAACTTTTCTAAATAAATCCTTTAGCTGACGACGATCACGGGTATTGTTGTCTACTTAAATTAAGCAGCAAGATCTACAGGCAACCTATAAATGGTTCAATTTTAGTTCCACTAGAACGTGTTCCCCACTTCCCGATATACCATACTTATCAAGAACTTCCTAATGACTCCTTACTTTAGGTGAGTAAACAGCTATTAAGGATGAAGTTAGATTTAGAGATAGATGCATATGTTGTGTCCTATGTCGGATCTATTTCAATCACGCAGAGGGGGAAACATATGACTTACAGAGATAGAGGGTTATAGAGATATAGGGTGCATATGTTGTGTCCCAGGTCGGATCTTCCGATCATGCAGAAGGGACAATAAATGGCTAACATATATAAAGAATTTCATAGATAAAGAGGTGCGTAGAAATAGAGTTGCATATGTTGCATTCCAGGTCGGATCTCTTCCAATCACGCAAAGGAAGCAACATATGACTGAAAGATAGAAAGAAAGAAAATAATTTCCTATAGACCTATTTTATTAGAACCCCCCAGTTGCCCTATCATAACTAGAATTAAGGACATAAGTCCGTACATCAAGGAAAAATTGAACCACTATTCTAGATGCATATTAATTTAGTGTATCATGTAGGTTCCCGTGTTTATCTCAATACTCAATCTACACGAGTGTCGTATGGTCAGTCCAAACAATCCTATCTGAATCCACACTGTCAAATCCTTCGTGCCTACCAGCACATTGAACACATAGTCTAGACAATTCAGATTCAGTCCTTTACACATGTTTTAGAATGCCCATTATCACATTCTTGATATCACTTCCCAAACAATACTTGCTAACGAAAAACTATAAGAAAATAAAAGATTGTCTTCAAAACAAATCAGTGTAAGATAAACTCAGGAGTATAGAGAAGAAAACTCAAACTGTAAGTCACTGATTGAATTCGCATATAAAAGGTCTGAGAACAGTACGCATAATCTCATAACAGATCCGAAAATTCTTTACATCGTTAAGCACTAACCCCACAAGTGATCACTTCCTTTCTTCCCTTCCCACAAGGATACATACTCTCAAACAATGTTATGAGTGTTATACAGTTGAGAGATGCCTCCTATCATGTGCCTAGAACAGCCACTACCAACAAACCGAAGTCTGATGATATGCGTCCATAGCTGCTCCGACTTAGAGCGGGATCAGTTGGTCTTTGGAACCCAGCCCATTTTGAAACTGGATAGACCTTTGTCATCAATGCAAGGTACTCTCTCCCATGACATATCCTGCTTATCAGAAACATAAGATGTAGAAATAATAGAATCATTAATTGATTTGGGAGATTGAACCTTTGGTACCTATCTGTAGTCGGGTTTAACCTATTTCTTTTTCGATCCGATGGGTGCCTCAGTACTTGCATTTGATCTTGATGTTGGCTGTTGACATGACTTTGACCTAACCAGTCTTTGTTTCACTGGAGTATCTCTTGGAATGGGCTTCTTGGCCGACATTCCCTTCTTTCCCTTAGGATTCAGATTCTTCACCTTGTGGGTTTGATTCTTGGCCTTCTGCGTGTTCCAGTCACCATTGTTTGAACATGACCTTGAGGGGTTGCTTTTGGAGTATCTCCCTCTTGGCGCGTTCTGCCCCCTTGTGCATAGTAGGGAACGTATGCGCCATTTGGACAGTTTTGGGCAATGTGTCCAGGTGTTCCACAGTGAAAACATGCATTTTTCTTCATTGTGAAGTTATTTCTACCTGCCCCTGGTGGCGTATCCTTTCCTTGTCTCTTATTTTTTCCACAAGCACAATTTCGGCAAGCACTTTGTTTCACTAGAATTAGTGGCCTGTATTTCTCAACAGCAGGTTGATCAGAAGCAGTTGAGTTGGAAGTAACATAATCAGAATTCCAAAAGATGTTGGTTTGTTCAATGGTGTTCTCCTAGTTCTCGTCTTCTGCTACTTTACCTGCACATGAAGTAGAAACATTAGTATTTTCAACCTGAATACCTCCTGGCACAAATCCAGATGGTTTGCCATATTGAATATGTGCCTCTTTGTCAATTTCTTCCTGTGTCATAGGGATGGATGTGTAGTTATGATTGAAAGGTGGAGGAACACTATCATACCCTAGACCCTTGTTTTGATTATCTTTGATTTTTAGTTGGGTTTCAAATAAGGACTCGACTGTCTGACTTGACGCAGTATAATTTTTGAAACTAACATCTATTTTTCCACACTTAATTTTCAAAGTGTCAAGTTCTTCAGTTACAGCAGCAAGTTGTCTTTTAATATAGACATAATTTTCACACTTATTGCTATACTCTTCCTGAATCTTCCTAAAGTCTTTGGTTTTTGCTTCTAATTCAGCCTTCAAGGTATTCTGTCCTTTCCTAAGTTGATATCCTTCGTATTTTAGGTCCTCGACTTCCCTTTTTAGAAAATCATTATGTTCACAAAGAATTTTAATCGTATCTTCACAAGATGGAGTACATGAAACTTCATTGACCGGGATGTTTGCGGAACTCATTGTTTTTTCACACTTCAAAGTGTCAAGTTCTTAAATTATAGCATCAAGACTAAGATAATTGAGATCTTTTGTCTTCTTGATGACATCCACGTTCATATCCCACGATTTTGGAAGTGAATTTAGCAGTTTTTTGTTTATCTCAGATTTAGTCAAGAAGATCCCAACTATATTCATCACAGTAGTAAAGGTAGTAAATCGTTGTAACTGAGCTTCGAGGGTTTCTTCAGAGATATAATTGAACATGTTGAAGTTTTGTCTTCACATCTCCAGACGACTCTCTTTCATTTCTTCAATTCCCTCGTAGACCTCAAAACCCATTAAAGTCAAAGGTCAAACCTAAAAGTCAAAGTCAATTTTTGAAGACAAAAGTCAAAAATAAAAAACTATATATATATTATTTTTTTTATTTTTTTATTTTTTTTAGATGAAAAAGGAATTTAAAAATAAAAGAAATTTAATTTTGGGGTTAAAAGTGAAAAAATTTCAAAACTGGATGCGATAGGAGTGGTTTAAGAATTAAATTTCGAAGTGTTCTTCCATCTAGCAAGTTAGATCAACTGGTATGACGCGTGAAGAAATGAATCAGAGGTCCCAAGTTTGAACCCTGACACCCCCCAAATATATTTCCCTGTTTATTGAAGCGCTGATGCGAAGCTTGCTGCTGCTGAGCTGGCTTCCTTAGCCGTTCACCGAGCCAAATTCCAAGCCGAGGCCGCAAACTCAGAGCCGCAACCGCCACCGTAAACCGCCGGCCGTAAACTCTTCACAGATTTCGTGAAAAACAACATTTTCCCCCATGTTTGCTCCAAAACTCGATCAAAAACTCGTTTTTATCAAAAACGTGAAGAACACCCCCCCCCCTCCCCAATTTTTAGAGCTCTATCCAAAAATGCAAAAAAAATCAAAAATAAGATCAAATAAGCTCCAGATCTGACAAAATTGACTGATACAATCCAAGCTCTGATACCAATTGTAAGTCCCTAATCTGCTTGTGTATCAATTAGATCCCTTTGATGATGCGGAATCTCAATCAAACGGATGATGTTAGATCAAATAGAAGAGAAGGAGAAGAAGAAGATGATGAATCTTGTATGTATTGGTATGAATGAAGATCCGGATACAAGATTCACACACACACACACACACTCTTTTCTCTCTAGTTTCTCTCTCTAGAACACCTTAGAATACACACACTTAAGCTCCTCTATTCTTTTCTGTTCATCAATCTACTCCTCACCCCCTTACACCTATATTTATAGGCTTGGTGAATCATGGACCATAAACGGGTTTATGGTCGTAAACTTGTTTACAACCGTAAACACCCACTGACCGTAAACTCATAAATATTATAGAAAAATACATTTGCCTAGAAAAGTAAAGAATAAACCATATTTTTGACCCAACACATGTTGAAGGCTTTTCTGATAGTTCTGACTCCAAGCCTGATGTCAATAACCTACCCCCTATGGCTCCTGTACCAAATCCTAACCCTCGTTTGGCTTTTCAAGGCCCGATGCCTGCATCGGTGGAATGCTTGGAAACATGGAGCCAAGAGCAGAATCAACCCATACCATTCAATGGAGACCGAAGCTTTTATGACCTGAGCGAAGATGGCTCAGCAGACAGGATTCCACTAATTCTGGTCAGCAGTGTTGCACAACATGAAATACAATCAGGACAGCTCTCCATCGAAACACGAAAGTTGATGCTAATGCGAGGATGCACACCATTCGCATAATTCATCTTGAAGACGCTCGTGAGAGGTCTAGGAGAGATCATGAGACACTACAGCAAGAGCTTGCTGCAACTCGGGCTGAAGTCAAAGAACTTTGGGTTCGCCAGCGGGTTTATGAACGACACCTTCTCAACATGGAGCATCAACTGGCAAGCTTGAGGGTTCACCCGAGGGGTACCGGTCGCCAGTAGAAGATGCTCTACTCATCTTCCCTTTTGGTTTAAGGAATAGCGTTCGTATCTATGATCTATGTAGCATGTTCCTGTAAAATATTTCTGTCTTTCAGTACACTACCTAGACTACTAAGTTGTCAACATTTTCCCTTATATGGTTTGATGTCAGACCTACTTATAGGTCATTTTTCCCAAAGTCATCTACATCGTTAATACCAGTAAATTTGGCAGTTATCTAATCTACTGGAAAATCTATACCCTTGTGTTTTCCCCTACTATGTTATTGTGTCTCTATTTCAATCATACACTCATGTTGATGGTTGGACTATGGCGATTTAGTCCATGGATTACCCTCATCATACTTACAGTTGATTCTTACTATTATCATCATCTCTATAAAATTTCAGTAAAAGATGCCGCCTCGCAAGCATCCAAACAGAGGCACGCCTGTAGATCAAACTCCACCACCACCACCTCCCCCACTAATCGATACAGCAGCCCTAAATGCTACAATAGATGCGGCTATGGCAACAGCCATGGCTCAATATCACTCTACCAGTGTCAGTGGAGGTGGATCACCTGTTTAGTCTACTCAAGGTGAAATCCTTGTGCGCTCGAGAGAGTGCTCTTACAAGGATTTCACAAATTGCAAGCCAAAGTCCTTTAAAGGGATTGGCGGAGTCATTGACCTCTCACAATGGTTCAAAAAGACAGAGTCGATCTTTGAAATCTGCTCTTGCCCCGAAGGGAGCAAGGTCAAGTTTGCTGCTTGCACCTTCGAGGAAAAATCCCCAATATGGTGGAATAGTCATGTAAAGTCACTCACTCTAGTAGTGGAAAATTCTATGGGCTGGGAAACTCTGAAAGACGTCTTGATTGAAGAGTACTGCCCGCGAGGCGAAATCCAGAAATTAGAGCAAGAACTATGGAGTCTAACCATGAAGGGCTCCGACATAGTTTCCTATACCGCCATATATAGCGAGCTGGTGGCCCTATGTCCCAACATGGTTCCCACGGAGGGAAAGAAGATAGAGAGGTATATCTGGGGGCTGGTGCCTCTAGTTCAGGGGAATCTTTTAACTTCAAACCCCCTACCTTCGATAGTGCCAAGCGATTGGCACAACATGTGACAACCCTATTTTTCCCAAAAGCATTGTAAACACTCGAAAGCTAAAAACAACGAAATTAACCTCGAAAATAAAGTGTTCAGGTATCTAAGTTGGGATGCATCGAATATTAGATATCATGCCCAGGTTTCCAAAAACATAAAGAACACTCAAAACCGAGTTATATTGAAGAAATTATAACCACTCGTATAATTACGACACGACGTTAAAACATAATTTGACGTAAAAAGTGGAATCTCAATAAAATACATTTTAGCCTTAAAGTATCTAAACAAAAGTCGTAGATCTCGTTGAAAGATGAGCGTGCATAAAAAGATCGCCCAAATTGGACCTCGTATGAAGAAGTTACGAATTTTCAAAGTTTCGTAACAGTAGTAGAGGGCTAAAAACTCGGATTAAAGATCGAGTGTTATTTAACTATCGCCACCTAAACGGAAGTTGAAGATCTCCTCGGTGGTAATAAAACAATCAAAAGACAAACGAAAACCAACGTCGAATAAAGAACCTATGAAATTTTAACGAACTTTAGGAGGCCCGGCCTATTAAAATTATATGATTAAAAATAAAGTCAAAACTAGCCGACGAAGTCTAAATGAAATTTGTAGAGCATAATCTCACCTACGTGTGGATATAAAGAACGCGAAAAACGGAGCTCGTACGCGAAAGTTACGGAATTTAGAAGTTGGAAGCAGGGATTACGCCCCGCGTACTCTGGGAGTATGCCCCGCGTACTCTGGGAGTACGCCCCGCGTACTAGACCCAGAGTCGAGTCCCATCGGCCCGCCCAAGCTACGCCTAGCTAGCCAGGAGCCGTAAGCCATGACGTATCTCTACGCCCAGCGTAACGACGTACACGCTGCGTACGTGAGTACGCCCCGCGTACTCCAAAATTACGCCCCGCGTACGAGGCAATTCCAGCCTATAAATAGAAGGCTTAAGCTCGAGTTTTTGCACACAAATCACAATTCCCCAGCCATTCTCTCATACTTCTAAGCCCCAGAGACCCTCCCCTCACCTCGGTTTCTGCACTCGAGCCCCCGACGAAAGATTTACGTTGCAGAGATCCCCGAAGAGCCAGACGACGCAACTATCCGCGATCGAAACTCTGCTCAACTCTAGCCCCTCTCTTCAAACTTAACGAGTGAGTTCATACCCCTACTTTTCAATCCTTTTTCATATTTTAGGGGGGGAATACAAGTACACTACACGTTAAAAGTATCGTTTTATAAACATAAGTGCAATTTCTAACTTCGAATATCGATACAAACATCTTATGTATACAAGGGCGATTATATCACTAAGTTATTTCTACTAAATGGAACATACTATCTGAAAAACTATAATGGGTATAGTTAGCAAGTCAATCCTACATTTTTATACAATTTGAAAAACGAAACACTTTCAAAAGAAGTAAGGTCATTTCATTGTAAATCTACTTATACTAGGTAATGTGAGATATTTAAACTTCAACGTACATTTTTGTATGCATTTCAAGTCCTGTATTATATACCATAATCTCTTGGCGGGAGAGCGTTATACTTGTGTATAGTTCTATACGGGATTGACAATCCCGCACCTAAACTACTAGCTATAGTTAGACCGGCAGGTTTGGGGTGACAAATGTCATAACACTGCAACACTAGAAGAATGTTGTTACAGGCCGTCAGTGTCAATAGTATGGTTATAAAACTCACATAAAAAGTATAAAACAAGATTGATTTACGAGATTCATATGTGCATCGCAGTATTCCTACATTACATTTTCATACTAAATTATTGTTATCAATTGTTTATAAAAGTTACTAACACATTCCAACTTGGGAACCTTTTTCATTTTACAAGAAAATATTGGATTTTCTAAAAACCTCGTTTACCAAATTACTACCAAAAGGAATATAGTTTTCAACTCGGAACACTCATCAACTCACCAACTTAATTGTTGACACTTTTCAAAACCACTTGTATTTCTCAGGGAATCAGTGATACAGGTAAACTACTAGCTTTTGGAAGAAGGAACACAAAGGATATTTTGATCATTAAACATTTATCATCATATTGTAATATTCTTTTGATAACATGTATAACGCAACAATATACGTTTTCATTTTTATATATATGATGGTTGTGTTACTTTCTTTACAATATTCAATCGTTGTGATACTACGAGAAGTCATTCACCCCCGAATGTTTCCGCCATTCTGGTTTGGGGGTGTGACAGATTGGTATCAGAGCATTGTTTATAGTGAACTAAGTATATCAAACCACATAAGATATACAAACTATAAATACAACGGGAACCAAAAACCCTCTGATAACAACATTTTCATAGAAATATATTTTCTTTTAAATATATACGTTTTTACTGCACGTATCAGTCTCGCGTCATGACAAGTTTTTCTAAAAAGTAGTATGGCAAGTTGCAATACCACGATCGAGCCTTGGGGTATGTAATCAAATCAAGAATAAATATAGCCTGATCAACTATATTTATCCTGGATTTGACCAATATACGTCGAGGAATGGTCGAAGTAGTCAACAAGCCAAAAACTTATAAAATCTAAATTCGCTAAATTGAAATAATATAAGTCTATTATTAAACGATAAAACATTGCGCTCAGTAAAGATATAAATAGGCTTTGGAAGTCGTTAATTAGAAATTTCTTTTCTTATAAGAATCTCATACCTCTATCCCAGTACAGACAAATGGCCGGATTTCCTTTACCGGGAGACCCCTACTACCTAAATCAAGGTAACGGCGGCTGGATAGAAGAAGACCCGGAGGAAGACCCAGAGGAAATCGAAGAAGAATTCGAAATCGAAGTCGGAGAGGAATACGAAGTCGTCGAGGAGATCGTGGAAATTTCTAGCGGAACAGATTCCGAACCGGAAATAATCGACCCTCCCATCCCCCATCCTCCAGTAATCAGGCCACATCAACCGGGACCCATTCCCATCTGGGGAAGCCACCTCTACTACTGGAGCCGTCAGCAAGGTGTACGCCCTCCATTTGGCATGTGTCGGGATTTTTACAATGTCAGTGGAGGAGGCTCAACTGATCGAGCACTTCCCGTTGTCGTGAACGCTATAGCTAACCAGAACTACCAGGCAGACCAACAAGCAACCAGAATTCGAGAGATCAATGCTGCTACCCAAGGTAACGCCTCCGACATCAGCCGTTTGGAAGGACTACATGAGAATATCCAAATCTACACGGGGACACTACAGAACCAAATGATAACAGCTCTAGATGATATAAGAGAGATGAAAGCACAACAAGCGGAATTCGAGAGGCGACTGATGGGAGTCAAACGGTCAGATGCCGAATCCAGCTCCAAACGCCACAAGTAGAGTTTGTTCAAGCTCCAACAAATTTTGATATAGACTAGGACCGCGGATAAAGTTTTTCTCTTATTTTCTTTTGTATCTGTAAACGGAGACCTCATAGGTAGGTCAAATTTTCCTAGAAGCATAATGAAACACACCTTAGGTGTGACATATATATATATATATATATGCAGTGCCTCTTTATATACCTCTCGAAATTAATTAAATTGTTATATCTAATTCGAAACCAAAAACTAAAGTCAAAACAAATTACAAGATACGACTAACCCTCAACTACACGATTGTCAAAACATTAGAAACTTATAGTATTCATTCTTATTTTCTCTACCAGAACATGCCTCCTCGTAGAACAACACGCAGAAACTCAACTCCAGCACCACCTCCACCACCTCCGCCAACTATGGATGCAGCTATGTTCCAAACTGCTGTAACAGCCGCCGTAACCGCGACGATGGCTCAAATGAGCAACAATGGGTCGGAGGTGGAATAAATAGCTTTACCAACGGCCCAAGCCAAGGCCGTACTGGAGTCTGCACTTACAAAGACTTCACCAATGGAAAACCTATTCCCTTTTATGGAACTGGAGGAGTATTGGCTCTGTCCCAATAGATAGAGAAAACGGAAGCTGTATTTGAAATTTGCGCATGCCCGGAAGAAAGCAAAGTAAAATTTGCTGCCTGTACATTCTCTGAACGCGCGTTGACATGGTGGAACGGCCACGTCAAAACACTAACCCTGGTGGTGGCGAACTCCATGGGTTGGGAAATTTGAAGCGAATGCTCCTACGGGAATACTGCCCAAGGGGCGAGATTCAGAAGCTGGAACAAGAATTGTGGAACCTTTCAATGAAAGGATCGGACATCGCAGGCTACACCAATAGGTTCAGCGATTTGATAACACTTTGTCCTGGGATGTTGATTCTAGAAAGCCAAAAAGTGGAGAGGTACATCTGGGGATTGTCACCCCAACTGCGAGGAAGTGTGCTAGCTTCCAAGCCCATGACCTTCGACAGTGCCAAAGAACTGGCGCAATCTCTTGTGGATCATGGCGTCTGCCAAGGAGTCACGACTATCGTAACTGAACCAACCAAAGGGAACGACAACAATAACAACAGCAAGAAGAAGTTCTGGAACAAGAGGAAGGGACTAACCACGCAAGAACCTTCAAAGAAACAAATGGTGGCGGTTCATGCTACTACTACTCCCGTCACAACTCCTACAACTTCGACGCCAACAAAACAATATGCAGGGAACTTGCCAAAGTGCAGCAAATGCAACTACCATCACCACGGTAATTGCCGCGAGATGTACTGTAAGAACTGCGACAGGAAAGGGCACACAGCCCGTTTCTGTAAGGCACCAGCGCGGCCATTCACTCAAGTTCCTGGTACTGGAGTAAGCCAAGCATGTTATGGATGTGGAGAAACCGGGCATTTCAAGAGGGACCGCCCTAAGACAAGGAATGTTGGTGGTATTGGGAGAGTGCTGGCGATAGGTCAAAATGAAGCAATAACTGATCCAACAGTAGTTACGGGTACGTTTCTCCTCGACAACATTTATGCATGCATACTATTTGATTGTGGTGCGGAGAGAAGTTTTGTGAGCCATAAATTCAAACATCTACTTAACCAGAGACCCCAACCACTTAATAAAATATTCACTGTAGAAATGGCTAATGGAAAAACAGAAAGCACAAGTGATATGTACGTCGGGTGCACATTAAATTTAAACGAACACTTATTTCAAATCGACCTTATGCCCATTTCGATAAGAAGTTTTGATATAATCATCGGTATGGACTGGCTGAGTCTTCACCATGCCGACATTCTTTGCCATGAAAAGGCCGTTTGTCTCAATCTTCCCAACGGTGAAAATCTCATCATATATGGAGACAAACCTAGTGCAAAATTACAAATCATCTCCTGTATTAAAGCACGAAAATATCTCCGCAAGGAATATCATGCCTTTCTAGCCCACGTAGTAGACCAGAAGAAAGAACCAAAGAACATTAAAGATATTCCAGAAGTCTGCAACTTCCCAGACATTTTCCCCGAAGATCTCCCAAGAATCCCACCGGAACGTCAAGTCGAATTCAGAATCGACTTGATTCCCGGAGCCACCCCAGTAGCAAAGTCACCTTACCGTTTAGCTCCAGCCGAGATGCAGGAACTGTCCAGTCAATTGAACGAGCTGTTGAGCAAGGGATTCATCAGGCCAAGTTTCTCACCATGGGGTGCACCAGTCCTATTCGTGAAAAAGAAGGACGGATCTTTTCGCATGTGCATCGATTATCGAGAACTGAACAAACTGACTATCAAGAACCGATATCCCCTTCCACGTATAGATGATCTTTTTGACCAACTACAAGGAGCGAGCTACTTCTCGAAAATCGACCTAAGATCCGGTTATCACCAGCTACGAGTACTAGAAGGAGACATCCCCAAAACGGCTTTCCGAACACGATATGGTCACTACGAGTTTGTAGTAATGCCCTTCGGATTGACAAACGCTCCAGCAGTGTTCATGGATTTGATGAACCGAGTCTGTCGCCCCTTCCTGGACAAATTCGTGATCGTGTTCATAGATGATATACTCATCTATTCTAGAAACAAGGAAGAACACAGCCAACATCTCCGCCAGGTTCTGGAAACATTAAGGGCAGAGAAACTTTACGCAAAATTTTCCAAGTGCGAATTTTGGATTCGTGAGGTGGATTTTCTAGGACACGTAGTAAGCAAGGAAGGAATACACGTGGATCCCTCGAAGATCAAGGAAATAGAGAATTGGACGATTCCAAGAACCCCTACAGAGATCCGACAATTTCTAGGACTCGCCGGGTATTACCGAAGGTTCATACAGAATTTTTCCAAGATTGCCAAGCCACTCACCACACTAACTCAGAAAAATGTGACCTTCGACTGGGGAGAAAAACAAGATGCCGCATTTCAAACGCTAAAACGAGCATTATGTAGTGCGCCCATCCTAACCCTGCCAGAAGGAACGGAGGACTTCGTGGTCTATTGTGATGCATCAAACCAAGGACTTGGGTGTGTCCTGATGCAACGAGGGAAGGTCATCGCCTATGCCTCAAGACAACTAAAGACGCATGAAGTGAACTACACAACGCACGATCTTGAGCTAGGAGCAGTCGTTTTCGCTCTAAAGATATGGAGACACTACCTCTACGGCACAAAATGCACGATCTTCACTGACCATAAAAGCCTTCAACATATTCTCAACCAGAAAGAACTCAACATGAGACAAAGACGGTGGGTAGAGCTACTAAGTGATTACGAATGCGAAATTCGATATCACCCCGGAAAGGCTAATGTAGTGGCGGATGCACTCAGTAGGAAGGAATACTCAGGTCGCCGAGTGAAGTCCCTAACTATGACGATCCATTCCCACCTGTCCACGCAAATCAAGGAAGCCCAAATAGAAGCCTTGAAATCTGAAAATGTGGCAGGAGAAACCCTAAGGGGAATGGATAAGAATCTTGAAACCAAGAACGACGGAGTTCGTTATTTCATGGATCGAATATGGACACCAAAGTTTGGTGGATTCAGAGAAATCGTCATGGACGAAGCCCATAAAACACGATACTCCATACATCCCGGCTCCGACAAGATGTATCTCGACCTCAAGAAGTTGTACTGGTGGCCGAACATGAAAGCCGAAATTGCTACCTACATGAGTAAATGTCTGACGTGCGCTAAGGTCAAAATAGAATACCAAAAGCCTTCAGGTTTATACAACAACCAGAAATACCCGAATGGAAGTGGGAGCGGATAACTATGGATTTCATAACCAAGTTACCCAAAACGACAAACGGACTCGACACCATTTGGGTAATTGTCGACAGGTTAACTAAATCAGCGCATTTCCTACCGATCAAAGAGATGGATAAATTGGAGAAGTTAACAAGGACGTACCTCAGGGAAATTGTACGACTGCACGGTGTGCCCGTATCCATTATCTCGGACCGAGATAGTAGATTCACCTCAAGATTCTGGCAGTCGCTACAAAGAGCTTTGGGGACAAGACTAGACATGAGTACCGCCTATCACCCTCAAACCGACGGCCAGAGCGAGAGAACCATACAAACCCTAGAAGACATGCTGAGAGCCTGCGTAATCGATTTTGGCAAAACATGGGACACGCATCTACCCTTGGTCGAGTTCTCGTACAACAATAGCTACCACACCAGTATCAAAGCTGCCCCGTTCGAAGCCCTCTATGGCCGCAAGTGTAGGTCACCTTTATGCTGGGCCGAAGTGGGAGACACCCAACTAGCAAAAGGACAAGCAACTGACAACACACTTACTGGGCCAGAAATCATACGGGAAACTACGGAGAAGATTGTTCAAATCCGAGAACGTCTAAAGGCATCAAGGGATAGACAAAAGAGTTATGCAGATAAGAGACGAAAACCCTTGGAATTCCAAGTTGGAGACCGTGTCCTACTAAAAGTCTCGCCTTGGAAAGGATTGATACGCTTCGGAAAACGTGGGAAACTGAACCCCAGATACATCGGACCATTCGAGATCCTTGCGAGGATCGGTCCAGTGGCTTACAAACTTAGACTACCTCAGGAACTCCACAACGTACACCCTACCTTTCATGTATCAAACCTGAAGAAATGCTTATCCGACGAGACCCTTGTCGTCCCTCTAGACGAAATTGCAATAAACGAAAACCTCCAATTTGTAGAGGAACCAGTAGAGATCATGGATCGGGAAGTCAAAAGGACTAAACAAAGCCGCATACCTATCGTAAAGGTCCACTGGAATGCCAAGCGAGGACCTGAATACACCTGGGAACGAGAGGATCAAATGAAACAAAAGTACCCGCATCTTTTTCCTAATTTGTAATATCTATCTTAGATTAAATTTCGGGACGAAATTCCCTTAACAGGGGGATGATGTGACAACCCTATTTTTCCCAAAAGCATTGTAAACACTCGAAAGCTAAAAACAACGAAATTAACCTCGAAAATAAAGTGTTCAGGTATCTAAGTTGGGATGCATCGAATATTAGATATCATGCCCAGGTTTCCAAAAACATAAAGAACACTCAAAACCGAGTTATATTGAAGAAATTATAACCACTCGTATAATTACGACACGACGTCAAAACATAATTTGACGTAAAAAGTGGAATCTCAATAAAATACATTTTAGCCTTAAAGTATCTAAACAAAAGTCGTAGATCTCATTGAAAGATGAGCGTGCATAAAAAGATCGCCCAAATTGGACCTCGTATGAAAAAGTTACGAATTTTCAAAGTTTCGTAACAGTAGTAGAGGGCTAAAAACTCGGATTAAAGATCGAGTGTTATTTAACTATCGCCACCTAAACGGAAGTTGAAGATCTCCTCGGTGGTAATAAAACAATCAAAAGACAAACGAAAACCGACGTCCAATAAAGAACCTATGAAATTTTAACGAACTTTAGGAGGCCCGGCCTATTAAAATTATATCATTAAAAATAAAGTCAAAACTAGCCGACGGAGTCTAAATGAAAGTTGTAGAGCATAATCTCACCTACGCTTGGATATAAAGAACGCGAAAAACGGAGCTCGTACGCGAAAGTTACGGAATTTAGAAGTTGGAAGCAGGGATTACGCCCCGCGTACTCTGGGAGTACGCCCCGCGTACTAGACCCAGAGTCGAGTCCCATCGGCCCGCCCAGGCTACGCCTAACTAGCCAGGAGCCGTAAGCCATGACGTATCTCTACGCCCAGCGTAACGACGTACGCGCTGCGTACGTGAGTACGCCCCGCGTACTCCAAAATTACGCCCCGCGTACGAGGCAATTCCAGCCTATAAATAGAAGGCTTAAGCTCGAGTTTTTGCACACAAATCACAATTCCCCAGCCATTCTCTCATACTTCTAAGCCCCAGAGACCCTCCCCTCACCTCGGTTTCCGCACTCGAGCCCCCGACGAAAGATTTACGTTGCAGAGATCCCCGAAGAGCCCGACGACGCAACTATCCGCGATCGAAACTCTGCTCAACTCTAGCCCCTCTCTTCAAACTTAACGAGTGAGTTCATACCCCTACTTTTCAATCCTTTTTCATATTTTAGGGGGGGAATACAAGTACACTACACGTTAAAAGTATCGTTTTATAAACATAAGTGCAATTTCTAACTTCGAATATCGATACAAACATCTTATGTATACAAGGGCGATTATATCACTAAGTTATTTCTACTAAATGGAACATACTATCTGAAAAACTATAATGGGTATAGTTAGCAAGTCAATCCTACATTTTTATACAATTTGAAAAACGAAACACTTTCAAAAGAAGTAAGGTCATTTCATTGTAAATCTACTTATACTAGGTAATGTGAGATATTTAAACTTCAACGTACATTTTTGTATGCATTTCAAGTCCTGTATTATATACCATAATCTCTTGGAGGGAGAGCGTAATACTTGTGTATAGATCTATACGGGATTGACAATCCCGCACCTAAACTACTAGCTATAGTTAGACCGGCAGGTTTGGGGTGACAAATGTCATAACACTGCAACACTAGAAGAATGTTGTTACAGGCCGTCAGTGTCAATAGTATGGTTATAAAACTCACATAAAAAGTATAAAACAAGATTGATTTACGAGATTCATATGTGCATCGCAGTATTCCTACATTATATTTTCATACTAAATTATTGTTATCAATTGTTTATAAAAGTTACTAACACATTCTAACTTGGGAACCTTTTTCATTTTACAAGAAAATATTGGATTTTCTAAAAACCTCGTTTACCAAATTACTACCAAAAGGAATATACTTTTCAACTCGGAACACTCATCAACTCACCAACTTAATTGTTGACACTTTTCAAAACCACTTGTATTTCTCAGGGAATCAGTGATACAGGTAAACTACTAGCTTTTGGAAGAAGGAACACAAAGGATATTTTTATCATTAAACATTTATCATCATATTGTAATATTCTTTTGATAACATGTATAACGCAACAATATACGTTTTCATTTTTATATATATGATGGTTGTGTTACTTTCTTTACAATATTCAATCATTGTGATACTACGAGAAGTCATTCACCCCCGAATGTTTCCGCCATTCTGGTTTGGGGGTGTGACAGATTGGTATCAGAGCATTGTTTATAGTGAACTAAGTATATCAAACCACATAAGATATACAAACTATAAATACAACGGGAACCAAAAACCCTCTGATAACAACATTTTCATAGAAATATATTTTCTTTTAAATATATACGTTTTTACTGCACGTATCAGTCTCGCGTCATGACAAGTTTTTCTAAAAAGTAGTATGGCAAGTTGCAATACCACGATCGAGCCTTGGGGTATGTAATCAAATCAAGAATAAATATAGCCTGATCAACTATATTTATCCTGGATTTGACCAATATACGTCGAGGAATGGTCGTAGTAGTCAACAAGCCAAAAACTTATAAAATCTAAATTCGCTAAATTGAAATAATATAAGTCTATTATTAAACAATAAAACATTGCGCTCAGTAAAGATATAAATAGGCTTAGGAAGTCGTTAATTAGAAATTTCTTTTCTTATAAGAATCTCATACCTCTATCCCAGTACAGACAAATGGCCGGATTTCCTTTACCGGGAGACCCCTACTACCTAAATCAAGGTAACGGCGGCTGGATAGAAGAAGACCCGGAGGAAGACCCAGAGGAAATCGAAGAAGAAGTCGAAGAAGAATTCGAAATCGAAGTCGGAGAGGAATACGAAGTCGACGAGGAGATCGTGGAAATTTCTAGCGGAACAGATTCCGAACCGGAAATAATCGACCCTCCCATCCCCCATCCTCCAGTAATCAGGCCACATCAACCGGGACCCATTCCCATCTGGGGAAGCCACCTCTACTACTGGAGCCGTCAGCAAGGTGTACGCCCTCTATTTGGCATGTGTCGGGATTTTTACAATGTCAGTGGAGGAGGCTCAGCTGATCGAGCACTTCCCGTTGTCGTGAACGCTATAGCTAACCAGAACTACCAGGCAGACCAACAAGCAACCAGAATTCGAGAGATCAATACTGCTACCCAAGGTAACGCCTCCGACATCAGCCGTTTGGAAGGACTACATGAGAATATCCAAATCTACATGGGGACACTACAGAACCAAATGATAACAGCTCTAGATGATATAAGAGAGATGAAAGAACAACAAGCGGAATTCGAGAGGCGACTGATGGGAGTCAAACGGTCAGATGCCGAATCCAGCTCCAAACGCCACAAGTAGAGTTTGTTCAAGCTCCAACAAATTTTGATATAGACTAGGACCGCGGATAAAGTTTTTCTCTTATTTTCTTTTGTATCTGTAAACGGAGACCTCATAGGTAGGTCAAATTTTCCTAGAAGCATAATGAAACACACCTTAGGTGTGACATATATATATATATATATATATATATATATATATATATATATATATATATATATATATGCAGTGCCTCTTTATATACCTCTCGAAATTAATTAAATTGTTATATCTAATTCGAAACCAAAAACTAAAGTCAAAACAAATTACAAGATACGACTAACCCTCAACTACACGATTGTCAAAACATTAGAAACTTATAGTATTCATTCTTATTTTCTCTACCAGAACATGCCTCCTCGTAGAACAACACGCAGAAACTCAACTCCAGCACCACCTCCACCACCTCCGCCAACTATGGATGCAGCTATGTTCCAAACTACTGTAACAGCCGCCGTAACCGCGGCGATGGCTCAAATGAGCAACAATGGGTCGGGAGGTGGAATAAATAGCTTTACCAACGGCCCAAGCCAAGGCCGTACTGGAGTCTGCACTTACAAAGACTTCACCAATGGAAAACCTATTCTCTTTTATGGAACTGGAGGAGTATTGGCTCTGTCCCAATGGATAGAGAAAACGGAAGCCGTATTTGAAATTTGCGCATGCCCGGAAGAAAGCAAAGTAAAATTTGCTGCCTGTATATTCTCTGAACGCGCGTTGACATGGTGGAACGGCCACGTCAAAACACTAACCCTGGTGGTGGCGAACTCCATGGGTTGGGAAATTTGAAGCGAATGCTCCTACGGGAATACTGCCCAAGGGGCGAGATTCAGAAGCTGGGACAAGAATTGTGGAACCTTTCGATGAAAGGATCGGACATCGCAGGCTACACCAATAGGTTCAGCGATTTGATAACACTTTGTCCTGGGATGTTGATTCTAGAAAGCCAAAAAGTGGAGAGGTACATCTGGGGATTGTCACCCCAACTGCGAGGAAGTGTGCTAGCTTCCAAGCCCATGACCTTCGACAGTGCCAAAGAACTGGCGCAATCTCTTGTGGATCATGGCGTCTGCCAAGGAGTCACGACTATCGTAACTGAACCAACCAAAGGGAACAACGACAACAATAACAACAGCAAGAAGAAGTTCTGGAACAAGAGGAAGGGACTAACCACGCAAGAACCTTCAAAGAAACAAATGGTGGCGGTTCATGCTGCTACTACTCCCGTCACAACTCCTACAACTTCGACGCCAACAAAACAATATGCAGGGAACTTGCCAAAGTGCAGCAAATGCAACTACCATCACCACGGTAATTGCCGAGAGATGTACTGTAAGAACTGCGACAGGAAAGGGCACACAGCCCGTTTCTGTAAGGCACCAGCGCGGCCATTCACTCAAGTTCCTGGTACTGGAGTAAGCCAAGCATGTTATGGATGTGGAGAAACCGGGCATTTCAAGAGGGACTGCCCTAAGACAAGGAATGTTGGTGGTATTGGGAGAGTGCTGGCGATAGGTCAAAATGAAGCAATAACTGATCCAACAGTAGTTACGGGTACGTTTCTCCTCGACAACATTTATGCATGCATACTATTTGATTGTGGTGCGGAGAGAAGTTTTGTGAGCCATAAATTCAAACATCTACTTAACCAGAGACCCCAACCACTTAATAAAATATTCACTGTAGAAATGGCTAATGGAAAAACAGAAAGCACAAGTGATATGTACGTCGGGTGCACATTAAATTTAAACGAACACTTATTTCAAATCGACCTTATGCCCATTTCGATAAGAAGTTTTGATATAATCATCGGTATGGACTAGCTGAGTCTTCACCATGCCGACATTCTTTGCCATGAAAAGGCCGTTTGTCTCAATCTTCCCAACGGTGAAAATCTCATCATATATGGAGACAAACCTAGTGCAAAATTACAAATCATCTCCTGTATTAAAGCACGAAAATATCTCCGCAAGGAATATCATGCCTTTCTAGCCCACGTAGTAGACCAGAAGAAAGAACCAAAGAACATTAAAGATATTCCAGAAGTCTGCAACTTCCCAGACATTTTCCCCGAAGATCTCCCAAGAATCCCACCGGAACGTCAAGTCGAATTCAGAATCGACTTGATTCCCGGAGCCACCCCAGTAGCAAAGTCACCTTACCGTTTAGCTCCAGCCGAGATGCAGGAACTGTCCAGTCAATTGAACGAGCTGTTGAGCAAGGGATTCATCAGGCCAAGTTTCTCACCATGGGGTGCACCAGTCCTATTCGTGAAAAAGAAGGACGGATCTTTTCGCATGTGCATCGATTATCGAGAACTGAACAAACTGACTATCAAGAACCGATATCCCCTTCCACGTATAGATGATCTTTTTGACCAACTACAAGGAGCGAGCTACTTCTCGAAAATCGACCTAAGATCCGGTTATCACCAGCTACGAGTACTAGAAGGAGACATCCCCAAAACGGCTTTCCGAACACGATATGGTCACTACGAGTTTGTAGTAATGCCCTTCGGATTGACAAACGCTCCAGCAGTGTTCATGGATTTGATGAACCGAGTCTGTCGCCCCTTCCTGGACAAATTCGTGATCGTGTTCATAGATGATATACTCATCTATTCTAGAAACAAGGAAGAACACAGCCAACATCTCCGCCAGGTTCTGGAAACATTAAGGGCAGAGAAACTTTACGCAAAATTTTCCAAGTGCGAATTTTGGATTCGTGAGGTGGATTTTCTAGGACACGTAGTAAGCAAGGAAGGAATACACGTGGATCCCTCGAAGATCAAGGAAATAGAGAATTGGACGATTCCAAGAACCCCTACAGAGATCCGACAATTTCTAGGACTCGCCGGGTATTACCGAAGGTTCATACAGAATTTTTCCAAGATTGCCAAGCCACTCACCACACTAACTCAGAAAAATGTGACCTTCGACTGGGGAGAAAAACAAGATGCCGCATTTCAAACGCTAAAACGAGCATTATGTAGTGCGCCCATCCTAACCCTGCCAGAAGGAACGGAGGACTTCGTGGTCTATTGTGATGCATCAAACCAAGGACTTGGGTGTGTCCTGATGCAACGAGGGAAGGTCATCGCCTATGCCTCAAGACAACTAAAGACGCATGAAGTGAACTACACAACGCACGATCTTGAGCTAGGAGCAGTCGTTTTCGCTCTAAAGATATGGAGACACTACCTCTACGGCACAAAATGCACGATCTTCACTGACCATAAAAGCCTTCAACATATTCTCAACCAGAAAGAACTCAACATGAGACAAAGACGGTGGGTAGAGCTACTAAGTGATTACGAATGCGAAATTCGATATCACCCCGGAAAGGCTAATGTAGTGGCGGATGCACTCAGTAGGAAGGAATACTCAGGTCGCTGAGTGAAGTCCCTAACTATGACGATCCATTCCCACCTATCCACGCAAATCAAGGAAGCCCAAATAGAAGCCTTGAAATCTGAAAATGTGGCAGGAGAAACCCTAAGGGGAATGGATAAGAATCTTGAAACCAAGAACGACGGAGTTCGTTATTTCATGGATCGAATATGGACACCAAAGTTTGGTGGATTCAGAGAAATCGTCATGGACGAAGCCCATAAAACACGATACTCCATACATCCCGGCTCCGACAAGATGTATCTCGACCTCAAGAAGTTGTACTGGTGGCCGAACATGAAAGCCGAAATTGCTACCTACGTGAGTAAATGTCTGACGTGCGCTAAGGTCAAAATAGAATACCAAAAGCCTTCAGGTTTATTACAACAACCAGAAATACCCGAATGGAAGTGGGAGCGGATAACTATGGATTTCATAACCAAGTTACCCAAAACGACAAACGGACTCGACACCATTTGGGTAATTGTCGACAGGTTAACTAAATCAGCGCATTTCCTACCGATCAAAGAGATGGATAAATTGGAGAAGTTAACAAGGACGTACCTCAGGGAAATTGTACGACTGCACGGTGTGCCCGTATCCATTATCTCGGACCGAGATAGTAGATTCACCTCAAGATTCTGGCAATCGCTACAAAGAGCTTTGGGGACAAGACTAGACATGAGTACCGCCTATCACCCTCAAACCGACGGCCAGAGCGAGAGAACCATACAAACCCTAGAAGACATGCTGAGAGCCTGCGTAATCGATTTTGGCAAAACATGGGACACGCATCTACCCTTGGTCGAGTTCTCGTACAACAATAGCTACCACACCAGTATCAAAGCTGCCCCGTTCGAAGCCCTCTATGGCCGCAAGTGTAGGTCACCTTTATGCTGGGCCGAAGTGGGAGACACCCAACTAGCAAAAGGACAAGCAACTGACAACACACTTACTGGGCCAGAAATCATACGGGAAACTACGGAGAAGATTGTTCAAATCCGAGAACGTCTAAAGGCATCAAGGGATAGACAAAAGAGTTATGCAGATAAGAGACGAAAACCCTTGGAATTCCAAGTTGGAGACCGTGTCCTACTAAAAGTCTTGCCTTGGAAAGGATTGATACGCTTCGGAAAATGTGGGAAAATGAACCCCAGATACATCGGACCATTCGAGATCCTTGCGAGGATCGGTCCAGTGGCTTACAAACTTAGACTACCTCAGGAACTCCACAACGTACACCCTACCTTTCATGTATCAAACCTGAAGAAATGCTTATCCGACGAGACCCTTGTCGTCCCTCTAGACGAAATTGGAATAAACGAAAACCTCCAATTTGTAGAGGAACCAGTAGAGATCATGGATCGGGAAGTCAAAAGGACTAAACAAAGCCGCATACCTATCGTAAAGGTCCGCTGGAACGCCAAGCGAGTACCTGAATACACCTGGGAACGAGAGGATCAAATTAAACAAAAGTACCCGCATCTTTTTCCTAATTTGTAATATCTATCTTAGATTAAATTTCGGGACGAAATTCCCTTAACAGGGGGATGATGTGACAACCCTATTTTTCCCAAAAACATTGTAAACACTCGAAAGCTAAAAACAACGAAATTAACCTCGAAAATAAAGTGTTCAGGTATCTAAGTTGGGATGCATCGAATATTAGATATCATGCCCAGGTTTCCAAAAACATAAAGAACACTCAAAACCGAGTTATATTGAAGAAATTATAACCACTCGTATAATTACGACACGACGTTAAAACATAATTTGACGTAAAAAGTGGAATCTCAATAAAATACATTTTAGCCTTAAAGTATCTAAACAAAATTCGTAGATCTCGTTGAAAGATGAGCGTGCATAAAAAGATCGCCCAAATTGGACCTCGTATGAAGAAGTTACGAATTTTCAAAGTTTCGTAACAGTAGTAGAGGGCTAAAAACTCGGATTAAAGATCGAGTGTTATTTAACTATCGCCACCTAAACGGAAGTTGAAGATCTCCTCGGTGGTAATAAAACAATCAAAAGACAAACGAAAACCGACGTCGAATAAAGAACCTATGAAATTTTAACGAACTTTAGGAGGCCCGGCCTATTAAAATTATATCATTAAAAATAAATTCAAAACTAGCCGACGGAGTCTAAATGAAAGTTGTAGAGCATAATCTCACCTACGCGTGGATATAAAGAACACGAAAAATAATATAAAGATAATATATCAATAATATAGAGATCGAGAGACTTTTGGCCAACACAATCTAAATGAGAATCGAAGGTCTCAACAATAGTAGCGCAACGGTAAAAATTCTGACGAAAACGGACGTTGGATGAAGAAGTTATGGATTTATGACGGAGTTTTCATGTCCCGGGCTACTAAAAATAATATAAAGATAATATATCAATAATATAGTAAAAATAAAGTCAAAATTAGCCAACGGAGTCTAAACGAGAGTTGTAGAGCATAATCTCACCTATGCGTGTATATAAAGAACGTCAAAAACGGAGCTCGAATGCGAAAGTTATGAATTTCTGAAGTTCAGGCACGAATCCCGAATCTGTGTCAGAACTCACAACGTGAGTTTTGGTAAAACTCACGACGTGAACCCCTTGAATGACCTTTCTAGAGCCACTTGACATGTGACGCATGCCATGACAATTTTGGATGAAACTCACGACGTGAATTATGAAAAACTCACGACGGGAGACCCAAAATTCACCCTATAAATAGGAATCGTGGGCAGCCGGCTTTGGTTGTTCATTTCTATCATTTCTCCTACTTCTACACCCTATTAAGCCCCTATAAACTACCCCGCAGCCCTGGTAACACCTCCAACACATGATGCAAGTCCCGAAGTCCCGAGTTTTCCGAGAAATCGACTTCTTTCCAATCGAAGTTCTGCTCGACTTTCGTCTCACCTTCTTCAATCTATCAAGTGAGTTCATACCCCTATAAACTACATTTTTAAATGTGTTATCAATACTTTTTATATACACTTTTAGGAGGGGGGGGGGGGAATACAAGTAAACACACGATTATTATCGTGTGTAACTCAAAGTTTCACTAAATACTCATTTTTATCAAGTAAAACATATGTGATTCATAACCATTATATGAAATCCTTCGTACGGAAAACATAACACGATATCATATTACCCGTTGAAATTAAATAGGTGGTTATACGTATACGAATCAAACGGTTTATTTATACCTTGAGTACATGTGTTCATTTATGTCATCACAAAAAATTACACATTACAATACAAGTGAGCATCACACTAGGGTTTACTATACAAATGAAACGAACTTTTGGAAAAAACTATAATAGTTTACGACAAACATTTTTTACATGTTAAAAACTCTTTATCAAAATTTCTTACATACTTTCTATTTCCTTTCAAACACCATTAGAATCGTATTTCAAACAAAGGTCTTCTTATACTTAAAATTGTTCTTGTCAAACAAACTACTTTTAAACCGTTTTATGAATTGACATCAAGTCATCACTTCTTATTATTTATTAAACTTCTAAAAGGTTATACAAAACTTCTTTTATATTTTATTTGTCAAATGCACGCCTAAACACGCGTGGTTATATATATGTATATATATCTCATGTATACAAATATAGACATAAAAGTTTTCTATTCAGTTGGTTCAATACCTTTGGGTAACAAAGGCATATTTCAATTATACACACACACTACTAGTAACTATAATAGGTATAGTTAAGATATACTATTTACCATTCCAAGTACCAGGATTCATACAAGATTCAGTCTATTCATGAGTCTATACAAATACATTACATACTGTGCGAAGAGATACAATCATATACACTTAAAAGACATACAATCTTAAGACATACAATTACAAAAGAATACAATTACATGAGATAGTATACTAGATATTCATAACATTTTATATACTACAAGTGCCATATCAAGAAGGTATTTTCATATAAAAACAAATGGACATTTTCATACGTAAATCTATTTTATACTAGGTTGTGAGATGCTTCACGTACTTTCGAGTATGCATTATTAAGTCTTGTATTATATACCATAATCCCTTGTAGGGGGAGCGTGATACTTGTGTATAGATCTATACGGGATTGACAATCCCGCACCTAAACTGTTAGCTACAGTTAGATCGGCGGGTCTGGGGTGACAAATGTCATAACATTCCAACGCCTGAAGAACGTTGTTACAGGCCATCAGTGTCACTATTATGGTTATAAAACTCACATGGAGTATTAAAAACATGTTGATTTACGGAGTTTTCATATATCTTAGTGATTATAAATGTACACAAATCTACTATTTTATGACATGAAAAACATCATGGTAGTTCATTTTGGGACTTTTAAACTACCACTCACTTACAAACAAATATTGGATTTTTGAAGCAAACATTCAAAACAGTCGGGTCTTGGTAGAAGGCTACATTTTATACTAGTAGAAAATATGGGATTTTCTAGAGTTTTCAAACGTTTACAGATATTTACAAACATCTTCATTGGTACAAACTTTCCTTCAAAAACATTTACAGGTCTTTCAATTATAGCTTTACAAATCAAAGTCACATAAATAATTATGAATTCACCAGCATTATTGCTGATACTCGCTTTCAAAATAACTTGTATTCCCAGGATACGGATAGACAGGTACGACTACCAGGTTCTGTGAAGACGGAGCAATCAAGACTCGTCTTTTATTTTTGAATATTCATTTTTTAGAATTATACTATGAAAGAACTCAAATGTAATTAAAATTATACTATTAATGCAATGGATGATGTTGTTGCTTGTTTACTACTTTGCATTGTTGTGATACATTACATGACGTCCTCCGCCCCAGAACGTTTCCGCCGTTCTCGGTTTTGGGGTGTGACATGCAGTGCTCTAACTGCAACAGAAAAGGACACACTGTCCCTTTCTGCAAAGCTCCGACAAGGACAATCACTCAAGTCCCTGGCGCTGGTGTGGGCCAGGCTTGCTACGGTTGTGGTGAGGTGGGCCACTACAAAAGGAACTGCCCGAAGGCAGGAAATGTTGGTGGAGTGGGAAGAGTTTTGGCTATAGGCCATAAGGAAGTAGTTACCGACCCTACAGTGGTCACTGGTACGTTTCTCCTCGATAACTCTTATGCATGCATACTATTTGATAATGGAGCGGAGAGAAGTTTCGTGAATCAGAAATTTGCTCACCTACTTAAACAACAACCACGCACACTTAAAGAACCATTCACTGAAGAAATGGTTAATGGGAAAACTGAGAGCACTAGCAATATATACATAGGATGTACCCTAACTCTAGATAGCCATACCTTCTCAATCGACCTCATGTCGGTCTCAATTAAAAGTTTCGACATCATAATCGGCATGGATTGTTTGAGTTTTCATTGCGCCGATATCATGTGTTATGAGAAAGTTTTTCGCCTTAATATGCAGTTTGGCGAAACCCTTATCATTTACGGCGACAAACCCGACACGAGTCTTCGTATCATCTCAAGTATACAAGCTCAAAATCACTTACGTAAGGAATATCGTGCATTCCTTGCACACGTTGTTGATACGAGCCTAGGAACAAAAGACCTAAAGAACATCCCAATAGTGCACGAATTTCCGAACATCTTTCCAGAAGAACTACTAGGATTATCTCCACAACGACAAGTCGAGTTCAGAATCGACTTAGTCCAACGAGCTACCGTAGTAGCCAAATCTCCCTATCGACTGGCACCAGTTGAGATGCAGGAACTATCTGGTCAACTTAACGAACTGCTCAGCAAGGGCTTCATCAGATCTAACTTCTCGCCATGGGGAGCACCGGTCTTGTTCGTAAAGAAAAAAGATGGATCATTGCGTATATGCATCGACTACAGAGAACTCAACAAACTCACTGTCAACAATCGTTACCCTCTGCCTCGCATAGACGATTTGTTCGGACAACTGCAAGGGGCGAGTTACTTTTCCAAGATTGATCTAAGATCCGGATATCACCACTTACGAGTGCTAGAGGAGGATGTTCCGAAAACAGCCTTACGAACTCGTTACGAACACTAAAAAGTTTGTGGTGATGCCATTCAGATTGACCATTGCGCCCGTAGTATTCATGGACTTAATGAATAGGGTATGTCGTCCTTACTTGGATCATTTTTTCATCGTCTTCATCGATGACATACTTATCTACTCTCGTAGTGTAGAGGAGCATAGTAAGCATTTGCGGCTGATCTTAGAAACACTACATTCAAAGAAGCTCTATCTGAAGTTCTCAAAATGCGAATTTTGGATCCAAAGAGTCAAATTCCTAGGTCACGTGGTTAGCGAAGAAGGAATCAACGTGGACCCTTCCAAAATTAAAGCTATTAAGAACTGGTCAGCAGCGAAGACGCCTACAGAAATTCGTCAATTTCTAGGTCTCGCTGGCTACTACCACAAATTCATACAGAACTTCTCTCAGATTGAAAAACCTCTTACAACATTGACCCGAAAAGGCGTGGCCTTTGACTGGGAAGAGAAGCAAGAAAAAGCATTTTGTCACATCTCGGCCGTTGGCGGAAACACCGGGTAGTGTAACATCATTTTTCGTATCACAATTATATAACATACATTGAATAATACTTAAAGAAAATACATACATTTATTGATGTTTGAAAGTTACATTATTTTTTTCCTAGTATTTATTACATAATATCCGACTAGGATATACTTCATAATGAACAGAAAGATAATAGCAAAACTTCTCCTGTTCGAATACATACCAGCTTTTTCAAGTTCCTGAAAACACATGCATTTTAAAATACGTCAACATAAAGTTGGTGAGTTCACAGGTTTTGACTCCAAAAAATAATACATTTTTACACATTCAAAAGTATAGTTTTGAAAGTATCATTTTGACTCTCCAACATTAGGTATCAATAGTATACTTATCAATTAAGTGTTATACCTAAACATTTCTTAATCTTGAGGTATAAGTAGGGGAAAACTTATACTTAACATTAATACTTGTATACGACAAGGTATAATGTTTCTACAATTTGCTACCATGAGCCTGTAACCGCTGCTATGACATAATACCTCTGATAGAACAATACACTCAAGATTTACCATGAGAACAAATACACTCATGATTTAACATGAGAAACAACACAGTACGCTTCATCGACGCCGGATTAATAATAACAAATAAAAGGATAATTCATCACTTGTTTTTGGTTGACTATAGTTAACAGTCACAAGTGGGGTGGTCAGCCCGTATACTAATTATACACGACTTCCTCGCTCACACGGGATTAACGGTTACAGTTCAGAGGATTTCCGCTAAGATCCCCAATCTTAGTTGATGAATACAATTACTCATGTGGACTTTGACGACTTTCTATAGCTCTAACAACAAAAGCGTCTTCATGTCTAAAACCTTAAGTTACTAGAATTTGCTTTTAAACGTTACTTCTAACTTCATAATATTTAGGTAGTATAACAGCTATATCTTGAATTAAAAACCAGGTTTTATCTTGACCTAAAACCAATCATAACAACATATAATGTTTCTAGTTTTATCTTGACATAAAACTATCAATAACAATATATAACATATCCAGTTTTATCTTGACCTAAAACTATTAATAGCAACATACTTCATAACTTAACATATAGAACTTTCGAATATAACATTGGAACTATATCGCACACAACATATATATAGAATCCTAAGTATAACTCAAGATCTACATTAATATACTACTAATACAATAACATGTTAACAACGTTACGATAGTTGTATATTTTCAAATACAAAATAACTATATTCCGGTTATTATAACTATCTATGTTGATACTAATATACTGTCATGTAGACATAATAATAACGTATATACAATATTTAGCATGCATTTTCCCCCGAAAATATTAGAAAGTGGGGCCGTGAAACTCACCCTAGTAGCGTGATTTTATGATATCTAAGCAAAACGGTCAGCGTTACGAGATCGTCAGGCTTGGGATGCAAGATGGCTTTAGCAAGGGAGAGAAGAGAAAGGGAAATGGTGTAAGTAATAGTTGAGGTCGGACCTGCTATTTATAGTAAGGATTTTCGATTCTCACATCGTGAGTTTTATAAAACTCACATCGTGAGTCTTGCATGCACATCCCGTAGACTTGCCATTTGCGTCCCTAGCTTCGGAAGGTGGCCATGTGACTCCTCACGTCGTGAATAACTCTTTGTTCACGTCGTGAGTTTTGATTCTATCCCCTTGTAGCCTCGTCACACCTTCTAGATTTCGAATTATGACAAAATGACTCCTCACGTCGTGAGTGTCATAAAACTCACGTCGTGAATTTGTATCCTATCCTCTCGTGGCTTCTAGATTCCGAATTATGACAGAATGACTCCTCACATCGTGAGTGTCATAAAACTCACGTCGTGAATTTACTTAAGGTTTCTGAAAGCTGAATCTTCGGAATGCCATAACTTTTGCATACGAACTCCGTTTTTGACGTTCTTTATATGCATGCGTAGGTATTTATGAGTACTACAACTCTGTTTTAGGCTTAAATAGCTAATTCTGAGTCTATTTTAAATTCCTCTTATTATAGAGATTTATAGTGTTCAGTTTATCATAACTTCTTCATGCGAAGTCAGATTCAGACGTTCTCTATATTTTTGGAATCGTATGGACGTATACTTTGAGTTGTATCATAAAGAAAGTTCATATTTGTATTAGAATTTATCATGAACTATATAACATTCTTACCACATCACTAGGTTGACATAATCACATTACATGATTGGCATAATCACATGTGATTGTCTATTGACCTATTTTGACTAGTGTTACACATTTCAAACGCTGAAGCGAGCCTTGTGCACTGCACTGATACTATCCATCCTCGAAGGAATAGAAGACTTTGTACTATATTGTGATGCATCCAACCAGGGGCTTGACTGTGTTCTGATGCAATGAGGTAAGGTCGTTGCCTATGCCTCGAGACAGCTGAAGACACACAAGGTAAACTACACCACACATGATCTTGAGTTATGAGCAGTTATGTTTGCTCTGAAGATCTGGAGACACTATCTGTATGGTATGAAAAACACTATCTTTATAGACCACAAGAGTTTACAACCTATATTCGACCAGAAGGAGCTCAACATGAGACAACGACGGTGGGTCGAGCTACTCAATGACTACGAAGGCGAAATTCATCATCATCCGGGTAAGGCCAATGTAGTAGCCGACGCCCTAAGTCGAAAGGAATATTTTGGTCGAAGAGTTAAATCATTGACCATTACTATCCATTCGTACCTGTCCACTCAAACCAAAGAGGCTCAACTCGAAGCCTTGAAACCCGAAAACGTGGCGGGTGAATCCCTAAGAGGGATGGATAAGAACTTGGAATTCAAGGGTGGCGGAGCCTTATATCTCATGTACCGGATCTGGACATCAAAACACGGTGTCTTCAGAGACTTGGTCATGAACAAAGTGCACAACACTCGATATTCCATGCACCTGGGTTCAGATAAGATGTATCTAAACCCTATGGTGCACATGCAACCCTAAATGCTTTGGATCTATGTTTTTTCTAATTATACATGCATATTTTCAATTTTCCAAATCATACATCCTAACTAGCATACAAATTGTCAAATGAACAATACGACTAGATAGATGACTTACCTATTAGAATGACTTGTAGTTCTTGACGTTTGAAAGCTTGAGCACCTCAAGTGTGATGCCTCTGATGGTTCACAAACACCAATATGCATGAGAAGGCTTGAGAGAATAGGTTACTTAGTATAAAATCAACTTCGCTCTCTTAGAATGAATGGGTGATATGTGTCCAATTTTGGTCATGAGGGGTTCCTTTTAAGTGCCAGGGTTACATCTTTGCAAACCCTAATGATTTTTCATATTACTTAGGCTCCATGGGTTAACCTCCATGGACTATCCATAGATTATCTTATTGGTTTAGTCCATCCTAAATAACCATGGATCATTAGCCCACACTATAAGAATCATTGATTTACACATCAATCCTGATATATTTAATTAGTCTCTTTTGATCACAAAATTAACTCTTGATCAATACTAATTAAATAATATGATTTCATATTAATATATTATACTTGTAATATATTAATAAATCATAAATAAGTTGATTCTCAAAAGTCTATCCTATCAAATTGTACTGGTGAAAGCAACCAAAAATGACCATGCTACAATCAGGTCAAGTACATCTTGGTTATAGTTCAGGGCTTAAACACCAAATCCAACAGTTGACTCTATGACAGATGCAATGGCTGGCCATAAACTCCTGACCTTCATGGATGGTTCAGTAGGATTCCAACATTCAAATCGAACCATCAGACCAAGATGATATTGCATTCATAACACCAACATGTATATATTGTTACACCGTAATGCCTTTTGGTCAAAAAAAATGCAGGTGTGACATATCAAAGGTTGGTGAATTGGATGTTCAAAGACAAGTTGGGGGACACTATGGAAGTTTATATTAACAAATTGGTAGTAAAGTCAATGAAAGCCGAATATCACCTTGGAGACCTTAAGGAAGCATTTAACATCTTGGACGAATACAATATGAAGCTGAACCCACTCAAATGTCACTTTGGAATGAAGTCAGGACAGTTCCTTGGATACATGGTAACCAAAAGAGGAGTAGAAGCAAACCCGGAATCAAAGCAATCATGGAATTAAGATACCCATATTCAACAAAGGACATCCAAAGGCTTACCGAAAGAGTGGCAGCACTCAACAGGTTCATTTCAAGATCCTCAGAAAGGTGTAAGCCCTTTCACGATATCTTGAAAAAGAATAAAAAATTTAAGTGGAAAGAGGAACACAAGAAATCCTTCCAGGAACTTAAAAAATATCTAAGGTCTGCTCCACAACTAGTGAATCATATAGATAGAGAACCACTTATTCTCTACTTATTAGTATCCTCGAACGTGGTAAGTTCCGTTCTGGTCAAGAATCTTGATGGGGGTCAATACCCTATCTAATTTGTAAGTAAAAGTCTCCTGGATCCTGAAACCATATACTTTTACCTGAAAAATTAATTCTTGCCTTAGTAATTGCTTCTACTAAATTAACACATTATTTCGAAACACACACTATACATGTAAAAACTAACTATCATATTAATAATGCCATGAGAAAATCAAAAATGTCAGGAAGGATGGCAAAATGGTCGGTGAAGTTAAGCACATTTGACATCCGATACGAACCAAGATCCACTATAAAATCACAAGAATTAGTAGACTTAGTGGCTAACATTAGTGATGATCTACAAAATGATGTGGACATGGAAGCCAGGCAACTCCTAGAAGATGAACATCTGGGAAAATGGACGTTGTTCATAGATGGAGCTTAAAATCAGAAAGGAATAGTCCTAGGGATCATACTAAAGTCGCCATAGGGGGGAATCATACCCCAGTAAGTTAGTTGGGAATTCAACACTACCAACAACAAAGCAGAATATGAAGCACTCATCATGGGACTACAATTGGCTAAGGATCTTCAAATTGGGCATCTTCACGTATTTATTGATTCTTTATTACTAAGCAATCACTACAATGGATCTTATGTAGTGAAAGGTGAAAAAATAGCATTATATCTAGAGATCCTCAAAAAAATTAGCTTCTGACTTTGAAAACTTTAGCCTAACCCAAGTTCCTAGAGAAGAAAACACATAAGCAGACACATTAGCCAATTTAGGATCCTCCCTTAGGATCTCACTAGAGATGAAGATTCCTATAACCCATATAATAAACCCAGCCATAGAAACCCTCTCTGACAAATCAGAAGATCCTAAACATCCGACAAGTATAACAGTTATTGAAGATCCTAAACTCTAGGATCCTTCCTCAAAGATATCTTGACTGATAGGATCCTCAAAGAAGTCCACGATCATGGATCCAACCCATTGTGGAGTATTGTCACACCCCGCTAAAGCGGAAACGCAAGGTATGACAGCGATAACGGTTTCAATGCAAAAGATAAAGATACATCACCATAGCAGTATTTAAAAGTTTACAACCCATAGCTTCAAAAGAAACAAAATACAAGTTTTTCAAAATAACATTGTTCAAAATATAGCTTCATAATAGCTTCAACACGATGCAGCATGCTCTATGATGATGAATCTTTACATCCACTTACTAATTACTTCCTGAAAAAGCATGTAAAACGAGCGTCAACTATGAAAATAGTTGGTGAGTATCACAAGTTTATAAAAATCGAGCGTACAATAAGGCTTTTCGTAAATACAAGTACATTGCTTCAATGATAAACAAGTTGATTGCTATTAATGAATACAAGTTTATTGCTATAACGAGAAACGAGTTTGTATGTGTATGAGAAAACAATGAGTCTCAACCAAACCTATGACTGAAGCCCTATCGAGATCTATGCTTATCGTTCCATAGATGAATATGGTATCATGCACTCCAGCGATTCGGGCGAGTGAGGAGTTGTCAATTCCTAATAGCGCTATCCATAACGACCATTGGCTCAAAGAGTTAATGGTTAGAGATAAGGGAAGGGCCTTAGTACGATAAGTTCTCATGTTCCGTGTTGCATAGACATACATAAAGAAACATAGCAATACAATAGCAATCATGTTTGATACAATTCAATTTAAATACAACATGAAAACAGTAGTTTTTCTGGACATGTTTTTCCACCCCAAAACATAAAAACCGAAAATAGGGGAGTGCGTGAATACTCACGATGTTTTGTGTAGACACAAGCGGTACTTCGAGATGCACCAACGTCTTACTACCGGGATCCTACGACATCAAACACACGCACTAGTGAGTTTCAATATCGATATCTAATGCTAATATACTAAACTCTACATATAGGGAAATGCCAATTTATGTTTTAGTATTGGATTTTATATCAATTAGTTACACTTTTTCTGAAGTAATGAAATTTTATATATCGGGCGATTAATTACAACCTTGGAATATAAACTTTCCAAATTTTTAAGTCCTTATTACAACATAAATTCACGAAAATAGCATTCGAGGGATAAAAATTCTCAAACTTTTTATTTAACTGTTATTACACAATACTAAGCTGGGAAAATTATAAAAATGGATTTCCAAGCTGTTTAATTATATTTTATGATTTTTGAGCATTTATTTCAATAAAAATTGAAATAAATAGAAAACAGTTTCCAAAATTACCCAAACTTTTTATTTAATTGTTATTATACATAAATAGGCTGGGAAAAATATAAAAGATATTTTTCAGTGGGTATTTCTATTTTTCCTTGCTTTATTCCTTTAAATAGTCATTAATTAAAGAAATAATATTAAACAGTTAAAATAAATCACCATAAATTTTTGTAACATCATTTACAGTATAAATATCCTGGGAAAAATATCAAAAGTGGTTTTCATAATGTATAAACTGGTTTTGGGTATTTATGTATATTTAAGTGTATTTTAGTGCAATTAACTTTAGAAAATAAGAGAAAAATAGTTTACAGTAGAGAAAAATATTCAAAATGTTTATGTAACCTCCTATTCTATAATATTATATCCTGGTAAATTTTCATGAATTTTGGATAATCAGAACTATTTCTCCCATTTTTAGACCATTATAATTACCAAAAATTGGGAAAAATAGTAAAACATGATGGAAAATCTTGAAATTATTTTCTGGAGTCACCCATCACAGTTAAGGTATGAGAAAATTGTTAGATACAATTTTCACATCCTATAAAGTGGTTTTGTAATTTATCATGTCCTAAATAAAAGAAAATTAGAAATCATATGAAACAGTAACAAAAATTGCTGAAATTTGGTGAGGGGTCATTATTCCCCATAAGGATCATCCATGAATTTATTTCGGATTTATTGACCTCTGGAAGTATTTTATATGATTTATGCCCTTGGTTTTAGTAATAATTCTAATAAATCAAAGAAATAACAAAAGCTCTTGAAATTTTCCAGATTATCTCATGCATGCAAGGGCTTTCAAAAGGAAAAATGTAAAAAAAAATGTATTCAGAAGAGAAATGAGGGTAATGATTCCAAACAATTTAAGAAAAGTTGCATGCAATAATGCATGAAGTGTAAATGTGGCTGAAGTTCATGAATTTGTGTAGCCCATTCAGTGAGTTTTTAAGCCACGAAATTTCAACCATAATTCACTAGATATGTTAAGTTTCTAAGGTATTTTTCCTCAGATTTATGGTTGGGTTTAAGGCCATTGTTTAAGCAAGATAAAAATAGTGATCACAGAAAAAGAGCTGTATGCGCAACCTTTTTGTAAAATCTGCTAAAACTCGGATATTTAATATTTTACAGTGAGACCAGTTGGGTTTAAAAGTTAACTCGTGGAAATAACCAATAAAAAAAGAATATCATGATTTGGTTAAGAAATGACTGAGTTATGACTGTTCAAGGTCGAACAAAGTAATCTGGCAGATTGCATGTTTGCTTGTGTGCATTATTAGGGTATTTCAACAAGAACATCATGCATGTCTTTGGTAAGGCCCGATTTCTAACACATGCATGGAATGAATGAGCATCCAAGATGTACTAGAAATGGTTTAAATGCTTTTGTTCATGCATGAACACAAAAGAAATGGAGAAGAACATGAAATATTAGGTTTTGATGTCACATGATCATATGTGCATCTTTTCCACTCCTTGCATGGGTTTGATCCCGGATTTTCACCATCTCTAACACATGCATTGTGTTATGGTGAGAATCTACAAACCACAAGGGGAGAATAAGGATTTCTAGCCATGGAAAGGCATAGAATCCGAAAAGTAGAGAAGACTAAGAAGAAAAAGAGGTTTAACCATGAAACTATGGAAGAAGATGTTGTTGTTTACCTTGGTTTTGACCTTGAGAGAAGTAAGAGCACTTCAAGGGTTTCACAATCTCGAAATTTTGCAGAGAAATGAGAGGATTTTCGTGAGTTTAGAGAGAGGGAAGAAGAGAGTGAAGTGTGTGAAGAGAGTGAAGTGAGAGAGTGAAGAGGGAAGAGGTGGAGTAAGGGTTTAAGCTTAATGATTGTGTTTTGGGGAAGAGAGAGGGCATGGGGAGAGGTGATGGCCGGTTTTTGCATGCATTTTGGCCTCCTCTCTCCTAAATTTTAAACTTTATAAACTTCCCTCCTATATTTTATATAAAAACATTCATTTTTATAAAATGTTTATTAAGCAATTTGATTTATTTAAAAATCTTGTTTTCAACAAATAATTTATGATTAATACTTGTAATTTATATTTCTAGTTCATTGGTATAATCCATAATTTGATTAATAAAATTTGATATTAGGAAGTTTATAGCCAAATTTTATAAAGTTTTTAAGCTTTATAATTTATAACTTTGGATTTTTGGCTCTTTAGGGTTTTTGGAATATTGTTTGATATTCAACAACATGTTGAAGTATAATTAGAATGTTTTAATTTATTTTTAGAGTTTTATACCCTATTTCAATTATAACAAAGCTTGAAGCTTTATTCTAATTATAGTATTGGCATTTCCTATTGTAGCTAAGCAACTTACTAGAATTGTAAGTATCAAGTATATTAGTCCTAGACCTTAGTTGGATCCTAGTTTATGCAAGATTTTTGACCTAATTTATACTACTAGGTCATGGCATGTTGTGCATGAATGGTTATTATAAAGATGCATGAGTCCAAGAATGACCTGAATTGGCAGTTGTCACAGTATCCCCCACTTAAAAAGAATTTCGTCCCAAAATTCATTCTATGTCATCGCTTGTCATCGCAAGGGAAAAGTTGCGGATACTTTTCCTTTATGAAGTCCTCGCGCTCCCAGGTGTACTCCAGCCCGCGTTTTGAGTTCCATCGAACTTTCACAATCGGGATCTTACTCCGCTTAAGTTGTTTTACCTCCCTGTCAAGGATTTCTATCGGTTCCTCAACGAAGCTCAGCTTATCATTGATCTTAATTTCCTCCAGGGGTACTATCAATGTTTCGTCGGCTAGACATTTCTTAAGGTTGGAGACGTGGAATGTGTCGTGAATGGCGCTTAACTCTTGGGGCAATTGGAGTTTATACGCTACTGTACCAATCCTTTCAAGGATTTCAAAGGGTCCAACATATCTCGGGCTTAGTTTTCCTTTCTTACCAAAACGCACAAGCCCTTTCCAAGGAGACACTTTTAAAAGTACCTTGTCTCCTACTTGGAATTCTAATGGTTTTCGACGATTATCCGCATAACTTTTCTGACGATCTCTAGCAGCTTTAAGCTTATCCTTGATGATACCAATCTTGTCGGATGTTTCCTGGATAAGTTCTTCTCTAGTCAACTGTCTGTCTCCGATTTCTGTCCAGCATAAGGGCGAACGACACTTGCGTCCATACAATGCTTCATATGGAGCACATTGGATACCCGTGTGGTAACTGTTATTGTAGGAAAACTCAATTAGGGGTAAATGAGTATCCCAATTTCCTTTGAAATCAATGACACACGCTCGTAGCATGTCTTCCAATGTTTGTATTGTTCTCTCTGTTTGCCCATCTGTCTGAGGGTGGTAAGCTGTGCTCAAATCTATCTTGGTTCCTAGTGCCCTCTGTAACATCCACCAAAATCGAGATGTAAAACGACTATCTCTATCAGAAATGATAGATAAGGGTACACCATGCAGAGAAACAATTTCGTCGATGTAGATTTGGGCCAATTTTTCCATCTTGAAATCTTCTCGAATGGGGAGAAAGTGTGCAGATTTCGTCAGTCGATCCACTATGAACCAAATTGAGTCATGACCTTTAGCAATTCTAGGAAGTTTGGTAACAAAGTCCATCGATATTTGCTCCCATTTCCATTGGGGAATTTCAGGTTGTTGCAACAACCCGGATGGTTTCTGATGTTCAGCTTTGACTATTGAGCATGTCAAACACTTCCCAACGTACAAGGAAATATCCTTTTTCATTCCAGGCCACCAATAGTACTCTTTAAGATCCTTGTACATCTTATCTGCTCCAGGTGGATGGAGTATTTAGATCGATGGGACTCCTCTAGTACCATGTCTCTCAGGTTGTTAACCCTTGGAATCCAGACCCTGTCTTTAAAATAACGAACTCCATCAGGTTTGGTTTCAAATCTTTCTTCCAAACCATGTAAAGTTTCGCCTGGAAGATTTTCCTTGCATAACGCTTTCTCCTGGGCATTAATGATTTGAGATTTCAAGCTTGTCTGAATTACCATTCCCAAAGCTCTCACACGGGAAGGTTTCACTCTTTCTTTCCTACTAAGAGCGTCGGCTACTACGTTAGCCTTTCCTGGGTGATATCGTATCTCACAATCATAATCACTAAACAACTCTACCCATCTTCTCTGCCGCATGTTTAACATTTTCTGATCCAGGATATGCTGAAGGCTTTTGTGATCGGTATAAATGGTGCACTTGGTTCCGTACAAATAATGCCTCCATATCTTAAGGGCGAAAACTATTGCTCCTAGTTCTAGATCATGGGTGGTATAATTCTTCTCGTGCGGTTTGAGTTGTCTGGAAGCATATGCAATGACCTTATCTTTTTGCGTTAGCACACATCCTAATCCTTGATGAGACGCATCACAATACACCACAAAGTTCTCTACTCCTTCTAGTAAAGCCAGAATTGGTGCATTGCACAGCTTGTTTTTCAGGATTTGAAACGCCTCTTCGTGTTTCTCTTCCCAGAGAAATTTTCTATCCTTTTGGGTCAAAGATGTTAATGGTTGAGCAATCCTAGAGAAATTCTCAATGAAGCGTCTGTAGTACCCAGCTAATCCTAGGAATTGTCGTATTTCTGTCGGGGTTTTGGGGGCCTCCCATTTCTTGATTGCCTCTATCTTAGCTGGATCTACATGGATTCCTCTTTCACCGATCACATGACCAAGAAAATGTACTTCCCGAATCCAAAATTCACACTTAGTGAACTTGGCATACAATTTCTGTTCCTTCAACAGCTCCAACACTAGCTTTAGATGTCTATTGTGATCTTCTTTGGTCCGCGAGTAAACAAGTATGTCATCGATAAATACAATTACAAACCTGTCTAGGTATGGTCTACAGACCCTATTCATCAAATCCATGAATACAGCGGGTGCGTTCGTTAGTCCAAAAGGCATGACTAAGAACTCATAATGTCCATAACGGGTTCTAAATGTTGTTTTGTGAATGTCCTCTTCGTGAATTCTTAGCTGATGATACCCTGACCGAAGGTCGATTTTTGAGAAGTAGGAAGCGCCCTGCAACTGATCGAACAAGTCATCTATTCTAGGGAGGGGATATCGATTCTTGATTGTCAACTTGTTCAATTCTCTATAATCAATACACATTCGGAACGAACCATCTTTCTTTTTGACGAATAACACTGGGGCTCCCCAAGGTGAAGAACTTGGTCGAATAAACCCTTTGTCTAGAAGTTCTTGAAGTTGTCCGGATAGTTCTTGCATCTCGGATGGTGCAAGGCGATATGGTGCTTTTGCTACCGGTACCGCTCCGAGAATTAAGTCTATCCGAAATTCGACCTGTCTATAAGGGGGTAGACCGGGCAATTCCTCCGGAAATACTTCGGGATAGTTTTGAACCACTGGAATCTCCTTGAGTTGCTTAGCTTCAGGTTCTCTTTCTAGCACGTGGGCCATGAATGCAATACAATTCTTCTTCAGGTACTTGTGAACCTTCACGCTTGATACTATGTTTAAACTTCTTCCTGGCTTCTCACCGTGTATGATAAGGGTTTCTCCATTAGGGAGAGGCACTCTGTTGACTTTCTCATAACAACCAATGTCCGCTCTATTTTTGGATAACCAATCCATCCCTACTATCACATCAAAACTACGTAGCTCTATAGGAATTAGGTCAATGCTAAAGAGTTTATCAGCTAAATTCAAAGTACAACCAGGAATTATATCACTAGCCCTAATTTCATACCCATCAGCAAGTTCAATAGCATAAGCATTCCTCATCTTTACCGATTTCAAGCCAATTAACGGTCTAAATGCTAAAGAAACAAAACTCCTATCTGCTCCCGCATCGAATATTACTGATGCAAAATGGTTGTTCAGGAGGAACGTACCTGTTATCACTTCAGGGTTCTGACGAGCTTCTTCTGCACCAATCACAAAGGCTACACCTCTTGGCTGTCCAACTTGATTTCCTTGAAAGTTTTGCCTGGCTTGGCCTTGTCCATTGTTACCAAGTCCATTGTTCAGTTTAGGACATGCTCTACGGAGATGATCATTACTCCCGCACTCGTAACATGTCCTTTTTCCCTCCTTATTCACCTTACAATACTTCGAGTAATGGCCTGTTTGCTTACAGTTTTGGCACACCGGGCAAGCTCCCTTGTGATGGAAGTTACACTTATTGCACTTCGGAAGCGGACCTGAGTACTGCTTTCGCTCTTGCACTTCTTGTCCTTGAGTTTTCACTGGTTCTTGCTCCTGCGCTCTTACCATAAAGTTTCTTGAGACTTTCTGCTTCCTCCCTAACTTCCCTCCATACTTCTTCTCTCCCTGATCTGCTGGCTTCCTCTTGCTACTAGAGCTTTCCTTTGTCGATGCTCCCATCCTTATCACATCACAATCAGTAATAGCCCACCAAACATATAATATGCTGTCATCGCATGACTTGCCTCTCGTCTAGCAGCACTAGCAGTGTCAGCAGTCTCCATCGAATGCTGATACAGGATTTCCATCCCTGTCATCACTTCGTTCAATACCTCCTGGTGCCCAGCTATCATAGCGAGACTGTGACGTAGATCTGCTGCCATCGAATGCATCATCTGGGACTCCTCCGGGGTCATACCTGGCTGCCTGACAGGTATCCCTATGACTCGCTGAGGTGAGGGTGCTCTCGGTCCTGCATCGCTGGGTTCTGCTCTGCTAGGTCCTGCCGTGCCATGTCCTGCTGTGCTGGCGGGTATCCTTCCTGGAATGGGATCACTCTTCCTCGCTGTCCTCCGAATGCGAAGTCCATAGAGCGGTGGCTGTGGCAACACCGATGTCGGTGATGCCTCGCGTCGTTGACTCGGGGCGTGGTCATTTCTGGTCTCCACCGAGTTCCCAGTATCTTCTGTATCCTCTAATGGGTCTTCTTCTACCGAGGCGGGGGGATTACGTCGAGGGATAACCGTGACGTAGCCGGATTCATCGGATGAGGCGGTAGCGCGGGAAGATGATGATGTTGACATAGTGGACTGTGACATAGTTTCAATGAGATATGAAATAAATGACAATGCATGCCTATAATATGCAATGCTTACACACACCAAAATTAACCTTTTGAAATTTTGAAATAAAGTTTTCTCAAATATTTTTGTTGAACATATTCCCATTATAACTAGCTCAAGCTTTGTATAAATCTTTTCTTAATTAAACATAGGTGATCAGGCTATGTTTAATCGAGGTCCAATAATACAACTCCCGACCTAATTATACTAGTAATATGTTTGATGTAAAAAGAATTTATTTGTAAGTTTTAGTTATAGGTTGTGTTTTCTTAAAGAAAAACTGATGTTCTCTATAACTTTAGCTCTGATACCACTTCTGTCACACCCCGCTAAAGCGGAAACGCAAGGTATGACAGCGATAACGGTTTCAATGCAAAAGATAAAGATACATCACCATAGCAGTATTTAAAAGTTTACAACCCATAGCTTCAAAAGAAACAAAATACAAGTTTTTCAAAATAACATTGTTCAAAATATAGCTTCATAATAGCTTCAACACGATGCAGCATGCTCTATGATGATGAATCTTTACATCCACTTACTAATTACTTCCTGAAAAAGCATGTAAAACGAGCGTCAACTATGAAAATAGTTGGTGAGTATCACAAGTTTATAAAAATCGAGCGTACAATAAGGCTTTTCGTAAATACAAGTACATTGCTTCAATGATAAACAAGTTGATTGCTATTAATGAATACAAGTTTATTGCTATAACGAGAAACGAGTTTGTATGTGTATGAGAAAACAATGAGTCTCAACCAAACCTATGACTGAAGCCCTATCGAGATCTATGCTTATCGTTCCATAGATGAATATGGTATCATGCACTCCAGCGATTCGGGCGAGTGAGGAGTTGTCAATTCCTAATAGCGCTATCCATAACGACCATTGGCTCAAAGAGTTAATGGTTAGAGATAAGGGAAGGGCCTTAGTACGATAAGTTCTCATGTTCCGTGTTGCATAGACATACATAAAGAAACATAGCAATACAATAGCAATCATGTTTGATACAATTCAATTTAAATACAACATGCAAACAGTAGTTTTCTGGACATGCTTTTCCACCCCAAAACATAAAAACCGAAAATAGGGGAGTGTGTGAATACTCACGATGTTTTGTGTACACACAAGCGGTACTTCGGGATGCACCAACGTCTTACTACCGGGATCCTACGACATCAAACACACGCACTAGTGAGTTTCCATGTCGATATCTAATGCTAATATACTAAACTCTACATATAGGGAAATGCCAATTTATGTTTTAGTATTAGATTTTATATCAATTAGTTACACTTTTTCCGAAGTAATGAAATTCTATATATCGGGCGATTAATTACAACCTTGGAATATAAACTTTCCAAATTTTTAAGTCCTTATTACAACATAAATTCACGAAAATAGCATTCGAGGGATAAAAATTCTCAAAGTTTTTATTTAGCTGTTATTACACAATACTAAGCTGGGAAAATTATAAAAATGAATTTCCAAGCTGTTTAATTATATTTTATGATTTTTGAGCATTTATTTCAATAAAAATTGAAATAAATAGAAAACAGTTTCCAAAATTACCCAAACTTTTTATTTAATTGTTATTATACATAAATAGGCTGGGAAAAATATAAAAGATATTTTTCAGTGGGTATTTCTATTTTTCCTTGCTTTATTCCTTTAAATAGTCATTAATTAAAGAAATAATATTAAACAATTAAAATAAATCACCATAAATTTTTGTAACATCATTTACAGTATAAATATCCTGGGAAAAATATCAAAAGTGGTTTTCATAATGTATAAACTGGTTTTGGGTATTTATGTATATTTAAGTGTATTTTAGTGCAATTAACTTTAGAAAATAAGAGAAAAATAGTTTACAGTAGAGAAAAATATTCAAAATGTTTATGTAACCTCCTATTCTATAATATTATATCCTGGTAAATTTTCATGAATTTTGGATAATCAGAACTATTTCTCCCATTTTTAGACCATTATAATTACCAAAAATTGGGAAAAATAGTAAAACATGATGGAAAATCTTGAAATTATTTTCTGGAGTCACCCATCACAGTTAAGGTATGAGAAAATTGTTAGATACAATTTTCACATCCTATAAAGTGGTTTTGTAATTTATCATGTCCTAAATAAAAGAAAATTAGAAATCATAGGAAACAGTAACAAAAATTGCTGAAATTTGGTGAGGGGTCATTATTCCCCATAAGGATCATCCATGAATTTATTTCGGATTTATTGACCTCTAGAAGTATTTTATATGATTTATGCCCTTGGTTTTAGTAATAATTCTAATAAATCAAAGAAATAACAAAAGCTCTTGAAATTTTCCAGATTATCTCATGCATGCAAGGGCTTTCAAAAGGAAAAATGTAAAAAAAATGTATTCAGAAGAGAAATGAGGGTAATGATTCCAAACAATTTAAGAAAAGTTGCATGCAATAATGCATGAAGTGTAAATGTGGCTAAAGTTCATGAATTTGTGTAGCCCATTCAGTGAGGTTTTAAGCCACGAAATTTCAACCATAATTCACTAGATATGTTAAGTTTCTAAGGTATTTTTCCTCAGATTTATGGTTGGGTTTAAGGCCATTGTTTAAGCAAGATAAAAATAGTGATCACAGAAAAAGAGCTGGATGCGCAACCTTTTTGTAAAATCTGCTAAAACTCGGATATTTAATATTTTACAGTGAGACCAGTTGGGTTTAAAAGTTAACTCGTGGAAATAACCAATACAAAAAGAATATCATGATTTGGTTAAGAAATGACTGAGTTATGACTGTTCAAGGTCGAACAAAGTAATCTGGCAGATTGCATGTTTGCTTGTGTGCATTATTAGGGTATTTCAACAAGAACATCATGCATGTCTTTGGTAAGGCCCGATTTCTAACACATGCATGGAATGAATGAGCATCCAAGATGTACTAGAAATGGTTTAAATGCTTTTGTTCATGCATGAACACAAAAGAAATGGAGAAGAACATGAAATATTAGGTTTTGATGTCACATGATCATATGTGCATCTTTTCCACTCCTTGCATGGGTTTGATCCCGGATTTTCACCATCTCTAACACATGCATTGTGTTATGGTGAGAATCTACAAACCACAAGGGGAGAATAAGGATTTCTAGCCATGGAAAGGCATAGAATCCGAAAAGTAGAGAAGACTAAGAAGAAAAAGAGGTTTAACCATGAAACTATGGAAGAAGATGTTGTTGTTTACCTTGGTTTTGACCTTGAGAGAAGTAAGAACACTTCAAGGGTTTCACAATCTCGAAATTTTGCAGAGAAATGAGAGGATTTTCGTGAGTTTAGAGAGAGGGAAGTAGAGAGTGAAGTGTGTGAAGAGAGTGAAGTGAGAGAGTGAAGAGGGAAGAGGTGGAGTAAGGGTTTAAGCTTAATGATTGTGTTTTGGGGAAGAGAGAGGGCATGGGGAGAGGTGATGGCCGGTTTTTGCATGCATTTTGGCCTCCTCTCTCCTAAATTTTAAACTTTATAAACTTCCCTCCTATATTTTATATAAAAACATTCATTTTTATAAAATGTTTGTTAAGCAATTTGATTTATTTAAAAATCTTGTTTTCAACAAATAATTTATGATTAATACTTGTAATTTATATTTCTAGTTCATTGGTATAATCCATAATTTGATTAATAAAATTTGATATTAGGAAGTTTATAGCCAAATTTTATAAAGTTTTTAAGCTTTATAATTTATAACTTTGGATTTTTGGCTCTTTAGGGTTTTTGGAATATTGTTTGATATTCAACAACATGTTGAAGTATAATTAGAATGTTTTAATTTATTTTTAGAGTTTTATACCCTATTTCAATTATAACAAAGCTTGAAGCTTTATTCTAATTATAGTATTGGCATTTCCTATTGTAGCTAAGCAACTTACTAGAATTGTAAGTATCAAGTATATTAGTCCTAGACCTTAGTTGGATCCTAGTTTATGCAAGATTTTTGACCTAATTTATACTAGTAGGTCATGGCATGTTGTGCATGAATGGTTATTATAAAGATGCATGAGTCCAAGAATGACCTGAATTGGCAGTTGTCACAAGTATCTCCAAAATGGCACAATCCCGACAAAAGAAAAAAGTGAAAGAGCATTCAGAACGCTAGTCTCGAGATTCGTATGAATCCAAGATAAACTTTACAAAAAATCTATGGCAAGTCCATACCTTAGATTCATGGAAGATCCTAAAGCTGCAGAAGTCTTAAAGGATATATACGAAGGAGATTGTGGCAATCACACCTAGGGCAGATCCTTATGGTCCAAAATACTAAGAACGACAGGATACTATTATGCAACCATGAAGAAAGACTCCTTTCTACATGCTCAAAAGTGTGATGCTTGCCAAAGACACAGCAATGCCCTGCATCAACCGGTACAGCCTCTACATCCTATTATCTACCCATGGCCATTCATGAAATGGGGAATGGATATAGTAGGGAAATTGCCAGTGGCCCCAAGAGGAAAAGTCTTCATGCTGGTGATGACCGATTACTTCTCCAAATGGATCAAAGCTGAAGCTTTCATTCAGGTAAGAGACAAAGAGGTAGTATCATTTGTTAAACGTAATATCTTGACCAGGTTCGGGATCCCAGCTGAAATCATATGCGACAACGGATCCCAATTGATAAGAAAAAGGACAAGAAACTTTTGCACAAGCCAGGGAATCAAAATGATAATGTCCACTCCTGTCCATCCCCAAGATAATGGTCAAGCAGAATCTAGCAACAAAATCGTAATAAACAATTTAAAGAAAATGTTGGACAAAAAGAAAGGAAGATGGGCAGAAGAGCTTCCTTTCGTTTTATGGGCAGATAGGACCACTTTCAAAGTGGCCACAGGTCAAACCCCGTATTCTTTGTTGTTTGGGATAGAAGCAATAATCCCTACTAAAGTAGTGATCCCAACGGCAAGATACTTGCTACAAGACCAAGAGAATAACAACAGGATCCTAGCACAATATCTTGACACTGTTGATGAGCTTCGGGATCTTGACAAAATATGCATTATTGCACATCAGCAAAGGATCATCAAAGCCTACAATAGGAACATAAGAGTCAAAAGGTTTCAAATAGGAGACTTCGTATTAAGGAAAACATTCCAAAATACCAAGGATCCTTGAGCAGGAAAATTAGCTCCTAAATGGGAAGGACCATATCTTATAGATGTTGAAGAAGGAAAAGGAGCATATTGATTAGAACACTCGAAGGAGACGTTCTGCTAAGATCCTGGAATGCCATACACCTCAAAGCATACTACATGTAAGTAGGGTCGAATGATCCACAAAAAAAAAAAACAAGGTACACATGTTCTTTACCTTAAAAAATTTATCACTAATTTTCTCCTAGAATACGTTACTAACTTTAAGCATCAGAGGGGCGTCAGATAGACTAACGCCTACCCCTAATTAACGTTTTCTATGCAAAACAACATATGGTTAAGGATCATCAAGATTGAAGATTTTGCAGTATCAGGATCCTCACAATCGATGATCCAGGAACATCAAGATTCTCAAGCTTGAACACCCTGAAACACTAGGATCTTGACACATAAAGATCTCAACACTTGGTAAACTCCATTATATTTAACAATGAAATCTCTAAATTATCATGCACACAAGCTAGAGACTGATCATTTCTCCCACGCTTAAGGGTACTTAATCCCCTCTAAGGTTTAACAAGCTAATTACCTCTTTCACACGAACTAAGGGTTACACACCTCGCCTAGACGCATGATGTCTAACTGTGGGATACGGGTAAGGAGATCATTTCACGATTGAGTCGCTTGGCAACCCTCTTATCTTTGAACACCAGTTGACATCCTTAAGGTTTATAACATTTTTCATGTAATCAAGAAATTGGGATTCTATCCCAGTGATTACTTAAGGTTTATAACATTTTCATGTTATCCAGAAATTGGGATCCTAACCCGGTAATTACTTAAGGTTTATAACATTTTCATGGTATCAAATATTTGGATCTTACACCAGAAATTACATAAGATCTTCATGTTATCACACGTTAAGAATTTTCCCCGGAGAATATAATAAAATTGTAACATTTTCATGTTATTTTAAATAAGGATCTCTCCCACGAATTGTATCACATGTTGGGATCCTCCCCAGAATATAGCATTAACATGTTATCAATTTTGTCAAAGTTTATAATATAAACAGGTTATCCTAAGGGGAAATTTCCCATATAAGATCTCAGATCCTTATTTTTAAGGATCGCTGGCAGTAAGAATCCTTGCACTTAAGGATCCTCATCGACCTTCGATCGGTAAGGAACCTCATTCTCAATAGTGAACCTAAGTTCTCTCCTAAATTGAGATTTATCCTCGATAAATCCTAAGATTGGAGAACTCATGAAGCTTGGAGATAATAAGGTTCTATCTATCCTTATTGTCAAAAATAAATAGATAAAATTAAACGGTCATAAACCTAATTACCAATTTATGAACTTTCATCACTTCGGAGTCATTTGCCATTTTAATCGATAGAGAAGTTTTAAAGTATGTTGAAAATCACAAGTTAATCACAAAACTTATAAAGAAGCATTTAGAATACTTAACGAAGCTAGTTCCTATTTGTTTAACTAATTAAATATTTATCAAACCATTTCTCTATTTTCAGGATCCTAGCCACATGAGGATCTTAGTATCGTGTAATGCAGGTAGATCAACCATTATATTCGAAAAGAAGGAGACATAAAAGAAATTAACTATTATGATAAAGATGGCCTACAACCTTACAAAAGTCACATATTTAAATCAAAAGATCATACTACTCTAATCACCAAAAAGGCCTAGACCTTAGTCTGGTCATCTTTTGCCTTCTCCCCCCCCCCCCCCCAGTCAGCCACAGTACCAGAACCTGGCTAGCTGTATCCGACTTGCCAGTTAACTTGGCCAGTGCCTCTCGCCAACCAACTATATCCCAGGAACCATCATTTTTAAGATCCTCCGCAAGACGGATATTTCCCTCCAAACAGCCCCCGCAGCGCTGACCTTCACGTCCGAGATCACCTCCTCCATCTTCTGGATGTGCTCCTCCTCTCTCTCAGCCTTCTGCTTTATGAGTATCTTCGCCTTCCTCAGAAGATCCTCGTTAGTCATCTTCCACATCCTCTCTAGACCCTGGAGGGCTTGTTCAGCCCTCTCTGCCTGGCTCCTAAGATCAGCGGAAACATGATCAGAGACCTATGACAGGGATATGGTGAATCAGCAAAAAAACCAAAACGAATGAAGCGAGAACAAAATCAAGACTTACAGCTTGAGAGAAAGAGAGCAAATTTTGGAGCGCTCCCTAGCTCCAAGGCTCTACAAAGATAAACTTGTGGATTCAAAAGCTTTCCTTTTACAGGATCCCAGAGTGTTCACTGTCAAATTCATGGTTGGTCTTTTAGGAGGAAGAGAAGATGAACTCTTCTCCTTCTTCACCACCAGCTGATCTCCTGACATGGATCTATCGAGATTAGCAAGAGTAAAGCGGGTACTGGAGCGAGTGACCTTGGATCCTGTATACCTCAAAAGATTATTAAAGATCCTCACCACAAACATGAAAAAATTAATGATCCCTACCTGTCGACATGAGGTCAGTAGTGGAAGAGCTTTCATGCGCGATGGATTGATCGAAACGGAAGGATCTCTCTACTTCAGACATGGCCAAGAGCTTTTTAATATTCTCTTCAGAATCCTAAGCGACGGAGAAAAGTTCCTCAAATTTGAAGGATGGCAAAAACAAATAAAATAAGAATAATATTCCATGATCATAAGAAAAAGTATTGAAATCCTACCCTTCTTAACCCGATATGTGGGTAAGAGATCCCCATCGGGAACAGATTCATGTCTCACGAAGTGGTATCTCCCTTTCCAATCTCCATTATTGTGCTTGGTTTTCAATACTAGAGGGTATCTGAGAGTTTTGACCTTGAGGAGTAAACAGGAATTCCCAAAGGTGGTGAGATCGTATATGCAGACCAATTCTGAAGGGCCTATGTCCAGACCTTTTGATTGATTTATCTGGTCGACCCAATATAGGTTCCTCCAGATAATTAGCATGACCTGGATATATGAAATCCCGGTCACGCTAAAGATCTAGGAGACGATCCCAGGGAAAGGATATCTTCAAACCAAGTAGAAAGGGTACTGAGGAAAACACACCCAAGTGGGTGAAACGAAGTTCGGCTGAATGAGAGGATCGAAGGGCCTGAATATAGCTTCAGGAGGAAAGGCTTCATTGAGTCTTAGAGACTCAATGCCATCATCGCCAAAAGAACATGATTCCTCATAAGAATAGATTCATTGGTCGGTAAAATCATCATCAGGAAGGGAGAAAATGCTTTTATGAGAGACATCCATTTTTCGACCCATGGTAGAAAGAATAAAAGTCGGGAAGAAAAAGAATTACCTTTTGATCACAAGATAGTACAATAAAAGCAAAGAAGAATAGATACAAGATTATGATATTGATCACTCATATTTATACCAGACCAATGTATATGATTTGACTGTTAACGTGTCATAACTAGAGAAATTCTATAGTTATTAGAGTCTAAACTCTACCTAGATACTTATAAATTCACAATGTAATAGTCTAGGTTAACTATTGTAATTTATTTTGAAATAATAAAACTAGAAATATATTGAGATGAAAAATAAGGTCAAAAATAAAGTATTAAATAAACTTGTTTGGGATGAATAAAGTGGTAGAGATTTAAAAAGGATTTGAAAAATATAAAGAAATCCCAAATCGAGTTATAATGAAGAAGTTATGACCAATCGAAGATCCGCAACAAAACCGGAAAAACACTGAAAGCATAAAAATAAAGTTTTCAATAAAATACTTTTTAGTCTTAACTATCCAAATGAAATTCATATGTCTGTAATAAGAACGTCCAAATCTGACTTCGTATAATGAAGTTATGATTTTTCTAAGATTCGACATAGCAGTACATAGCCCAAATATTCGAAATAAAGATCGGATAATTTTTAGCCGACACGGCCTAAACGTGAATCGAAGGTCTCGTTAATACTAGTACAATGGTAAAAAGACAAACCAAAACGTACTTCGGATGAAGAAGTTATGAATTTTTAACGGATTTCCTGTCCGGGTCTGTTAAAAATAATAATATGAAAAATAAAGTCAAAATTAGCAGAGTAATTCTAAACGAAAGTTGTAGACTATATTCTCGCCTACGTGTGCGTATAAAGAACGTCAAAAACGGAGCTCGTATGCGAAAGTTATGAATTTCGGAAGTTTTTGGCCTAAAAATTGAGGAATAATTGGAAACCGGATAATCTCGCATGAACAATACCGGCCACGTCACCCGCTCTCGCGAACCGCCCCGTGTCCGACCTGATGATGCATCTAAAATAGTGGTCCACTCTAGTTCCGACACGTGTCGCCTTCTGATTTGGCCGAAGCCGCGGTCCAACGAGGAGCCGACGCCCACGCACCGGTGGTGCTTCCGAAATTCGCTTCGTGGCTCCCTCCCTCGTTGCCGTGTGTCCTCCTCTCCCCCCCCCCCCCCCGCCCCTTCGGTCCGAAGCTCGCAGCCTATATAAGGACTGCAAGATTTCCCGGTTTTGGCATCACTTTCACACTTTTTCACACTTTCTACCCTCGCAAACTTCCTTACAACCACTGAAGCCCCGATATCATATTTAACATTTAAAAGCCCTCCCGAGACACAAGAAGTCAAGTGAGTTTGTATCCCTATGTTTTCACTATTTTTATATTGTTTTAAGGGGGGATAATACAGGTAAAATACAAAGATTTCTCGTATAAATAATAAAATTTGATTATCTAGTTTGTAGTTATTATAAACAAACTACTTTACCGGTTTGGAATATTACAACAATATACATATAAATTATAATAGGTATAATTTATGATTCATACATATTTATCAATACACTTTGAGGAACTACATATGATTTCTAAATATTCAGAGAAACTTATGAAAATAACTATATAAATTATATTTAATATAATTTATGAGATATTTACAATATATCTATTTCAAATATATTTTCATTATTCTACACGTAACTATCAATATATCATTTGTGAGACACGCTTCAAGTACTTATTTAAGTGCTAAAACAAAAGTCCTGAAAGTTATAACTAGGGTCTCCTAGAGGGAGAGCGTGACATTTGTGTATAGATCTATACGGGACTGACAATCCTGCACCTTAAATGTTCGCTACAGTTAGGTCGGCAGGCCTGAGGTGACAATTGTTGTACCATATTACAACGCCTGAAGAATGTTATGTTTCAGGTGAGGCTTAGGTCATCAAGCATGGTTATGATCACTCACAATTTGGTATTGAATAAAATAGTGTAAGAATAAGTATGAAACTTCGTATAGTTTTAATAAATTAAAACTATAATACATTAATTACAACTACATACAAGTACAAACATGGAATACTATTCTAGTACATAGAAAACATATTTTTTATAGTTTTATGGGGATTTAAAACTATACTATTTCGGAATACAAATACATAGACAACAGAAAATATAGGATTTTCTGGGTGAACATATTTACATTTCAGAAAACAAATGATATAATATTTTCATTTCATACTTATGAACTCACCAACTTAATTGTTGACACTCTTTTCAAAACTACTTGTATTTTAAGGAAATCATTAAACAGGTATCATCAGGTTTTGAGGAAGATACGATTTTATATTATTATGTTTCTAAATTATGCTTTTTGGTATTAAATATACAATCATTTGAACACAAATGTAAAGTTATATTTTATGAATGTAATGGATGTTGTACTTTGATTACTATTGTGCATTGTTATAATACTACACATGATGTCCTCCACCATTCAGGTTTACGGGTGTGACATAATGGCTAGTAAACTATGAGTTGGATTTCAAGTTACCTAGTTGTTAAGGGTTAAAACTAAAAATTACTACTCTCTCTCTCTCTCTCTCTCTCTCTCTCTCCTTTTATCTATTTACTTTAAGTTATTCCTTTAATATTTACAAAACTAACTTCTATATTTTTGGGAATAACTTGGGGGTAATTGTTAGGGCTAGGATCCTTACAATATTCAGGATCCTCAAATATCCAGGATCCTCAACTACCTCAGGATCCTGGCTAATTATCGTTATTATTTATATTAATATTTATAACGGTCATATTTTGTCTATAATTAACATGTGTGCAGAAGTAGTCAAGGGTAGACCAATTCTCAACGAAGAATCATCTCAATAATGTTGAAGACCCGGAATACTAGGTCAAATAATGTTTATGAAGCTGGTCATAGAGGATCCCGGAAATATCGGACATCTTGTTGACTAGTTTAGACTATAAATTGACACTTGTAATTTGCACACAACACACTATTTTTTAGTCTAAGCTTACTCTACGAAATTCCTTACTCATTCTTACAAAGAACACACTGTAATGTTCATTTTATATCAATAAAATCATCAAGGCATGTGATCATTATCACCTCCCAAGGTTTGATATCACAGATCCTAGAAATGATCAAGGGCTTTCCTAGTAAACCACTGTGTCACTTTATTTTACCATTTTCTATTACACAATTTGAACATCACAGCCTCTCATTCGATTTGGTTGATTAGTACTTGTGTAATTTTTTACCAAAACAAATATTGAGTAGTCTCTTGTCATCATCATCATAACTCGTCTTTGGCTTTTGCTTCAAGGAGCCAAAGGGAGCATTATTGACCATAGGTTGATACATAAGGATGTGAGGACCTTATTCTATAATCTGGAGCATATCATAGTCCATGGTTTCAAGAATTTGCTTTCCACAAAGCAAAGTTGTGTTCGTCAAACGGAGGAATTTTGTTGAGACTAAAGGAGTTCGAATTATTGGAAGACGACATGATTACTTGAGTGTATCCAAAAAAATCCTTCTATGATACAAATTTAAGGTTTTGTATCGATCGGATACACTTCAAGTATAAAGAATAGATGTAAACTAATCTAACAAAAAACGAAAGAACGAAAAGTAAATAACACGGAGAGTTCTCCAAATTGTCTTTCACCAAGAAATGATTTGTCTTCACCAAGAAGATGGTTTGTCACAAATATGGTCACCATGACAGACTCTCTACATTAGGGCTTAACCTAATGTAGATTATATACTAATCTGCACATGTATATCTCTTGACTAATGGGATTTTATCTTATATATAATAATAACCGATCCTTATCACAAGGATATCGGACCTGCTATTTATTCTATATATATCTATATATATATATATATATATATATATATATATATATATATATATATATATATATATATATATATATATATAAAGATTACATATAATAACTATACTAAGATGACGCTGATGGTCGTGATACGCTGACGCGTTGTAGGAATGTAGACGTTGACGCCGATAGACAGCGTGTAGAGATTTTGATTCATCAGATCATAAGGTGTGACCTTACAATAAATGTTGGTGATCTCAGGTCAACCAAGATCAAGATCCTCCATTGGTTTTATGTTAGAGATCCACAATGATTAAGGGTTTTTCCTCGTATATCACTATGTTCTTGCGCTTGCTCTGAATTATTTACTATTGTTTGATTGATTTCAGCATTTTTTCATATTTACTTGATTGTAGATCTAATTTCATTATCAAAACTATGAATATATTCTGTGGTATCTTTGTATCTTTTCAAGTATCTTGAGATTTGTTATACGAGTTTACTTGTTACAAAACTTTAACATTATTTTTGTCCCAAGCACTTCAAATACACTGTTTTGCACTTTAGAAAATATCAAGTCTAATAAACAATTTCATGAATATTATAGTTTTCCTCCTATGTTCTTGGCCACAACCAAGATCTTCGACATATTTCAAGATTTTGAGCACTTTATGTTTAGACAACTTATTTTAATCATCACACCACACATACTAATTTGGTTACGAAATTAGCTATTAATTTTTTTTACCAAAATAATAATTAGATGGTTTCTTCATATGTTCATCAATGCTTTTAATAGTAGAGATGTTGAGCTTTGTAGGATGTTCATGGTTATAAGGGTTGCTGTTCTAAATTTGGAAATTAACATAATTGAAAATTGATGAATGTTATTATTGCAAAAAGTAGTAATAATAATAATAATAATAATAATAATAATAAAGACAACATACGGTAATGACACTCTCAAAACAAAATTCAAGGAAATTCTTTGTTGGTTGATAGACAATGAGAAATCAATGTTCAAACACTACTAGAAAATTTGATTTCACTTACAAATATTTACTACGAAAAAATTTTGTTTGAAATATCCATCTAGTTTCCTACAACCTTGCAACAAAAGAATAATGCAACAAAATTCCAACAAATTACCTACCAAAATAGATAGCCTAAGTATTATGTTGGAAAAGTGTAGCTATTTTCCTATAAAACACCAATGAACGTATTAATTAATATTTAAAATTAGTATTTTGTTGGAAATTCGTAGGAAAAATAATAGCGGGAATTGAAAACATTTTCCCACCTTTCGTCTTTGCTTCTCCCTCCTAATATTTGGAGTTATTTTTTAAAATTTTAATATACATTATATAAAAAAAAATTAACAAACAATTATTACAAAAATAACAATTATTACAAAAATAACAATTATTACTAAAAATATAGAATTTGTTATTTACATTAGCAATAATAAAAAAAATAACCTATAAAACAAATAAAAACAATAATTTGTTATAAAGTTAATAAAATCAATAATTTTTAATCTTTATACTAATAAAAGAATATTTCTTTTGTCATGTATCATTATATTAGACCTCTTAATTAATATGATGTCACTTGTCAATTTATTAGTTCTCCATTTTAAATTTATTAGACCTCCTAATTAATGTGATATTATTTGTCAGTGTATTTATTCTCCATTTTAAATTTTAAATTTTATATTATTGTTTTCATTAATTCATAAATAAACAATGTCTAATATATATTAAAAAATAATTTTATATATTTATTTGAATCAACGATTATAATTTCACATAACTAATAAAAATATCTCGTAATTAATAATTTATTTAAAATAATTAATTAATAATTTTGAGGTATTACTATAAAAGTTTAATTAATTTTATAACTATGATTTCTACGGGTTATAAACTAGTAATATATATATATATATATATATATATATATATATATATATATATATATATATATATATATATATATATATAACTTGAAATATACAAGGCTTTTGAAACAAAGCGTCCAGTTCAAATGTTCAATTCCTTCCAGCTTTATTTATTTATTTTTGGCTTCCGTTGTAAATTTGTTGGAAGGTTCCGACAAATTTCCTACAAAATTAAAAACCATTACTCTCAATTAACCTAGCCGCTTTTTACATTTGGATGAAAAAAATATATATCGCTCTCCCCAACCCATGGCTGATTAATCCCCAAACAATCTCTAGCCACTGGCGATTTGTTCCACCATACTACCGTTGCTACGATAAACCACCATCACAACCGCTTCACACCGGCGTTCCTCCCCACTGTTGCTGCGACACAACACTAGCACACCTGCTTCACGCTACCATTGTCTCCATTGCCGACGTCGGATACTTCTAGACCAACACTTGCTTCCTTCACTAGTGACTTCATGTCAGTTGTTTGATACCACCTCTATCAATTTCTACATGTTTATCAATGTATCACTATGTGTGAATGGTATCTGTATGTAACAATTTGTATATGTTCTTTTTCTCAATTATGTATGAAAATTGTATTATTTTTCTCAATTATGTTTGGAAATTATGCTCATGGAACTTTATTAGTATGCAATTATGTATGAATTATGTATCTACTATGTATCATCATTTTTTTGTATGAATGTGAGAGTACACTAATGACCAGATAAGTAGATGGAACAAAAATAAGGTTGTTTGCATGCCAATCTGTTTTGGCATGGTTAATATGTCACACCCCAAAACCGGAACGGCGGAAACGTTCTGGGGTGGATGACGTCATGTCAAGTATCACAACACATGCATTATAGTAATCAAAGTACAACAAAACATTGCATTAATAGTAATAGTTTTACAAGGTTACATTACAACACTTTAAAGTAATACAAGTAATAGAATAAATGCAGCGTAGTACAAAGCTATCTTCATCAACAGCTCCGGGGATGTACCTGTCTAATGCTAACCTGAGAATACAAGTTATTTGAAAAGCGAGTATCAACATTTTTACAATGCTGGTGAGTTCATAAGCATTTAGTGACATTTCATTCAAATAACTTAAGAAAGTAGTAGTTTAAGTGATTTCAGTGTATTAGAGTCCTTTCCAGAAAATCCTATATTTTCTTTAATAAAAGCAGCCTTCTACCAAGACTGGTCAGTGATGTAGGGTAAAAAGTAGTTTTCCCTAAATTGCTATCATTATCAAAATACTGGATTTGATTATTGAGAAAAGCAACGACATCAGGGAATATCATATGCCTCAACAGTGAGGACTGCTGACTAAGGCAAAAGAGTCATAGACTCCAGGAAAGTATCGAACTAACGACACGCCTGGTTCAGTCTAACAAATGGAGAAACAAACCCCAGAAGGTACCAAATGAAAGGTACAACTGGTAAGGTCTAAAACAGTGAACGCAGACCGAAGACGATACCAAATGGAAGGTACATCTTGCAAGGTCATAACAATGAAGACAAACCACAGACGATACCAAATGAAAGGTACATCTTGTAAGGTCAAACAGAGATAACAGACCCCAGACGGTATCAAATGAAGGATACATCTAGCAAGGTCAAAACAGTGTGACTCTGAAAAAGGTGACATCAGCATACATTGTAAATCGCTGACGAAATACTGTTACCTTAAAACCATGAATTATAAGGCAACCCAGGATACTCGTAACCATACTGACTAGAGTTCTAGACGCTCTACAAGCGTCTATATAATGTGACATTTGTCACCCCTTGGCTTGGTAGGTCGTGGACTGTAGCTAGCAGTCAGGGTGCGGGATTGTCAATCCCGTATAGGCCTATACACACAATGCCCGCTCTCCCTACAGGAGACTCTGGTTACCAACTAGACGACAGAGAAGGCCGCGTCCCGAAGATGCATCCCAAATAGAGGATAGTGTGTTACTAGGAGGGAGTGGGTTTCTTATGTAAGTGTAGACTAGCGGTATAGATTCTTAACTGAATTGGCTGAAGAAAACTCGTATGTCTATGGTCGTATACATAATATATAACTAATGAATCGAACAACCTTCAGATGGACATCCGATCCCACCAGACCACATCTCAACGAAGAAAAGGAAATAGGGCGGACAAGCCTTCCTAAGTCCTTCAATCATTATTTATATGCATCTATACAAGCATAAACATACATCTAACTACGCTTGAGTGTGTATCATACAGTGAAGTATAAGTGTACAGTGGAACATCCGAGTCGTGAAGTATAAGTGTACAGTGGAGTATCTGAGTCGTGAAGTATAAGTGTACAGTGGAACATCTGAGTCGTGAAGTATAAGTGTACAGTGGAACATCTGAGTCGTGAAGTATAAGTGTAGAGTGGAACATCTGAGTCGTGAAGTATATGTGTACCGTGGAACATCTGAGTCGTGAAGTATAAGTGTACAGTGGAACATCTCAGTCGTGAAGTATAAGTGTACAGTGGAACATCTGAGTCGTGAAGTATAAGTGTACAGTGGAACATCTGAGTCGTGAAGTATGAGAGTACAGTGGAACATCTGAGTCGTGAAGTATAAGTTTACCAAGTATAAGTGTATCACGGAGCAGAGACGACAATAAGTGATGTAAGAATGTCTATCAAGTATAAGTGGAGTAAAGTCGTTATCCAGTATAAGTGAAGGAGAAATTGTATCACTAAGTAAGAGCGTGAATAAGTATAAGCGACTATAGGTATAAATGAAAGTGTTACCGAGTCAGAGTATAAAATAAGTATAAGTGAAGCAGCAGTATTTTATAAGTAAAAGTATACGTCGAAAAGGGAAATCTTTAATGAAAAATCTTTATGTACAGAGAAAATCATAAATTGTATTCCTTCGTAAAATACGTTTAAAACCTTAGAGGATCTTTCATAAACCAGTTTAGAATGAATTTGAATAAATCAGTATAAGTAAAAGTTATGAAACAGTTAAAAGTCATTTTAGTGTCCCACTCGGTAAAACAGTGTAAAGTGGTAAAATCTAGTGCATGCGGGTTATCAATCATATGCGATTGACATGATAACTGGCATGTTTAACTTGTATTCCCCCCTATAAAACATTTAAAAGCATTTAAAAGGTTCATTCAGGGGTATGAACTCACCTGGTGTAAGTAGGTCCGACGAAAGTGTCGATTTGGGCGTTCGGGGTCACGCAAGGACTTGAACACACACAAGGACCTATTTTAACATATGATAACATATGTTCACATACAATTAGCATATAATATACTAATTAAACAATTATACACACTCAAAGGTGTGGAAAACACTTTTGGTTGAGTGTTTGGGGTCCCGAGTAGCGTTTACGGGTGCTAAGGGTCTCTTATCAGTTGTGGGACTTTGCTATACTCACATATCAAGTGTGTAAATGGATTTAAAACACCAACATGGACCAAACAAGGAGTTTACAGCCCAACCTAAGGGAGTTTACGGCCATAAACTCCCAAGGTTCTATTCTTGGGTGTTTGATGCTTCTAGCTTGTTCATTGAATTATTCTAAGCATTTTTCCAAAAGGGCATGAGTGGATTTGAGGCCTCTAAGGGTACTAAACAAGATTTTATGGCCTAGGAACTCTCCCAAGGGAGTTTACGGCCGTAAACTCCCAACCTTTGAGTTTAGTGAAGTTTTAAGCCCCTATTGCCTTCCTAGAGTTTTCTTATGAAGTTTGATGCTATTTTGGGTGATTAAAACCAACATTTGAGGGGGTTTTGGGGAGTTTACGGCCTAGATAAATGCTTGGGCCGTAAACTCCAAGAAATCCCTCATTTTCCTTGTGTTTAAGCCCTTAGATCCTTCCTAACATTTTATAGAGATAGCCTATGGTCATTTGGGGGACAAAAACTAACTTTTGGGCATGATTTAGGGTGTTTACGGCCTTGACCTTTGTCTGGGCCGTAAACTCCTTTCTTTAAATCATTTTGGAGTGTTTCAAGTATCTAAACTCAAGAGGATAAGTCCCTAAATTATGTAATAAGCCCTAAGATGAGTTTGGTGCACATTTGGGACATTTTGACATGATTTTGAGGAGTTTATGGCCTAAGCTTGTGCTTGGGCCGTAAACTCTTGTTTGAGTCCTAAAATCATGCCTTTTAATGTTTAAACACTCCTAGGCTATATCCCCTAATTATTCCCAAGCTTATGAATAAGTTTAGAGGCATGTTTGGCACCATTTTAGGGGTTTACGGCCCTAGAGTGTTCTTGGGCCGTAAACTCCTTATTCCATGCCTTCTTGGATGATTTTTGGGCTATAAACATAATTCACTATGTTAAGAATAAGCTAGGGTAAGCAGACTTACAATTTGGAAGCGTTTGGTTGCGGTTTCGGGGCAAAAACGAATCTAGAGAGAGAGTATAGAGAGAGAGTGTAAAAAGTTTCCAATAGGCTCCACTCACCCTTATATAGGGTTTTGAGTCGGGGCACAGTGGAAATTTTACCCGATACTGCCGTTAAACGGGGCTTTTGGTCGCACCCGATTTAGCGGTCGTAACACAAAACTTGACATTTTCCAGCTTAATGGAAATGTGTGTCCTGTGTTTTTATTTCCTTTTTCACGACTTAACGACATGTAAACATACACAATTGAAATGTTTATTAAATTTGACGGCTTCTTATTAACGGAACTTTTGAACAGTGGAAAATTCCGTTAACGGTAACGGAGAAATGTAACGGGACAACTTGGGTTGTCACATAATAACCCCTAAATCCATTATACTTACATATATATGATACAGCAACCCAACATAAGGTCAAAAGTTTCAGATTAACTACTATTATAGCATTATTTTGATAAAATTTTGTGATGATTAATAGAAGTCTTTCTTATAGAATTAATAAATGATAATTTCAGTTCACAACTCTAGATATACAAACTAACATAATAAATCAATTGTTTTCACAATTAATAAATATTTCCTGTAAAATATATCATTTTCAGAATTAATAAACCTAATTTTCTATCCATTTCTATAAAAAGAAAACTAGAGTTGGAAGAACATCCTACCTATAGTTATTTCTTTATATACACATCAGGAGTAATTAAAAACCTTATTTAGAAGGGATGTGAACCATGAGAAATTAAAAGTTGTCATTTACTGATGGATTGATTATCTTGTTGATTTTTTGGCATCAACATTCCATTTCTACATAAATTTCAACACAAATAGGTAATAAAACCAAAAAAATGGGACAAATTAAGTTAACTCATTGTATCTTACAGTTGATAGATGTTACCTCATAAATTTCAAGACAATTTTGTTAATTAGTTACATTCTAACATTTGCAATATCTTAGAATTACATATCGATAATGACGCCAAATAGAGAATGGATGTACACGATGAGAGTGAATAGAAATCAAATTTTTAATCCAGAATTTCAATACTATGTTAAGCTATTCTTGGATTATGCATTTAACAACGCAACAGTCGTCAAATATAGAACTCTAAGAAATGGGTTGGTGGTTTCCGAAATTAGATGTCCGTGCATAGCTTGCAAAAATCGGATTTACAAGTCGAGACAGATGGTTGCATTTGATATATGTTAAAACGGGTTCATGCCCAACTATTATCAATGGTCTGCACATGGTGAATTATATTCAACACAAGACATGGGCCAATGTTCAACCGCCAGACCGTCTCAACATGTGGGTCAAGAGGACTCTGTTGATGTTGGTGTATATACAGGATACCATGAAATGTTTATAGAAAGCATGCACCAGATTCATGCCCCTTATTACCAACAAACACCACAAAACCCAAATAAAATGGCCGACACTTTCTTTTCCAAGATGAGATAATTCGATGAGCCTTTGTTGGACGGGTTTCGGATAGCTTCTTCACTATCCGCCACCTCAAGATTGTTACATTGGAAATCATAGTGCAATGTTTCAGACACGACATTTGATAAACTACTTCCTATATTGAAAGATTGTGTACCCGATGATGCAAAGATACCTAGAAACTTCTACGAGACTAAGAAAAAGTCGAAGTCATTAGAGATGTCATCACAACGGATTCATGTTTGTAAACCATTGCATATTATTCAATAGCCGACATTCTGATTTGGATCATTGTGTGGTATGTAGGGAAAGTAGATAAAAGAAGAATTCTAACAAGGTGCCTAATTTTGTCATGACCTACATGCCGATTGGACCAAGAATTTAAAGATTGTTCTATTCAAATACAACAGCCCACAGTTTGAGTTGACACGCAGATCATCCAATAAATCATGAAAAAATGACACATCCTAGTGATGGAAAGGGTTAGATTCATTTTAACACAATGTTTCCCGCTGTTTCACAAGAGACACGCAATATTCGTCTAGGTTTGTGTACTGATGGGTTTTATCCAAATAGTTCATCTTGGAGCCCGTATTCATGTTGGCCGGTTTTTATTACGGTTTATAACCTACCTCCCTGGTTATCTTTCAAACATGAGTACATGCAAATTCTTTTGCTCATTCCCAACAAGAAGTTTCTTTAGATTATTAAAACTTACAACTAAATTTATGTTAATTTTTATGTTATATTTATACTTACTGGACTATTTCAACATTGCAGGTTTTGGAGATTTGATGTGGTGCGGGCAATTAAGCGGCTGATAGATCAATATATAGAAGGATTTTGGATAAGTTTTAAATAAATCCCTAAATAAGTGATTGAACATATTTGGATTAAATTCAAGGTGTTATATTAAGTCGAGTGTTTCCAATTTTAACATGGATTAATTATTTGTATATCTTACCATCATTTGTTATAAATTTACACTTTTAACTTATAATTTTTCATTTTTACAGACTCCTTATGATTGGAATTTGAAAGAGGATGAATAAATCAGGGAAAACTTTGAGTTTGTCATCCAAGATCGATATAAAGACATCATGGGTACATTTAAAAATAGATCAGCAAATATGGCTAGAGCTGCTGGACATAATATCTCAAAGAATGAGAAAAACTTTGATAGCATGCAGAATTTTGTACCCAGTGGGATGCAATCTCGGAGGTGGAAGTATTTGTGTAGGGTAAGCAAGATAATACTTTTTTATTGTTTATTTCTTTTTACATTATTATGCATATATTACTCTTCAAAGGAATGGAACACAGCTGAAAAGATCTGCAAGGGGGAAGAGTAACCGTAATACCACTGATAGTGGTGGGAAAATAGCAAGACATACTTGGGGTAGTATTATTTATGATGAGCACCGCATTAGATTCGTAAGTATTCATATCATATAAATTTTAGTAATATCTTCTTCGCTAAACATAAATTACATCATTTATACTAGTAGATATGAGAAAAGGGTAGGCCACCCACATTTTTGGAGTTGTTCTTGATCACTCATCTAGATAAAACATCAAAGAATAAATATTTTGATGGAGATGTTGAGGGACAACAGTTTTGCACCGAGAGAGCAAGGGAAGCTTATGTAAGATATCTTTATCATTTTTAGATTTTTCTTGTCCCAACTTTTATTACAATAACAATTGTGTTTTATTTCCTTGTTGGAAGTGTACCCTCGAGCCTTGCTTGAGATGTAGGGGGTTGATTTGGTTGATCACCTGATTGATGATGCTGAATTGTGGGTGAAAACCCAATGGGAGTGAGAGGACCTTAGATCTAACAATTTATCAAACAATGACTATCAACAGGAACAACAAAGTTTCACAAAGAACTTTCACTAAGAATAATAATCTCACAAAGAGATTATCGAATGCACAAAGCGGCTATTAGGGTTTGTGGAAGATGATCTCTCACAAACTTGTACAAAAAGAGTATATAGAATTAATCTAGGCAATCCGTACAAATCAGGGATATACCAGCTAACTAATAGACGATAACTACGGAAACAAGAAAAGTACTAAATCTGTTACAAAAATTCTAAATATAAACTATACATTGAGTAATTAATACGCTGATGTTGACGCTGAGTGATCAGTTTCAAACATCATCATATTATAACGTTCGACCTTACAATCTCCCCCAATATGATGATGTTCAAAACCAGCTAGACTAAAATACCCCTGGACAAAAATTCTTCATACTCAGCTTCAACTTCTACTTTCACTGGCCAGTAAGGACTATCTAGCAGCTCCTGTCTTCTATTCAGTAACTCCATAACAATCAGTATGTGAAACTCTCCATAGAGATCTTGATGACTCATGCACATTTTTCTTAAACCAACAAGATGTTCTGTTGGAGCCCTTGGAATTTCTGTAGTACGATGAAAACATATTTTCCTGTTCTTATCAAGATAAAACATTCCATATTCAGGAACAGAGATGAACTTATGTTGAACCGGCTCAACACCGATAGGAAGAGAGTTGTTTATTCCTTCAGCACCAAAATTTAGAACCAATACATCTTCACTATCAACTTGAAATCTAGTTCTTCTTATTCTTGGAACTGAGGAACTTGGGCCTTGCTGATGAGGACGCTGTGTAGGAACAAGATCAAGATACTGAACTTTCTTGATCAGTAAGTGAAGAGCACAGGTCAGTTCTGAAGAAAGAGCTGAGGTTTGCTTGGATGCTAATTCGAGCAATTTCATCCATTCAGAGTATCCGTATCTAATCATCTTGTCTCTCTTTATAACTTCAGTGTATCGATGTTGAGGACCTTGACGAGTGATCAGCAAAGTAAGGATTTTCTCATCACGCGGTTTTGAGGCTTTAACTTTGATGATCTTATCATTGCTCACTCTTCATTTAAGAACATCTTAAAACCTCTTGCAATCAATCCTGTCGAGAATACTATCAGTCCTTGACTTACTGCTACTGGGAGAAGGCTGTGAAGATTTAGATTTGGACTCATAATCTAAAAACCTTTGCATCTGAGCTTCAAAGGATCCTTTGGCCTGAAGTTTGTGCTGAATGAGGGATTCATCAGCTTGAGCAATATTCTTTAGAAGCTGAGCTTTATTGGCTTCATCAAGGATTTTCTTAACTTGATCAAGAGACATGTTCCATTCAGCTGCCAAATTGGATATGCTAACAATAGACATAGATTTCTTGCTGGGAAGAGAAGTGTCAGTATGTGAATCAGATAATTCAGTATCTGCTGCCTTGCGCTTGTGAGATAAAGGTTGAAGATCCTCGCTAACTACATCTAAGTCTTCTCCTTAAACTGACACAGTGGGATCAATGAAGTTCATGTCTAGCATCTGACACTCATCTTCATGTTCATCTGAGTTTTCTCCTTGAACTGGCATAGTGGGACCAATGAAGTTCATGTCCAGCATCTGACGCTCATCATCATGTTTACATTCTTCAGTAGACTTTTCAGTCTCTGCTGGTCTATCAGACTCGTCAGTAGGCTTTTCAGTTTCTACTAGTTTATCAGACTCGTGCACAGGTTATGGTGACTCGGTCTGGTTTAAAATGTTCTCTTTAGATCGATGCTCAACAGAATCAGTTTCTCCCCCTTTTTTTATCATCATCATGATTTGGGCCAGGGGAAGGAGTTGACAGAAGAACTCCCTTCAGTTGGTTGACATCAGCCTCAATACGTAGAAGACGCTGACTCATGTCTCGAGATAGTATAAGAAGCTCATTAAACACTGAGGCCGGGATTTGAATGAGTTGAGTACCTGGAGTTTCTTGTGATCGATGCTGCTCCCCCTGAGAGGGTTGCTCCCCCTGAGATGGTTGCTTCCCCTTAGATTGTTGCTCCCCCTGAGCTGAGTGAACCCTTTCAGTGACAGAAATATTATGATGAGAAAGTTGAGGGGAGATATAACCACCGTCATGCATTTCAGTTTGTAGATCAGCATGAATTTCGTTGTTATCATCAGCTCCTTCATCAGTGTTAGCATTTAGTGAAGGAACGGTATATGTATTTGCAATCCATTCTCGCATCCGATCAGAGATGCCAATGTCATTTGCCAGTGGATCATCCTAATACATTTGTACTGACATGTGTGGGCATTGGATGGGGATTCTAGAGTGGGAGTAGTAGGCTTCAGCGAAAATTTTATCCAGGACAAGAGCAATCCAGCGTGGAAATGGGACATGATCAGCTCGTACATTGGCACGAAAAAGTTGGACAAGTTGATCAAAGAAGAAGGCCCCATAATCAAGATGTTTGTTACGAAGAAGGGAACAGACAACTTGTTGCTCATAAGTACTTAGTGGATCACCACTACGAGATTTGTGACCCACACATTTGCAAAGTGCTCCGGTGAAGAACTTCCATCCTGGAGTCATACATTGACGCAGAATGAGAGCTGATCGAGCACCAGCCTTCGAGTGATCATAGCCCAGTTGATTAAAGAGGCGTCAACAGTGTTCAATAGTTGGAAGCTCAGAGAATGGTTCAAAAATTGGTAACCTCAGTGCAGCACTGAGGAGATCAGCGGTGATGAAAACTGAGCGACAGCCACGACCAATAGTGCCGGAGATGTTGGGTTTTGAGCAATCTAACACTTCCTAAGTGTGCATGCAACCCTAATAAACCTTGGATCTATGTTTTTCTAAATACATGCAAAATAATAATTTTCCAAGGTTCATAACCTATCTAACATGGCATGGGGTACTTTTAAACATAAAAGACTTAGATGAGATTACATACCTTTTGATGAGTTTGACTCCTAAGGAGTTTGAGGGCCAAGCACCAATAGTGTGAATGCCTCAAATGGAATCACAAATCACCACAAACTCTTGGAAAACTTTGAGAGAGTGTATACACACTATAATCTCGGCCACACACAAACACACACACTAGTGGCTATTTCATGCAACATAAGCATGTTTATATAGTGTGCATGGTTAGGGTGAAACCCTAATAACCCATGACCTTTCCTTTTCCAAGGATCCATGGGTTAAAAGCTCCATGGATCATCCATGGACTTCCATAAAAGCCTAGCCCATTAACAAATGAGTGTTAGCCCACACCATATAAAACCAATAGTCCACAATCTAATTAGTCTTCCTTTTAATCTCTAAATTAATTCATAATTAATTTAAGACTAAGACTAATTAAATTACATGACTTCATATTAATATATTATAACTTATAATCTATTAATAATCATATGTGTATAACTCTCATAAAATCATCCATAAATAGTTCAGGTGAAGTGCAACCCAAATGGACCATGCCGGGTCGGGTCAAGTATATACCAAATAAGTTATGGACTTAGACACCTTATCCAACAGACTCCCACTTGGATAAGTCTAATAACTGTATTTGCCTATATTACTTCAGGAACCAACCAGCAATCGTAGCTCTCGAAAACTCTGTTGAACTATGAGGCGCCATTTTTAGATAAGTGATCATATAATCCCATGTTCTCATGATATCAGTCGGACAAACACATGGAACTATGTCTTGCTTATTGTCTGGCAATTTTTTCTCGATTTCCGATTTGTTTGACACATGACTCAACTGAACACATCAATTTAGTTCTGACCGGGCCTGGTACATGGGTCAACACAAAATCATCGAGGGGCCCAGATATCGCTTCTATTTCTAGAAGGAACAGATAAACTTCGACTCATATGCTTGTTCTACTACTTGTTGAATTGTACACAAAGGCACGTTTTATAACATCAAGTTACTGATGCGTTTACGTGCACTCAATGCACAACGAACTCATAGGTAACAACTCATATCTCTAGGTTTGAAGACTTAGATGATATTATCATCTCACGATCACTCGAGATAAATTCCATGAAGTGATACAAGTGAGCGTGGGTTTATTCCAATACCCATAACTTATGAGTACTCATGAACATTGTAGCAACCATTTCCATGTCTAAACACTTTTAGCCATCTACAAACCCAGTTCAAGACAATCTTGATTCATACCTACTTCCGACGTATGACCGATTGTGGAGGTTTGAATAAATTAATTATTCTGGAAGTCAAAACATGCAAAGCTGAAACAATTGTAAATAATTGACAATGATAGCAACACCTTACTCATAAATATATCACAATTTTATTCATCATCAAATGTCGATTACATTTTACAAGTTTCAGAGAAACTATCTAATCTGTAAAACTAATAACGTCCCTCAGCCCGATGCGCCTCGCATGCTGAAAATGCTTAGCCCTCGTCAGTCCCTTTGTAAGGGGATCCGCAGGGTTCTCATCTGACGATATCCTCTTTGCCACGAGGAGTCCTTCTTCTATCTTGTGTCTTATGAAGTGATATTTTTTGTCAATGTGTCGGGATCTCCCATGATCTCTTGGTTCTTTAGCTAAAGCAACCGCACTATTGTTGTCACAGAAAATTTCCATAGGCTCCTTAATAGCTGGCACAACTCCAAGGTCTCCGATGAAGTTCTTCAGCCATATCGCCTCCTTCGCTGCTTCACTCGCTGCTATATACTCTGATTCACAGGTCAAATCAGCCACTGTCTCCTGCTTGGAACTCTTCCAAGAGATTGCCCCTCCATTTAAGGTAAAGACCCAGCCCGACTGAGAGCGAAAGTTATCCCTATCAGTCTGAAAACTAGCATCACTATACCCTAATACTCTCAAGTCATCACTCCCACCAAGGGTAAGGATCCAATCCTTAGTCCTCCGCAGGTACTTGAGAATGTTCTTTACCGTAGTCCAATGAGCCTTGCCAGTGTTCCCTTGATACATGCTGACCATGCTCAAAGCAAAGGCCACTTCAGGGCGGGTACAAGTCATAGCATACATGATCGAGCCAACAGCGGAAGAATACGGTAATTAGCTCATCTCATCTATCTCTGCCTCTGTACTCGGACTCTGAGTCTTACTCAGCATGGTATTGCTTTGGATCGGTAGATCTCCTTTCTTGGAATTCTACATGTTGAACCTTTTTAACACCTTATCCAAGTAGGTACTCTGACTAATTCCAATTAGTCTTTTACTCCTTTCTCTTAATATCCTTATCCCTAGGATATAGACAGCTTCCCCTAGGTCCTTCATAGCAAAGCACTTCCCAAGCCAGGACTTAACCTCCTGCAAGGTTAGGATGTCATTTCCTATAATTAGTATGTCATCCACATACAGTACCAAGAAGCTAACTATACTCCCACTAGCTCTAACATACACGCAAGACTCATCTTCACTTCTTGAGAAGCCAAACTCTTTGACCTTCTCATCGAAACAAAGAATCCAGCTTCGAGATGCTTGTTTTAATCCATAAATGGATTTATCAAGCTTGCATACTCTATTAGGGTATTCTGCACTGACAAAACCCTCTGGCTGATTCATGTACACATCCTCAGCCAACTTTCCATTAAGAAAAGCAGTTTTGACATCCATTTGCCATATTTCATAATCATGAAATGCAGCAATGGCTAGCATAACCCTAATAGACTTAATCTTTGCTACCGGCGAGAAGGTTTCATCATAATCAGTACCCTGAGTCTGAGTAAAATCCTTCGCAACCAGTCGAGCCTTATAAGTATGCACTTTTCCTTCCATGTCGGTCTTCTTCTTGAAGATTCATTTGTACCCGACTGTTTTACAGCCTGGTACATTGTCAACCAAGTTCCAAACTGATTGTCATACATGGACTGTATCTCGCTGTCCATAGCCTCCTTCCACTTAGCAGACTCCGAGCCTACCATGGCTTCCTTAACACTGCTAGGTTCATCCAAATTTACCAGTGTACTATCGCTGATAAATGTATCACCTTCCGTAGTAATATGACAGCCATAATAAAACGCAGGTGTGTTCCTAACCCGTGTGGAACGCCTCGGAGGTACAAACTCGTCAGCTAGCTCAACAGGAGTTTCTTCCTCAGGTTGATTGCTAGTGTTTGAGGTTCCTTCACCAATTGATTCAAGATCCATTCGCCTCCCACTGTCTCCTTGTCTTATAAATTCTCTCTCACGAAAGACCCCTCTTCTTGCTACAAAGACCACATTCTCACTGGGTCTGTAGAAGAGGTAACCGAAGGATTTCTGCGGGTAGCCGATGAAAATACACCTTTCACTTCGGGGTCCGAGCTTATCATGAGTTTCACGCCTCACGAAAGCTTTACAACCTTAAATTTTGATGTGGTCCAAATTGGGAACCTTCCCAGTCCACATCTCATGAGGTGTTTTGGTAACCTTCTTTATAGGGACTAGATTAAGGATATGGGCAGCAATCTCTAAGGCATACCCCCAAAAAGAGATTAGTAGCAAAGCTCGACTCATCATAGAGAGAACCATGTATAAAAAGGTTCGATTACGCCTCTCAGCTACACAATTTAGCTGTGGTGTCCTGGGAGGAGTCAATTGTGAGATAATCCCACACTCCTTAAGATAGTCAAGGAACTCGGTACTAAGATACTCACCACCTCGATCGGATCGAAGCATCTGAATGTTCCTACCCAATTGATTTTCTACTTCATGTTTGAATTCCTTAAACCTTTCAAAGGTTTCTGACTTATGTTTGATTAAGTAGACATACCCATATCTACTAAAATCATCAATAAAAGTCACATAATACCGATTAGCATCCCTTGTGGCGATTTTGAATGGCCCACATACATCAGTGTGTATTAGGTCCAACAAACCCTCACCCCTTGCACAAGTTCCAGTGAAGGGTGATTTTTTCATCTTTCCATGTAGACAAGATTCACAACTATCATCCGATTTAAGGTCGAATGACTCCAAGACTCCACTCTTTTGGAGTTGGCCTATGCGTTTCTTGTTTATATGTCCAAGACGACAATGCCACAATGATGCTTTATCTAGGCTAGTAAAAGAATCAATATACAACACATTATTTCCTAAGTTATCTACAATCGACACAGTTTCATACACACCATCACAAGGTAATGCTTTAAAATAAAACACGTTATTAAAGAAAGAATTAATACCACCACATTCATTATCAAACGAAAAAGTAAAACCTTGTTTGTACAAAGCATGAAAGGAAATAATATTCCTCGCCATTTCAGACGAGTACACACATTTATCCAAATCTAATTTTAACCCATTATTTAGCAACAAAGTATAAACTCCAATCTTGGAAACAGGTGAAGCCTTCCTATTCCCCATGATCAAGTTTATTTTCCCGTGCTCCACATCCTCACTTCTTCTTAGGCCCTGCAAATCAGAACATATGTGAATACCACATCCTGTATCAAGCACCCAAGAGTTAGAATATGGTGAGTTATTAGACAATATTGTGTAAATACCTGCGTGGGTGGGTTTCACTTTCCCATCCTTCAGATCCTGCAAGTATTTAGGGCAGTTTCGCTTCCAGTGCCCCTTGTCCTAGCAATAGTAGCAATCAGCATCCTTGGGAATGGCAGAACGAGTGACAGAACCGCTCTTCGTCCTTGATGAGGAGCCTTCAAGAGACTTTCCCTTGGTACCCTTCGAAGGGTGCTTCCTCTTTTTCCCTTTGCCTTGCCCGATAGCCAAAACAGGGGTAGATGTTGGAGTAGGAGTAGTTGAGGCAACAACCGCCTTGCCCTTAAGACCGGTTTCAGCGATCTGCAAGAGTCCTTGAAGTTTGCTAAGGGTAACTTCCTCCTTGTACATATGATATGTCATACGAAAATGGTCATAACAAGAAGTTAAGGAGTGCAAAATGATGTCAATTGCCAACTCCTCAGGGAAGTTCACATGCAGCTTCAGCAAACGGTCCACATACCTTTGCATCTTTTGCATGTGGGCCGTGACGAATTCACCGTCCTTCATGCGGGTTGTTATTATTGAGGAGATTATTTCATACCATTCCTGACGAGCACTCTGATGGTACCTTTCCATCAGGTCTTGGTGCATCTCAAAAGGGTAGAAGTCCTCATAGGACTTTTAGAGCTCGGCTATCATCGTGGCCATCATGATGCATGCCACCTTAGTAGCATCTCTCTCATGTGTCCTGAATTCAGCGATCTCCTCAGGAGTAGCAGTAGACTCATCAAGCTCTTTTAACTCCTTATCGAGGACATATTCCTTGTCCTCATAACGATTTACCATCCTGATGTTTCTGATCCAGTCCATGAAGTTAGAACCATCAAATATGACTCTCCCACAAAGATTCATGAGAGAGAGAGAAAGAACCAGTTGGGTTAGAGCCCGAAGCAATAGTGTTGGAAGACATCTGAAAGAAGAAAGCAAGTTTAGATTAGATATATAGAGTCCTTAATAAGACACCCAAATGTAATATTAAGGCTAGGATCCAATCACAATATATTATACTTAGAAGAGGGATGTCGTAATTTAAGTAATAATGTATTCGAAAGGTAGGTGAATGGCGATTCACCAATTTCCACCATGAAAAACAAAATGAATTATTAGGTTTTAATTGGATTTGAAATTCCTATATTCTTTTGAGATTCATTGAACTTTTCAATGGCATGTTTCAATCTCGATTGTGCCCTTCGAGTTTTGTGACTGGGATGCCGAGGATCACAAAACAAGGTGTGAATAACCATGCTAATTCACTTGGTACCCTTAACATTATCACCTAATCAATGTGTCGGTTACCCACACACGCTCCATTGATCTATGAGAAACATTAAGTCACCCTTCGTGATCCTTACTAGTCCAAGTTAGTGTGCCGGTTAACCACACACGCTCCACCAACGACTTGGTAAGGTACAAAGTGTGAATTCCATGAACTAGCATCATGTTCACATTTTTCCTAAAGTAACTAAGATTGGGAATTAAATAAAAGATTTAGTCACTTTATAATATTCATCATACTTAATGAGAATTTATAAGTCCTTGTCCTACCCGTTCGGCTAACGACCCTCCACCAGTCATGCAAGCGGTGGGTGAGAGTGGACACCCATTAAGTCGCCATTTTATAGGCAACAACCTTATACCCGCCTTATAGACTGGCTTCCTGAATGAGGCCTACTAACGGTAAAACGACTTGTTCTTATACATATATATATATATATATATATATATATATATATATATATATATATATATATATATATGTATGTATATATATATATAACCATTAATGTTATAAATATTATAAGTGTTGAATTTTAACTTTTAAAACTCTAAGTGTTGGAATTAAAGTTTATTAAAGTGTGTGAAACTTTTCCAAATTCCAAAACTTGAGGGCAAGTTTTGTAACTCTTCAAAACTTTTCATTTCATAACTTATGAATTAAAGGTTCATAAAATGAAGACTCTTCATTTTATGTAACTTATGTGTTTTTAATGTGTGTTAAAGAAAAGTGACATTTGGATATCCATAACTTGAGGACAAATTATGGACTCCATTAAAACACATAAATGATCAAGAATTAATCCTAAACAATTCACCAAATAATTCCTATCATCTTCTAAATTCATAAGAACATGAACATCAAAATTTCAAGAAAACATGACATTTTGATATGAGCCATTGTAAATGGATTAGAACAACCATTACACCAACTAAAATAAGTTTTAAAACATCAAAACAGTTTAGGGTAAAGTTTCTAGTCCATTTCCAGCAGCAAAAGTCGAAAATCTGCATTCTGGACCTTCTACTCGCCGAGTGCACGAACCTACTCGGCAAGTAGGATGAATTTTGCCTTGGACTCGGCGAGTCCATCATGCAGACAGCAAAAACTTTGACTTTTTCACTATTTTGCATCAAGTATCAAACAAGCAAACGTGGTCTCTGATACCACAGTTGGGTTTTGATCAATCTAACACTTCTTAAGTGTGCATGCAACCCTAATAAACCTTGGATCTATGTTTGTCTAAATACATGCAAAATAATAATTTTCCAAGGTTCGTAACCTATCTAACATGGCATGGGGTACTTTTAAACATAAAAGAATTAGATGATATTACATACCTTTTGATGAGTTTGATTCCTAAGGAGTTTGAGGGCCAAGCACCAATAGTGTGAATGCCTCAAACGGAATCACAAATCACCACAAACTCTTGGAAAACTTTGAGAGAGTGTATACACACTATAATTTCGGCCACACACAAACACACACACTAGTGGCTATTTCATGCAACATAAGCATGTTTATATAGTGTGCATGGTTAGGGTGAAACCCTAATAACCCATGACCTTTCCTTTTCCAAGGATCCATGGGTTAAAAGCTCCATGGATCATCCATGGACTTCCATACAAGCCTAGCCCATTAACAAATGAGTGTTAGCCCACACCATATAAAACCAATAGCCCACAATCTAATTAGTCTTCCTTTTAATCACTAAATTAATTCATAATTAATTTAAGAGTAAGACTAATTAAATAACATGACTTCATATTAATATATTATAACTTATAATATATTAATAATCATATGTGTATAACTCTCATAAAATCATCCATAAATAGTTCGGGTGAAGTGCAACCCAAATGGACCATGTCGGGTCGGGTCAAGTATATACCAAATAAGTTATGGACTTAGACACCTTATCCAACAGGAGATGATGTTGTTTTCTTTATTAACCATTGCGGTGTAGTAGAACTCACATACTTGTTCGAGAAAGAACTCTGATGGAACCTCACTGATAGCGTATCGAAGTCTGCAGGATACTAAAAAATCGACAAAATCATCAAGTCCAAGACCGCGATGAACATCTGGTATATCAAGGTTGAAAACGATGTTTGTGGCTTTGATGTATATGGGAAGAGGAGGAGAGTTTGGAGCTGGTACAACTCTTCTTGAAGTGGAGGAGAAAGTAAACAGTGATGCCGCCATTGAAGAGAGTTTGGATTCTAGGGTTTTGAAGAGAGAGAAGGAAATTTGAATGATGGGAGGAAGGTTTGGGAGAGAGGTGGGAAAAAGTTTAAATATGGGATTAAACGGTTTTTAAAAGGTAATGATTATCTTTATCGAAAATAACTGCGTATCTTAACAGACTGTCAAATCAAAAAAATAGTCGTTGGGTAAAAAAGAGTCGTTGTACTGAAGAGGAAACGACAATCAGTGTTTGCCGAAGCGCTGAGATCAGTGTCACGAAAAGTTACATGCTGAAAGATAGTTTGTCATCAATTCAAGGTACAACTTGCTTGTTTAAGTTTAGCAAGGTGGTTGGTGCATGTGATAGATATTGGTTTAATTATCTAACCATCGGCACAGAGTGTTGAGTCTTTATCAGTGAGTGGTGCTTCTTACTGAGTCATTAGAAACTGAGTGAGAAGAAGGTGAAGAGAGGATTGTTGCGTGTGATAGCCTTGGTGTTTTGGTCTAACCATCGGCAAAGACTGTTAGATTCTCATCAGCATGTGTTTTGTCACACTGAATCACAGAATTAGTGTAAGATTGGTAAGAAGGGATAGTTGCGTGTGATAGACCTTGGTGTTTTGGTCTAACCATCTGCAAAGACTGTTAGACTCTCATCAGCATGTGTTTTGTCACACTGAATCACAGAATCAGTGTAAGATTGGTAAGAAGGGATACTTGCGTGTGATAGATCTTGGTGTTTTGTCTAACCATCGGCAAAGAGTTTCAAGTTATTATCAGTGTATGGTTTAATACAGTGAATCATTCAACTTTAGTTTAGAAGATTTGTAGAAGAGATAGAGATAAGAGATCATACAATGTACTCAGCATGGTAAACATCATCAGCAAAAAAATACATTAGTTTATAAGACAATAGCAAACATTAGTAAAACATTTTCAATCCAGAGTGATCATTCCAAGTTCTCCAATAATGTGAGCATTAGTTTGAGTATCCAGGGCCTTGGTGAAAATATCAGCTAGTTGATCTGAAGTCTTGACATGTTTTAGAACAACCTTACCCTTCTCAACATTGTCTCTGATGAAGTGATGTCTGATCTCGATATGCTTTGTCTTTGAGTGCTGAACAGGATTCTGTGTAATCTGAATGGCACTGGTGTTATCACAGTATATAGGAGTCTTTGTGAATTTAAGCCCATAGTCTAAAAGTTGATTCTGAATCTATAAGAGTTGAGCACAACATCTCCCATCTGCAACATACTCAGCTTCTGCAGTGGAGAAAGCTAATAAGATTGTGTTTGAAACCCTTTACATATGAAACATTCTGAAACACCACATTATTGCACTTGATGTTCCCATATCCTTTAGTAAACCCCTTTCCATTGTCTCCATATGTTACTGCAGGACCAGTTTTCTTGACATAGTCTTCCAGGAGAGACTTGGATCCTGTCATATGTCTTGAGCAACCGTTGTCTAAGTACCAAAGATGCTCTTGACCCTGCAGTACTGAGAAACTAGTTAGAACACACTAAACCATTGTAAGATGGGTCATTCACAAAGTTATTTGACAATATATTATAGCACTCTTTAGGAAGACAGCTCAAAGAATTTGATTTAAGAGCCCATCTTTCATTTCTAACTTTGATGTTGTCAGCTCTTAACGGTGTTTTATCAAACTTGCATTCACTGATCTTGTGAGAGGTGTCACCACATCTATAACAAACTCTAGTACCAAAGTTTTTCTTGGTAAGCAGATTTCTAGATTTAACACATTTGGATTTGAAAGATTCACCAAGTGAACTTTGAGTCCTTTTATTTGACATTGAATTACAATAGAATTCAGTGTTAGAAGAACTATGATCAATGATGGATAAGGAGCTGACATCAGTATCAGATTTAGACTTATGCACCGAAACACTGCAATCAGGATAATGTTTAAGTTGTTCATGAACAGCATGAAACACTCTGTTTGAGATAGGAAATGCGATAATATTTTCAGTAAGAGGAGTTGGTCTCTCAAGATGTGCAGGGTAAGAAGTAGGATCAATTCCAGTAATTTCAATATTACACTCAGTAACACCATTAGAATCAGTAACATAGTATTCATCAATGACACTCTGATTAATAAAAGTGTTGCTGATAAATTTGTTTTGAAACTATCTTTTAACTCATTCATGGAATAAAATTCAGATTCATTTTCTTGAGATTTAAAAACTTTTTCAGCTTCAGCAAAATTTCCCCCAAGGATTTTCTCACATGAATGAGGTATTTGAGCAGAAATAACATAATTAGCATTTTTGTGAGATTTAGCCCAAAGTTTTAACACAGTTTGTTCTTTCTTCAAGAGGTCTTTAACTTTATCAATTTTAGCAGATAGCGAGGAATTTGATAAACTAGTAACTCTTAGATTTTCTTGAGTAGTGTCAATAATGTTATTTTTCAAGGATAGTTCAGTTTTAAGAATATCAATTTGATTTTGCATATCTCTTATAATTTCATTCTTCTTAGAATTAAGAACACCCAAATACTTAAACATTTTGATTTTTTCATTCATTGAGTAGGAAACAAAATTTTGAACCTGATACATTGAAGGGGAATCAGTGTTGTGTTTCCTGGAGTTTTCAACTACATCAGACATATCAGCATCAAACGAATTGTTGCTGACTTCACATCCATCAGTATCTTCTATCTTAGCCATCAGACATTTAACTTAATCATCTGATGACTCCTCATCAGTCTTCCATTTTTCTTCTTCAGCGACAAGAACTTTATGTTCCAAGTTCTCTGCTTTCAGTTTCTCAACCAACTTGTTGTACTTCTGCTTCCAGTATTCCTCCGAGCTTTGGGTTCTTCTTTGCTTGCATTCTTTTGCAAAATGATCAGTGCTACCACAGTTAAAGCACTGAGCTTTGCCTTTCTTTTCAGTAACATGTTTCTTGATGGTATCTAACCTTTTAGAAGATTTTCATCCATTCTCTTCTGAAACTTTGAGAAATTATGGCCTGATTTCTCAAAAGTGTTCACAATGAAAGCAGCACTAGAAACTACCTTTTCCATATCATCAGTCTCACTTTTAGAAGAATCAGTGTCTGAATGGTTTTCAGTGTCTGACTCTGACACTTGCTTTTTGTTTGAAAATAATGCCACTGATGACTCACGCTGAGCATCCTTCATCAGCTCCTTTCTCTGGAGCTTGGATTCCTCATAGTATCGAAGGTTTCCATAGAGACTTTGTAAATCCATTGTGCTGATCTTCTCACTATTTTTCAGCACATCAACATGATTCTCCCAACCTACACCCAGAGAATCCAAAAACTTTTGCACTAGAACAGTTCGATGCTTCAACTGATCTAGTCTTCGCAGATCATTAACAAGAGTATTAAACCTGTTGAAGGTTTGAGTCAGGGTTTCACCTTTCTTTACAAAGAAATGTTCATACCTTCTATTTAAATCATTTATTTGAGTAGCCTTGACTTCCTCAGTGCCTTCAAAAGATACAGTCAGTGTGTCCATCATTTCTTTTGCTGAGATGTAGTTCTGAACCATCCCAAAGATATTGTATGGCAAAGCATAGCTGATTGCAGCCCGAGAACGAACATCGAGACCATTCTTTCTTTTGTCATCTGTTGTCCATTTTCTCTAGGTTTTTTCTTCATGACACCATCAGGAACATTGTTTTTCAAGGGCTGATACATCGGAACATATGGACCTTTGTCGATGATGTCCAACATGTCTTCATCTACAGATTCTAATGCATAGAGAGCTTTGATTTTCCACATAGCAAAATTGGTTACATCAAATGGAGGAATTTTAGCAGAAGGATGATTTGATGAGTTTAAAGAGGAAGATTATGAAGCCATTTGTTTGATAAGAGAACACTGCTTTGATACTAATTGAGAGGACCTTAGATCTAACAATTTATCAAACAATAACTATCAACAAGAACAACGAAGTTTCACAAAGAACTTTCACTAAGAATAATAATCTCACAAAGAGATTATCGAATGCACAAAGCGGCTATTAGGGTTTGTGAAAGATGATCTCTCACAAACTTGTACAAAAAGACTATATAGAATTAATCTAGGTAATCCCTACAAATCAGGGATATACCAGCTAACTAATAGATGATAACTATGGAAACAAGATAAGTACTAAATCTGTTACAAAAATTCTAAATATAAACTATACACTGAGTAATTAATACGTTGATGCTGACGCTGAGTCATACGCTGACGCTGAGTGGTCAGTTTCAAACATCATCATATTATAAGGTTCGACCTTACAGGGAGATAAGTGGTGCTTCGAGGAGTAGTTATATCTATGGATTTGGATCCTCATATATAAACTCTTTGTTTAATAGGAAATCATCTATGTGCGGTGTTCGTCGTCCTCTTGTGGGTCTCAACAGGAGGTATATTTCCTTAATAAATAGGTTGTTTATATTATAGATAAAGAAAGTACATTACTATAATTAAACACTTTGTGAGACATGAAAGCAGTCCCTAATATATTTATTTCAAAACAGCCAAGAAACTTACATAGAGTATTATATTGCAATTATGAATGAAAAATGAAGTATCTTGTTATTATGAAGTATGTTGCTATTATGAAGTATTTTACTATTAAGAATGAAAACAACCCCTAAATAAATAATTTGTTGTTAGAATTTTGTCAAAATAAAGTGTGTTGCTATTATGGATAAAAATAAGTACAAGACCTATATTGGTAGCAAATGAAAGTACATTGTTATTATGGAATATGTTTTTGGTATGTTTCTATAATGGATAAAGAATGTTGATATATTGTTTTTTTGCTAATTATATGTTTGATTTTAGGTTAAGGAGCTACGAACCCAACTTGAAAACGTGGAGAAGGAAAGAGTTTTGATGCAACAAAAACAAGAAATCATGGAACAACAATTGGCTCAACTAATGAGACGATTTGGTAACCCTCCTGAAGACCGATGTTGTTTTGTTGTTGGAACTTTTTATTAAGCATGTCGGTGAAGTATAAAAATGTAATTGTTTTGGTGAAGTAGTAGACGGTAACTATCATTTGGATGAAGTATTGGATATTTAGATAATACCTAACGTTTTGTGGATATTTAGTATCAACTATCATTTTGTAGATATTTAGTAATTACTATCTTGTTGTTGAAGTATTGAATAGTAGTTATCATTTTGGATTTGTATTGAATTATTTGTGTTTGTTATTATTGTGGCTGAAAGTGTATATTTGAAGAATTTGTATTTGATTTATAGTTTATTATATAATTTATGTAGAAATTGCTTTATTTATAAGGTCATTAATATTTTTAATTTATAGTATTTAAAAAAAACTACAACATAATACCTACAGAAAATAACATTGAATTAAACTTTTTTAAAAAGGGAGTCTGTTGGAAATTTGTTGGAAAAGTTTGTAGCAATTTAATTGGAAATAGCATTTGTAGGAAGTCTGTAGGAAAAAAAAAAGTGGCATGGAGTCTAGGTAAACTTTGTTGGAATTTTGTTGGAATTTCCTATGAAATATTTTGTAGGAAATGTGTCAGAAATTTTGTTGGAAGTTTGTAGGAATCTTGTTTCCCACAACCCTTTTTCCAACAACCACTTTTCGTTAGGACTTTGTAGCTAAACCTTATTTCCTACAAAATACCAACAATATTCCTTGTAGGTAACCCCTTATTTTCTAGTAGTCAAAGTGCATGAGCTAATCCAGTTGAAGTATGAGAATTGATAGAAGCTTTGATAACAACGTTTATTATAGATGGAGAATGATAGAACCATAATTTTGGTTTCTTATAATTCTGTTGGTGAATAAGAGTTGTTATTGTGAATAGAGATGTAAATATGATAAAATAATAATAATAATAATAATAATAATAATAATAATAATAATAATAATAATAATAATAATAATAATAACCTAATCAGGTTGAACACTTGCACATAAAGGCCTTGCATATTAGAAGGTAGACTTGAAAGAAGCTTGATGAACATAATGTTAGAAGAAAGTATAATATGTTAATTAGTTCAATAGAAGCTAAGCTGAGTAAAGACATAAATGTTAGTTATCTAAAGATGCTAATATTTGCAAGCACTAATAATTTTGGTTTCTTATAATTCTGTTGGTGAATAAGAGTTGTTATTGTGAATAGAGATGTAAATATGATATAATAATAATAATAATAATAATAATAATAATAATAATAATAATAATAATAATAACCTAATCAGGTTGAACAGTTGCACATAGAGGCCTTGCATATTAGAAGGTAGACTTGAAATAAGCTTGATGAACATAATGTTAGAAGAAAGTATAATATGTTAATTAGTTCAATAGAAGCTAAGCTGAGTAAAGACATAAATGTTAGTTATCTAAAGATGCTAATATTTGCAAGCACTAATGAACCGAAGCCATCATAGGCATCTAGTGGGTTCCAGTGATGACGTCAACACTACCAGTTCGCAAAACACTAAATCAGTTAAAGCGTATCGTTGAACCAAAGTCCGTCTGGCTGAAGAAACATGTGTCATTCTCATATTCAGTGTTTTGTAACTGGTTTTTCTTTTGTACTTGGTGTAAATATTCATTGTCATTCAATTTCTCAATACATATTTAATTACAGCTTATTATTAATGTAATTCTCTCCCATTAATATGAAAAATCTTTGGTGTAACTATTCATTGTCATTCAATGTTCTTGATTTAGTTCTCGTCATTAAATTTTACCAGAACTATAAGCAAATAAATACCTTCAGTTATTCTAAGAAATTTTGCGGTGCCGACTCTTGAAAGTAGGCCTTGGACATATGACATATCCAGTAAATATATAATGGGGTCTTTTCACGAAGCAGTTGAAGATTTAATTCTCCCAAGCATGGTTGGTCAGGTATTTAATTTGAATAAACTTGTCCCCTCAAAAGGTGTATATAACGGTCTAGAGAGAACATCTTGATATAATACACTTCGTTCTTAACCTATCTATTAGTGGCATCGCATTTGGCTTCTTAGAATGCCATGTATGCAAGGCGAATTTGGAATTACCCATGCACATTTGTCCGAAAGAAAATCAGCAAAGATGATCTAGACAAGAATCATTAACTAATCGGAAATCCAATCCTTCTTGTATGGGTCTAATCTGCAAAAAAGTCCCAAAATTTTGGAATAGTTTATGATCTAGTACTAAATTAAACTTCATTAATGAAAGATATAGGAAACTAGATATTATAATCACTTTAGCCCTCTTTTATCTTTTCAGCATGTAACGTGCTGAGGAGGAATGCAAAATAGACTGATGGGCTAGTATCGCAGCTGATGTGACATTTATATCCTTATTAATTTTTTTAAATGCTTATTATTATTATTATTATTATTATTATTATTATTAAATTGTTGAATAGTATATGCAGGGCCCACCATCCACATCCCTCACTCATTAACCACCTCACTGTCACCTGCGTTCCTCTCGCATATTACCGGAAATCATAAGTACACACCGAAACCTACTAGACAGACACAACACTCTTGTTTTTTGCACCACCACCACCCATCCTATCTCTTAACTCCAAAATTTGAGGATTTGTCTCACCAGAAACAAGATTGTCGTTCTTACACTTCTAAACCTTAGCCACCCAGAAAATCGACACAAAAGTTTCATGTTTCAACTAAAAGAGATTGTCGATCTACTGTACTACCACCACCCACCCTATCACTGAAGTCCCAAGGTACTGTGATTTGAAGACTCGATCTAGTCGGAAACAATATCACTTTTCTTTCATTTCTATGCATTGCCAGAAAACCCACATAAAAAACTCACTGGACACTTAAAATTTGAATCCTTGAGCTCCAATAGGTTTCTTTCTATAGGTTTGATATTGAATATTGTATTTTGATTTTGCATCAACAAATAACCCATGATTTGATGTCTTTACATCGATTTACCAAAAGAAAAAAAATAGAAAACTTTGATTTTGAACCTGACCAACTCCAACCAACCACTAAAAAATAATTATAAAGGCAAATAAAGTGGTGTTCTCATTCCAATCAACCTTTAAAAAAAACTATTTTAGTGTTTGGGATAGCTTCACATGCCAAATATTAAGGCCAAACTATTTGGCCTCTAAAAATCACAACTTTGAAGTTTGGTTGGAATGCAAACAACATTTTAGGGTTAAACAATCACCAATTTAGTGTTTTATGGTTGGAGTTGCTCTTAGAGCTTGAAATCTTCTTTTGTTTCAAAATATTGTATTGTTTGGTGTGTAATTTTCGGAAATACAGAAGTGTAGAGATGTCCAAAATGATGAGAAAAGTGGGACAGTGGGCAGAATAGAAGGGTTGTCGGTAATGGAGTTCCTAGATGGAGTTGATGGGGATTGGATCGGTGGGGGTAAGACTAGTGAAGGCTGAGAAGGATAAAAGGATGAACGGGACCCAGATATATTAAAGAAATTCTTTGAATAAGTTAATACATTATATATAAATGTGATGAAGAAATACATGAAAGTCTTGTAGTCTAGTTGGTTAAAAGCTTGGTTTTGGAGAGGAATGTTACCAGTTTGAGTCCCTATCCCCTTATTTTCTCTCCTAAAAATCAGATTTTTTAAATTGTAAAAGAAAGGCATGCCACATCAGCACATTAGTCCACCTATCGCACACCTCAATAGGTAACCTACTGGAAAGTTATAAGATGGTTAAAGTAATTATAATAGTTGTTTCCCTGTCTTTTTTCATTAATGAAATTTTATTTAAAACTAGATCATAAAGTTGTCTAAAACTTTGGGATTTTCTACAAATTTCACTTTTCGTAATGGCACTGCATATTCTTTAATATACTCCTAATTTACATCATTGTCTCAAATAAGATTTGAACCACCAACTACTTAAAGCGATGGGAAACATACAGAAAAGTTTTAAACTTTTAGAAAAAGCTTCAAAAAAAGTCCTAATTTTTTTAATAGAAAAATGTTATTATTTTGAGAAAATCATGTAATCTATCATTTGTTGTTCAAATATAAATAAAAATAATAAAAATAATAATTAAAAAAAACTTTCTCATTAATTTAGGCATAATGTTAAATAATCATGACTTTTTTGTTCAAACAAAAACTTTTAGGACTTTATTGAACTTCTCCCAAAATTTTGGAATTTTTTTATAGATTTCATTTAAACTGAATTACACAATGTTAGTGGTTTGTATATGTACTTAGGTTGTCCGGTATAGCGAAGAAGAAGACGTGTGAAGTCTGATGTGGCACAACCCAACACGCATGAACACCGCCCCATATTACGGTGGGGTGCACGTGACGTGAGGCGGAAAACGGATGAAGATGAACTCGGTGATTGGTCAATTCATTTTTGACCGTTGTTGTTACCGTTTGATGATTAAAAAAAATCTTTTTATTATTTTTTCAAATTCTCTCTATATACATTCATTTTACATATAATTTCCACTAAACACACCCATATTTTTTCAAAACAAACACATACATTAAACCAAAAAATGGATAATTTTCTACCTCCGCTTTCTTCATCATCCGATGATTGCGATTCTGATGATGATTTGATTTTGTGTACGTTGTTGTCCACGGCACAAGACATGGCATGTGAGAGGGGAGAAAGTTCAAACGTCGAGAAGAAGCATAGATGATGGACCAATCGGGATCGAGAGGTGGCACATGAACTTTTGGTACATGATTATTTTGCCGTTGATAATTTATATGATCTATCAAAATTTGTCACACCCCAAAACCAAGAACGGCGGAAACGTTCTGGGCGGAGGACGTCATGTTAAGTATCACAACACAGTAAATGTAAATAAGCAAACAACATCATCCATTGCATTAAATATATAATTTTAATACAAGCGTGTTCTGTACAATATAGATACCAAAAATAATGTATATCAAGATAATAAGATGAGTCTTGAATGCGCTCCATTTTCTCAAAAGCTGGCCTCGGTACCTGTCTACTGATGACCTGAGAATACAAGTTATTTTGAAAGAGTTTATCAGCATTAAGTTGGTGAGTTCATAAGTATTTTAGTGTCGGTATTTGTTAGTTTCCAAAAATGTTTGAACATGTATCAAGTATAAGTTTGTAAAATGTATGTAAAGGTTTGCAATTGCTTGTAAAAGTTTGAATCTCTCAGAAAAACCTATATTTTCTATTAAAGTAGCCTTCTACCACGGCTTAACTGTTCTGTATGCTCGTTTGATGTAAAAGTGTGTAATTTCCCAAGTGTAACTATCATTTAACAAAATATAGTTTGTACATTAACGTTTAAGTGAGGTTATCACTAAAATATGTAATTGGTAAATCATTGTAGTACTGTAGTCTTGTATTATAAGAACTACTGTTGTTCTAACTACCTTAAACTGGATTTATATTAAGGCATTATGTGATAAATTACACCATACTATCGACTAGTAACAACAACATAATGAACGGTCGTAATAACGGAATGACGTTTGGCACCCGCAGACCTGCAGGTCCGGCTGTAGCTAGCAGCAAGGTGTAGGATTGTCAATCCAGTATAGATCTATACACAAACTCACGCTCTCCCTCCAAGAGAATTCTGGCTACAACTCGAGCCATGACATTTAAGTCATGCTCCGATTTAAATCACAATAATTAAAGTATTCATGTATATGTAATGTTTCGCGTTCTAGTATAGTTGTATATGTATTGTTTCTAGCATCGTTGTATATGTATTGTTTCTAGTATAGTTGTATATGTATTGTTTCTAGCATCGTTGTATATGTATCGTTTCTAGTATAGTTGTATATGTATTGTTTCTAGTCTAGTTGTATATGTATCGTTTCAAGTATAGTTGTATATGTATCGTTTCTAGTATAGTTGTATATGTATTGTTTCTAGTATAGATGTATATGTATTGTATTACCCCGATGGTAACTAGTTATCGATGTACTGGTAAATATGAATATGGAAGTACTTTTTATGTCTATACATGTATATATGATATATAACTAATATGGAAACGACCCTCGGATGGTCACCCGAAATCCCACCAGACCACATCTCAGTGCGCGAAAAGGAAATAAGGTGGATGACCTTCCTAAGCCCTTTAAACATTACTTATATATATATATATATATATATATATATATATATATATATATATATATATATATATATATATATATACATATATGGGCATGCAATTTATAAGAAGTAAAACAAATTTTAATAAAAGCATTTGATAAGTAAAAAGAGTTTGTAAAACATTTTGAAGTGAAATAGTTTGATAAACAGTTGAACAGTGATAAAATCATTGGTTTTCTAGTTATTAATCACATGTGATTAATGCAATCACATGTGATTGATGTAATAACTATAAGTATTTGACTTGTATCCCCCCCCCCCCAATAAAGTATTTAAAACATTTAAAAGTATTTCAAAGGTTGATTAAAGGGGTATGAACTCACTTGTGGTGAGTAGATTGGATTGATGTATCGGGTACCGTGCTAGGTGGCAAACGGAGACTTGTTCACACGTTCGAGCCTAGTTATCATATAATGAGCATATATATAACTAATTAGCCAAATAATAACTTAACAAAGTAAGTTAAGACTCTTAGGAACATGTATACACTTTATATAAGTGTTATAGGTCCTAATGGTTGCATCTAAGTTGATACGGGACAAGGCAAAGGGGGTTTAATACACCAATGACCTTGTATAAGAGTTCACCACCCAACAAACCCCACCCTTTGAAGTTTACAGCCGTGAACCCATGAGTTTACGACCGTGAACTCCTCACATGGTGGTTTTGGGTGTTTTGAAGTGCTATCTTGATCCTAGAATAAGCCTAGCCTTGTTGGAATAATCCTTGAAGTAGTTTAAGGCCTTGGAATGCTCCTTTGGGGAGTTTACGGCCAAAGGACCATGTCCCCTAGAGTTTACGGTCGTAAACTCCTATGGGGTGTTGGTTTTAATTCATTTGAGGCCCTTGCACATGTAGGATAGCTTCCATATTTTTATCTAAGGCTAAAGGGGACATTAGGCACACATTTATGCCATTTCTTGGAGTTTACGGCCCAAGATATGTTCCTTGGCCGTAAACTCCCTTTAAGGGGTGATTTTGATGTCTTTTGTTCCCCATTCAAGTCCCAAGTAGTCAAGGTTAATTGTCTTAAGGCTTTAAGGGTGTTTAGGGCATCTTTAACACTTGAAAAAGGGGTTTACGGCCCAAGATCTTTCCTTGGCCGTAAACTCATAAAACCCTAAGATTTTGAAGTGTTTTGGTGTCCAAATTAAGCACAAACATTAGAGGGTAAAGTCCTTAAGCTTTAGGGGGTGATTTAGGGCACTTATAGCCCTTAAAAAGGGGTTTACGGCCCAAGAGAGTTCCTTGTCCGTAAACTCCTATAACTAGGGTCTCTTTGTCGATTTCTAGTCTCAAATGTTTATACATTAACCCCTAAACAAGTTGTCTAACAAGGAATCGGGAATAGGAAGCCTTTAGGCTCCGTTTTGGAGTTTACACCCCAAGAACGTTCTTGGGCCGTAAGCTCCCGGATCTTGTATTTTAGATATGTAAACAACGTTATAAAGCATATAACAAGCATTAAAACACATTTAGGAAAGTAGACTCACAATCCGGGATGAAAACCCGAAGATCCGTCAGAGAGAATTGGCTTTTCTCTAGTTGGAATTGTGAATAATGAATTAATTAAATTCAAAAATCTATTTATAGTCCTGAAATATTTTGACAGAAAATATTTTTATTCCGGAAGTCAGAATATAACATTATGAAACTTGAAATGTTCAAGTTTCACAAATACAGGAGTATCCACTCTCCTGATATATCTAGAAACGTAAACCCTAATGTACACAAACTTGTTCGGACAAGTCTGAAAATCACTGAAACTGGACTAGCTTCTATTGAATAGATAATGTTCGTACAAATGGAAATTTCGGGTTGTCACATTATCCCCCCGTTAGAAGGAATTTCGTCCCGAAATTAGAATTTAAGCAATTAAGAAGTTACAAATAACTAAGCGAAAAGATGAGGGTATTTCAGTTTCATCTGATCCTCGCGTTCCCAAGTGAATTCCGGTCCTTGCTTGGCGTTCCAGCGAACCTTCACGATACGGATACGGCTTTGTTTCGTCTGCTTGACCTCACGGTCCATGATCTCTACAGGTTCTTCCACGAAGTTGAGGCTCTCTTTGATCTCGATCTCGTCGAGTGGGATTACGAGAGTCTCGTCAGACAAACACTTTTTCAAGTTAGATACGTGGACTGTAGAATGTACATTACGAAGTGTGTCGGGTAGATCAAGTTTGTAAGCTACGGGGCCAACTCTTGTGAGAATCTCGAAAGGCCCTATGTACCTAGGATTAAGCTTCCAACGCTTACCGAAGCGTATCAATCCCTTCCAGGGTGAGACTTTGAGAAGGACTCGGTCTCCCACCTGAAATTCCAAAGGTTTTCTGCGTTTGCCAACGTAGATCTTTTGTCGGTCTCTAGAGGCCTTCAATCGTTCACGGATCTGAACGATCTTCTCTGTCGTTTCCCGAATGATTTTCGGACCGGTGAGAGTGCTGTCAGAAACTTGCCCCCTAGCTAATTGGGTATCACCCACCTCAGCCCAGCACAGAGGGGAAATGCACTTTCGGCCGTAGAGGGCTTCAAATGGTGCCGCCTTTATGCTCGTGTGATAACTGTTGTTGTAGGAAAATTCGACGAGAGGTAAATGGGTATCCCACGCTTTTCCAAAGTCAATTACACAAGCACGCAACATATCTTCTAAAGTCTGGATCGTCCTCTCACTATGTCCGTCATTATGTGGATGGTAGGTTGTGCTCATGTCCAGCCTTGTTCCTAGGAAATGTTGCAGTGATTGCCAGAATCTTGAGGTGAACCTACTATCTCTATCAGAGATAATGGATATAGGCACACCATGTAGTCGTACGATTTCCCTAATGTATGTTCTCGTCAGTTTCTCCATCTTGTCGGTTTCTTTGATTGGCAGGAAGTGTGCAGACTTGGTCAATCTATCGACGATGACCCATATGGTATCAAGTCCACCCGTTGTCTTGGGCAACTTGGTTATGAAATCCATAGTGATCCACTCCCACTTCCATTCTGGAATCTCTGGTTGTTGCAGTAAACCGGAGGGCTTCTGGTACTCGACCTTAACCTTTGCGCAAGTAAGGCATTTACTTACGAAGGTAGCAATCTCTGCTTTCATATTAGGCCACCAGTATAGCTTTTTAAGATACAGATACATCTTATCTGAACCTGGGTGGACGGAATACCGAGTGTTGTGCGCCTCGGTCATGACTAAGTCTCGGAAACCACCGTGTTTCGGTGTCCAGATCCGGTCCATGAAGTGTAAGGCTCCGTCACCCTTGGCTTCTAAATTCTTGTCCATTCCTCTGAGGGATTCACTCGTCACATTTTCAGGTTTCATTGCTTCAAGTTGGGCCGCCTGAATTTGGTTAGACAAGTGTGAATGGATGGTTATTGACAATGACTTGACCTTGCGACCAGAATATTCTTTCCGACTCAGGGCGTCTGCTACTACGTTCGCTTTACCCGGATGATAACGAATATCGCATTCGTAATCACTGAGTAGCTCGACCCACCGTCGTTGTCTCATGTTGAGCTCCTTCTGATCGAATATGTGTTGTAAACTCTTGTGGTCGGTAAAGATAGTTCTCTTCGTTCCATACAAGTAATGTCTCCAGATCTTCAGAGCAAACACCACTGCTCCTAGTTCAAGATCGTTGGTCGTATAATTAACTTCGTGTGTCTTCAACTGTCTGGAGGCGTAGGCGATGACCTTACCTCGCTGCATCAGAACACACTCGAGCCCTTGGTTCGATGCATCGCAATAGACTACGAAGTCTTCTATCCCTTCGGGGAGAGATAGTATTGGCGCGGTGCACAAGGCTCGCTTGAGCGTTTGGAACGCTCTCTCCTGTTTCTCTTCCCAGTCAAAGGCCACGCCTTTTTGGGTCAGGGTTGTAAGAGGTTTCGCTATTCGGGAGAAGTTATGAATGAATCTGCGGTAGTAGCCAGCGAGACCTAGAAATTAACGAATTTCTGTCGGTGTCTTGGGTGCTGACCAGTTCTCAATGGCTTTAATTTTGGATGGGTCCACGTGGATTCCCTCTTCGCTTACCACGTGTCCTAAGAATTCGACTATTCAGATCCAAAATTCACATTTCGAGAACTTCGCATAGAGTTTCTCCGTTCGTAAAGTTCCTAAAACTTGTCGCAGGTGATTGCCATGCTCTTCCTCACTTCGGGAGTAGATCAGGATGTCGTCAATGAAAACGATGACGAACTGATCCAAGTAAGGTCGGCATACTCTGTTCATCAGGTCCATGAAGACTGCTGGCGCATTGGTCAATCCGAATGGCATCACCACAAACTCGTAGTGTCCGTAATGAGTTCGGAAGGCTGTCTTTGGAACATCCTCCTCTAGTACCCGTAACTGGTGATATCCGGATCTTAGATCAATTTTGGAAAAATAGATCGTCTATGCGAGGCAGAGGGTAACGATTTTTTACTGTCGGTTTGTTGAGTTCTCTGTAGTCGATACACATACGGAATGATTCGTCTTTCTTCTTAACGAACAAGACCGGTGCTCCTGAAGGTGAGAAACTTGGTCTTATGAAGCCCTTGCTGAGTAGTTCGTAAAGTTGTCCAGATAATTTCTGCATCTCTGCTGGTGCTAAGCGGTAGGGCGACTTGGCTACTGGGATAGCTCCTGGGACTAAGTCGATTCTGAACTCGACCTGTCGTTACGGAGGTAATCCAGGTAGTTCTTCTGGGAAAATGTCGGGGAAGTCGCTCACTACCGGAATGTTCTTTAGTTCTTTCGTTTCGAGGTTCGTGTCGACGACGTGAGCAAGGAATGCGTGGTATTCTTTGCACAGATATTTCTGTGCTTGAATACTTGATATAATGCGAAGACTCGCACCAGGTTTGTCGCCGTAGACTATAAGAGTTTCGTTAGACGGAAGGTTTAGTCGGAATGCTTTCTCGAAGCACATGATGTCGGCGCGATGAAGACTCAACCAATCCATGCCGATGATAACGTCTAAGCTTTTTATTGAGACCGGCATGAGGTCGATTGGGACTGAATGGTTATCTAGGGTTAGGATACATCCTAAGTATATGCTACTGGTGTTTTCTGTTTTTCCATTAGCCATTTCTACTGTGAATTGTTCTTTAAGTGCGTGTGGTTGTGGTTTAAGCATGCGAGCAAATTTGTGGTTCACGAAGCTTCGCTCCGCTCCACTATCGAACAGAATGCATACATAGGAGTTATCGAGGAGGAACGTACCAGTCACCACTGTCGGGTCAGCAACTGCTTCCCCGTGGCCTATAGCCAGTACCCTCCCTGCTCCTCCAGCATTTCTCGCTTTGGGGCAGTCCCTCTTATAGTGGCCTGTTTCACCACATCCATAGCAAGTTGGGCTCGCGCCAGAGCCAGGGACTTGTGTGATCGGTTGTGTCGGGAATTAGAAACGGACGGTGTGTCCTTTCCTATTGCAGTTAAAGCACTGCATTTCACGGCAGGGGCCGTTGTGGTGGAAGTTGCATTTGTTGCACTTCGGCAAACTTCCAGCATACTGCTTCGTCGGAGCAGTAGTAGCAGCAGGGGTTACCGCGGCATGTACTGCCACAATTTGCTGCTTCTTGGCAGCTCGCTGCCTCTTCTTGTCATCCCAGAACTTCCGCTTGGTGTCAGCGGGTTTGGATGGTTCCGAGATGGCTAGGGTTGTTGTGGTTGCAGGGGTTTTGACACCATGGTCAATGAGTCGCTGTGCCAGTCGCTTGGCACTATCGAAGGTAGTGGGGTTTGATGATAGGACATTCCCCTGGTACAGAGGCATTATCCCCCATATGTACCTTTCAATCTTCTTCCCTTCATTGGGAACCATATTAGGGCAGAGGGCCACCAGTTCGCTAAATCTGGCGGTGTAAGCAACAATGTTGGTGCCCTTCATGGTCAGGCTCCAAAGCTCCTGCTCTAGTTTCTGGATCTCGCCCCTCGGGTAGTATTCCTCAATCATGAGGTCTTTCATCGTATCCCAGCCTATGTTGTTGGCCACGACAAGAATTAGAGATTTAACGTGGTCGTTCCACCACGTCAGTGCCTTCCCTTCGAAGGTGCATGCGGCATATTTGACTTTGCTGGCAGTAGGGCAAGAACAAATTTCGAAGACTGATTCAGTCTTCTCGAACCATTGCGAGAGGGCAATGACTCCACCGGTCCCATGAAAGGACTTCGGCTTGCAGTTGGTGAAATCCTTCTAAGAGCACTCTCTCGAGCGCACAGGAGTTTCAACCGGAATGGAGTTAACCGGGGTTCCACCTCTGCTGGCATCAGTAGAGTGATACTGTGCCATGGTTGTTGCCACTGCTGCAGCTACGGCAACATTTAGGGCTGCTGTATCGATAACCGGAGGTGGTGGAGGTGGTGTAGGTGTAGGGTTATTCCAGGAAGATTTTCGAGGAGGCATCTTTCAGCTATAAGTTTATAAAGATGATAAAGTGGTAAGAATCAATTTGTAAGTAATGTGCGAATGACACATGGACTAACTAACCATAGCCCAACAATTGAATGAGTGTTTGAGATCATAACCAGAAAGATGTGTAGGAAAACCCAAATGTAAAGATTCTTCCCACAGAGTAGGTAGTTATCAATAATACTGGTATTACTGATGTAACGAGTTCAATGAAAATTGACCTAACAGTAGGTCTTACATCATACCATACGGAAAGTTTGACAGTTCTTAGATTCCTAATTAGAGTACTGAAAGTTAGGAATATTTTACAGATAAGTGCTGCTTAGAGCACGGATGTTAAAGGCTAATCCTTAACCCAAAAGATAATGATGTACTAGACATCATCTAACAGCGATGATTATTCCTCGGGAGAATCCTGAGGTCTCTCATTTGACGTACCACCTCTTGAAGGTGTCGCTCATGAGCCCTTTGACGAGCTCGAAGTTCCATGACTTCTGCTTGAGAGGCAACCAGATGTTGCCGTAAGGTTTCATTGGTTCTCCGGGTCCGTTCCATGTCTTCTTCGAGACGGCGAATGCGGACTGTGTTGACACCAGAGTTGGCATCAATCTCCACGACCCGGTCGATGGCTGCTCGACCTTGTTCGACATTACGAGCTATTCTGCGGATAATGACAGGTAGAGCTCGGTCAGCAGAGCCACCATCGCTGACGTTGTAAAAGGTTCGGTCCCCAAAGTATGGTAAGGGTTGACCCTATTCGTCACTCCAGCGATTCAAGTTATCTACCCACAAGGGAGTGGGACCTAGAAAAGCTGGTCGAGGGTTGTTGTTCGGGGCTTGACCTACTGGAGGTAGGGTGTTGACTTCGGGCTCAGAGTCTGATCCATCCGAGAAGCCTTCAGCTTGATGATCATCCAACGGAATTTGGTGCTCATCATCAGACTCTGCTTCAAGCCATCCTGCGTTGCCTTCGTTTGGAAAGTACGGGTCGCCGTGATGGAATCCAGCCATTTAAATCTACGCGAGAAGAGAGGTATAAAGATATAGTATATATGTAGTTAGTAGTACAAAATACACCTATAGTATTTTAAGTTTAGGTTCTATTGATCTTCTTGTGGTATTGTTGGTAAGTTTTTAGACTTGTTAACACATCACAGCCATTCTAGGGCATATGCTAATCACTCCTAGGACCAGCAAAGTTGATCAGGCTATGCCATTCCCAGGACTGACCATATATCCCCGAGCTTACCTGTGATATTTAACAATCGTAATACTTTTGGTCTTGTCGTTGTGACACTGGTTTTAGTATGAATGCAGACTAGTATACTTAATTAAATATTTTAGTATTTTAAGTATAGACTCTTGGTCAGAGTGTTTTAATCCCAAATGGGTTTATAGTTTAGTATATCTTTTATGGGTTGATATACTTGATTCACTATAAACAATGCTCTGATACCAATCTGTCACACCCCAAAACCAAGAACGGCGGAAACGTTCTGGGGCGGAGGACATCATGTTAAGTATCACAACACAGTAAATGTAAATAAGCAAACAACATCATCCATTGCATTAAATATATAATTTTAATACAAGCGTGTTCTATACAGTACAGACACCAAAAATAATGTATATCAAAATAATAAGATGAGTCTTGAATGCGCTCCATCTTCACAAAAGCTGGCCTCGGTACCTGTCAACTAATGACCTGAGAATACAAGTTATTTTGAAAGAGTTTATCAGCATTAAGCTGGTGAGTTCATAAGTATTTTAGTGTCGGTATTTGTTATCCAAAAATGTTTGAACATGTATCAAGTATAAGTTTGTAAAATGTATGTAAAGGTTTGCAATTGTTTGTAAAAGTTTGAATCTCTCAGAAAAACCTATATTTTCTATTAAAGTATCCTTCTACCAAGGCTTAAATGTTCTGTATGCTCGTTTGATGTAAAAGTGTGTAATTTCCCAAGTGTAACTATCATTTAACAAAATATAGTTTATACATTAACGTTTAAGTGAGGTTATCACTAAAATATGTAATGGGTAAATCATTGTAGTACTGTAGTCTTGTATTATAAGAACTACTGTTGTACTAACTACCTTAAACCGGATTTATATTAAGGCATTATGTGATAAATTGCACCATACTATCGACTAGTAACAACGACATAATGAATGGTCGTAATAACGGAATGACGTTTGGCACCTGCAGACCTGCAGGTCCGGCTGTAGCTAGCAGCAAGGTGTAGGATTGCAATCCAGTATAGATCTATACGCAAACTCACACTCTCCCTCCAAGAGAATTCTAGCTACAACTCGAACCATGACATTTAAGTCATGCTCCGATTTAAATCACAATAATTAAAGTATTCATGTATATGTAATGTTTCTCGTTCTAGTATAGTTGTATATGTATTGTTTCTAGCATCGTTGTATATGTATTGTTTCTAGTATAGTTGTATATGTATTGTTTCTAGCATCGTTGTATATGTATTGTTTCTAGTATAGTTGTATATGTATTGTTTCTAGTCTAGCTGTATATGTATCGTTTCTACTATAGTTGTATATGTATCGTTTCTAGTATAGTTGTATATGTATTGTTTCTAGTATAGATGTATATGTATTGTATTACCTCGATGGTAACTAGCTATCGATGTACTTGTAAATATGAATATGGAAGTACTTTTTATGTCTATACATGTATATTCGGATGGTCACCCGAAATCCCACCAGACCACATCTCAGTGCGCGAAAAGAAAATAGGGCGGATGGCCTTCCTAAGCCCTTTAAACATTACTTATATATATATATATATATATATATATATATATATATATATATATATATATATATATATATATATATATATATATATACACATATATGGGCATGCAATTTATAAGAAGTAAAACAAATTTTAATAAAAGCATTTGATAAGTAAAAAGAGTTTGTAAAACATTTTGAAGTGAAACAGTTTGATAAACAGTTGAACAGTGATAAAATCATTGGTTTTCTAATTATTAATCACATGTGATTAATGCAATCACATGTGATTGATGTAATAACTATAAGTATTTGACTCGTATCCCCCCCATAAAGTATTTAAAACATTTAAAAGTATTTTAAAGATTGATTAAAGGGGTATGAACTCACTTGTGGTGAGTAGATTGGATTGATGTATCGGGTACCGTGCTAGGTGGCAAACGGAGACTTGTTCACACGTTCGAGCCTAGTTATCATATAATGAGCATATATATAACTAATTAGCCAAATAATAACTTAACAAAGTAAGTTAAGACTCTTAGGAACATGTATACACTTTATATAAGTGTTATAGGTCCTAATGGTTGCATCTAAGTTGATACGGGACTAGGCAAAGGGGGTTTAATGCACCAATGACCTTGTATAAGAGTTCACCACCAAACAAACCCCACCCTTTCAAGTTTACGGCCGTGAACCCATGAGTTTACGGCCGTGAACTCCTCACATGGTGGTTTTGGGTGTTTTGAAGTGCTATCTTGATCCTAGAATAAGTCTAGCCTTGTTGGAATAATCCTTGAAGTAGTTTAAGGCCTTGGAATGCTCCTTTGGGAAGTTTACGGCCAAAGGACCATGTCCCCTAGAGTTTACGGTCGTAAACTCCTATGGGGTGTTGGTTTTAATTCATTTGAGGCCCTTGCACATGTAGGATAGCTTCCATATTTTTATCTAAGGCTAAAGGGGACATTAGGCACACATTTATGCCATTTCTTGGAGTTTACGGCCCAAGATATGTTCCTTGGCCGTAAACTCCCTTTAAGGGGTGATTTTTATGTCTTTTGTTCCCCATTCAAGTCCCAAGTAGTCAAGGTTAATTGTCTTAAGGCTTTAAGGGTGTTTAGGGCATCTTTAACACTTGAAAAAGGGGTTTACGGCCCAAGATCTTTCCTTGGCTGTAAACTCATAAAACCCTAAGATTTTGAAGTGTTTTGGTGTCCAAATTAAGCACAAGCATTAGAGGGTAAAGTCCTTAAGCTTTAGGGGGTGATTTAGGGCACTTATAGCCCTTAAAAAGGGGTTTACGGCCCAAGAGAGTTCCTTGTCCGTAAACTCCTATAACTAGGGTCTCTTTGTCGATTTCTAGTCTCAAATGTTTATACATTAACCCCTAAACAAGTTGTCTAACAAGGAATCGGGAATAGGAAGCCTTTAGGCTCCGTTTTGGAATTTACACCCCAAGAACGTTCTTGGGCCGTAAGCTCCCGGATCTTGTATTTTAGATATGTAAACAACGTTATAAAGCATATAACAAGCATTAAAACACATTTAGGAAAGTAGACTCACAATCCGGGATGAAAACCCGAAGATCCGTCAGAGAGAATTGGCTTTTCTCTAGTTGGAATTGTGAATAATGAATTAATTAAATTCAAAAATCTATTTATAGTCCTGAAATATTTTGACAAAATATATTTTTATTCCGGAAGTCAGACTATAACATTATGAAACTTGAAATGTTCAAGTTTCACAAATACAGGAGTATCCACTCTCCTGATATATCCAGAAACGTAAACCCTAATGTACACAAACTTGTTCGGACAAGTCTGAAAATCACTGAAACTGGACTAGCTTCTATTGAATAGATAATGTTCGTACAAATGGAAATTTCGGGTTGTCACAAAATTTGAAGAACGTTTTTGTATTAGTAGAAGTTTATTTTTACGTATAGCTAGAGATTTGGCACGTAATTATGAATTTTTCCAATTATGATGGGATGCTAAAGGTAAACGTGGTTTTACTACGATAAAAAAAAAATGTTCGGCCACCCTTAGACAATTGGCATACAGCATCGCCGCAGACGCATCAGATGAGTATCTGAAAATGTCTGAAAGGACGAGTCGAGAGTGTACATATCTATTTTATGATTATGTTATAAAGCTTTACCGTGACATATACTTGCAACATTCTACTAAAAGTGATGTCAAACAGTTGTATGCCACGCATCAAGCTAAACATGGTTTTCCAGGGATGCTTGGTAGCATTGATTGTACACATTAGGAGCAGGCAAATTATCCTAACGTGTGGCGTGGTCACTTCACACGAGGTGGTAATGGGTGTCGATTTTTATCTTGGAGGCGGTTGGTTCAAATGACTTATGGTGTTGGCATGAATTCTTTGGTATGGCAAGGTCAAACAATGACCTGAATGTGCTCCTAGTGTCACCGATTTTTAACGATATTTTATAGGGTAAAGCACCAGAAATGTCATATGTTGTCAATGGAAATGAATATAAATATGGGTATTACCTAGGTGATGGGATATATCCAGAATACGCTAGATTTGTCAAGCCATACAAATTTTTGGCCGATGATAAACAAAAAATATTCAGGTTAGCACAAGAATCTGCAAGGAAGGATGTAGAACGTGCGTTTGGAGTCCTCAGACAAAAGTGGGACATAATCAAACATCCGGCACGAACATGGGATAGATAAAAGTTAACGACGATGTGGACTCCTTGTGTTATTTTACATAACATGATAATAGAAGAGGAGGGTAGGGTAGGGCTATTTATTCCTATACTACAAACGATATACTTAATCCACCTATAGTAATACTGTTGGATTAGGTGTCTAAGCCCATAACTATTTTGGTATGTACTTGACCCAATTATGAGCATGGTCCTTTTGGGTTGTCTTCACCATAGCAACTGATGGGATGAATTAAGGAGAAAGAGGATTAATTATGATTTATTAATATATTATGTAAATAATTTATTAAAAGAGAAATCATATTGTTTAATTAATATTGATCAACAATTAATTTAGAATTGATTTTGCGGTCAAAAGACATTAATAAAATTTAAGGGACTGATACTGTAATTATAAGATAGTTATAGAATTGGGCTTAAGATCCATAAAGAAGCAATGAATGAATTCTATATGGGATTCCATATAGAAATCATCCAAGGCGCCTTTTGGAAGGATCTTTAGGCTGATTAAGGACTAAGCAACTGGATTAGGGTTTCCAAGTTGAAAACCCTAGTAGCCTCAACGATATAAGGACCCCTAAGGTTCCTAAAAACATGGCTAAGCATTCTTAAGAGTATCTTGGATGTTTTTGGTGCCTCTCCTCTCTCTCTCTCTCTCTCTCTCTCTCTCTTGTTGCTTATGGAGTTTGTGACTCCATTAGAGGTGCAACACTTGGGGCACCAGGCTTTCAGAAGTCAAGATCAAGAAGGTCCGTGATTGTTATTGCTACATAACAATCAAGGTAATATTCCTGACCCTATTCATATGTGATTTTCATATTTGTATGCTAGTCAATTAGGGTTTATTGCTTTGGTATTCAATGTTGTATGTTTAAATTAGAAAAACCTAGACCAAAGCAATTAGGGTTGCATGAACACCATATGAATGATGTTATGCTCATAATCCATCAGTGGTCTCTGAGCCTAGGTCGTTTTTCTAGTTGAATAGAAGCAAAAGTGAACTACCACGGGATCAAAAAGTCGGATTTTTGTTGTCTGCACTACCGACTCGGTGAGTAGCATGAACTCGGCTAGTCCATCAGTGGGCTCGGCGAGTCCAAGGTGAAGTTGCCAGGATTTTTGATTTTTGAGCAGTTTTTGATGTAGATAATTACCTAAACTCATTTTTCTTGCCTAAAATCGATTTTTCATGTTTTGAATGGTTATCCTTAGCAAAATTGATGGATTTCGTTAAATATGGATAATATAGGATTATTATAAGTCAAATATTTAACCTAGTAACTTTGAAAAAGTTTCAATTTACATCCTAAGGTTTTATAGTTTAAACTTGAACTTAAAAGTTTTAGTTTATGAAATTTAAATAGTTAAACCTTGATAGTTTGAAAAGTTTCAAAATTTGTCCTCAAGTTTTGGACTTTAAAATTTAATTAAAAGGTCTTGATTTTGAAATATTGAATTCTAAAACCTTAGTATTTTGAAAAGTTCAAATTACACCCTTATGGTTTTATTAAATTAATTAAGTGTGTAATTAAAAGAGAGTTAATAAATCCATAAGGTAATGGTTTATATTTAATAAAATTAAAGGTATAATTTATTAGATTAAACCACCTAGTATTTTAAAAGTGTAAAATACACCCTTATACTATATAAAATTTAAATTCATATATTATATATGTATGAGTAAAGAGTCAGTCTTACCGTTAGTAGGCATCATTCACAAAGTTGGTCTATAATGTGTGTTTAAGGAAGTGGCCTGTAAAATGACCGTCATTGGGTATCTACTCTTACCCACTGCACTCTTGACTAGTGGAGGGTCGTTAGCCGAATGGGTAGGATAGGACACAACCTTCCATTATAAGTATAATGAAATACGAAGTAACTAACAGCTTTTATAAATTCCCAAATCTTAGTTACTTTAAGAAAAATGTGGAATTGGTGCTAATCCATGAAATTGCACATTGCACCTTGTTGGTCATTAGTGGAGCGTGTGTGGTTAACCGGTACACTAATATGGAACCAATGAAGGATGGCAATTGATAGCTCGTAGATTATCATAGATCAATGGAGCGTGTGTCGTTAATAGACACATTGATTATGTGATGGACGTCTTCAAGAGTATTAAGCAAATTTGAATGGTTATCCATACCTTGTTTGTGATCCTTGACATCCCAGTCACAAACTTGAAGGGCATAATCGAGATTAAACATGCCATTGAAAATTTCAATGAATCTCAAAAGATCTAGGAATTTTCAACTTGTTTAAAACCTAATTTTCAACTTTTGTTTTTCATGGTGGAAATTGGTAAATCGTCATTTACCTACCTTCAAATATTCTATAGTTGGATTACCGCATCCTTCTTCCAAGTTGTAGAATATTGTGTTGGATTCTAGCCTCAATATTTCTTTTGGGTACTATATTGAGGATTTTATCAACTAACTTGAATTTCTCCCATTTTGTAGATGTCAAAGTCTAAAAACTATGGTCTTCCTGAATCCGTTGGGAAAAGTTTTATGCTTGAAGATGATGTTCCACGATTGGATTGCGAAAATGGAAATCATTCTTCACATCCTCCACCTCCTCCAATAATTCTCCCTGACCCACGTGTTCGAAGACTTGAAAAGTTCAAAGTCACTCAAGCCCTATTGGCAAAATGACACGAAGATGGAAACTCTGTATGTGCTTTTGTCTTGGATATGAAGTTGCATATTTATAGATTGGGAATGTTGGGTGTCGATGTCTCAAGGAAGTTGGCTGTTGACTTAGTTCTTCAGTCACTTCCCGAATCATATAGTGAATTCATTAGAGTGTACTATATGATAGACCACGACGTGACCCTCATTGAGTTTACTTATTTGCCTATTGTTGTTGAATCAGAAATAATTTGGCGCACTGGTCGAGCAAATTTTTCTGGTAATCAATATCCCAACCTTCTATGGGCAATGTCAACATTGGAAGTCTAGAAAAGTTTTCTATATACAAGAGAAAGGTTGAGTCTGAGATAGTCTCGTGTACCATTCCAGAAGAATCCACATGTTTCTACTACCAAAAGAGTGGGCATTGGTTACGAAGCTTCCCTGACTACCTGAGAGATCTAGAGATGGGAGACTCAAGATGTATGACTTTGCTTCAGGTAAAATTCACTATCTAACTCTATTAAGGTTTCTATTTTAGATTCTTAATACATGATGTGATAAGATTACATTTTGATGTTTTGTATGATCGAAGAAAACAAAAGAAGCTTAAAGGAAGAAGTGAGCTAAGTCTGATCACAAAGAAATGGATTTTGATCGCATGATTCGATGATTGGATCTTTGAGCTGTTGCTTAGAGTTATGATATATTGCTTAGGAATATGAAATAGCATAATTTTCATTTGAATTTGCGTTTTAAGGACAAGTTTTCTACACCTTTTATAAATAAAATAAATTTTGAGTTTTGTCTTATGTATATCTCCTTATAATGTCATTTGTGAAAATTGATGCTTGTGTGTTTCTATTATAAGCAATATTAAATGGATGTGATTCTTAGTTATGTTATTTATGGTAGTGTCGTAATTTTCTTAGTAAGGAAAGATTACCATCACCCAAGTTTTAATTGGACAGAAGCTTGGAATCATATGATTTGAGTCATGTGATGTATGTAAATCTTGGTACTTAGGAAATTTAAACTATTTACTTGTTCACATAAGTATGTGAGTCAAGACTAGGAAATCTGGTACGCAATGTTATGCACTGGTTAAGTCCACCACAAATAACAATAAGATTATTCGTCATGATTTACTATAGTAAATGTGGTTATGCTACAAGATTAAGTGTAATTTTGAATCATTGAAAAGTTTCGATGAATGGAAGAACGAATAAGAAGAATCAATTGGGTAGAAAGATAAAAGTTTCTCCAATCTGAAAATATGAGAGAGTACTTTAGTATCATGTTTTATTATCATCTCATTGATTATGAAACCATATCACAATTTATCCTCTAAGTAATTCTTAGTGCCCTAGTATGGCCAAGAAGAGGAATCAGGAATTGTTGAAGTGGTTAAATCAAAAGGTGAATCATACTTCGTTCCAAAATCAAGTCTTAGAATCGTACTCCAAGATTGTGATATTGAGTGATACGTCTTCAGTAAGTTTAAAACACTCATCAAGTGTGGAGTAGGAAAGGTTTTCTTATTCCTGCACATTTAAAATTGATAAGTTGTGATGTCATTGATAAAACAAAGACCGACTAAGACCAATTATGTGAAGTGTTGTCTTGATAAGAATCCACACTAACTTTTGAGTATTTGTTTGTCAAGAAATGGTTCTTGACAAGAGAATCTTATATGCCAAGAGGTTAGTAGGAGTCTAAATGGGCTTGAAAAGTTTAAAGAACTAATCAAGAGTAAACCTATTATTAAACACTAGCACACGACTTGAGGTTTGTAACATATCGTGTTGACATATTCTTGTTTCTATGCCATTCCAGTTTGGTCAACTATGCATGTGAGTTCTATGAGTTCTCAATTGATTTCATAGAGGCAAGACACCTTGATCAATGGAAAGTACATTTCTAGGTAGGGTGAGCTACTCAATAACTTATAAGCAATTGTGGAACCCTTGATGGCAAGAAATTAAGAATGAACAAGTTCTGTCCATAAGAGTTTGGATTTGTCACAAACATTATCTTATGATTATGGTTATGAAAAATTCACAAGGATAAGAGTACATACACCATAAAATCTAAGTTTCATAAGGTTTCTCGCCATTTCATGAAAATGATTGTGAGGAAACGCTTTCACTAAGAGATATTTTAAAGAGATAGCAATTGTAATAATTAAATTCTCAAATTCGATTATGATTACGACATCCCTCTTTATAGTTTGAATTGTGAGATTTGGTAATTAGTTTAACATTTAAGACTTATTGCTATAAGTGCTAAAACTGTTTAGACACACATATGACCTATCTAAGGAAAGGTGTATGAGTTTGAGAAGCTTATATAAAGGCTTATCAAAGCATATCGTATTAGAAATATGAACTTTGGAAGTCATTAAGTATTGCTTTCTAGAAGTCCAATTGTTTTTTGAATACGTGTCAAAGCTAATGGGAGCATAAATGTTATGTTGGTATGGATATAATCATCATGTTAGTGGGAGCATGATTATTATTTTAAGTGTTGCTAGTTAGCAATATTATCAATAGAAAACAAAAGGTTTCACTTTGCAAAGTTGCAAGGATTGAAAATTTGTTTTTTCTATAATTAAGGGAGAGAATATTATTCTTCGTTTCAAAATCTAAAAGCTTGGATCGGGAAATTTTAATCAAATTTAGTCAAAGGACGTATATGGATGTTATGTTGAAAATATTCAATATAAAGGAATTCTATATATGGCAATATTATAACAAGAAACCAGTAAAGTATCACGTTTTTCATTATGAGTCGTGTCCCATACGCTTTGGGTATAGGATCGATAGCATATGTTGTAATATTCAAACGTTCTAAATTTTCCAAATGCCTAGGGCATTAAGAGGGAAAAAGGACTAGAACCGGATTTGACTAAAATAATTAAACAACTGTCAAGGACGATCTAAGGTTCGCCAAGGATGGTCACTTGTGGGCAGTTGGAAGTATAGTAACGAATAGACCATAATGACATCATTATGATTAGATATGATTCTATTAATAATGATTTGTCGTATGGAAAATATGGAAATGTTTCCATATTGGGAGTTGGACGTTTTAATCTATGTCTAGATAAGAAACTTTTATGCAATAAGAATGTTCAAAGGAATGTACTTTGAATGTGAGACTTCATATCTATGGAATTGTCTTGTAACAATCTCCAATAGAGCACTTTGTAATATCATTGGCAAAGTCTTGGTGGCTTTGGTGTTGTGACATTACGAAAGGATCGTTGCATAAAATGTTATAATCTAACATATTCTAATAGTGGAAAGAATTTGGTATTCCTACACTAATGATAAGGATTAGGAGTTGTGAAATGAGTATCGTTGGAAATGTTTTCAATTGATCTATTTCACAAAGTATGGACCATATGAAAACAGAGTGCGCATGCTTGGAGCATGGGACAACTATTGTTATAATCCAAGTATAAAGTTGATTATCCAAAACATTATACAATGAATAATGAGTAATCAATATGGTGATTAAATAAAGGTGTTTTATTTATGCTCAAAAGTTTGGGGCCATATAGGATTAGTATTATTCTTGTGTTTCACTTTGCATATTTTGACTTCCCGAATAATAAAATTATTCAAACCATCCAAAGTCGATCATACTTTGGAAGTAGGTATGAAAGAAGACTGTCTTGCATTGAATCTGACTGTAGATTGTGTAAAGCGTTTTATACATAGCAAATTACTTGAATCACTTCATGGATTTCATCATGAGTGATTAGTGAGACGATAATATCTTATATTCTTTATACGGAGACATATATTTGCAGTTTACGAGTCGGTTGCTCATTGATAATATGTAATCGCACCAGTAACTTGGTGTTATAAAACATATTTTTATGTGTGATTTGATGAGTACGTACAAGCTAGCATTTGAGTCAAAGTTTATCCGTTCATTTTACCCTAAGTGGGATAAAAGCGATATATGTGGGCCCCTCGATGATTTAGTGATGACACCCTAAGCGCTTGGCTAAGTTGGGACTAAGTTGTTGTGTTCGATTGTAGTCTATTGTCAGTCGTCATAAATCAGAAATCGAGAAACAACACATAGACTAAGAGAATGATTATAATCTATGTCTCATGTCTATACGATTTCTAGAATGGAGGAATATATGATCCGTTATCTAAATGATGTGTTATTGATAAGATCAGAGTTAACAGTGGCTTTTGAAAGCTACGATCGTTGATCAGGTTCTGAAGTCGTACTTGTAATATAGTTATTAGACTTATCCAATTGGGAGATTATTGGATTAGGTGTCTAAGCCAATAACTATTTTGGTATGTACTTGACCTGATTGTGAGCATGATCTTTTTGGATTCTCTACGCCATAGCAACTAATGGGATGAATTAAGGAGTAAGAGGATTAATTATGATTTATTAATATATTATGTGAATAATTTATTAAAAGAGAAATCATATTTTCTAATTAATATTGATCAAAAATTAATTTAGAATTGATTTTGTGGGCAAAAGAGATTAATAAAATTTAAGGGAATGATAATGTAATTATAAGATAGTTACAGAATTAGGCTTAAGATCCATAAGGAAGCAATGGACGAATTCTATATGGGAGTCCATATAAAAATCGTCCAAGGGGCCTTCTGGAAAGATCTTTGGGCTGCTTAAGGACTAAGCAATTGGATTAGGGTTTCCAAGTTTAAAACCCTAGTAGCCTCAACTATATAAGGACCCCTAAGGCTCCCAAAAACGTGGCTAAGCATTCCTAAGAGTAACTTGGACGTTTTTGGTGCCTCTCCTCTCTCTCTCTTGCTCATTCTTGTTGCTTATGGTGTTTGTGACTTCATTAGAGGTGCAACACTTGGGCACTAGGCTTTCAGAAGTTAAGATCAAGAAGGTTTATGATTGCTATTGTTACATAATAATCAAGGTAATATTCCTAACCCTATTCATATGTGATTTTCAGATTTGTATGCTAGTCAATTAGGGTTTATTTCTTTGGTATTCAATGTTGAATGTTCAATTTAGAAAAACCTAGATCAAAGCAATTAGGATTGCATGAACACCATAGAAATGATGTTATGCTCATAATCCATCAATTACAAGTTGGTAGCCTGACATACTTCTCAAGGGTTTTGAAAATATAAAATCGTGAAACACATCAGAATCTACGACATGATTTGACCGAAGACATATGGGAAAGACAATTTCAAGGGCAATTTGACGGTGAAGACGAGGAGGATAACGACGGTGCCGACGAGGAGGATGAGAACAGTGACGATGAGGAGGATGATGATGGTGACGACGAGGCGGATGATGTCGGTGATGACAATGACTACGATTACAATTTTTTTTATGTTTTTTATGTGTTTGAATTTTTATTATATTTAGACAATGTGATGTTTAATTTTAGTAATTTATGTTTTAAATTTCTATGTTTTTAATTAATGAATATGGTTTTATTTTTTTATGTTTTCAAAAAAATAATTTATGCTATAAATTATGTTTTTTATTTAATATAATGTTAAAAAAAATAAAATAAAATAAAATAATAGTATTTGTGGAGTGGTAATCGTTTCCAATATATAGTGGATTAGTGGTGAGTTGACATGGTGCACATGTGGCAACACTTTTTCGATCAGATGGGCATAACCACTCCCCAAAGCCTATATATATATATATATATATATATATATATATATATATATATATATATATATATATATATATATATACTCCTTAATAAATTAATGTTTTTTACACATCTCAAATTTTCATGAGTTTTAACACTTATCATTTTGTAGTATTTTTGAAATAAATATTATCCACTTGTCAATTGTTTGTTTGTTTCAATATTTAAAATTAGAGTCATATACTTACATATGTAAAATATTAAATATATTTGTAAAGTATTAAAATATTAAATATTAAATATATTTGTAAAGTATTAAAATATTAAATTGCAATAAAAACATTTCTTCCTTTTTTATTTTAAAGTTATACATTAAAAATTATTTTCTGTTTACACTTGAATGTTTATTTTTTTATAAATTGATCCGTATAATATACAGGTCTCACACCTAATGTGTGTGTATATATATATATATATATATATATATATATATATATATATATATATATATATATATATATATATATATATATATATATAGGGTTAGGTTCATGTGAGACGGCCTAATTTTGTGAGACCATGAGATGCATTTTTTTATTTTTTTTATTTTTTTTTTTAATTTTTTTTAGTTAATTCAAGTTCCAAAAATAATATTTAAAAAAAGAATTTTTTTGATTTTTCCATTTATTTTGTATTTGAAAATTATTTTAAGACTATGTACAGTGTAATATTCTATTTAAAATATTTCACGTATTTTTCAAAAAAAATAGAATTTTTTTTTTATTTTTTTTATTTTTTTTATTTTTTTTAGTTAATTCAAGTTCCGAAAATAATATTTAAAAAAAGAATTTTTAGATTTTTCCATTTATTTTACATTTTAAAATTATTTTTTAGAATATGTCAGTGTAATATTCTATTTAGAATATATTTCACGTATTTTTCAAAAAAAAAACGAGATTTTTTTTTATTTTTTTTTATTTTTTTAGTTAATTCAAGTTCTGAAAATAATATTTAAAAAAAGAATTTTTGGATTTTTCCATTTATTTTGCATATTTTGCATTTTAAAATTATTTTTAGATTTGGTTTCACGGTCTCACAAAATTAGAATGGTTTCAAATGAACCTGAACCTATATATATATATATATATATATATATATATATATTGATTAATGGTAGTCAAAAATGATATCTTGGGAAATCAAAAGTTGGTGAAAATTCCCAAAAAGTAGCCCTCGTTATAAACCTTTTTTGTCTATTCCTTGACCTAGGTTTTGCTTCCCAAACGTGCAACCTTAATTTTCTAATGCAACCATCATAAAATCGTAGATTATTAAATACTTCTTTTGGTTTGGGACAAATGATTTATTTGCACGGTTTTTGTTAAAATATATAAGGAAATATATTTTTTATTTGTTATGAAATAAAGATAGTTACATATCAATTTATGCAATGTATAGATCAGTATGTTTTTAGTTAAAAAAAAAAAATTATCCCATTGCATACGTACATTGATAAAAACGTATAACTTTTCTTGCATAGTTTGCTAAGTACGTAAAACTCCATTGCATAAACAAGTTATTAACTTTTTGGTCTTTGCATTAACCGTTCTCGTCGATCTTGTGTTTGATAGTCTAGATTTTGTTCTTTTGCTGAAGATTCTTTTTTGATGATTTCGTTTTCTACTTTAGTTGATTCAGTAAAATAAATTTTTGGTACCTTCTTGTTTAAAAGGTCTTTTTGGGATATTTAAAGGATCATTTTAAATAAGCTCGTATATTTTCCAGCTTTTGCCTAAAATACTATAGAAAAACATTTCTTTTTGGCAAACTACCGCTAATCTAAACTTTTTTCATTTAAATCATATTATCTATCTACTAAAATCTATTTACAAGTTTACCAAATGGCCAATGGCCTAGTGGTATGGATTGACCATCTCATATGAGAGGTTTGGGGTTCAAGTATCGGTGGAGATATAGGACTTGAGTAGTTAGTTTGCCGCTTCAAAAAAAATTTTACAAGTTTCAAATATTTATGAACACATTCCAATATTGTAGAAAATATATATATATATATATATATATATATATATATATATATATATATATATATATATATATATATATATATATATATATATATATATATATAAAGATCATTTGAGAACTCATAGATTCTCGAGAATTAAAAATGGAGTGTTAGATCAAAATAATAGAAGGTCAATATCTCTTGTGGCATTTTTGTAAATAAGAGAAAAAAAAGATACGGGGGTAAGTTTATAAAATGACACGAGGGACATTTTAGGAAGAACTTAATTCAAATCCCTTTAGTCATATTAATCCCCAATTTACGTCAAAGTAACCTAATCTGGACACCTTCAATGTAGATGCCTCCACCATCGAAGCCTCCTACCGCCTCGACTATCGAAGCCTACCACCACTATCATCCTTCTGGCCTCTGGCGATCTCCTCTCGTTAGTATCCATAATCGGAAAAAGACATCGCTCCACTGTTTCCCTCTGCTATGCTTCTCATCCATTCATGCCTCTACACATATCTCCCTTTCGATGGACGCACATATTCACAGCCAACCCTCACCATCGGCGACAACAATCACCGGTTGCGGCCTTCCTCCGGTCTTTCCCCATCGGTGAGTTCTTCTTCTATAATTTTGAAACTAGTTTTCTGATAGCAAGCTTTTGATATCTCTGTCTCATTTCTGAACACCGATTCGCATCTCCACCTTATCTACGACGATCTCAATCTCCATCCTACAATTCTCCCCTAATCTGCAGCTCACACAATGGAGATTGACGATCGACCATAATGATTTGGTAATTAATCTCATTTTTTCCTTTTAGCGTTACATCTGGTTTTGAATTATGCACAATTGAGTACGTCTTCAATCATTATTGGAGCATTAGATTTACTTCAAGCTTTTCCTTCTTTGATTTATAATTCTTCGAAGCATACTGGAAAGTGATTCCTAAGAGAATGCGCATGATTCAAAACCCTTACACTACCTTTAACTTTCAGGATTATGTTTTGTTGTTTACGTGCTTTATCCATCCTAACAAATGCTCTATATTTGTGTTAACAATTCAAACCTTTTTAACCTACTATTATAATGATTTTTTGAGTTTTAATTGAAACATTAGTCTATTTATGATATAAACTGTCCTCAAGTGGATATTATTATTTTAACATTTAAATAAAAGAGTTTCATATAAAACTACTACAAGTTAAAAAGAACGGATATATGCTTACTTCTATGAAGTTTTGCTAACAACCATCATATTGCAAGGGCTTATCTTTTTACATGAAGAAAAAAAGACTATGTTACTACAACTTATGACATATTTTCAAAATATTTGACAACAAAATTTGCAATGGTTACCTCTCATTATTATTGCAATATATTCATCATCACTTCACTTGAAAAAGTTGACTCGCATATGAATTGTATCTGATTCACATGTAAATCACAAGTTAATCACATATTATTCACAAGTGATTCACATGTAAATCACAAGTGAATCACATATGATTCGCGTGTAATTCACATATGATTCACATATGAATCACATGTGATTCATATATGATTCACTTATAATTCACACATGAATCACATGTGATTCATATACGATTCACTTGTGATTTACATATGAATCACATGTAATTCATATGTGATTCATTTGTAATTTACATGTGAATCATATGTAGTTCATTGTAATTTACATATGAATCATATGTGATTTACATGTAAATTACAAGTGAATCACATATGAATTACATGTGATTCACATGAAAATTACAAATGAATTACATGTGATTAACATGTAAATCACAAGTGAATCACATATGAATTACATGTAATTCACATGTAAATTACAAATGAGTTATATGTGATTCACATGTAAATCACAAGTGAATCACATATGAATTACATGTGATTCACATGTAAATTACATGTGATCACATGTAAATCGCAAGTGAATCATATACGAATAAAATCTATATAGACTACTCTCTCAGTAGACCCCTCAAAAGCTCATCTAGGTGATTCCTGCTAAATACTCTTACTCAGCTCATACTCTAAAGCACATCACAGATAGCAGGAACTCCTGGGCTAAGGCATCAAAAATCTGGAAACTCTAGTCCTAAAATATAAAATACCTAGCCTATCCTCTAGCATGCATAATAATATCTCGTAATATCTCATAAATATCTCATAACACAGAAAGTAAGGGTATTTTGGGTAATCACCGTTCGGGCTCTGGCTGATTGTACACACTACTCCAACTTGTTTTCTCTTAACTCTTTCCCATTTTTGAAACATTATTTCTTTTGAAAAAATTTCTCAAATCCTTAGTTTGAGTCCAAACACACAGGAAGTGCATCTGAATCCCACAAACCAAGGCTCTAATACCAACTTGTAACACTGTAAGTTTTCAAACCAAAATTTTCAATTTAAAACACAATTATCTCATTTCAAAAATCACAAAAATGCCACAAATATCAAATCATCAAAACACACATCCAAAAGTTGTATATCACAAATCCAGGATCCTCCCAAAACACAACTCTAACTAATCAAGTCGCTGCCTTCTCGAGATCCTGAGAAGTACCTAAAACACATAACACATAACATGGTAAGCACAAAGCTTAGTAAGTTCCCTAAAATACCACACAGGTCTCATTAGCCACTCGAGGCTATAACTCAATAAGACCCTCTGGTCAATGTGTCTCAATGAGACCCTCTGGTCCCACAGCTCGGGTGGACCCTCCGGTCCTAACTCAGTAAGCTCAGAATAATACACAACATAAATCTCAAATACATAATGCGAGATATCACAATACTCAATATAAACACATAAGACCCTCTGGTCACAACACTCTGATTACCACTCTAGGTATGTATAGTGAGAAGGCTCACCTCGTAAGAACTCGGATAACCGCGAACTCGAATCAACGGTCTAGCCTCCGCCTAACACATACGATATCTATCCCTAATTTATAACGAGTCTCACGGAATCTAGACTAACCATTCTACAACTCATAGAAGGGTAAAAGACCATTTTACCCCTACACGACCTTAATAGTCCACAAACTTACCAAACCCTAAAAGTCAACCAAAAGTCAACGGCAGCACGTACGTTGCGCGTACCAGCTCTCTATGTTGGGCGTACTCCACTACCATGCAAGCATCGGGGATGCTCGACCCCTACGCTACGCATACTAGGATTACGCTCAGCGTATGTCCCAGTTTTACTCTTTCTACTCATTTGGTCTTAATCAAGTAAGATCTTGGCTCATATCACAGATCTGGACTCCCTAAAGGCTCTTATTCCATAAAGTCAGTGACTTTAATCCTTTGCATGGTTGATAAGGTTACAAACACACAAATCTCTCACTCTCTTATCTTAAAATGCTCATATCTCATGTATGGTTTGATTTCGACCTCCAAGTCCTGATTTTTATGACACTACACCACTAAATACACTCAAAGGGGGTGATCATAGTCATTAGAGCTCAATATCTCATAAAGTCTCCAACTTTTGGGATAAAACCCCTAAAATGCTCTACTATGATGCACAAATCAAAAGAGTGAGAAAGCTTGGAGCTTTATACCTCTAGATGAAGCTCCCAACCCAGATATGCTCAGATCCAAGGCCTGGACTCTCACTCCTTCTGCAAAGCTTCTTCTTCACTCCAAGAACACAAAAAATCACTTAAAGGCTCTCAAATGAACTCACAAGCTCTAAAAGTTTAGGGTTTTAGAGGGTTGTTTGTCTGAGAATGGTGGTCAGGAATTTGGCCATCATATCCTTTATATAGGGACACACCCCAAATTAGGGTTTTCACTCTAGGCCTAGTACGCCTAGGGTACTAGGTGGCTTCCGCATCAAAGACACACACATAACTACGTTGAGCATACACTCGCGTACGTCCCGCATACTCATTCACCACCTTTTCTCAATAAGGGCTAAACTTGTCAATTATCCAAAAGATCAAGGGTCACAAGGTATACCTGGACTTGGGATGTTACATACACATTAGGAAAATGTTGGAAGAAATGTTAATACACCTACCCACCTTTTGCTTAAACTATTATACGAGGGAATTCTATTTTTTATCAACCTCTTAACAAAACAAATAATTTTTAGTGCAATCTAATTGACCCAAGTGAACTTTCTCCAAATAATTTTTAGTACAATCTAATTGACCGAAGTGAACTTTCTCTCCTGATTGTCGTCGAAAACATCATTAATTTTTCCCATAGCATTTACCGGGAAAAAAACCCACTAGAATCACCATTTCATCGCCATTTATCGCAACTATGCTTGAACTGAAACTCGCCCAGTGGATCATACAACATTGATAACTACATAGCTTCCCTTCACTTCTCACTTACTGAGTTCAATCTCAAATCCGTTGTGGTCTCAAATTAGGAGCTAAAATGGCTCTATCACGAACTAAACAACTTTTATTTTTCTCCAAACGCATACAAGATAAGACACAAAACTCTTAAAAAATATCGGCACACCGAATGTCCTTTCAAAAATGAGTTTTGTCCCTAATACCAACCATTCTATTAAACAATCTTCTAAAATGAATTCCTTTATTATTTCACTCACTTTCACTTCGAGAAATATTGAGCCAAAAACCCTGTATAGAACTTTTCACAATAGGTTTTCCATTAACGGGAAAAATATTGTGAATTGATTTTATACAAAAATGCCAAAAGGAACTACCTCCATTTTTTGAGTCATTGTTCCCATTTGGGAAGAAGGATAAGTTTGCCAAGTCAAAAACGACCCACACCAATACCACTTGTCTCCTTTTATTTGGTAACAACCTTCGAAGATACCCGATTGATTTTCCATTTTTCATCATCTCATCCCCATATGAATATACGCTTTACATAGTAGAAGACTATTAAGAATTGAATTAATAAGCATCGGAAGACCTCCAAAAGATAAATACTTTGATTTCCATTTAGAAATTTTGGACTTTAACTTATCTATCATCGAGCTCCAATGTTTTGCAAGCTTCATATTTGACTGTACCGGAAGACCAAGGGAAGTGAACAAAAATAAGGGGGACTCACACTTTAGAATGATTGCCAGTCTCTCAATCTCCATGTCACCAACATGCACTCCGCGGACATTGCTTATGTGAAAAAGCATTTTTCAAACCAAATCAAGAAAAAGGCAACAAAGCAATCTATTAAGATTAATAAAACTCATTTCTGACCATTCACCTTTAAAATTCACATCGTCGGCATACATAAGATATGAAGCAGAGGTATTATCATCTGGGATAAAAAGATTGTGAAAATAATGAAGTTAACAAGTTGTTTTCATAAAAATGTGAAGGCTTTCCGTAGCTATTGTTAAAAGGAAAGTTGAAAGAGGATGTAACTGTTAGATTGGACGTCTAAGCCCATAACTATAATTGGTATAAACTTGAATTAATAGTAGCACAATCCTTTTGGGTTTCCCTCAAACTTAGCAAGTGAAAAGGATAACTTTTAGAGAGAGAGGGGGGGGGGGGGGGGAATCTGATTTATTAATTTATTATATGGTTAATAAATTAATTAGAAACCAAAATAAATAGTTTATTAATATATTATGAGAATAATATATTAACTAGAAATAGTAATATTTAATTAATAATTAACTGGAACTAATTTTGGGATTAATTGGATTAATTAAATGTATAGGGGTTAAAGTGTAATGGTTCAATAGTCGAGCAACAAACATTCTAGAACCTAACTATAGCCTTGGATGGTTTTAGAAGGATCTAGAAGATCTAGAATTATCCTTGGAGGATAATTAGAAACGTGGATAATTACAAAAATGAAATAATATTATCTTATTCATTTTATGGTTATCTAGGGTTTCCTGATTACACTATAAATAGTAGGGATGAGCATAGGCGGATACCCGCCATAAATGATTGGAACCTGAACCAGAACCGGAACCGGCAGTTCCTAAAAAGTTGGAATCGGAACCGGTACCGGTGATACCGGTTCCTAAAATATTGGAACCGGAACCGGAACAAAACCGCGTACCCGGTTCGTTAGCTTTTTAGACTTTTAATATCTTAAAAAACCTATATATTTTTCATACATACAAAAAAATAATTATCAATAAAATTAAACTAGTCATTCATTAAGCATCAAGAAGTATGAATTGAATGATAACTGTAGCATAACTCTAAAAAGCATGTGTTACCCATTTAGATAGAAAATTAATCATGCAGATGTACTAACATTTTTTGAGTGCAGACGTCAATTTGATATTAAATTTGAAACTAATTAATTTACATCACAGTAACAATTACATAATAACAAATCAAATTATTCAATAAGTCTTTCATAATTGTGTAAGTCATTTAAATTACTATATATATATATATATATATATATATATATATATATATATATATATATATATACCGACGGTTACCCAACGGTTAGCGGTTCCAAAAAACTAAGAACCGGAACCGCATAAGGCGGTTCTAAAACTTTGGGAACCGGAACCAGCGGTTCCATGACAGTTCCGGTTCCTAAAGCGGGTACCTTGTTCCGATGCTCACCCCTAATAAATAGGACCCTTGGGATATGAATTTCATCCATGCTTTCTTATGAAGGATTAGGCTGAAATTCCCACCTCTCACTCACTCTCTCTCTCTCTATCTATCTATATATGTATGTATGTATCTATCTATCTATCTATCTATCTATCTCTTTCTCTCTCTCTCTCTCTCTCTCTCTCCAAGCTCCTTGGTTGCTAGGATTTGAGTGCGAACCATTAGAGGCACGACACTTGTGGTGCTTGCTTCCAAGAGTTTTTTTCAAGAAGGTTTTTGATTAGTTATTTACTACAATAACTAAAAGTTATGTAACCCTAACTTTATTTTGTAAATTTCAAAATTACCTAGGGTTTATAGTTTTTGTTGTTCAATAGAATATTACTTCAATAGAGTTATGACATAGATTCTTAGGTTTCATGTACCCTTAAGTGTTAAAGATTTATCCGCGTTAGTGCATGTAAAACACATCAGTGGTATCAGAGCGTAGATTATCTAATAATTGAATTTATATTGGTTGAACATGAACAAAAATCAATTTTTCTAAAAAATCAAATCTCACGATGTGAGCTTAGAGGCTCACGACATGAGCACGGTTAAAGTTCGAAATCTGTTGCTGAAAGACTGGACTCACAAAGTGAGTAATCCATGCTCATGATGTGAGCTCGGTATATTCCGAATTTTCGGATTTTCTTGCCTAACTTGATTTATTCGGTTGTTATTTTGTAATTATCTTTTATATAATCTGTCATAATCCAAATTTTGGTCAAATTAGATAATTAAATAAAACCCTAAATGTTAGGAATAACCTTAGATAAGATAATGACTAATTATAAGATTAATTAATATTATCATTATGGGTCTTATTATTAATTTAATTAAATAATTAACTAAAATATAATTAATAAATCTATAAGATGGTTTAAATTTAATTAAATTAAAAGCTTAATAAATTAAAATATTAAACCCTTATAATTTTAAAATGTTTTAAAATACACAATATATTATGTATATATAATTAAAAGTTTAATATATATTATATGTATAAGAATAGTCAGTGAAAGCACTAGTACGCATCACTCACGAAACCATACTATAAAAAGGGTATAAGGAAGCGGCCTATAAAATGGTCATTGAATGGATGTCCACTCTCACCCACCGTTCTCCTGTGCGATGGAGGGTCATTAGCAAACGGATTTGATAGGACATAGTCTCATTAGTAACTATAATGCAATTAAAAAGTAACTAAACTATTTCTTAAAAATCCCACTCTTAATTACTTTAAGAAAAATATGAATTTGTATGTTAATCCATGAAATTGCACATTACACTTTATAATTCGTTAGTGGAGCGTGTGTGGTTAACCGACACACAAATGGGATGTGGTTAACTGGCACACTAATGGGAGTCTAATAAAGAGTGGTAATGGGTATCTAAAAAATTATAATGAAGCATGTGTGACTAATTGGTACATTAAAACAAGATGATAAATGACATCGAGAGTACCACACTAATTTGCATGGTTATTCACATCTCGTTTCTGATCCTTGGCATCTTAGACACAAAAGTGAGAGCATAATCTGAGATTAAGCATATCATTGATTAGATTCAATGAGTCTCAAAATATTTAGGAGATTCATAAGATTGAAATTGGTAAAAGCCTTACCTACCTAAACTATATTCTAATTTGATTACGGCATCGATCTTCAAATTTCGAATTGAAAATATGGATCCTAGCCTTAATTTAAATTAATGGGTTAACAATTAAGGATTAAAATCAACTGACTTGAACTCTCTTTTCTCCTTTATAGATGTCAAGTAAAGACAACAATGGTCTTCCTTATTCTTTTGGAAATGATTTTCCTTTTTCTTCTGAAGATGATCTTCAATTATCATATCAATGTGAAAATGCTTTCTCTTCTTCAGGAAATGGTGGAACTGGATGTCATGCTTCTCCAACTCTTCCATCTCCTCCAGTGACTCTCCTCGAGTCATGTTTTCCTCGAGTTAAAAGATACAAGACTACTCAATGGAGCATGTCATTGATTTGGTTCTACTTTCGCTTCCTAAGTCATATGAACAGTTCATTGAGAACTTTTATATGAGTGACGTCGACATGACCCTAATTGACCTGACACATATGTTGATTGTTGCTAAAGCAGAAATGCTTAAGAGTATAATTGAAGCAAAAGTGTTACAGGATCCAATTCCAAAGTTTCTAGAAAAGATTTCTCTTCCCAATGGAAATGGGGTCGGTTAAGGTTAAACTATTTGATCTTATGGTAAAGCAAAAGGCTAGTTCTAAGATAGTTCCATGTGCTACCCTAAAGAGTTTGTATGAATCTATTGCCAATTGAAGGGACATTGGTTGCGAAGCTGTCCAAACTACGTGAACGATCTTAGAGATGGAAAAGTTAAATCGTGTGACTCTACTTCAGGTACATCCATTATATAAATCCATTATTTTAACAACTTCTTATTCATAGACTCTTAATACATGATGTTATGATCAACTTTTGATGGTATTGCATGATCTATGAGAAAAGGGAACCTTAAGAAGAGTGAATTAATTCTGATCGTGAGATATGGATTTTAGTCACATGGTTCGATGATTAGAATTTGGAAGCTACTGCTTAGGAGTTAAGATAATTAAATAGATTTCTTAGGAAATGTCTAGAAACATAGTTTTCATTTTTATGGATTGTAAGAACAAGTTCCAAAAAAAAATTATTATCAATAAAAGTGAATTTTTGGTTTATCTAGTTGACATACTTTATATTACAATGGCATTTATGAAAATTGATGGTTACATTTCTATCATTTACAATGTTAAATGTGGATTTGATTCTTGTTATATCGCTTATGGTAATGTCATGATTGACTAAGTGATAAAGAATCCTCATCACCTAAGTTTCAATTGGACAGAAACTTGGACTCATGCAATTTGAATTGCGTGATGTATGAGAATCTTGATCGTTGAAAGATTATGACTGATTCATTGATCACATGTTTATGTGAGTCAAGTGAAGGACTTATGGATCTAGTACATGTTAATATGGCCTATTCAAATCCACCACAAAGGACGATAAGTCTATTCGTCATAATTTACTGATGTTTTAGTAAATATGGTTGTGTTTATAAGATTAAGCATAATTTTGATATTTTGAAAATATTCGAAGATTAGCCGAACGAATAAGAAGAATATATTAGGTAGAAAGATAAAAGTTCCTCCAATCTAAAAGAAAGGAGAGTACTTTGGCCTCATGTTTTATGATCATCTTGATGATTGTGTTACTGTATCATAATTGATCCTCGAAAACATCTTAGTGCAAATTCTTGACTAAGAAGAGGAATCAGATATTGTTGGAATGGTTCAATCAAGATATGAGTCATACTTCCTTTCTAATCAACTTTTAAATCCATGCGCTAGTTACTACACATCGTATCTTGAAACTTATTTTGTACTAAGTAGTTGTATAACACCTCGTGAAATATGGAGTAATAAAGTTTTCTTACTCTAGCACATTTAGAATTGGTAGTTGTGATGTTTTGGTTAAAACAAAGGATAAACTAAGACCAAATTCAATGAAGTGTTTCTTGTCGAGAATCCACAATAACTTCTGAATATGTGTTTCAGCTGATCAAGAAATGTTCCTTGAGAGAAAAACTTATATCTCAAGAAGTCAGTGGGAGTCTTATTGATCTGAGAGTTTCAGGAGTCAAAAATAAACATTTTAGTTATCACTAGTACACGACCTGAGGTTGATAACCTATCATGTTAAATTGACATATTCTTGTTTCTATACACCTTTCAAGTTGAGTTGGCAATGCTTTTGAGTTCTATGGTTCTAATTTGACTAACAAAGCAAAGCAAGTTGGTCAGTGAAAAGTACATTGATCAATATGGGTGAGCTTCTTAACAAAACAGAAGCACTGGTATGTCGTTGTGCTACCAAAGGGCAAGAAATTAAGAATAAGCAAAGTTCAGTCCATGAAAGGAAACTAAATTTGAGTTTGGTTTTGTTATAAACCTTGTCTTATGACTGCATGTTGGAAATGATAAATTCACATGGATGGTAACATGTGCACCATAAAATATGGGTGGCAAAGGTTTCGCTTTAATTTATAAGAATGATTATGAGGAAACACTTTCGCTAATAGATTTTACAGATCAAATAAACATCATTATGGTTAGTGGTTGTGCTAATTGCATTGTCAAATTCGAAATATGATTACGGCATCCCTTTTCATATTTTAAATTGTGAGAAATGGAAAGGAATTGTTTAAACTTTTAGGATATATACTTATAAGTTCTGAAATGATTTAAACATGCACACGTATATGCTATCTAATGAAGGTGTGGAAGCTTGAGAAGTCTAGTTGGAGACTTATCGAAGCATTACGTATCAGAAATTTGTACTTTAGTAAGAAAGTCAAGAGTATTGATTTCTAGAAGTCCATATGATTTCTTGGTGCATGTCAAAGCTAGTGGGAGCATAATTGTTATGCAAACAGAAGCATAGTTGTTATGCTAGTGGGAGCATAATTGTCATGCTAGTATTGCAAGATGACAATACTATTTGTAGGGAACAAATATTTCGATTTGCGAGTTATAAAGGTTGTAAATTGTTTCAGTACTGTAGTAAGGCTTAAGGGAGAGGGCAATCATACTTCATTTCAAATCTAAAAGTTTAGATTGAAGTTTTTTTAATGGAATTTAATCTTGGATATATATATCATGTTGAAATGATTCAACATAGGAAATTCGATATATGGAAATATTATAGCAAGAGATACAATGTATTTATGTGAGGCATAATGAATCGAGTCTCATATGCTTCGGATATAGGATCATTTTCATATGTTATAATATTCAATTGTTCTGATTTTTCCAAATGCCTTGGGCATTGAGAAGGAAAAGGACTAGAATTTTGTGTGACTAAAGTTGTTAAACAACTATTAAGAATATTCTAAGGTTTTACCAAAAGATTAGTTGTTTGTACAAAGTTGGAAGTATGGTATTGTTTGGAAGGAACATAGTGAGATGTTTTAGATTGGAATGATTATTAGTCAAAATCTCTGGTCATATAGGAATATGGAAATATTTTAATAGTGGGAGTTGATTATTAAAATCTACATGTGAGTTGGAAACTTTAATGCAAGGAAGGTGTTCAAGGGGTGTATCTTGAATTTGAGACTTCATTACCATGGAATTGTTTTTAGTAAAAAAAACTCCAATGGAACATTTTGTAATGTCATTGGCTAAGTCTCTATGATTTTGAAGCTTTGACATAATAGAAGGACAATGCATGTAAGGTTGGAATTCTAACACTTTGTAGTAGTGTAAAGAATTTATAATTATGAAATGAGCATTATTAGAATAGTGTGTAGTCAATATATTCAAAAAGGAATGACCATAGAGAAACATAGCATACATGTTCATAACATGGCATGACTTATGTTTAATTCAAGTGCTTAGTTGATTACTCGAAACATTATAGAATGTATAAATTCTTAATTAATATGGTGATTAAATAATAAGAATTTTATTTATATTAAATAGTTTTTAGACCATAGTTGACTAGGTTATTATTGTGTTTCACGTTGCATGTTTTACTTCCTGAATAATTTGATTATTCGACATTCCATAATAGTTCATACTTTTGGAAGTAGGTAGTGAAGTAAGACTATCATGAATTAAATTGTAGATTGCCTATGGGGATTAGACATTGCAATAAGATTGGTACAATGTCCACGAGTACTAAGAAAATGGGGATTTTGAGTATTGGATAAACCCACGCTCAGAGACTTACTTCATGGATTTTATCACTAGTAATTCTGAGACGATATTGTGTTATATTCTTAAAATATAGATATATGAGTTGTGGTTTACAAGTCAGTTGTGCATTGATAATACGTAAACGCATTAGTAACTTAATGTTATAAAACATATTGTTGAGCATGATTAGATTAGTAAATAGTGTAAGCATATAAGTCAAAGTCTATTTGTTCCTTTTTCCCTAACAGGAAAAACGATATCTTTGGGTCCCTCGGTGATTTGTTATTGACTTATAAGTGTTAGGCCTAGTGAAGACTAAATTAATGTGTTCAATTAGAAGTCTTGTGTCATCATCACAAATCGAAAATCAAGAAACAAAACTTGGACAGTGAGACTGATTATAATACATGTCTCATGTTTGAACGATATCTTGTAGAAGGGAGGGATATTTGATCACTTATCTTAGGACACATAACTGACTGGGTCAGATTTCGATAACGGCTTTTAGAAGCTACAATTTGCTGATCAGTTTGGAGGTTATACTAGCAATTATAGTTACAGACATATCCAGGTGGGAGACTGTTGGATTGGGTGTCTAAGCCCATAACTATAATTGGTATAAACTTAAATTGATATTAGCACAGCCCTTTTGGGTTGCCCTCAAACCTAGCAATTCAATAAGATAACTTTTAGAGAGAGAGATACTAATTTATTAATTCATTATATGGTTAATAAATTAATTAGAAATCAAAATAAATAGTTTGTTAATTTATTATGAGAATAATATGTTAATTAGAAATAGTAATATTTAATTAATAATTAATCAAAAATTAATTATTATTAATTTTTGGATTAATTGGATCAATTAAATGTATAGGGGTTAAGTGTAATTGCTAAATAGTTGAGCAAGAGGCATTCTATAACCTTCTTATATCCTTGGATGGTTTTATGAGGATCTAGGAGATCTAGAATTATCCTTCGAGGATAATTAGGAAGCTGGATAATTACCAAAAGGAAATAATATTATCTTATTCCTTTTAAGGTTATCTAGGGTTTCTTGGTTACACTATAAATAGGACCCTTGGGATATTAATTTCATCCATGCTTTCTTATGAAGGATTAGGCCAAAATTTCCACCTTTATCCTCTCTCTCTCTCTCTCTCTCTCTCCAAGCTCCTTGGTTTCTAGGATTTAGGTGTGAACCATTAGAGGCATGACACTTGTGGTGCTTGCTTCCAAGAGTTTTTTCAAGAAGGTTTTTTATTAGTTATTTACTACAATAACTAAAAGGTATGTAACCCTAACTTGGTTTCGTAAATTTCAAAATTACCTAGTTTATAGTTTTTTTGTTCAATACAATATTACTTCAATAGAGTTATGATATAGATCCTTAGGTTGCATGTACCCTTAAGTGCTAAGGATTTATCCATGTTAGTGCATGTAAAAACCATTAGTAACGTACTAATGTACGTCCTAAAATAAAACATAGTAAAACAAATAAAAAGAGATAAAAAAATCTTTTCTATAAAAACCAAGAACCATCAAATCATTATCTCACAATATATCATAAAAATCATAGTATCAAAAACTAACATCCCATGAAGACTATTGGATGATGTGTACAGTTACACCTTTGCCTTGCCCCAATCCTCAGAAGTACCTAAAACATTTAAATCCATAAATGTAAGACAAAGCTTAGTTAGTTCCCCAAAATACCCCACACAACAATACACATGCAATGCATGCACACAAGGCCTTCAGTACAAGACTAGACTGTAACGACCCAAAATTTCCTATTCCATCATTGAGGATAGTTTTTTGTTATGTATCACTGTTAAGTTACTTCTAACAAGGTTAAAGCTAACTTTTATGGGTCAAAGTGCAATAAAATGATACTTGATCTTGTATATGGGTCATGGAGTCATTTTCTCACATTTAAAGAGCCTAAATTGAAAGTTAAAAAGTATTTAAGCAACCCTAACCCTAAAATATAGGATTAAATCCTACTTTGTAGCCTCCACCCTATTTTGAAGTGTGTTATTGTATTTTTTCCTTCTTTGGAGAATGTGTGTTTCTGTGTGAAGCAAGTGAAGTAAACGTGAAGATTTAGTGTGATATGGTGGATCTTTGCTGGTGCTCTTGCATCTAGTAAACTTGGTGGATTCATTTCTAGATTTTCTAGAAGGTATGAACATTTCCCTTCAGATTATATTTTTTCTTCAAAACCACACACAAGAAGCAACCTTGGATAATGACAAAAATTTCATGTTTTAAGTGTGTTGGTTGGTCACCTTCTTGTCCTAACCATTATGGACACTTAGGTATGGTATAGAGGGGTTAAGATCATCCCAAAAGGGGCTTTGATCTGACCTAAACCAAACTGGAGAAGGTTGTCATTTGATTTCTGATTTGTAAGTGCTAGCGACACCACGACATGGCCATCAGGCCACCACGACTTAGTGGCGGGAGTTGATAGGTTTCAGGTATCAGCTGAGACTCGGACCATGATGTGGCATCTTCCTCACCACAAGTGGCTTCTGTCTAGACAGAAAATTTCGTTTTTTGTACTTTCGTTTTTTGTACTCTATTTTGATGGGTTCTTGGTGTAATCTTTTAGGGGTGTTAGATTGCTTGATTGAAGGTGTCTCTCCTCTGTTCATAGCCACGTACATCTTGGACTAGAGGTGAGTCATTTCTTGTGGTTGTTAGGCACAAGTATGGGAAATAGGCATGTTATTGTACATATGTTAGGCATATCTGATTTTGTGTGGTGTTATAATCTGAAAATATAGGATGTATGCAAACTAGATTAACAAGTATTTGCAGTAACAATTGATTTAGAAGACCTTTGGTATGCAGGAATCCTTAAATTGATTACCTGATGCATAAAGAGAATGTTAGGCCCATGCAAGTAGTGAGGTTTATTTATGATATTAAAATGTGATGATATGCATATTACATTTTTGTTTTGTCATACTCGAATGAAAACTAGAAAATGCATGCTAGAAATTGGTTGCTCAGGGGTGTATCTCTATATAAGCTTCAAATGATGCTATGTGGTGATTTTGAGAATATACCTTTGATTGCATGATGTGATATGTAATATGCCTTAGAATAATAGTAATAATTTTAAAAGCATCATTACATAATGGTAATGGTGAGGTGTGTATGGCCAACACGAGTTAATTAATTAATTATAATATTAATTAAAAAAATGAAATCAAACATCCCAAAAATACGGTCCAAAAATTTCATTTTAAATCATTAATAAAACCATAGATAACAATTTGTCACATAAAAATCATAAGTCATATATCTCAAAATATCATAATCATCTATCAAATATTTTAGAGTATAAACATCCCAGGCTAAACATATGGTGTGTGCGCTACGATCATCCCGAGCTCTTCCCTTTGCTACTGGAAGTACCTAAAACCAAAACTGGAAATTGTAACTACGAAGCTTAGTGAGTCTCCCCAAACTACCACATAATCACATAAACCCATAACTTGGGCCTTACCCGCTACATCGGGCCCCGCCCAGCATCAAGCCCCACTGACATCGAGAAAAGCTCGGTATACATAAGCATATTAGAAAATACATATAAACATAGACACATCACATAAACATATAAACATTCATTGGGACCCGCCCAGCATCGGACCGAAATTCGGAATCATACAAACATTCCTCAGGCTTTCCCTGGCATCGAACCGAAGTCTAGTAACATACAAAATAGACACATGAAAGAATCACAAATACATCAAGCATATAAACATTCCTCAGGCTTGCCCCGACATCAAACCGAAGTCCGAAACATATAAACCTACATCGGGCATGGCTCAACATCAGACCTTAGTCCGGCATATACTAACATACATAAACGGGTCAGTATTGGTGCCTTCGACCCCTTCCTACTGGAGGAAAACTCACCTCACAAAGCTGACTGTTGAATCTCTCAGTAAGGAATCTCTATCGTTGCTCCCGTAACTCCCCGGCTATCATTATCAAAATAACGCTTTGTTAAAATCCAATTATCCTTCTTAGGGTAAAATAACCATTTTACCCCCTGATCTAATTTGGACCATAACCTAGTCCTAATTCTATCTAATCTTTTCGAGCCCACTAATAGCCCAATTTTCTAAATTGGTCCCAATTCCTCAATTGGGCCTTCCCTTAAGCCCAAACATGTCCTTAGTCCATCATCTGACTTCTAATGTCCCATTAAAGCCCAATAACTGAATAGTCCAAAGATTGGCCCAAACTGAGGCCCAATGACACATAGCCTAAAATCTGAGAGTACGTTGGGCGTACTCCTTTGTACACTAGGCGTACTGTTGCATAGCGTGTACGATGTGCGTACTGGCTTGTACACCCAACGTACTACCCTATTAAGCCATAAACTTTAAAAGTGCTTATTCCTTTAAGACCTTAATCCCAAACTACAAATCTGATTCCCTTAGCATGTCTTAACTCATATAGTCGATTACCTAGTGGCTTGCAACCCACCAAATGGACCCAACTGGGAATATAGCAGATAACTTCCATGGAAAAGGCTAGATCTCATGCATGCTCACAAAAGGACTTCAAAGATCTAAACTTTACTAATATTGGGACATATTTAGCACTAAGGGTGGCAACCCTAAGCCTAGAAACGAAGTTGAACCACAAAATCCATTCTTGGGACCTAAAGAGGTCCAAAAATCCATTAACAAAGATCTAAGCATTCATGAGTCATGATGGAAGCTTTTTACCTCAAATGAGTGCCAAAAGGTGGTGTAGTCTCAGATCCTTGAGCTCAAGATACTCAAGTTCTTCTTCACTAACTCCTTCTTCCTTCTTCCAAGCTTCTAAACACCACAATGGAGTTCACAAAGCCAAAAACACACAAGGATGAGGAATGAAAGGCTATCTAGGTTTTCTGAGGTTGAGAGGTTGGTAAGGAGGCTAGGGTTTGAGTCATAATGTTGTATTTATGTGGCTTAAACCCAAAAAATTAGGGTTTGGAGTCTACTCACGTACACTATGCGTACTCCTTGGTACGTTGCATGTACGTGCATGAGCCCCTGAATCCAATGCTCCTCTATGCCCCGCATACGCCAAACTTACACCTAACATACGTCTTTGGGCAACCCAGTTCTATCGGTCTACTTGCTAAAGTCCACTCAATAATCCATCTATTAAATCCTTATCCCAACAATTAATTAAAATACTTATTAATTAATTATTACCTTAAGTGACGGATGTTACATGCAACGCATAGAGCGGGGTTAAAAGAGTAAAAACCTAAATTTAGGTACATGCCCTATTGGATATCGCAGTGGAAGCATATCGTTATAGGAAAAGAACTTAAGCCAATTCAATGTTGAGTGTTTTTCGAGGTAACCATTCGAAACATGGTTCCAGTGCAGTTGGTGTACGGGGACTGGAGTGATGTTGGTTACTCAGAGATGTCAGATCAAGCATCACGTTTGGGTAGGGGTATACGTTTGGAATTACTGTTGTACCACCCTCGAACAACAACACATCATGCTCGTACATGCAAAGTAGGATTCGTGAACGTGAAGAACCATGGACAATGTTACGGGTGGGGTTCGCTCCCCATTTAGTGCACTGGGTCACCAGGTCATGTTAGTAGCGAACGGGGTCTTTCATTGGGGATTTAGCGATGTTATTGTCCCAAGTAGCGAGAGATATTAAAAGTAATTATAGTGATGAAAATAACAAAGTAATTAATATGATGAAAGAATGTCCAGATTAATATATATATATATATATATATATATATATATACACACACACACACACATTATATATTAATGACAATAAGTGATGAATGTTGATTGATATGATTTGATTACACGACTAAAGATCTTGTATGAAGTATGTTATTTTCCTACCCATGTGCTTGGGATTGACTCATTATGCTGATGTTGACCCTTATTTATTCGCTTGTAGTTGTGGCCTTGCATTAGTACAGGTAGTTTGATATTGATGGCCTGGTGAGTTTGGGACTTTTAGGTAGTTCTTATTATGTTACTTAAAGATGATACAAGTTTGAGACCCGTAGTGATGTTTCATTTATACTTGGTTTTAGTACCAGTTTGCAACTTTAATTTTTAATGGTTTGTTTTTTAAAGTAATATTGGTGATATTTTCATTATAATAATTAAGACTTTTGTTGCTTAAATCTGTTAAATAATTTTTTTAAATAGAAAAACTTGGTGAAAAATCACGGTGCTACATGGACCACCACCGAAGCCTACAACATCCAAGTCGAGACGCTCCCCTTTGGCCTACAGTATGAACTAGACCACATGGGTCTCTTGGTCTATAGCACATAGGTGGACCACCTCAGCCCAACCACAATATGACGACATGTGTAAATAAACAATAACAAGCAAACACAAGTAATCATAGCAAATGTACCTGTCTAGCAGATCACTACCGCATATCAACATCCTTACACACAAGGATACATACTGCATTACAAAGTATAGTGAGAAAACTCACATCACTAATCAGAGTAACTACACTGCAGCTCACAAGGCCGGGAAGCTGGTGATAAAGCATCTCCTCATGTTAAACATACACATAATAAAACCCTAATCAACAACTAATGTAATATCTATCTCACAAAGAGTCTTGGTTTACATTTAATCTTAATATGATGAAAAATACCATTTTCCCTTCCCAAACTAAGTCCCAACACAATGAACCTAAAGTCAAATTGGTCAAAAAGTCAACGGTCAACCCTCAATTGACCTACGCTCAATGTGGCATACTGCTTCACACTCGTGTAGAGATTTAGATGGGAAAACGGCGAAATTCCATGCTACCCTTTGCGTACCCCCTGATGACCAAAAATTCTATTAAGATCTTAATACAAATAGTTAACCCTTCAAATTTTCAGATCTAAACCAAATAGACATCTTGATGATAAACTCTCTGACTTTATCCATTTACATGGGTAAGAAGAACACAAAACCCAACCCTAAACTCATTAAGTCAACTTATGCTCAACAACTCATGCATGGATGGATAAGAGTGTCTTAACTCTCATTTTACAACCCCAAAAACATCAGGAAATAACACTCAAATGGTCTCAAATAAACCATACTCATATAGACCAAGATAATGGGGACAGAGTGCATAGAATTTCAAAACAAACTAGATATAACATGAATACGCATCTAGATACAAGCTTTATACCTTCCAAGGATGGATGATGCTTTGCAAATTTTGGATCTACACATATTAGAGCTTCCAAGTGGTTCCACAAAGCACCTTTTTCTTCAAATGAGCACACAAATCACTCTAAGGGCTCAAAACTCACAAAAGGTGGCTATGGTTTCAAATTGACAATTTAGGGGAGTGGAGGATGAACATGGGGAGAATCCTATGGGGAGAATCCTAAGGAGTTAAAGCCCATAAATAATCCTCATAACCCTAGGTTTAGGGTTTTGGTCAAGCATGGCTACGCTCAGCGTAGCCTAACCTACTTTCAGCATAGGTCATTAAACCTTCATCCAAAACTCTCTCACCTACGCTCAACTTAGGGGAGTATCATACGCTCAGCATAGGGCGTTAGTTCCTAATTTCAACTTAAGCACAAATGAATTTAAAAGTATAATACCAGGAAAAATATGTATGTTACAAAGGATCACCTTACCTTACTCCTATTTTGATGTCAAATTCTCTAGTGGGAGATCCATTATTGTAACACCCCATTTCCGGTATGATATTTATATTGTTAGTATATTTCTTCAAGTTTTAAGGGGAACTCGACGAGTCAGTAGCTGGACTCGACGAGTAGGGTCGCGATTTCGAGCACGTTTAAGTTGGCGACTCGGCGAGTCCATATTCCGAACTCGGCGAGTCCACCAGTCTGGATGAAACCCTAATTTCAAGGGTTTGCACCCTATATAAACAACTTTTGGGGCCTCAAGTTAGCCCCCATCACCCTCAGAGAATCATACTCGAACCCTAGAGCCCTCTTTGCATTTTTGTGTGATTTTGGTGTGTTCTTTGAAGATTTTGAGAGATAAAGCAAGGTAGATCAAGAAGAGAAGAAGGAGATCCTAGATCCTTGAGGAATTTCAGAAGAAAGTAAGGTATATCTTGGCCCTTTTCTGTTTCTATGCTTAAATCTCCTTTGTGAAGCCATTCTCGAACCATTTCTTAGCTTAGTAGTAACATAGAGGACTCATGGAGTTGATAACCTTCAGATCTAGCTAGATTTGATTTCCAGGAGCTTAGATCTAGCACCTTTATGGATCCATTTTGCATGAAAGCTCTAGATCTACTATTATAGTGTGCTTTTAACCTTAAAACCTCCATTTGATGTTATTTACACGTAAAGTTGGAAACTTTACGTGTAAATCAAGTCCCAGGAACCCAGATCTATTAATGGCATGGACTAGTTTCAAGCAGAATCGAGTGTATAGTATTTGCATGCATACGACTCGGCGAGTCGTTCTTCTGACTCGGCGAGTCGAGTTGTGAGTCCCTTGTGTTTCCTTTTTCGAGTTATGCCGAGTGGAACCAGTGAGTGAGAGGTGGACTCGGTGAGCTAGAGGGTTAAACTCATTCGTGGAAGAAATCAGCGAGTCAATGCCCTGACTCGGCAAGTCCAAGGCCATCTTCATACTTCAAGAACAGACTTGACGAGTTGTTCATACAACTCAGCGAGTCACAGCTAGAATGATCATCTGTTGAAGAAGAACTCGACGAGTTGTTCATACAACTCGGCGAGTCGGCGAGTCGGATGCAGATTGTCGGAGTGATAGTAGCGAAGAGGAACTCGCCGAGTTTGCGCCAAAACTCGACGAGTAGTAGCGAGTGGAATCAAGGAAGTAAGAGTAAGGACTCGACGAGTTGGCGGCCCAACTCGACGAGTCAGGTCAACTGAATGTTGACTTTGACAGTTAGGTTGACTTGGACCAGGGGTAGGAGAGTCATTTTACCCTCAGTATTATTATTATCAGTATTTGATTGATGGTGCTCATGATATTGTAGTCGGGGTGAAACCGGAGACGCAGCAGTCAGATTCCGGAGTAGTCCTTTCAGCAGCTAGGCTACGAGGTGAGTTTCCTTCCAGTAGGAACGGGTCTAAGGCCACAATGCCGGCCCGTTTAGTTAGTAATAGTTTCCGGACTTCGGTCGGATGCAGCTGTTAGTGTGTTTGATGCCTTCGTGGTTCAGACAGGATTTATGTGTTATGTGTTCTGGGCTACGGCCTGGCGTAGTATGCAGTATATGAGTTTATGATGATGAGTGTTATGCTAGTTGATATGTGTTATGCTATGCTATGATCAGTTAGTTCTGGACTTCGGTCCGATGCAGTCAGTTCCGGACTTTGGTCCGATGCAGCTAGTTCCGGACATCGGTCTGATGCAAGGGACAAGGTCCCAGTCAGTTCCGGACTACGGTCCGATGCAGTTTCCGGGCTTCGGCCTGATGCAGTGGGCAAGGCCCAGTACGTGTTTATATGTTATTGTATGGTATGTGGTAGTTGGGGGAGCTCACTAAGCTTCGTGCTTACAGTTTCAGTTTTGGTTTCAGGTACTTTAGCAAGTAAGGGGAAGAGCTCGGGATGATGGCATCGCACACACCACAACTTCAGTCTTTATCCTGGGAGTTTGTTTTGATTTGTAGTTTGATTTGATACAGTTGTTTCACGATATTTTATTATGAGTTGAGATATTTGACACATGGCTTTTATGAAATGACAAACAGTATATGATTTTTATTACTATTTAAACAAAAAAAAAAATTGGGTCGTATTTTTAGTATGTTAAAATTATCAAATCAAAGCATGACTTGAAGAAATACAACCCCTAATCTACCTCCACTTCCAACTAAACTTCATTTTCTCCATAATCAAATCTAAATATTCCCAAATCAAATAGTCAAAGACCTTGTCAAAGTCCACCTTGAAAATTAAAGTTGGTTTCTTTATTTTCTCCCATGATACAGTTTCATTTAATAGAAGAGTGCCATCTAAAATGCTTTTACCCTCCACATACACCGTTTACTCATGGCTAATGGTTTTTTTAACACTTTTTTAAGGCAATTAAATAAAATTTTCGAGAGAAACATGTAAAGACAACCAATAAGATTTATATATATATAATCTTTCAAAGACAGTGGATCACGAGTCTTTAAGATTAGAGAAATTAAATAGGAGTTGCAACCTCTCGTTCAGGAACCATAGTTCTGAAAATCCTTCATAAGTGACATAACATTCACTTTTATCAAGTCCCATTACTATTTGAGGAAATTAAAAGTAAATCCATTCGGCCTCCATGCCTTGTCATCCCCATAACACCAAACAACTTATTTTACTTCAATTTTCATAAAATGACTCCTTAAGCATACTCAAATATTCGACCTCAAGTTTTTTAAAGTGAATTTTAACAAGCTTGGGCCTATTTTTCATTGGCTCGTCGAATTTGTTGGAGAAAAATCCACAGTTTCTTTGATAATTTTCAAAGATTCATTCACCCATGTCCCCTCTATGTTGAGACCATGTATTTGATTTCTTCTCAAATTGTTATTCACAACACCATGGAAGAATTTTAAGTTTTCTTCATCATCCACATCCCATACTAATATAGACTTTTGTCTAAGATCTCATTTGTAAATTATATCTAACTCCAATACCCATTTTTCCCAAAGTTGTCAAGAAACCCTTTTAGGTGAGGAGAGAGCCCTATTTTCAACAGTCAACTCCATATCATTGATTTTTATAAGCAGCCCATGATACTCTTCTTTTTCTTTGGTTCTAAGGATTGATATCGATATTATAATTTCATTCTTAACCACCACCAATTTTTTAGCAAACATCATCTCTGAGATGTCGTAGGGCACTAAACAACTCCATGCCTTTTGTACAATAACATTAAGTCCTTCTAACATCAACCAAGAATTAAAGAATCTAAAGGTGTTGGTCCAAATTCAACATATTCATCCACTAGAACTATAGGAGAGTGATCAGAGAGTCTTCTTCAAAGGATTGTACTAGTATCCAAACTCCATTTGTTCATAAAATGCTCACAAGCCAAAAAATCGCTCAAATTAACTAACGCATTTTTTGTCCTCGTTTATACGGGTAAATTTTTCATCCTCCTAATTTGAAACCAAAAGGTTGTGAATCCCTTATAAAATCATTAAATGCCTACATTGTTGATTCATAACCATAGTTGGAGAATCTTTCAGTTTTGTGTCTTATCTTAATGAAATCTCCCATTAATAACCAACATCCAGTTAACGAATTCATAAGAATTTTCAATTGCAGCCACAAATTCAATCTCTTAACATCATCCACAGAGGCATAAATATTCAAAATGCTCGTGATGCAACCATGCCATCCTAATTACCATAAATCAAAATAAAATGAGAGTTTTTTATGATGTTCTCCTGTCGGAAAATACATCGATTCCACAAACAAAAAAGACCTCCAGACCTTTCACACAACTCCACCATAGCACGCTCAAAGTTAGAATTATCCCAATATAAACCCACCAGAATACCATTAACATTCTCCATTTGAGTATCCTAAGCACTAATAAAAATATTATGAATCAATTTTAACTCCTTAATCCAATCCACGTTGTGAATACCTCATACCCCTCTTAGATTCATAGATAAACAATTCATTGATGTGATTTTGTATCTCCCACACCTTCAATCAATGTTTCCAAAACCTTATCTAAACCCTCCATACAATAGTTAACATCCATCTCCAGTTTCAATATCTTCTCTTTTTCTATGAAAGTGAAGATTCTAGAGAAAGATTGGCTCAATTATCTCCTTCCACTTCTTTTGTGACCATTACCTTTGCTGGTTTTAGAGTGAGATTTTTTGCAATTAGAAGCTCTAATAATCTTCATAAGTTTCAGCTATTGAAGTTTGTGAGCTTTTACACCTTTTCCACTTTTCAATTTCCTTCCTTGAGACTTCCTTTCAGATATTAGCGATAATGCATCAAACACCTCCTTATCCATCTACCTCACTGTTAAAATATGGGATGGGATTAGACTATTACTTGAATGCACTCTATTAAATAGAACCCCCCCCCCCCCTAATATTGAATCCAAATTTTAGGCTCATACTTAACCATATCATTTGTACAATTATCTTTAGGTCCAACAAATTCTTGACGCCCCAAAGAATTAATAAAAGGCCTAGTTTCATTTACTTGCTCATCAGAATTCATACTCCTATTAATGCACTCGAAAGACAAAATGTTTTTCACACTTACTAATCTCTCTTCAATTTTCGTACCATTTGTATCCCCTATGTTGTCCACCAGATTTGCATCTCCAATCACCTTTCACATATCTAGCATCAGCGAGTTGGGATATACGTTCAATTTACTGCCTTCCTCTTTTTCAAACTGATCTCCAAAAATGAATTAATCATCAACATTAAATGCACCGTTCTTAAGGTGTTCCTAATCATCCTCAGAGTCCATATTAGAATTCAAATCACATCATGGAGGAGACCATTCATTTCCATCCATTTAGACTCTAACAATGAAATTCCATTTCCTATACTTCACTTCAACACAATAGTTAACAATAATATTCTTCCTTGCAAGAATGCGTATCCTTCTATATGAGACATTCCTCGTCTTTTTGGTGTATTCAAATGGAATAAGTACTTGTCTGAAACATTCAAGTATCACTGCAAAAGGAAAGGATCCCATAGATGAAGTGGCATACCACTTATCTTAATTCAAGTGGTTACTATGTCTGACCAAATGAATCATCCCATAGCCTTAGCCAAGTAAATCATTTCTTCCACCATTCCACATGGCGTTCAAAAAGACTTCATCAAGGCTTTTCCTTCTGAGGTCAAGTAGAATGTTCAATCCACAAATCTATTTTATTGAATAGTCAACCAAACCTGATGATCTAAATATTCCAAATAAGTTTTAGAGCATCTCCACATCCATTGTTTCACCAATCATACATCCCAACAGCCAAGAACAAGATGGAGGATAAACTCCCTCCGAAATAATGATTTTAGACACCAATTGATCTATGCACCTAGTAACATTATCGGTGTGTGTGTGTGTGTGTGCTGATATTCAATCACCTACCTCCCAATACAGGGCATGAAACCCTTTATACTTGGAATTGTTCTAGGGTTAAAAGATGAATGCAAAGACACCTTCATGTTACCACTTACCATTTAGCGTCTTCTTTCTATTGAATCTCTCCATATTTACCATTAGCTTCCCCCCCCCCCCCCCCCCCCCAATACAGATAGGATTAAACTCTCTTTCCAACCTAATATAATCTTGAACCCAAATAAATCCAACAAATCTAAAGTGTCCCTTATCCTTCTTATTGGCTACATAAACATCAACTAGACATCCTATCTTCTAAAAAAACTTCCAAAACTCCGCTAAGCTACATACTTTCAGGAAATTTGAAAATTAGAAGTTTTTTGCAATGTCATCAACATCAATCTCCTTTCCTTTAGAACTGACCAACCTACAAGCGTTCCTTATGCGGCTAATGATAGTCCACCCACCATCCTCAAAATGTCTGATCAACATTCGAATCCTCTGAAACATCTTTTATTCTCTAACTTTTGGTCTGTAAGGTTTAAGGAGAACCATACAGCAATTTGGTTGATATCGGTGACTTTTTATCTTTTGGCATTGGTTGACGACTAACCGACCTTTGTTTTTAATTGCATTCACATATTTCATGACATGCTGGAACTATCTTCTTCTTTTTTTGTTTTTTAGGTTGTTGTGTTTTGCAAACCAAAATGCTAGCTTATAAACTAGCTTTTTAAAAAGTTCATCAGATTAATATTTCAACAAGCTTATGGTTTTATTTTTAAATTCTCCCAAATATACCCTTTTATAAATGACTAAAAACTTATTCCTACGATTTAATAACTTGAATAATAATGTATGAGTTTTTTAGAATGGTATTGTTGATCATGATCCATCAACTTTATATCCAACGTAATATTAATTCCTTTTAACTATTACTTGAGGGGAGGGAGTTGACACACCCAAAAGTGTGCTCGAATCCCTAAAACCAAGGCTCTAATACTAAATTTTAACGACCCAATTTTCCAAAGAAATTTTTTCATTTTTTAATTAACCGAAATACTTCCACAAACCATGAGGTTTCAAAATACAATGGTTTCTAAAATTCATAACCATTACAAATTTACTTCAAATCATCAGAGTGTCCCATAAAATGCCTGAGAGAGAGTGCACACCGTGCCATTACACCTTGCCCTTGTCCTTGGGCTCAGATGTACCTGAAACAAATCCACAAACTGTAAGTTAATGCTTAGTGAGTCCCCCAGAGCATACCCCACACACAACCCACATAACACATATCATATTAGCTATAAAAGCTATCTCTACCACATAAGCCATGCATACTAACATATAAGGATGTCGTGGGCTCCCCCTAAGGTCTTATACCTTCATGTCATGGGATCCCCCCATGGTCTTTACCTAGGAATTCCATGGGCTCCACCACATGGTCTTATGTCCAACTACCACAGGCTCCCCCCGGGGTCTTCCATGCAATAACATACATAATCAACTAGCATATCATATAACACAGAAGTATCTATCATCCTACATAACTCATACATAAACATATAAGGAGGTAGTGGGCTCCCCCCATGGTCTTATACCATCATGCCATGGGCTTCCCCATGGTCTTTACCTAGGAATGCCACAGGTTCCCCCACATGGTCTTATATCCGACTGCCGCAGGCTCCCCTGGGATCTTCCATGCAAATATCACATAACCACTAGCATACCACCTAACATAAGGCTAGTTATCATACCATATATCTCTACTACAGCTAGTGTACCACATATCATAAAATTGGTCGGCCTTGGTGCCTTAGACCCATTGGTATGGTGAGAAGACTCACCTCTCGAATGTTGAACTGAAAATCAAAGATCAGATGTATCCCACGTACTGCTCCTCCTCAACTTCCTATAACCAACATACGATTAACTTGTCATAATCCCAAAATTACCCTAAAAGCCAAACCTTTTCAAAGTCAAGGTCAATAGTTAATGTTGACGTCAACTCATCAAGTACATCAAGCAACTCATCAAGTTCCTCCCGAGTCCATTTCACTAAATCCCACGTCAACTAGCCGAGTCACCCTAGTAACTCGTCGAGTTCATCAGATGTCCAGAAAACTAATGTTCGTTCAGACCCAAAACCCCAAACCTTCCCTGCACTCATTTAGACACTTAAATCGAGCAAACCCCGCCCCAACTCATCGAGTCAACTAAGGGACTCAAAAAGTTCCTTCAGCCCCTTTCATGTTCTTCCCTTTCCAATCGGATCTAAGGTCCCAAACTTCAGATCCAATCTCCCCTAGTGCAGATACCACATAAAGTTGCAAACTTTACATGCATGCAAGGTCCTCCAAGGCTATAACATCAACACTAAGCTTCTTACAAGGTTCTTGTGCATGGAAAGGGGATAAGCTACATAAAGCGAGCAACTTTATGTCATTGGGGACCTAGAGAGGTCCAGATCTGGAACCATATCCTTGTGATATGTCCAAATCTGAGTTTGACTCCAACTTGCACCAAAAATGGCCATTTACTTCAAAGAAAAGGGATCTAAGCAACTAGAGATCAAGGTCACAACTTTATACCTTAGGTTGATGGTCAATATGAAGTAGATGTTGGATCTACTGTTCCTCTCCTTGCTCCTTCCTCTTCAAGCTCTAAAATTCTTCACAAGTCACAAGTTTCACCCTTTAAAACTCACACACTCTCAAGGAAGCTCAACTCGGTAGCTAGGGTTTCTTTATGGTTTACTAGGACGGTGAGGGAAGCTTCAAATGAACCATAAGACCTTTAAATAGGGTGGTAACCCCTAAAAATTAGGGTTTCTTCCTATAGCTTCTACTTGACGATTCGGGACTTCCAACTCGTCGAGTAGCATCCAAGTCCCATGTCCTTATAATACTCTCTACTCGACGAGTTGGAGCACCCAACTCACCGAGTCCATGTACAAAACCCAAAAAAACTAGATAAATTGATTAATACTTATAACATGTGTTACAAGTCTCCCCCACTTGAACTAGACTTCATCCTCGAAGTCTGCTGGCCCCAATAAATCCGGGTAGTGGTCTCGCATCTCGTCCTTTGGCTCCCAAGTCCACTCGGACCCTGCGGTGTTGCCATTGCACCTTTACCAGCTTCACCTCCTTGTTCTAAAGAACCTTGATCTTCCTATCAAAGATTGCAACCGGCTTCTCGGTGTAGTTCAGGCTCTCATCCACCTGAATATCGTCCAGAGAAACGACTGCGACCCTATCTCTAACACACTTCTGAAGCTGTGACACATGAAAGGTGTTGTGAATCTGACTAAGCTCATCCGACAGATCCAAACAATAGGCCACATTGCCCACCCAGACTATAATCATGAACGGTCCTATATATCGGGGTCCTAGCTTTCCCCTCTTCTGAAACCTGATGATTCCTTTCCATGGTGACACTTTTAGTAACACAAAGTCCCCCACCTGGAAATCAAGATCCAAACACCGCCGGTCAGCATAATTTTTCTAATGGCTCTGCGCGACCCGCAACTGGTCGCGCACCTACTGAATCAGCCCGGTAGTATTGAGCACTACCTTCGTGCTCCCCATGACACAGTTCCCAATCTCACCACAACAAACTAGGGTCCTGCATCTCCTACCATACAACATTTCAAATTGAGGTCGGTCGATATTGGCATGGTAACTGTTATTGTATGAAAACTCTGCTAGTGGAAGGTTCATATCCCAACTCCCTCCAAAATCCAACACACATTCTCAAAGCATATACTCAAGTGTCTGGATCGTCCTCTCACTCTGGCCATTTGTTTGGGGGTGGTACGCCAAGCTAAAATGTAGCAGAGTGTCTAGTTCCTCGTGGAGCTTCTTCCATAACCTAGATGTAAACCGAACATCCCTGTTAGAAACTACCGAGACTGGCACCCCGTGTCTAGCCACCACCTCTCGCATATAAATATCCGCCAACTTTTCAGCGGATATACTCTCAGAAATCAGAATAAACTGGGCACTCTTCGTCAATCTGTCCACAATCACCTATATGGCATCCACACCCCTCACTGTCCTCGGTAACTTTATAATAAAGTCCATAGTAATCTCTTCCCACCTCCACATGGGAATGGGTAGTGGTTGAACCTTGTTGTGAGGCCGTTGATGCTCGGCCTTGACCTTCCTGCAGGTCAAGCACCGCTCATGCAGGGCCACCAGTAACTTAGCCTCAAATCTCTATACATTTTCGTAGCCCCCGGATGTATAGAGAACTAGGAATTATGTGCCTCCTCCAATATCTTCTACCTTACTCCCCCAGTCACTGGTACCCACACCCGTATACACTGTGTCAGAAGGCCACAACTATCCTGAAAAAACAAAAGATATTATCCCCGAATGCGCTCTATCCTCTAATTCTCCTTCTTCACCCCCCCCCCCCCCGACCTGAGCCTCCTTGATCATATCCAACAATAGAGAGATCACTGTCATCCTCAAACAAATGTTCCCAATCGAGGAACCTGCTGCCTTGCGGCTCAAACCATTAGCCACTATGTTGGCCTTCCCTGGGTGGTATAGGATCTCACAATCATAGTCCTTCAACACATCTAACCACCTCCTCTGTCTCATGTTAAGGTTCTACTAATCCATCAAATACTTTAGAATCTTGTGATCAGTATAGATGGTGCACCGCACTCCATACAAGTAGTGCCTCCAAATCTTGAGGGCAAATAAAACTGCCCGGTTGTGAGTGGGGTAATTCTATAACACCCCGTTCCCGGTAGGCATTAGTTCATTTTAATATTAATTTTGTAAAGGCTACTCGATGAGTTGGTAGCCCTAACTCATCGAGTAGATGCCAGATTGGATGTGGGGATTTAAATGGTCTACTCGGTAATTCGAAGCTTTCACTCGACGAGTAGGTCCATCAGAAGGAAACCCTATTTTCGAGGTTTTGCACCCCTTTACCAGCCTCCCTGTCCTCCAAAACCCTAATTCGTTGTGAGTTTCGACCTTGAGATATTATTGAGGTTTTGGGTGTGTTTTTGTGATATAGAAGAGAGTTGGAAGAGCATGGATCCATCAAGCTTGTGGAGAAGTTCAAGATCCAGGATTTCATCAATCTTTGGCAACCTACTGAGGTAAAAAGCTCTTAGCTTGATAACCTATATTTTAGATATCTTTTAGTGTTGATTTATGGGTCTTTTTGAACCCTTTAAGAAAGATAAGTTACTCTTCATGGGTTGTATCCCAAGCAATCCCTTTTTCCTATGATATTTAGCCTCTATAACCATAAAAGAGGTCTTGAACTCGTTTTTGACCAAGCAATGGTTATGTTCATGGAAGTAGGTTGCTATAACTTGAGTTTGGGTCCATTTGAGGTGTGCAAAGCCATCAAGTCTCCAAAATTATAGAAATGGACCATGGAAATGATCCAGATCTGTATTTTGGAGCCTTAGAAGTGTGAAACCACTTGTTTAGGTTAGATTTGCAAGGGACTCAACGAGTTCATATGGGAACTCGGTGAGTCCGACCAAGGATCCTCGATGATGTTCATGAAAATCGACGAGTTGTCAAGGAACTCGATGAGTTAGATTATCTTGTCTCTTTTTTTATTATGCTAGGACTCAACGAGTCTGAGGAAAATTCGACGAGTTAGTTTGTCCAGTCGCAATGATGGGTAGCCTAGGAACTCGAAGAGTCATAGGGTGACTTAGCGAGCCGAGTTGCGATTTTAGGGTTTCTGAGTTCTGAATTCGACGAGTCAATAAGCTGAATCGGCGAGGTAGGTCAACCTGGAAGGTTGACTTTAACCAAAATGTTGACTTTAAACGGGGGTAAAATGGTCATTTTACCCTAAGCAAGATTGCCAGATTTTTGACTGGGTATTATTATATAGTGGTAGTCGAGGAGTTGTAGGAGCAGCGAGCAGAGATTCCTTACGCACGAGTTCAGCATTCAGTTTGAGAGGTGAGTTTCCTTTCAGTAGGGATCGATCGAAGGCACCAAGGTCGGCCCGTATATATGATATGTTAGTAGTTGAGTGTGGGTGGGGCCAAAATCTCGTGGCAGTGTAGTGTAGGCAGGGCCCGAATCTCATAGTATTATTTGAGTATAGATATGTGATTGTTTGGTTGATATACTTGTTGTCTCTATGATACTTGTATGCAGGTTAGTAGCGGAGTGTGGGCGGGGCCCGAATCTCCTAGACAACGGAGTGTGCGCGCGGCCCGAATCTCCTACCCAGCAGAGTGTGGGCGCGGCCCGAATCTCCATGAGAATGGGTGGGGCCCGAATCTCCATGAGAATGGGTGGGGCCCGTATCTCCTTGTTGCATGATATTTGTATGATATATGGTAGTTTAGGGAACTCGCTAAGCTTCATGATTACGGTTTTTAGTTTTGGTTTCAGGTACTTCCACTAGCAAGGGTAAGGGCTCGGGATGATCGCATGGCACACACCACAGTTTCAGCCTGCGATGTTTAGACTCTGATATTTTTCTCATATGATTTCATCACAGTATTTGATATGATTTTTTGATATACATGATACAAGATTTTATTTATGATTATGGATGATTTGTGGTTTTATATTAAGTTTAAAATAAAATTTTTGGATCGTATTTTTGGGATATTTCAAATTGGTGTCAGAGCCTTGGTTTGAGTGATTCAGGTACGCTCTCGAGTATGTCTAAACTCAAACTAAGGAATTTGTATGAAATTTTTTATAAGAAAATCATTTTTAGAAAAAGAACTTTGGAAAAGAGAAAAAGGTGTGGTGCGTGCAATCAGCCGAGCTCAAGTAAGTACTCCAAAATTACCCATATAAGTTTATGTTATGATATGTTTATCAGCTTTATGAGAACAGCATGCTAGATTAGGACTAAGGATCTAGGAAGGATGCCTTATGTGCCTGTTAGTACAGATCAGTCAGTATGATAGCTTATGATATGTTTATCAGCTTTATGAGAACAACATGCAAGTACAGATCAGTCAGTATGATAGCTAGAGTAGTATATGTTTGATTATGTGTACTCAATGCCCGAATGCTACTTGTTTTTTTCTTTTAGGAGTTTTAGCTATCGTTTGCTAACAAGTAGACGACTATGTTAAGTTACATATTGGAAGGACTAAATAATTTCAAAAGATTAGGTTTAGCCTTATTTCACAGCGCTTGTTTGAGTCAAACCGTTGAAGGGTAGAGCCTGTCATTCGAAGAATTATCTAGTCTAAGTGATATGTAATAGTATTCATGAGCTGGTTATTGGGAGATGGCAGGGACTTCGTATATAGCTGATAGCGGAGAGTGGGATGGTGGTTACCCTAGGGAAAGCCTAGAATGAGAGTAGCGCGTGAACTACTAGTAGTGGAAGGGACTTGGTGAAATCAAGGCAATTCTTGAGGAAAGTACGGATAGATGTGGAAGGTAGTATGGGCCTGTACTGCTGAAAGCATAGGATTCGTACTCAAATCAAGGAAGGATGAGATTAATCCAGGAAACTTGTAGTATCTATGATCCCTCGAGATATGATTAGTGTACAAATGGTGTTATGGTGTGTTTCACTATGGTGATTCTACGCCCTAGACCAGCAGTTGGCAGTTCAGGCACCGGTGAGGGATCAGGCTCAGGCTCTAGAGCTGAACAGCTAGACGACCAGACTAAGGAGCTCATCTCCTCAGATACCACACGCAGCATACTAGACCAGACTCCTATGATCTTTGACACGATCAAAGAGGCATCCTTGAGCTTTTGGATGAGAGATTGAGTGTTTTTCGTACCGAGGTGGCGGCCATGATGGGGTTGCGCACAATGAATTTCAGGGAGTTCAGGGCTTGTGGAGCTAGAGACTACCATGGGGCTCGGGACCCCATTACGGGTACCAGATGGTTGGTGGATTTTGCCAACGCATTTCGCACCACAGGAGTTATCTATGCAGCTGCAAGAGCTGCTAGACAATGGTTTCATCAGGCCGAGCAGTTCACCATGGAGAGCCCCGATCCTGTTTGTGAAGAAGAAGGATGGGTGACATCGCATGTGCATAGACTACCAAGAGTTGAATAAGGTAATGATGAAGAACCGTTACCCACTTCCGAGGATAGATGATTTGTTTAATCAGCTTCAAGGGGCATCTTGGTTCTCCAAGATTTATCTAAGTTCAAGGTATCACCAGATGCGAGTCAGGGATGATGATGTGCAAAAGACAGATTTTAGGACTCGCTATGGTCATTATGAGTTTGTGGTGATGCTGTTTGGGCTCACCAATGCCATAGGGAGCACCTGAGGGAGGTATTGGAGACACTGAGGAGGGATATACTTTTTTTGAAGTTCTCCAAGTGTGAGTTTTGGTTGTGTGAGGCGCAATTCCTTGGGCATCTTGTCGACCAGAAGGGTATACTAGTCGATCCAGCTAAGATAGAGGTCGTGATGCAGTGGGAGATTACGAGGTCTCCAACTGAGCTTCAGAGTTTCCTGGGTCTGATAGGGTATTACAGGAGATTTATTCAGAACTTCTCCAAGATTGCAGTTGTGTTGACCTGACTGACTAATAAGTCGGTAGTTTTTCTCTGGCGACCTGAGAAGCAAACAGCCTTTGAGACGCTCGGGCAGCAGTTGTGCGAGGCACTGATTCTCACTCTGCCAAAGGATGTAGATGAATTTTTAGTCTACTATGATGCTTCAATCACAGGCATGGGAGCAGTTTTGATGCAGCGAGGTCGTGTGATAGCTTATGCTTCAAGGCAGTTGAAGCCTCACGAGGCTAAATATCCAACACATGATTTAGAGTTGGGGGCTATGATGTTCGCCCTCAAGATTTGGCGGCATTATCTATGTGGGTTCCATTGTACCATTTACATGGATCACAAGAGTTTGAGGTACCTCATGGATCAGCCAAATCTGAACATGAGGCGGCATCGGTAGTTAGATATGGTTAAGGATTACGATTATGATATCCTTTACCATCTGGGAAAGGACAACATAGTGGCCGATGCCCTGAGCCGCAAGGAAGTAACGGACCTGATCCGAGACATATGTTTGACGATGACAGTGATTACTCCACTGTTAGAACAGATTCGAGAGGTGAAGGTTAAGGGCTTGAAGTAGGAGCGTCCGAAGTGCGAGCGGATTATAGGCCAGGTGGCCTCCTTCGATTATGACAGTCGTAGGCTGTTGACCCTGCATGGGAGGGTCTGGGTACCGTACTGGGGCGGAGTACGACAGATATTGATGGACGAGGCCCACAAGTCCAGGTTCTCTATCCACAATTCACCCTGGGGCGACGAAGATGTATAGAAATATTCAACCCGATTACTGGTGAACCTGCATGAAGCAGGACGTAACCTAGTATGTGGAGAGATGCCTGACCTGCAGGAAAGTCAAGGTAGAGCACCACAGGCCTCGCGGCAAGATGCAGCCGCTAGACATCCCCGTGTGGAAATGGGAGGATATTACTACGGATTTTATCACTAAGCTTCCAAGGACCGCATGTGGGGTTGATTCAATATGGGTCATCGTGGATCGGTTGACCAAGAGCACTCACTTCATACCGATCCAGGAGAACATCTCGGCCGAGAAGCTGGCCGAGATTTATGTGCGATAGGTAGTGGAACATCATGGTGTTCCTATCTCGGTGGTGTCAGATCAAGATGTACATTTTATTTCAAGACTTTGGAAGTGGTTTCACGATGAGAAGGGTACTCATCTCCACTTCAGCACCGCTTTCAATCCCCAGACGGATGGATAGAGCAAGAGAACGATTCAGACTCTTGAGGACATGCTTCGTGCATGTGTCTTTGATTTCGGTGGTAGTTGGAATATGTATCTTCCGTTTGTGGAATTTTCATATAACAGTTACCATGCCAGTATAGATCGGCCTCCCTTCGAGATGCTATATGGGAGGAAGTGTAGGACCCCAATCTGTTGGGGTGAGGTTAGTCATAGGGTCATGGGGATTACGGAGGTAGTACTCAAGACCACGTAGCATGCTTCAGGCTGCTCAGAGTCGACAAAAGAGCTACGCCAACAAGCGGCATTCAGACTTGAAGTTTCGGGAGGGCGACATGGTTCTCCTGAAGGTGTCGCCCTGAAAGGGATTCATACGATTCTGGAAATGGGGCAAGCTGGGCCCCAGGTATATTGGCCCTTCCAAGTTATAGCCTGGGTGGGAAAGGTAACGTACATAATGGATCTTCCCACTGAGCTCAACCAGATCCACACCACTTTCCATGTTTCCCAACTACAAAAGTGCTTGGTGGATAATTTAGCACTGGTACCCTTTGAGGATATTCAGGTTGATGGTATCCTGAACTACATTGAGAGACCAGTGGCGATTCTAGATCGCAAGACGATGGAGCTGAGGAGCAAGACGGTCGAGCTAGTGAAGGTGCAGTGGCATCACAGTAAGGGTTCAGAGTGGACATGGGAACCTGAGGAGGAGATGAGGGAACACTACCCAGAGTTGTTTTCAGATACAACCGACTTCGAGGATGAAGTCTAAAACAAGTGGGGGAGAATTGTAACGCCCCATTCCTGGTACGCATTATTTCATTTTAATATTAATTTTATAAAGGCTACTTGACGAGTTGGTAGCCCTAACTCGTCAAGTAGATGCCAAATTGGATGCGGGGATTTAAATGGTCTACTCGGCGAGTCGAAGCCTTGACTCGACGAGTAGGTTCGTCAGGAGGAAATCCTATTTTCAGGGTTTTGCAACCTATTTAAGCCACTTAACCCCTTTTGGGCCTCCCTTACCAGCCTCCCTATCCTCCAAAATCCTAATTCATTGTGAGCTTCGTCCTTGAGATATTATTGAGGTTTTGGGTGTGTTTTTGTGATATAGAAGAGATTTGGAAGCTCTTGGAGCCATCAAACTTGCGGAGAAGTTATAGATCTGGGATTTCATCCATCTTTGGCAACCTTCTGAGGTAAAAATCTCTTAGCTTGATAACCTATAGCTTAAATCTCTTTTAGTGTTGATTTATGGGTCTTTTTCATCCCTTTGAGAAGGATAAATTACTCTCCATGGGTTGTATCCAAAGCAATCCCTTTTTCCTGTGATATTTAGCCTCTAGAACCATAAAAGAGGTCTTGAACCCATTTTTGACCAAGCAGTGGTCATGTTCATGGAAGTAGGTTGTTATAACTTGATTTTGGATCCATTTGAGGTGTGCAAAGCCATCAAGTCTCCAACTTAATAGAAATGGACCATGGAAACGATCTGGATCTATATTTTGGAGCCTTAGAAATGTGAAACTAGCTGTTTAGGTTAGATCTGCAAGGGACTCAATGAGTTCATATGGGAACTCGGTGAGCCCGATCAAGGATCCTCGATGATGTTCATGAAACTCGACGAGTTGGATTATCATATCCCTTTTCTGATTATGCTAGGACTCGGCCAGTCTAAGGATGACTCGACGAGTTAGTTTGTCCAGTCACGATGATGGGTACCCTAGGAACTCGACGAGTCATAGGGTGAGTCGGCGAGCCGAGTCGCGATTTTAGGGTTTCTAAGTTCTAGAACTCAATGAGTCAATAGGCTAACTTGGCAAGTTAGGTCAACCTGGAAGGTTGACTTTGACCAAAGCGTTGACTTTGACCAGGGGTAAAATGGTCATTTTACCTTAAGCAAGATTTCCAGGTTTCTGATTAAGTATTATTATATAGTGGTAGCCTAGGAGTTGTGGGAGCAGCCAACAGATATTCCTCACGAACGTGTTCAACATTCAGTTTGAGAGGTGAGTTTCCTTTCGGTAGAGATGGGTCGAAGGCACCAAGGTCGGCCCGTATATGTGATATGTAAGTAGCTGAGTGTGGGCGGCGCCCGAATCTCGTAGCAGTCTAGTGTGGGCGAGGCCCGAATCTCATAGTATTAGTTGAGTAGAGATATGTGATTATTTGGTAGATATACTTGTTGTCTGTGTGATACTTGTATGCATGTTAGTAGAGGAGTGTGGGCGGGACCCGAATCTCCTAGACATCGGAGTGTGGGCGGGGCCCGAATGTCCTAGTCAGCGGAGTGTGGGTAGGGCCCGAATCTCCTAGACAACGGAGTGTGGGCGGGGCCCGAATCTCTTAGACAATGGAGTGTGGGTGGGGCTCGAATCTCCATGAGAGTGGGCGGGGCCCGTATCTCCTAGCTGCATGATATGTGTATGGTATGTGGTATTTTGGGGAACTCACTAAACTTTGTGCTTACGGTTTTCATTTTTGGTTTCAGGTACTTTCGCCTACAAGGGGAAGGGTTCAGGATGATCGAATGACACACACCACAGTTTCAGTCTGGGATGTTTAGACTCCGATATTTCTCTCATATGATTTCATCACTGTATTTGATATGATGTTTTGAGATACATGATACATTATTTTCTTTATGATTATGGATGATTTGTGGTTTTATATTAAGTTTCAAAACAAAATTTTTGGACCGTATTTTTGGGATGTTTCAAATTCACCTCATGAGGCTTCAACTACCTCAAGGCGTAAGCTATGACAAGACCCCTCTCCATTAGTATCGCACCTATCCCCAAAATCTATGCATCACTATACACCACCAAATTATCTAACCCCTCAGGTAGTACAAGAATTGGAGCCTCACATAGCCTCCGTCTCAAGGTCTCAAAAGCCAACGGTAGATCTGTGCCCCACCGAAATGTCACATTATTCTTGGTCAAGCGAGTCAAAGGCACAACAATCTTCGAGAAATCCTGAATGAATCTCCGATAATAGCCCGCTAGACTCAAGAAGCTATGGATCTCGGAAGTGTTCTTCAGCACTTCCCACCGTATCACTACCTCAACCTTGGCTGGATCAACCGAAATGCCCTCATGATTGATGATGTGCCCCAAAAATTATACTTCTCGTAGCCAGAAATCACACTTGGAGAACTTGGCATACATCCTCTCCGCCCTCAGGGTCTCCAACACCTCTCTCAAAATGCTGCTCACGCTGCTCCTTGGTCTTAAAATAGACTGGAATCTCATCAATAAAAATGATCACTGACCGATCCAACATCGGTCTACACAACCTGTTCATGAGATCCATGAACATTTTTGGGGAATTGGTGAGCCCAAATGGCATCACCACAAACTCATGGTGCCCATACCAAGTCCTGAAAACTGTCTTCAGTATATCCTCATCCCGAATCCTCATCTGATGGTATGTCGGCCGAAGATCAGGCTTGGAAAACCAAGACGCGCCCTGCAGCTGATCGAACAAATCATCGATCCTCGCTAACGGATATGGTTCTTCACCATTAGTTTGTTCAGCTCTCGATAATCAATGCACATCATGTGTGATCAATCCTTCTTTTTCACGAACAGGATCGGAGCTCCCCATAAGGAACTACTTGGTCAGATAAATCCTTGGTCTAGCAGATCATGAAGCTATGTAGACAACTCCTACATCTCGGGCAGTGCTAACTGGTATGGTGTCTTGGCTATCGGAGCGGCACCCAGCACCAGATCAATGCGAAACTCCACCTGTCTCTCCGGAGGCACTCCTGGTAACTCTTCAGGAAAGACATCCTGAAAATCTTGTACAACTGGCATACTGCCCGCATCCGTTGTGGGCTCAACCGTCGTATCCGAGATATAAGCTAGAAATCTTGCACATCCCTGTTGTAGGAATCTCCTTTCCCTCGCAACTGAACTGTAACATCCCGAGTTCAGGAGTGCAAGTTTAGGGTTCAAAGTGTAAATGTGAAAGGGCAACTCGGCGAGTCCATGGGTGGACTCAGCGAGTAGGGTCGCGACTCTAGTCGCGTGTTAAGTGGCCAACTCGGCGAGTAGGCGCTGAGTGGAGAAAACCCTAATTTCGGGGAATGAGCCCTATATAAAGGACATTATACCCTCTCCCCAACCTCCTTACCCTCTCTTGAAATCCAGAAAACCCTAAGACGCGTTTGTGAGGGATTATAGTGCATTTGAACCTTGGAGAAGAGATTTTTAGAGGAGATCTTGGAAAGATAGGAGGCTTGGAGCAAGGGGCTTTGCTAAGATTCGGATTTCTCTTCTGTTGGGGCTTCCTTTTGAGGTATTACTTTGTTTCTTGGGCTGTTATTCATCTAGGTTCATCATTTTGGAATGGGTGGAAAGTTTAGCTTGCGGTATTTCGGGTTTGAAGGTTAGATATGAGGTTGCTACCTCAGATCTGGAATGGAGAAGGTCTAGAGTGCATTAAAGTCTCTGTTCTTGAGTGTTTGGTGAAGTCATCTTGTCCCAAACCCTAGCCCTAGAGTGTAAAATGCCTAGATCTCTTTGGATTCACGTAAAGTTTGCGACTTTACGTGATGGATGGGTTGTATAAGGGTAGATCTATGTTTTGAATCATCTGCATGGCCTGAAAAGCTTCTGCATGGGTTAAGATCTAGAGGCACTCGGCGAGTCACAAAGGTGTACTCGGCGAGTTGCTTGAAGATGGACTGGAACTCGGCAAGTTGGTTGAAGATAGCCTTGGACTCGACGAGTCTGGTCATGAGGTCCTAAACTTCTTCCGGTGAAGCCATGAATCAGTGAGTCAAGGGAGGACTCGGTGAGTGAGTGCGAGGGGACTCAGAGTTGTAAGACTCGGTGAGTCTCGGGGTGACTCGACGAGTTGAGTCGCGAATGGGGAAGTTCTGAGCATGGGGACTCGACGAGTCATTAGGATGACTCGGCGAGTAGATTCAGTCAGGAGGTTGACTTTGACTTTGACTTTGACCAAGGGTTGACCAGTTGACTTCCAGGGGTATTTTGGTAATTGTTGGCTTTTGTTTTGACTTCAGTGTTGGTGTTGGCCAGTGGTGGAGATCGTGTTGGTGGTCGAAGCATCTCGGTCTTATCTTTCCAATCAGCAGTTGTGAGGTGAGTTATCCTCACTATATCAACAGGGTCTAAGGCACCAAGGCTGGCCCTTTATCGGATTTCGATCCAGTTATCGTTGTTATGTTATTGTTTTGCTATGTTTGCATCCTGGTAGTTAGGGTGGTATTATGTTAGAGGTCGGTTAGTTCGGTATCCTGGTTAGGAAAAGGTTACGTTATGTGATATGTTAGATCCGCTTGATTGAATGTGAATTGTTATATGATTGAATGTTTATGTGTGCATGGTTGTATGATTGGGGTTGGGTTGAGGCGGGTCCTGATTTATGTTGAAGTCCAACATACCCAGGGCGGATCGGTTGTCCCGAAGGCCCAGCGAGCGGTCCGGATAGGCTGAAGGCCCCAAGAGGGCGGACCAGACGTGCCGAGGCTCGGAGAGTGGACCAAGCCGACTGAAGGCCCGGTGCGGGCGGACCAGTCATACTGTAGACTTAGAGAGTGGACCAGGTGGATTAAAGGCCCGGTGCGGGCGGACCAATCACACTGCAGAGTCGATGTATTTGGCTAGACTCGGAGAGTGGACCAGGTGGACTGTTGGCCGATGCGGCGGACCAGTCACATAGTAGACCCGAAGTACATGGCTGTTCTGTGTTCTGATATGATATGGCATGTTGTACGTGTATGATATATGGTTGGTATTTTGGGGGTATCTCACTAAGCTTTCGGGCTTACAGTTGTGGTTTTATGTTTTTCAGGTTCTTCAAGAGACCGTGGCAAGGCAAAGGCGTGATCGTACCGCTCCTCATGATTATGTTTTATGATGCGGTTCTAGGAAGACTCTTATAATAATTGTATTGAAAACCTTTTTGTAATAACATTATGAAAATGGGTTGTTTTTGAAAAGTTAAAATTGTGTTGAAAATTTACGGTCGTTACATGAACAAAGTATTGGCCCCTGCGAGGCCCTCTCACCATGTATAACCAGTTCTCCCCTACTTGGGGTTTGAACCCTCACCAACTGGCGCTCGCAATCGATCATGGCCCCATTGGCCCCTAACCAGTCCATCCCGATAATCACCTTCAGCCCTCGCAATGGTATCAAGACTAGATCAACACGAAACCTATCCCCAAGCACATTCAGGACACAATGCCGATACACTAATTCCGCACCCACAGTGCGATCGTCTGCAATCTCCACCACAAGCGAGGAATCTCAAGTTCTCGGTGCATCTTGGAACTTCTTGCTAAGCGTAAGAGATACGAACGATCGGGTAGCTCTCGAATCAAACAAAACATGAACTGACATACCATTGACCAGAAAGGTCCCAATACAAGCACGATGTACACATAAGCAATGCAAAAAATCTAGGGCTGAGAGGAATAAACACGTACCAGCCACAACATCTGGCGTTTCCCGAGCCTCCTCGGTAGTCAACTAAAATGCGTAGATCTTCACTGCTAGAGCATCTGCCTTAGCAGGGTGACCATCAGTAATTCTCATCGTAGCGGGCACAGGCACCGCCACTGCTCCTCTCCCTCCTTGTAACCTCGGACAATCAGCCTTTTTATGGCCAATATGGTTGTAGTGGAAACATATCATTCCCTTCTTGGGGCAATCCCTGCTCAAGTGACCCTGCTGGCCACATGCATAACATCGTGCATCTGATATCCGACAAGCCCCATTGTGCAGTTTACCACACCTGGCATACCATCTTCGTCCCTACTGACCCCTACTAGAAGTATCTGAGGTCTTAGGCTTTTTATCCTGACCCACCATTGCCTGTGCCTGCTCCGGCTTCCGCTTGGTTCGGAAATCTAGCTCTATCTCCCACTCACGGGCCTTCTCCACCATCTCATTCAGGTTTTTACACCCTGTAAAGCTCACAAACTCCCAGATATCATCCCTCGGCATGGAGTGATATCTTGTCCTCCATATGTCCTTGTCGGTAGCATACTGTGGGATCAACAATGCTCACTCCTGAAACTTGATGATGATCTCCGCCATAGTCTCGGTGGTCTGTTGAAGCTCCTGGAACTCCCTCACTAACCGTTGCACCTCAATAGTTGGTGCAAACTCCAAATCAAATCGTCGAACAAACTCGGCCCATGTCATCTCAACCACCTCGGCTGCTCCCACCTGACTAATCACCTCGCCCCACCAGTCTCGGGCTCTGTCTCTCAGCATACATGAAGCAAAACCCACCTTCACTGCATCCGGGCAAGAACTCATGCGGTGGGCATTCTCAATATCTGCCACCCAGCTTCGGTTAACTATGGGGTCCCTGACCCCAAAAAACTGTGGCGCTCCACACGCCTTGAACTCCCGAGACGAGGGAGTTCAGCCCACGACAATCTCGGCTCTGAATGCCCTGAGCCTCTCTTCCATGATCTCCATCATACCCTCCTTGATCGTCCCAAAGATAATTGGGGTAGCATTAAGGATTCCCCTCGTAACCTCTGTTCCGATGAGCTCACGCAACCTCTCGTCAATAGACTCAGTATTGTCACCTGACCCAGATCCAGATCTTGATCCTAATCCCCCTACTCCAAATCGTGTCATCACCATGTTGAACTGCAATGCCTCAAATCATAATGATCAGGATGCCCAAATAAGGGATCTTCCCCACACTGGTCCTTTTTAGAGCTATCAGATCTAACATTGGTTCGGGTACAGGTCCTGTGATTTTAGTAGTACGAGCCCAATACTACCTTCCACACCTGCTTATACCTTTCCACAAGGTTCTACCTGATAACTCCAATTCGTCCCAAAATAAATCATACCCCATAAACTACTGTATATCTTAAATCCTAGGTTGTCCTAAGATTTTCTCTACTCACATCAATCAGACCAATCATATCAGGTTGCCTTTATGCATGCAAATTATACACATAAAAGGATCAAACAAACTTTCGAATAAGAGATTATACCATAGGACCACAACCAAATGAGGAACTAGAAATAAAGCCAAATTAATCATTCTAAGGCTATAAGATCCTAACTGTATATAATTTTAAAAGCATACATATAACAAGTTTCATACGATTATCATAGCTCAAATATCAGTATAACATGGCTAACATATTGGAGAACTACTTATTTGGCTTGGTTGATCATGCGCGTTGCACTCTCCTCTTTCCCATACATTAAAATTTCTAACTTTTATTTTTATTCTTGAAAACAATTTTACCATTTCCTTAGTTTTAGTCCTGACACACCCGAGAGTGTGCCCGAATCCCTCAAACCAAGGCTCTGATTCCAACTTGTAACGACCCAATTTTCAAAAGAATTTTTTTTTCATTTTTACTTAACCGAAATACTTCCACAAACCATGAGGTTTCCAAATACAATGGTTTCTAAAATTCATAAACATTACAAATTTACTTCAAATCATCAGAGTGTCCCATAAAACGCCTGAGAGAGTGCACACCATGCCATCACACCTTGCCCTTGTCCTTGGGCTCAGATGTTCCTGAAACAAATCCACAAATTGTAAGTTAATGCTTAGTGAGTGCCCCAAAGCATACCCCACACACAACCCACATAACACATATTATATTAGTTATAAAAGCTATCTCTACCACATAAGCCATGCATACTAACATATAAGGATGTCGTGGGCTCCCCCTAAGGTCTTATACCTTCATGTCATGGGATCCCCCCATGTTCTTTACCTAGGAATGTCACGGGCTCCCCCCGGGGTCTTCCATGCAGTAACATACATAATCAACTAGCATATCATATAACACAGAAGTATCTATCATCCTACATAACTCATACATAAACATATAAGGAGGCCATGGTCTCCCCCCATGGTCTTATACCATCATGTCATGGGCTCCCCCCATGGTCTTTACCTAGGAATGCCACGGGCTCCCCCACGTGGTCTTATATCCGACTACCACGGGCACCTCTTGGGGTCTTCCATGAAAATATCACATAACCACTAGCATACCACCTAGCATAAGGCTAGTTATCATACCACATATCTCTACTATAGCTAGTGTACCACATCTCATAAAATGGGTCGGCCTTGGTGCCTTAGACCCATTGGTATGGTGAGAAGACTCACCTCTCGAATGTTGAACTAAAAAGCTAAGATCAGATGTATCCCACGCACTACTCCTCCTCAACTGCCTATAACCAACATGCATTTAACTTGTCATAATCCCATAATTACCCTCAAAGTCGACCCTAGTCAACCCTGGTCAATGTCAATGTCAACAGTCAATGTTGACCTCAACTCGTCGAGTGCATCCAGCAACTCGTCGATTTCCTCCCGAGTCCATTCCACTAAATCCTGCATCAACTTGTCGAGTCACCCTAGTGACTCGTCAAGTTCATCAAATGTCTAGAAAGCTAATGTCCATTCAGACCCAAAACCTTAATCCTTCCCTATACTCAATTAGACATTTAAAATGGGCAAACCCCACCCCGACTCGTAGAGTCAACTAAGGGACTCGATGAGTTCCTTCAGTCCCTTTCATGTTCAGCCCTTTCCAGTGGGATCTAAGGTCCCAAACTTCAGATCCAACCTCCCCTAGCGCAGATACCAGGTAAAGTTGCAAACTTTACATGCATGCAAGGCCCTCTAAGTCTATAACATCAACACTAAGCTTCTTACAAGGTTCTTGTGCGTGGAAAGGGGCTAAGCTACATAAAGTGAGCAACTTAATGTCATTAGGGACCTAGAGAGGTCCAGATCTTGAACCATATCCTTGTGATAAGTCCAGATCTAAGTTTGACTCCAACTTGCTCCAAAAATGGCCATTTACTTCCAAGAAAAGGGATCTAAGCAACTAGAGATTGTAGTAACTTCAAGAACATGGTTTGGTATGCGGAATTAAAGATTGCACAATGAACATGGTGATTTGGGTGTTCAAGAGATGTATTGAATATGTATGGTGTTGCAAAAAAGGACATAGATCTACATCTATATAAATAACACACACTTACACACTCGCTTTTACACCTCTCAAGCACACCTCTACAAGTGGACTAAACCCACCTTATATAGAGGTGTTTACATGTCTCCCTCTCACTCTCTCTAACTCATGGGTCAAAAGGCTAATGCACCACATGCAAGTGGGTTTTACAAAAGTCAACAAATTATAAAGTCATACTTGGATAACTTTGCACCCCCAACATTCCCCCCTTCAAAGTTAGGAATGGATGACCCACTTCAAATTTTCCAAAATCGAGCAACTACGCGATCCGAGCCTTAAGGGTGACACATGTCGAAACGAACTTTAAACCTTCAATTCTTCCATGATTCTTCAATTGGGCTCTAGGATGTGAGACCATACAAACCGAGCATCAACGAATGATCACGAGCTTCTCAAACTCCAAATTGATCACCTAAAAGTTGAGCATAAAAACACACCCCAAAAATCTTCAACAAAACCAAACCCATTTCGAAAATAAATCACTTCTGAACTTCCAATTGCATCATTTCGTAAACTTCAAAAATTCAAGGTCACTTCGATCTTCAAAAAAAATTTAAGTTCGAATTTCCATATAAATTTCTCCCCCTTTTATAATCAAAATTTGATTATAAAACTTTCAAGGAAAGAGAATGTGTTCTATTTGGAATTTTCCGTGTCAAACTTTGTGCTTTAATCCGGAAAACCCAAAAAATCGTCAATTTATAGCTTCGTTCACGGACCGCCTTTGACAAAATTTCTCAAAAATAGGTAGAAATTGTCAATTTCAAAATTCTGCAGTGATCCGGTGTGCCCAAAACAGCCAAAAATGCAAAACTCTCCCCCTTTTCCAAAGTTGGGTAGAAAGCATCAATTTGCACAAACTGCAGGGGCCTTAAATGCATTTTCTTCAATTTCTCAGCAAAATCAGTCCTTTTTCGAAATTAGTTACGAACAGTCAATTTTTCGCAACCTCAGGGACTAATGTAGACAATTCTGCCTACACCTTCAAATTTTCGAAAGTATACCCTAAAACGTCGAAAAGCACCCCAAATGTCGAAATTGGGTATATATTGCCAAAATGTCGAAACTTCACCCAATTGTCGAAGTTGGGTGAAAACTGTCAAAATGTCGAAACTTAAGCCATTTGTTGAAGTTGTCAAAAATTCGAAAGTTTAGGGGCTGTTTTCGAAACTTCTTCCTTTTTCTTTACAAACTTGTCGAAAAAGTACTCCAAATGTCGAATGCTTGCAAAAGGTTTCTTACTTTCGAAAGTGTTAGGGACCATTTTCGAAACTGCATGTTTTCTTCTTCCCCAAATTTAACGAAACTACTCAGACCATATTAACTCAGACCATATTAACCAAAGATTTTTAACACCAATTTAATGAAAACGAAGCATATCGAACCCTTAACGGTGAATAATAACCTCTTAATCATTCGGCTTCGTTTTTTATCAAAATCAAATTCGTTCTCTTTTCATTCACCTCAAACATCGACTTCCCAAAGTTCGTTCTACAACTTTATACATCATCAACAAATAAATGACTCCAACATTTCGGGAATCGACTTCAATCAGTTCGTTTTATTATTATTATTATTATTATTATTATTATTAATATTAATCGATTCAAATCATTGACCACAGTCCTTCGATTCGTTTTACAACCCTTTCGAACTTTCAGTTACCATTCAAATATTTCGTCAAATCAACACCAACTAACGAATCAAATTCAACGAATCCAAGTCCATTTATTGAACATCGCTTATCCTAGTCGATTTTGACCAACAATCGATCAAAAACCACATTGACACCAAAATCGACTTAGACCCCTGGACATCAATCTATATACAAACTCATTGTTTCCCAACTATCATTCGAAATCAAATCAACTTAATCATCAAAAATGAAAGCTGATTTCGATACCAAATAACCAAATTCGTCAATACAAATAGATATCGAACCCAACATGTTGAAATCGATTGACTGTGATTTCACTATTAATCAACAAGGACGTCGATTATTAACCCAAATCAATCATTAACCCTTCGAATTTTTGATTCAAGAACTCAGAAATAATCGAAAAAATATCAAACCAGACTCCAAACTTTCGAAATCGATTGCATCTCCTTCGAAATCATTCAATTCCAGATATGCGAACTTGATTCACATACCCACTCGATTCTAATACAAATTTCGATTTCAAGATCAAAACTCAATCGAATGCATTTTAATCCAAATACAGTTTGACTCCCAAACCATTGATGCGAACATTGATCGACTCCAACATGCATCGACATCAAAACCATTAAAAACTAACTCAAACTCATAATCAATACTCAAAATGAAACCATATCCTTCTGAATTTCTTTTTTTAATTTTGAATCTTGGAATCGAGCTTTGACTTTGAAATTGACTCTTCAATTGAATCAATAATTGACATCTTGATCATAATTGATTTTAGATTTATATGAATCAAATAAGATCGACTCACAAGACAAACTTTACAAGAATCGATTATCAAGATAGACAAAATGAAATCGAATTCGTGGTCAAGAACAATAAGACGTACAAGTATTTGAAGCGTTTTACAAATGAATCAGATTAACAAATAACCTGGAAAAGAATTCGGGCTTTTACAAGTGATTAAATGAATAGTTCTAGGCTTAAGTGATTTTGGGCTGAATCGGTTTGAAATGGGCTAAATGGATTGTAATATTAAGATTTAGCTTTATATCAAAACGATTGATGAACAGTTAACCAAACGGAATTTGTTTTGAGCTTCGAAACATTTAACAAATCAAATAACAATCAATTGCAATTTGAGAATCAAATCAAACAAAAAAATATAAGATTGGATCAGATCTTGATCAACAAAAAAAATTATTGGATCATAACAAATGGGTTTTCAAGAAAAATTTGATCAAACGAGTCAAATGATCACAAATAAAAAACACAACGCACGAGTTCAATGAAATTAAGAGAGATTATAGTGAGAGACTCACCAAAAATGCTCTAATTGTGACAAATTTTGCCAAACCGATAATCATTCTTCAACAAATCACTTTGATCATTAAAGACCTGCTCTGATACCAATTGTAGTGACTTCAAGAACATGGTTTGGCATGCGGAATTAAAGATTGCACAAGAGCATGGTGATTTGGGTGTTCAAGAGATGTATTGAATATGTATGGTGTTACAAAAACGGACATAGATCTACATCCATATAAATAACACACACTTACACACTCACTTTTATACCTCTCAAACACACCTCTACAAGTGGACTAAATCCACCTTATATAGAGGTGTTTACATGTCTCTCTCTCACTCTCTCTAACTCATTGGTCAAAAGGCTAATGCACCACATGCAAGTGGGTTTTACAAAAGTCAACACATTACAAAGTCATACATGGATAACTTTGCACCCCAACAGAGATCAAGTTCACGGCATTATACCTTAGGCTGATGGTCAATACGAAGTAGATGTTGGATCTACTATTCACGATATTATACCTTAGGCTGATGGCTAATACGAAGTAGTCATACATGGGTTGCTAAGACGGTGAGGGAGGCTGTAAATGAGCCATAAGCCCTTTAAATAGAGTGGTAACCCCTGAAAATTATGGTTTCTTCCTATAGCTCCTACTCGACGAGTCGGGTCTTCCAACTCGTCGAGTTGCATCCAAGTCATGCATCCTTATAATAGTCTCTACTCGACGAGTTGGAGCACCCAACTCACGAGTCCATGCACAAAACCCAAAAAAAATAGATAAATTGATTAATACCTGGAACAGGTGTTACATAACATTCATACACATTAATCCCCTTTATACATGTCTTAATCCATTAATATGTCATTATAGATTTTAGCCAAAAACTCATATTTTGGGTAAAACTTCAACATGCCGATCCTCTATCCAAATACTTGGTAAACTACTCCAATAAAGCTTTTAAACACTCAACCTAACTAAGATTATACCACATGAACACCTCATCATCATTTTCCATTTTCTAGGGTTTCAAACCCTAGAATCAAAACATGGGTTTTAACTGTTAAAACTCCGTAAAAATCATGGATTAAGCTTCCAAACACTTAATCATACATTATAACAAGTTTACTTAAAAAAATCTTGCATAAGAAGCTTAAACTCGAAATTCACCATTAAAGCCTTAAAATGCTTAAAAATGGAGAAGAAAATTACCTTAGAAGCCTAAACCTTGCCATAAACAAGTTTGAACGCCTCTTGAACCTCCTTTAACCTCAAGATCGTAAAACCTTTGCTATATAAGAAATGGGAACGTTTTTTAGCAAATAAGCCCTAAACTCGGATTTAATCTATTTGAAACCGCATTGTGGCTAGGCTTCCATCGCGTTGCAGTGCATCAAATGACTCTGTGGTCTTCTTTTTGCCACGTCATGGTGACTAGTACTCAATGGCAACCTACTTTGACCACCACGTCGCGGCAAACATCTCATTGCTGTGGTGGAGTTGGAATTGGCTATTTCACTCATTTTTTTCAAGGCAATTAACCCCAAACTTACATCTATCAATTACATTCCATTCTAAAGTAAATATAATATATTTATAATCTTCTAATCGTCTCATGGACACATAAAGGGTATTAAATAACATTCTACAAATCCCTACTTTAGCAAAAAGACCCAAAATACCCTTTTTACACAAGATTACCATTCTACATCAAAATACACAAAAATCTCGGTTCTTACACATTTGATTGGATTGAGGGTTGTCATGTTGTTCACCTTGAAAAGGGGATTGTTGATGTGATTTTTGTCACAGTCATATGGGTGTTAATGACATATCGGAATGTGTTTTTGTTTGGCCAATAAAAGTATCATAAGCAAATTTTATTTGATAACATTGTTGTTCATTCGTTTAGGTTCGTGTTTAGAAAATCTAAGGCTTCTAAGAATTGAAATGTGAGGTTGCATCATCTCAAGTATGTTAATATTTTATAAGTAATTTTTTATATCGAAATTATTATTAAATATCTTGAAATCTTGTTTGTTATAAAAAAATAATAATAAAAAAAACAACCATACTTGAACCAAACGTCTTAAGTACGTTAATATTTTGTATGTAAATACTTATAAAACATTTTTTTATGGTTGCCAGTTAGATATGATAACAGGTTAATTAATTATAAGAATAAAATGTGATAAAGGTAAGGGAAAAAAAATACTACTAACACTTTATCCTAAGGTTCCCCGTTTTAGCATCTTATCAATCACAAAAGCTTTACTGATCACGAAGATTCATCCCCAAATTTTAATAAGAAATACTATAATTGCGACGTTACCCTTCGTAACTATATTCCAAAGAATATCTAAACAAATATGATTTTCATCATTATTCAACAACACATTAACTATATACCTAAAGAAGATTAAACGATCATAAAAAATTTAGTCATGATAACATTTCATTTAGTTTATCACTTATCAGCTTAGTTTATATTAGAAGTCATTTTTTATTGGCTACTACCAACTAACTTTTCAATTATCAGCTAGTTTTTCAGCTAACAGTTATATTTTCGATCAGGCTACCAAACATAGCTTTAGAGTACGCTTGATACGTCACAACTATCTTTTAAAAAAAAAAAAAAAAAAAAAAAAAAAAAAAAAAAAAGTACTCAAACTACCGTTTCATTCCAAATATTTTAACTAGTTTTAGCAAACACAATTTTTTATCAACTAGGTTTTAAATTAATAGCCATTTTTTTTCAACTATTCCGCCAACATAACCTTATTTAAAGTTTATTGTTTTATATCTTTCTTTGAAATATGACTTTGATAGTAAAATTTGTAATAGATTATACTTCAACCCCCCGACGCTGTATTGATTTGATGTCAATTTTTATATGAAAAAACGAGAGTACAAAATATAGAAAAGTTACAAGAAATATTGATACGAGAATTCAAATATGAAAGCTGAAATCACAAAATATGATAAAATCGGGCCCGGATCCAAATGTGAACCCCTTCAACACCTACTAATGCAATGGTAAAATCAATATTAAGGCATTATTTTGGGCCGGACTTTGGCTGAAATCGGGCCCGGATCCAAATGTGGACCCCATCGACCTCTACTACTACAATGGTAGAATCAAAGTTTGACTATGTTATGGTTTTTTTATCTATTTACCAATAGTCAACTATTTATATATTATAAATTGAAATTTGTGTTCATCCACCATTTATTAGGCACACAATAACCAATTCATTATGTAGTTAATTTGAAATTTAAACGTGTGTATGTACACATACATATATGTCTTAAGTATATCTACCTAGAAAAGTAAATTACAGTATCCCAGATCAAGAAAGGAAGGCGATGTACATGTACATACTTAAACCCGATAATATACGATTTATATCACGACACTTGCAATAGTTCCTTGATATCATATCCTTGAATCTATAAAAAAAACAGGCAACATGAAATTTATTTTAACAAAATATAAAATATATTATCAACTGTTATAAAGTAGAAATAAATAATAAATAAATAAATCAGCTACGTTAGTGGTTCTAAATTCATGGGATCAAAAATGATATTTTACTCAACCAAATTTAAAACTCTCCTTTTGGCATGTTACATTAAAATTGTAATTTTTTCTTTTTATGGAAAAAAATTTCCAAGTTCAGAAAGTATTTTAGATGATTAACAACTAGTCAAATGAGTAAATTACAATTTTTGATTTTGCATAATGATTTTGGTCATTATTTTGATTTTTCATAGCGATTTTGGTCCTTATTTGAATTTTCACAACAATTTTGGTCATTATTTTGATTTTTCATAACGATTTTGATCCTTATTTTAATTTTTCCCAACAATTTCGGTCCTTTTTTATTTGGTCCTCATTTTGCTTTTTCATCACAGTTCCTTATTTTGATTTTTCACAACAATTTTGATCCTCATTTTGATTTTTCACAACCATTTTAGTACTTATTTTGATTTTTCTTAACAATTTAGGTCCTTATTTTGATTTTTCATAACATTTCTAGTCCTTATTTTTTATTTTTTATAACAATTTTGGTACTTATTTTGATTTTTCACAACAATTGTGATCCTCATTTTGATTTTTCACGGCCATTTTGGTCCTTATATTGATTTTTCTTAACACTTTAGGTCCTTACTTTGATTTTTCATAACAGTTTTGATCCTAATTTTTTAATTTTCATAACAATTTTGGTCCTTATTTTGATTTTTCACAACCATTTTGATCCTCATTTTAATTTTTCAAAACCATTTTGGTCCTTATTTTGATTTTTCTTAACACTTTTGGTCCTCAATTTGACTTTTCACAACACTTTTGTTCCTCAATTTGACTTTTCACAACGATTTTGACACAACTCCATACATAAAATGACTACATTACCCTTCATGTTTTTTTTAAATAACTTACTTGGAGAATGGTCAACAATACAATAACACCCGAGTTCCAAAGTGCGTGTATTGTTATGGGAGTGAGAAGATTTCGAGTTTGGGCATAAGAAAATCCCAAAGCAGTTCCTATATCACCACCATTTTCAATTAAATACAACATTTTAATATCCAAATACATCATTTTAAGCTTCAAATTATTATTTTTTATATTTAATGTATGCAGAAATAATACCAAGTATAAAGAGCTGTGGAAACTCCCCAGGAGTGAGATGTGCAGCTGAAAACACTGCAGCACTTATAAGAACTGAAATCGGTGTTGGCACCCTACAGAGATTAATCATCATAAGTCACACCATTAATAGCAACTTACTTTACCCTTTTTATAATTCTAAACAATGTACTTTACTTTTTATAATATTTAAATAATTAAAAAAATATATGCAGAACAAAAATAAAAGGCTATAGTTTTACCACTTTGTAAGGGACACCATAAGGAAACCACGAAACACATTTTCTTCAAGAACTGGAGCTAGAACACCTGTGATACCTAACAAGCATATAGTACTACAACACACACACACACACACACAAATGTTTATTTGATTATTTATAATAATAATAATAAAAAAACAATATCCAATTATACTTTATGATGTGTTTAAAAGAATTAAAGGCAGTTGTGCACCTGACACTTGAGGATCCGATCAAAGGAAGCAAGCGTACAAGAGCATCAGTCTGGAACAAAGTTAATGATTTTTTTTTTAAAATTTAAAATTTTATAATTATAAATGAGTTTTTTTTATATATAATATATAGATTGACTGACCTCTCTTTGAGGTGGCTCACCATTGAAAAAGGCCATGGCAACTCCAGTAAGTGAGATAGTAATCAAGGCTCCAACAAGGCCTATTCCAGCCCATAAAAGCCATCCTTTTTGAAGATCAAAAGGATTCCTCCAATCTGGAAAATTATTTTGATGAAATGTCAATAAGTTTGTAACAAAAAAAAAAAAGAAAACAATATGTTATGACTTATGACTTATGACTGATAAAGTGATAATTAACTAATTACCATAGCTATACAAGTCTTTTTGTCCACTTCTGTTTGTGACACTATAAAGTGTTGCAAGTACAACAGCTGTTGTGAATCTGAAAAACATAAAGAAACAAGGCAAATTAATATATTAATAAGAAGTTAATTCAACAATCTAATAGTAAAATAAAATGAAGAACTAAGAAGTCATACGCCTGATCAAAAAAGAGTATTTCTGCCTTCTCATCAAGACTTAATTCTCCAATTTGAAGGCCAAGATATGGAAGAGCTGCAGCCTCTACAAGCCCTGTCAAAACAAAACTGCCTGGGCAAACATTACATTCACTTAGGGTTTATAGGAAATTTTGATAACTTTTTTAATGCATATGATACAAGGTACATGGATGAAATTAGGGTTTATAAGGAAAGTAGGACTCATGGAAACAAAGATAAGCAAGTTTTACCCTAGTCCACAAGCAAGTGAGGTCAGTGAAACTGTATACCACTCCCATGGTACATCCCATCGTTGTAGGATTGGCCAGTCTAATCCACTTCCCTGAAGAACATTCCATCATTTGAATCAGAATCAGAACTTGCAAATTTACAAACTAGAATCAGAAAATTCATGATAAAGATTGTCGTATAAAAGGCTTTTACTGCAAAATTGACACAATGTACTATATGTATATGTTGATGAAAAGGTTGGATTTATTTGATATTGATTAGCACTGATATTAACACCATTGGAAGCTATAGTTAGTGTTATCAAACTTTTGAAAGTAGATTCGTGTTGAGAAACGTAGGGTAACCTAAATGCGTGAAATGGATTTACGATTTCCGAATTGGTTGAATTAGATAGTAACAGAACAAGGCCTGAATCCATAAAATTACGATTTTTTTTTTCGCATCCTGGTAATACCTCACTTAAATTAGCATTTTTAAACGACAAAACTCCCAATATATTTACCAAATAAAAACAAATTACCTTGTCACTTATAGAATTTTTATTCTTGTAGAAACAAACCGAAGAGAGGCCTCTCTTCAAAGCTTCCTTGTTTCTGTGATGCACATGATGAAACCTTAAAGCTCGATTTAATAGACATGGCGACGTGGAAACTCCGGTATGGTAGACTCTGTGAGTTGATTGAATTAAGGATTTCGGTGAATATAGCTGAGGTTTTAGAGCGAGCGTGAATAACGAAGATTGGGAGAATAATGAGGTGCTGGTAGTAATCGGAGCTGCCATCGGTGTCGAGTTTTCCGATAACTTCGTGGCACCGTTGTTCTGAAGATAAGGCAGGCAGGGTTTTGGAAAAGATAAGTTTCAATTATGCCCTTAAATTTTACTTTATAGCTTTCGAACCCCTGAACTGTTGTGACCATTAAAAAAGAGTCAACATTTTCTCATCTTTCCGGGTTTATCCTAAACTTTTAATTTTTTGGAAAAAAAATAGTGGGTGCCTTGTTAGTTTTCAAGTTAACTCGTGGATTGGCTTTGTTTCACAAAATATGCAACATTTTAGCATTTTTTTGGTTTAAACTTGGTTGTTGTTTATGATAATTTGATGATAAATTTATGGTGATTATGGTGTGTTGATGTTTTGATGATGAGTTTTATATGACTATAATGATTATGATGTTTTGCATGCTTGTATAGTAAATTTCTAATTCTAAAATCATCCCTGGTCTATTTTAATGTTCATGAGTCATGAGTCTGTTTCATCCTGCATGTACCATCACTAATGAAAATTTATCTAGAATTTTTTACATCCTCGATAAACCTAAAAAAAACTTAAAAATTATCTGAACCACATATAAAATCTCACGAACATACAAGGGACATGAGTGATGAAAACGGGACAAAGAACATATAAATTGCATAAGTGATGAAGCCCACAAACATGATAGATGTTTGGACTACAAAAAGTTATATTGTTATGAACTATATGCACGGGATGCAAATGTGTATATGTTAACATATTTAATCATCATAAACTCATCATCAAAGCATCAAATCATCGTAATCATGGTACACTCATTGTCATAGCGTCATAGACTAGCATATAATCGGGGTTGACTAAAAAAACACCCCAATTTTTCATTTGAACACCCTATTATCCCCATTTTTTTTAATTTCATCTCGATCAGATCTTTTTGTATTTTTTTTTCTCTATTGATGTTATTAATATCCCATATTTTATAACCTTACCCCCTTAATTATTAAAAGTTTGGTAACTTTACTGCACACATATACCATACTTCACTTTTGAGCCAATTGATACATCTTACTTCCTTTATTTTCTTTTCTTTTTACGAGCTACTTACATTTCTTTTTTTTTATAGTTTTTGTTAAAAGTTAGGGCTAATCATTGACCTTAAAAATGCAAGGACGAACTATTGTTCAAAATTTTTTATTTTTTTATTGGCGTTCATAAAACTTATTTGTGGCTTTTATTTTTTTATTTTTTGTTTTTTGTGTGCCCATCTGTTTTACATAAATATATTAAATATTTTTTGTTTCTCTTTTTTTCCTATCATATTCAATTTGTCGTATTTATAACTTTTGTGTTATTCCAAACATAAGCATGAAGTAATAGAAATAAAAATATCAATTTTTATAATATTTTTAATAGATTAATGGTTTGTCATGTTTTAACTTGAAAAAAAAAAAATTTAAGTCATCATTATCGTCGATAGGAGACAAAGAGACGTAGCTTCAGTTAACATGTGAAACTCGCTTGAATGTCAACGTAAATCGCTAAAAGCCGCCGTGAAACATTGCCGGAAAACGCATGCAACTTGTCGGAAATTAGTCCACTCTTTCTTGGTGGTTGCATCCTTCTTTACTATGGTTAAGAGAAAGTAAGAAATTTCTACATATAGTTTTACGTGAACAACCTATTTATTTTGAAGATATGAAATTTTATACCCTTATATTTATATCTTTTCTACGTATATTGATTTATTTTAAACAATAAACATCAACTTTTTATCAAAAAATTATTTAACATAGTCTATGTATTATTTTTAATAGATTACACAAATAAAATAAAGACAAAACTTCAAAAATGGTCCCTATGGTTTCTAAAAATATCAAGTTTAGTCCCTAAGTTCAAAAACCCTCACAAATAGTCCATGTAGTTTCAAAACTTTTAACAAATGGTCTTTTTCGCTAACTTCGTTAGTTTTTAACCATTAAGTGAAGGGCATTTCTATCATTTCACTACCACATGGACCATTTATGAAGTTTTTGCCTTATTTAATATATATATATATATATATATATATATATATATATATATATATATATATATATATATATATATATATATATATATATATATATATAATTATTTAATATTAAAGGTTCCCACCCACCCTCTCTCTCTCTCTCTCTCTTATATATATATATATATATATATATATAATTATTTAATATTAAAGGGTCCCACCCACTCTCTCTCTCTCTCTCTCTCTCTCTCTCTCTCTCTCTCTCTCTCTCTCTCTCTCTCTCTCTCTCTCTCTCTCTCTCTCTCAACACACACAAAGTAAAACATATAACTGGATTGCATTGGCTTCGCTGCGAGATGTCTGCATGTGCACAGTTGTTTCTAGTGCCGACGTCGTCTTTTTAACTTTTGAGATCTGACTTTTAGTAATCTCCGGCAATTGTCTCATCGACGGGATTCGTGATGGTTTCACGGTGAGATCTAGATTTTCTCACACCGCTATTATGTTTGGATCTCAATTATCTTTAACGCTGATTATATCAGTTCAATTTGATTCAATGTTTTCCTTCATGATGTAAAAATCGGTTGAAAGGTTTTCACCTTTTTGATGAATTTTGATCGACACGAATGGGGGAACGTTGATATGTGATGCATATTTGGGTTCTCTTTTGAGGCCAGGGCTTTCATGTTATTCTGATTTGCATAAATCGACGAACATGGTGATGAATAATTGCATTGAAATATCAAACATGGATTCTGTTTACAGAGGAAAAGAGGTATAGCAAATTGAAATTGGGTTTTTTTTTCTTAAGTTTTTGGGGTATATTATTATTTGGGTATACAAAAATAAGGTTAGATTATGATATCAAGAAGCTAATGAGCTCTTGTTATAAGACAAACAACTATTCCTCAGAGTATTTCTTTGAGGAAGAAAATGATCCTCTTCTTCCCGGCATATATGACGATGTCGCCCTAATTTCTCTGGCTAGGGTATCTAGATTCAATTACGCGTCACTCTCCTGTCTAAACACCAAATTCAATTCGCTAATAACCACCACAAATGTCTTCCTTCGTATGTTTGCAGATTTTTGAGTAGATTTCAAGGGGATAAGCGATTTATTGGTGATAGATTTGGGTTTTCGTTTGTTGATTATTGATTTGTGTGCTCTTAGGGTTGAGAATCGGCAATGAGGGTTGCGATTTCAAGGAAGGAAGACCGATCATGAGAAAGGGAGAGAGAGACTTTAATATTAAATAATTATATTTTTTTCTTTTTTTTTAAATAAGGCAAAAACTTCATAAATGGTCCATGTGGTAGTGAAATGACAGAAATGTCCTTCACTTAACGGCCAAAAACTAACGGAGTTAGCGAAAAGGACCATTTGTTAAAAGTTTTGAAACCACAGGGACCATCTATGAGGTTTTTTGAACTTAAGGACTAAACTTGATATTTTTGGAAACCACAGGGACCATTTTTGAAGTTTTATCTAAAATAAATAATCTATTTTATAATGAAAACTGATTATAATAAAGGAAAATATGTATATTTGTATGTGTATGTATGCATGTATGAACGTATGTGTATTTGTATGTATATGAATGTGGGTGCGTATGTAAATGTATGTGTGTATGTGTATGTGGGTATGTATATGTGTGTATTTGAATGTATATGTGTATGTTTATATGTATATGTATGTGTATGAATGTGTGTGTATTTGAATGTGTATGTTTATGTTTATCTATCTGTGCATGTGTCTACATGTATCCGTATTTAAATGTGTATGTGTATGTGTATGTGTATGTTTATGTTTATTTGTTACGTCAAAAAATTAATTTATTATTGTTGTCGTATTTTTTTAATAAAATAAAAATAGTTATATATATTTTTATTTATAAAAATAGTTTTAATAAGTTATCTATAATAAACTAAATAATATTATAATAATTAGATTTATTTGTGATTTAAAAAAAAAACTATTAATCTTAAATTAATTATTAAGACTACTAATGAGTAGTAAAAATATGTAATCATTAAATTAGTTACTAAAACTAATGATTAGAGAAATTATTAAAGGGTAGGGATAAGTGGAAATGGGGTATAAATAAATGAACCCTTGTTTTTTTTTTGTTTTTAATTCGTTATTATTATTATTATTATTATTATTATTATTATTATTATTATTATTATTAATCTCGATAACCGTATATAATTCGGACAACATTTTAAAATTCGGATGACATTTTAAAATTCGGACGACATTCTAAATTTGGATGACATAACAATAAAATTTGAACAGCTATATAAAAAGGAAGAAAATCAAATTTTGTCTTTTTACTTATCACGAATATTAATTGGTTCGGTATTATATTTGTATGGTGCGTTATGCATATTGATAATATTTAGTCAAGTCATCGTATACCCATGCTATTGCATGGGTATACCGAATGTTCTGATTTGTAGATACGGAGAAGCCTGAACAAAACATCAGACATTGGATATACTCCTTGTAAATCAACTATTGCATGATGGTTAGGGTGAATTGCAATTTATTAATAAACGTTAATAGTATATGTTTGTTTCTAAAATAAATACAACATTTACTTTTGTTCCAATTTATACACTCGTTCGAATTTTATAATGTCGTCTGAATTTATAATGTTGTTCGAATTGTATATAGTTATCAAAATTTATAATAATAATAATAATAATAAGATTAAAATATATAAAAACAAAACAAAACAAAACAAAATTATGTCAAATCAAAAGTAAGAATTTAATTAAATTGATGTTAGAGGGTTAAAATTGGTTAAGATGATACTTAGGCTTAGGGGAGTGGCCTCGCCACCTCTCTCGCCAAAAGGTTCGCTGTTAAATGCTACACCATCCCCGGCAGCTCGCTAAAGGACGCAAAATAAATAACTCGTTAAGAAGCTAGCGAGATGAGAGATGATGAAGAGCTTAAATCTGATTGGTTATTTTCTTTTTCTATTTTTTTTTTTTTTGTGATTCACCTCCGGTTTGCTGTTACCTCCGTTAATCTCCTCTCCACAAATTTGAGTTAGTCACTTGCTTTCGGAAAAAAAAAATCGCAATTTTTAAGCTCGAAAATGGAAAATGGGAGATTGTCGCTGCAACTAGTTGCTGGGAGGAAGAAGACATAAAATCTGGATTTGATAGAAATAGATCTACCAAACGCTAAGATTAGATGCTAAATTAAGGAAAATAAGGTGACATTCAAAAAGTTGATGTGACAAGATGCTATAATTATTACCGTTACCTTTAACCTTATAGTTAGGTTGGAGGGAGTGGCCTCACCACCTCTCTTGCCAATAGCCTCGTCAAGAGTCGCTACACCACTCCTAAATATTCGCTATGAAGCTCGTTAACAGGAGTTCACCAAGGGTCTAGCGAGAAGAGAGAGAAAGAAATGGAACAATATGATTGGAAAATGGGTTTTTTTTACATGAAATGAAATTTGCAGGTTAAAAAAAAAAGAGAGAAATGTTATCAATTTGTTTGACAGGTAGCAAACGAGCAAGATGACACAAATTTCACAATTTAGCAGTTTTGGTCCCTCAATTTTAGCTTTATGACAGATTCAACTCCAACTTACAACTTCTTTTACAACATAAATTTCTTGAATTGATATAAACCCCCCTGCAAAATTTTATTGTAACTTTTTAATTTAATATTAAATGTTGTGTTTTAAAAAGTATAATTTATTTGATATTAATTGTTTGTGGTTTAAAAAAATACAATTTAATTAATTTTGAATTTTTTTTGTGCGTTAGGAGTGTTACCGCTCCTTATAAAATGCTAAGATTTAGGTGTTAAGATAAAAAAAAAATAATAATAATAACATCACAAACAAAAAATGATGTGGCAAAATGTTTGAATTGTTACTATTCCCTCTGACATTATACCACAACCCTTATATATAAACTCGTCATCAAAGCATCAAAGCATCAAATCATCATAGACTCTTTGTATGTGTCCATTGACACTTTTTAGTTTCAAATTTATTTGCGGACTATATCTTTATTTTCATATAAACACATGATATATTTTTAGATGAATACCATAATGTTATATTTGTTTTCAAATACACTTGATTTATTTTGAAACGTAATATTGTAACCTAAAAAACTAGTTTGAAAATTTAAAAATACAAAATGTTTATAAATAAAACTTTTTCTAGATAATAGTTGTCATTTATTATTATATATTTTGAATATTGATCTTCTAAGTTACTATACATTTTGATTGTTCTTCTAAGTTTGTAACAAATAAGATAAAAATATGAAAATTGGAAAATTCAGAGAAAATTTTAAAAAAAAAATCATTAAAACCAAATTTTACATAGGTTTTCTTCTTTAAGTTTCTTGATGCACAAGGTCACCATCCCACTCTCCTATCTTCAACTACAGCCACCAAGGGATTGCTTCTCAGCTCCATGTACACAATGCTACTGCCCTCTGTCCTTTACACACATCTTTATACGGATATGCTTCTCAACTATCTCGTCTATGTCATAATCTTCATATTTTTTTTTATTCTGGACATAAGTGGATTTAAAGTGTAGTGTAGGAGTAGATTGGATTTGCTATTTCACAAAAAAAAAAAAAAAAAAAAAAAAAAAAAATTTGAAGTAAAATTTACTACAAAATGAATATAATTATCAAAATTTGAAGAAAAAAAAAATCTTTATAAAAACTCCAAAACCAAAAATCTCAATAAACCATGAAAATGTATATGATTTCTACTCACTATACTAGTACGTTTGTAGGAAAAGATAGGTTTTTTAAGTCTTTATATTTTAATTTTAAAAAATATTAGTTTTTATCAAATATAATGAAAATTTTTGTTTCTTTCGGTTAAAGTTAACTGTTTGATTCGGAACCTACTTTAAAATTGTATTCCTTTAGCTACAAATTTGACTAGTCGTGGAGACGTGGAGTTTCACTCAGTATAATTTACTTCTAAGTTACTCCTGAATCCATTATATCCTAGACAAGATTTGAACCTTCAATTTCAAAGAGAAAGAGCCTTTTGGTTTTCCTCTTAGTTCAACTTTCTATTGTTTTTCATTACACTATACCCCACAAAATCAATGATAATAGTACTATACAAGTTTTTCTAATTAAAAAGAGAATCATGTTATACTTGTTTGGTAATAAGAAGTAACACGTGATGGCAAACTAGTTTATTCTTTAGCTAAAGGTATGTTGAGTAGTTGTCACCCTTTCATTAAAAGTAACGCTTATGTTTAACAAAACATAGGTGTGGGGATCTCATTTAGACAAGGAAACAAATATATTTATATAAGAACATAAAGCCTTCCAAGGTTAGTGTATATGTGATCTTCGAACTTTTTCTCATAGTTGATGATATTGTTCTTCCAATAACATCATAAAGTGAATCTAATGAAAAACTATGAACAACTACTTGAAAACGTGGAACTACTAGTTAATAGTTATTGTCTATTTTCAGTTGGACTTGGGCTTTTTAGTGGTTTGGGTTGAATTTCAGGCCCAATAAAACCTTCCTACGTCTCTTTGCTGCTATGATTTTGTTCACGCCTTCACGGCTCAAAATCATAAGATGAGAAAGCTAGCTAATGATTTGGTGGGTATGATTTTTTGGCTGTTGTGAAAGGCACGAAATGGCGCAATATTGTGAAGACTATATCAAACTTTGTTTGTTTTCTTGGCTAAAAGATAATGGAAAGTTGTATAGCATAGATTGAATTAACTGAGGAACTTTTTTTTTTTTTTTTTTTTTTTTTTGCGTTTCATTTAAATCTATGTTAGTGTCTTGATAGTCTTTATTTTAATGAAATCTCCTCGCCCTTCTAAAAAATAAAAAAGCAATCGAACTGAGCCACTTGGTCAATTATGATCGGCTGCACTAATATCATTGGCATAAAATATGTAAAAACAATTTGCATAAAATAATAATGAAAGAGATAATTGACTTCGTACTCAAACATCAATGATGACTTAATTTAACTTCTGATACACTCTTTTGCGGTTTAGGTATAGTCGTATCGATCAAGGAGCAATTGATATGCTTGTATATGAAGTTATTAATAATTGACTTTAGATACAAATCACTTAGGTTATTTTTTGATAAAGTCTCACTCTCGTTTAATTCTAACTTTCACTTTTAGAATAAAAAATGATCCGATTATTTTATATTTTGTCAAATTAATAAAATAGTGTTTTTTTTTTCAACACAAAATAACATATGAAAAATAATATGAAAAATAATTTGTAAGAGTAATAAAGTATCAAAATTGTACAAAAAATTCATTAATTTTTTTTTTTTTTTTTTGTACATATCACCAACCAACTATAGCGTTTGTACATGTATGACCATTATACTTAATATTTGTTAAAAAAATATCATTATGTTACCGGTAATAGTAGGTTACTAGTCACATGGTATGCCACATGATATGTCATGTGGCTGCTGACACAAATTTTACTGTGTAGTATGCACATATTATACCATTAAATTTTTTTCAGTACAAATTTTATCATTAAATGTTTTTGTACACATTTTACCATTAATATTATATAACTTATTCAATAAAGTATTATTTCAAAAAATATATATTATTGCATAAAAATGGGTTTTCCATCACCCATTGTGACTCCTGATTTTGCAAGGTTTGGAGGAGAGAGTTCGTCTTTGACGATGATACTAAGTATTCCCTTTCACAATTGCATCGTATAATTATGTTGGTCATACCTCGATTGAAACCCACAAAGTTCGAACTTGAGCATTTATGTATTGATGTATTTATACATTTAAATATAATATATACTACATGAGCAGAATATGGTTTTTAAATGTCAAAACATGTATTTATGCATTAAAATATTTATTTATACATTAAAAATACATATTTATTGTAAATATGTTTTATATGTATATAAAAATACATATTTATACATTGAGATACTTTGTGCTTACTTGTAAAATACTTTATACTTATATAATAATATTAGATAGTCATCTTGGTGGCTCGTCGTTAAAGGATTAAGCACTCTAGAAGGAAGTCTCTAGTTCAAACCTTGTGGCTTTCAATCAAGGTATAATATGCGGTTGTAAAAAAAAGTGTTTAGTATCATCGCCAAAAGAAAGCCTTCTCCCCCAAACCTAGAAAAATGGAGGAGTCGCAATGATCGATGAAGAACCCATTCTTATGTAATATTATGTATTTTTCTGAAATGGTTTTTATATTGAATAATTTATTTAAGAATAATGGTAAAATGTATACAAAAATTTTTTAATGGTATAATGTGTAAGAGAAAAAAAAAATTAATGGTAAAAATGTGTACAAGTAAAATCCACGTCAGCAGTGATGCCGAGTAGTTGGTGAACTCTATTACCGGTACAAAATGATATTTTTTTGAACAAATGTAAAGTTTAATGGTCATACGTGCACAAACGTTAAAGTTGGTTGGCCATATGTGTACAAAAAAAAAGTCAATTGTAACTTTTGTGCAATTTTGATACTTTATTACCCTTACAAGTCATTTTCTTAATAATATATTATCGTATAAAATTAGATAACCACTATTTTTGTTATTCAAAAAACAAATGTTAGAATTAAACCGTAAACTGATCAAAAATATTGAGACTTTATCGAAGATTTTTCTGATCACTTTAAAGATACAACCTTATATAAATAACGTGTTGAGTATTGTTAAGAAAATAAGAATAACGTCAAAAAAAAAAAAAAAAAAAAAATCATAGACATGATTTTTGTATGTTGGTCGCATCTTTAACAAAAAAACATTTGGCTTTCCATTAAGATTCATACATTTTGGTAAGTCCATTAAGTGTTTAAAAAAAGATAGTACTTTTATATAGTATTTAGGTCCACAAAATCTAAAAAAGAAAAGACACAACCTTTCGTTAGTCCCTTTGAGCATTTAAAAAAGGTTTAGAATGACATTTTCTCGTTAGATTTAATGAGAAGATGTGACATTTAATGAAAGGGCTGTTAAGTGTCAAAATCATCATATCCGAAACCAAAAATTTCATAGCATCTTCCTTGAATTATAAAAATGTTATGAGAATTAAGGAATTACTCAAAAATGAATCTGATGGTTGTTAAGTATCAAAATCATCATAATATCCAAAACCAAACATATCGTATTTCTTCCTTGAATTGTTAAAATTAACGAGGATTACTTAAGATAAACCAATGTCACTACGATATAGTTTATTCTTCACTTAAACGAAGTACTATTAACTTGGTTATTTTATGTAATCATAAATTGTAAATAAATTTTTGAATGTTTATTTTCAAAGGTTGACGGTTTAAGTCTCATTATAAACGAAATGTATAGATTTAAAAGTAAATAGTAAGTACGTGAAGTTTTTTAGTTGTTGAAAAACTCTATTATAAAGTTGGTTAATTGTATTTGTAGTAAAAGAATTGATGGGACAAAGGGTATATTTGTAAATGAATAATGCCATAAAAAACTTTAAGTTTTGCCGAAAATACTAGTTTTACCATTCGACAGATTTTTGGTTTTTTTAACGCCACAAACTTGCTAATTTTGTCAGTTTTGTCATTTTTACCTTGAATAGTTGAATAACAGGTTACCATGAAATATTATTTTCGGAAAAGTTAACAAATATTTTGCAAAAAAAAAAAAAAAAAAAAAAAAAAAAAACCTTAGGATTTTAAACATATAAAATATAAACATTTATTCAAAATTTATAAAACCAAATAGTTTTTTAAATTTTTAATAGCAAACCAATATAAATTTTACCATACGAAAGTAAAATTGAAACATATTTTTATTTTTAAGTATGGTAATTTTATTTTGATTCAATATAAACTTTTGATATTTAAATTTAAAAAAAAATATATTTAGCTTTATCAAGTTTTGAATATATTCCTTAATTAATACTTATACTTTTCAAAGCAAAATTAAAAAATATTTGTTAGTTAATATATTTGTATAATAACTTAGAAAATATATATATATATATATATATATATATATATATATATATATATATATATATATATATATATATATTTATGTTTAAAAGGTTTATGTTTATGTTTCAAAAATAATAACTTATACAACCATATTTATTTTTATGAAAAAATATATGATATATTAATATTTATGAAACACAAACATTTTAAAGATATAAGATACTTTTATTTTCCTTTAAAGATAAGTGCATGGAAATAATGTCACCACATAGTGATTATGATCACCTTCAGAATTGTTCTATGAGCCACTAATATATACAACGAATCCAAAAAACCCATGTAAATCACGTATAAGAATAAAATTATATAAGTCTATATCACTAAGCTTTGTACTTACAATTTCATTTTTATATTTCAAGTACTTCAAATGATTAGGAAAACAAATGTGTGATTGTACACATCCTTCTGGTTTTATGAATTTGAATTTTGGGGACACTATGATTATTGAATAACACTTTTGAAACAATAGTTTTGTAAACATTTATGGTTATTGGGATGCTTTTGAAAATTTTAAACTTACTCTAATTTTTTGGATGTTACATCATGATTGAACATAAGTTTGCGAAGAGGTTTCTTAGCTGCCCTTGAACAAGTTTTGAACCTTAAGACGATAGGCTTTGAAGACGTGGTTGGTTGCTCAAAAGCTTATAAAGAAATAATCAAGGGAGAAGGCAAAGTAATCGAGAAATAGAATAAATTACTTTATTCCAAAACTGAATCATCCAACAGATACATCGAATCATCAAGAGGTAAAGGCCAGGGTTCAAATAACTGAGGAATAGGACATGGTAGTGGACGTGGCAGTGGATGCGGTCGGGGTAACATACAATCTCACGGTCACTCGGAATCCTCTAAAAATTGTGAAGACCAAAAACAAAAAGGAAAACAACACGAGTAAAGAATCTCTCAAATATTTAATGTTACCAGTGTAACAACTATGATCACTTTACTTCAAGATGTCCGGACTGAATAAAAAATCATGAGGCTAACCTTAATCAAACACACGAAGGAGATATAAATCATGAAGAAGGGACGTTATTTATGATGGATACAATTCAAGAAACTATATTCTTGAACGAAGACAAATATATCCTTCCAAAAGTTGAAGCAAATGTCGATGAAGACGCAATTTTGGTATTTAGACAACGGTGCAAGCGACCACGTGAACAAAAACTACTCTTACTTTTCTGAATTAAATAAAAACATAACATGTAGAGTGAGGTTTAGAGATAGATCGTGTGTTAGCATTAAAGGAAAAGGGTCGATTTTGTTCAAAGGAAAAAAACAGTGAGAAAACATTAATGAAGGATATTTATTATATCCCATCACTTCGTAGCAATGTTATTAGCTTCGGGTAACCTACAATAGCCGGTTGTGATATTCGTATGCGAGTTGATATCCTAACCATGCAAGATGGAGACGGAAGATTGCTTATGAAAGTCCTGAGAAGTGCAAACCGAATTTACAAAATTTAGTTAAAAGTTGGTAAAGCACATTACTTGCAAGCCAAGACATTGATTGAAAAACGAACCGGTAAAGAGATCAAGACTTTCCATACGGATAGAGATGGAGAATTCACATTGACTTAGTTGAACCGTTTTTGGGACGAAGAATGGATTTCATGTATGTTGACGGCTCCTTATGCACCTCAACAAAACGATATAGTCGAACGGAGAAATCAGACTCTAATCCAGTGGTGGATCCAGAACAAAAGTTCAAGGGTAGCACAACCATTTTACTGCGTAATATACAATATGATCTTTTTCAGGTTTGGGTTTTTCAGGTTCAGGTTAAACGAGTTTGGAAATTCGAAACTTTAACAGAAACGATATGTGCTACTGTCAAAGTACATGTTAATGTCAATGGAAACCTAATTTCAAGTTATATGCAATGGAAACCTAATTTCAAGTATTAAACATGAAGTTTGTAATTATAATTTTCTAAAAACCAATGCAGTTGAAACCTAAGTAAGTGTTAATTTTAATGGAATCCTAGTAAAGTAGTCATGTAACGACCCAATTTTCACGTCTAAAAATTTTGTTTTTAAAACATTACTTTAGGAAACATTAGTAATTAAAACATTGTTCAGTTAAACCATTTCACATTCACAAAGATAAATGGTCAACATATCAGAGTATCAATCCCAGGTAAAACACATAAATGCGGAAACAAGGGTGTGTGTGACATGCTGCTACCGCACTGGCTCCTTCCCCTTGGCTAAAGAGGTACCTGAAACAACAACTAAAAAACGTAAGCACAAAGCTTAGTGAGTTCCCCCATTGTACCACATACCACATAATCACATAACATACATAAATTGTCAGGCATATTTGGGTGCCCGACCTACCCCTTCGGTCCTCTCGACCGGATACTACCTAGCATATCTGGGTGTTGGCCTCCCCTTCGATCCTCTCGACCGGATACTGCCTAGCATATCTGGGTGCTGGCCTCCCCTTCGGTCCTCTCGACCGGATACTGAGGAAACTATGTCCCCCTCTACCACTACCACATGACATGTAACACAATATCATAATCTATCTAACATGGCTGGGTATGACTACCCTTTCGGCCCTATCGACCGGATATCTTGGGGACTATCTCCCCCTACTGGCACTAGTACGTAAATGCAACACAGATAGTAGTAATCCTTTAGATGAATATCACAAAGACAATCATCTCCATACAACTCCTACTGGTGGGCCGACATTGTGGCCGTAGACCCACCGCTACTGGAAGGTAACTCACCTCGAAGTAGCTGCTGATCTGATCGGGAACTGATTGCCTACTGATGCTGCCGCTGCTCCGGAAATCCTCCGGCTGCAATTCCCACAACATACTCAATCAAAAACTGCTAACTGTCCTTTGGGTAAAATGACCATTTTACCCCTGATCATGTCTTAAAACCAAGTCAGAGTCAACTTTCAGTTGACTCGACTCGCCGAGTTGGCTTGCCGACTCACCGAGTCCTTAGCAAATCGTCTTACCTGAATCCCGACCCTACTCGTCGAGTTGGGCTCTAACTCGACGAGGTCTCCTTATAGACTTGAGATTCAAGTCCTTCATCCTACTCGCCGAGTTGTATAAACAACTCGCCGAGTTCATCTTCATCCGATGAACACTACCATGGGTGAGTTCAGCTTCCAACTCACCGAATCACACTCTGTGACTCACTGCTCAAACTCGATACAGCAAAAAGGGGACAACTCGGAGACTCGCGAGCAGACTCGCCGAGTCATATAAATGACTCGCCGAGTCGTTGCCATGCACTCATAAAATACACAGATTTGCTCGATTCCAGTCCATGCCATTCACAGATCTGGACTCCTAGGACACGAATCACATGTAAAGTTTCCAACTTTACGTGTAGATACTTACCAATATGGTTTTTAGGGTTCCAAATGCACTCAAAATGGTAGATCTTGGGTAAACAAGCAACATGGGTCCATAAAGCTAACAGATCTGAGCTCCTGGAGCTTAATCTTGTCCAGATCTAGAGGCCAATCAACTTATTACGAACTCTCAAGCATACACAATCTAGGAAACGGCTCAAAAGGACTTTAATGGAGCTATAAGGGACAATAAGCTTAAAAACAGAGGGGAAACGAGCTATACCTTAGGGGAAACGTTGGAATGACACAGAGATGCTTGGCCTCCTTCTCCTCTTCTTGATTCCCTCTTCTTTTCCCTCAAAAACTTCAAGAGTACCACAAAGACACCTCAAACTCACAAGGAAACACGGCTAGAGAAAGACACAGTGCTCTGAGAGTGAATGGGGACAGAGTTGGGGCGGATATGCTGTTTAAATAGGGTGCAAACCCATGAAACTTAGGGTTTCATCCAATAACGGTGACTCGCCGAGTCCAGGATATGGACTCGCCGAGTCGCCAACTTAAACATGTCCCGGGTCCCGTCCCTACTCGGCGAGTCGGACCTATGACTCGCCGAGTCCAAGGCTAAAAATGGAAAATACTTAAATAAGATTTACATACCAGGAACCAGGTGCTACAAGTCAAGTACAAAACTACTTTCTAACTTCAAAGAAAAAAATTGGAAACTTACTTGTTTCAAGATTTGGATTTTGGAGGTTGGGATCTCTAAACATCCAACGATTTTTTCTGTGTACCCTTTGTTCTTCCGTAACATGCTTATAGTGAATTCGTCTTCTTCTAGGGTAGCAATGATTTTATATTTTTGTTCATTGATTTGTGTCATGATTTACATCAGTCCTCCAGCTCCTTCAATTTCAATGACATGTTTTGCCAGCCCATATAATTCACAATTGGGCTCCTAGACTTTTGGATTTTGGAGTTTAAACATTAGGATAAACACACTAAGGGATATCACACAATTCTCCAGCAACTTAAAATAAAATGAAAAAAAGTACTAATTGGGATCTTTTGAGGGGTAGCCTGTGCTACCCCAGGCTCCAACATAGCTCCACCAATACTCTAATTGAGATGGCATGTTGCCTAATAAAGGCGAAAGATATTTCAAACCACTTTTGGGGCGAAACGATACGACATGCAACGTTCATCACAAATCGTACACCTACTCGAGCACTGATAGGTGCTATACCATTTGAGAAATTTTCTGGTGAAAAACCAAACCTTAAAGACTTGAAAGTATTTGGTTGTGTTGCATACAAAAGAGTAGTCTCAAAACATTTAAAGAAACTTGATGATAGGTCTCGACTGTTGGTATATTTTGGAAAGGAACCCAATTTGGGAGGATTTCAGTTGTATAATCCGCGCGGAAATAAAATCATTATAAGTGCCCATGCAAATTGTGATGAAAATAAGACATGATAATGGAATAATAAACCTGCAAATCAAGATGGAAATGGATCGGGTACATTTACGGTCTTGTGGAGTAATGATCAAGCAACCCAATACAATGGTAATTCAGGCCTAACAACAATAGAAATCGAACAGATTAAAGATCCGACCCAAACCAACCAAAACGATGACACTTCTCACGATGATAGCAACCAATCGCAACCCGTTGATGATCATAATGAAAGTTCTGTCCCACCCCGCCGATCTACTCGAACTTCAGTGTTGTCAAGGAGATTAAATGATTACAAGATAGAAGTGGATCATTTAATGTTAACATTTGATGAAGAACCGAAGAATTATAAGGAAGCCAAAATGAACAATAATTGGCTCGATGCAATGAAGACCTTACTTGAGATGCGGTTCGCAGAGATGAGAGCATTGTTTGGGGTGCAAGAATTACCCTCGACTCAGAAATTTAGGGGGGTGATTGTTGGCGAACTTCTAAGAACCGGGTGCGGCTGTAAGGCGTGTCTTGATCTAGAAGGCAATGACTTGGAATGGTATCCAAGTAACTTGGTGTGTGTGTGCCCAAGTCTTCCTATGTTTCCTTGAGCAATAAGGAAAATCATATAAGAAATGTTTTGTGATTATCTATCTAGATTCCTAGTTTAATACTAATGTGTAATGTTTAGCATAAATACCAATAGATGGGTTGCTGAAAGCACATCGATTGACGTGTTTGAGTTATATTTCTTCAATAAAAGTTCTAGCGAGTTAGGCTGCATATTTCCTGTTTCCTGTTTTTTGTTTTGCTTCAACAAGGAGGTTTATTGATGCAAAGACTTTAGTCATGGATGGATATGCTACTAGATAACTTAATTAAACCAATTTAAAGGCAATATTTTTGGTTGGAGAACTTCTTTAGACTGATTGCTTATTAAAGTCAACTTAGATCCATGAGACGTGAAAGTTGATTCTATTTTTCTTTGCTATGTATGATTCTCACATGGAGACGTGTTATCACTTATTTATTTAACGTTATATGTCATATTTTGTTTGGAGAGAAATAGGTTGTTAGTGGGATATTGTTATTCATATGGTGGACTCTACAAGAGAATGATTTTCTTGGGCAGATATAATATGTCTTACCATAATGAAGATGTTGCAATTTGAAAAACGATTTAGACGATTAGGAGTTATATGTAATATTCTTTCTGAGTTAAAAAACCGTGAAAAAGATATGCTTTTCTATAAGATTATTTCTCAATTACATTTTTGGATATTTAATAGAATGTCTAAATTAAAAGTCAATTGGATCATATGGTTATAAAACTTAACCTTGACTATCTATGTTTTGTATATATTGCTTCTTTTAATATCTCTTTACTAGTTTGGTATATCTTAACCATCTGACTATTTCCTAGTCAAACAATCAATTTATACTAATTTCCTAGTCAAACAATCAATTTATACTATTAATGAACAGATTGTAAACGATTTTGATTTTGATTTCGTGATACATAATAAACATTCAAACACTAGATCTTATATTTATATTAGTAAAACAAATCTGTTTATGATAAATTAATATTTTATTTTAAAACAAGAGAATTCTTTAGAAATGTTTATATATTCTGGACTCAGTAAAGATAAAGTCAATACTTTATTTTTTTAACACAAAAAGTAAGAAACGACAATTATTTATATACCTGAGAGTTTCCCCACAAATCTTAAAAAGAAAAATCTTTATATTATCCACTTATTAATTCCTAAAAAATGATCTAATATTATTTTATATTAATTTTACTGTATAATATCTACATGACATAGAATATCACAGTATTGTAACTTTATTATATTTTTATTGTAAAGTATTTTGTTTTACTATATAATTAAAAGCCCAACAAAAAAGTTATAAGAAACAATTATTTTCATATACATATTGAACGGTAGTTTAGAAAACAATTTTTTCATAAGAAAAATAAAAAACTACGATAAATAAATATTTTCAAAGGAAGGATATACTTTTTTTTCATTTTTCCATTTTTCATAATAAAATAATACCCTCTATCAAATAATTTGATAGATAAAATTACAAGATTACAATCTTACATAAAAAATATTGTAAAATTCCAATAAAATTATATTAAGTTCTACTATTAGTGTTATATTATTAAAAGTATATAACTTTGTTGTTATTACATATCTTTTTTTTAATTTTTTCTATTAAAAGAAAAAAAAAGCTATACCTAATATAAATATATGTTTTTTAAGATTTTCCTTAAAACAATTATACAAAGATTCTAAATGATAAGTTTGGAGCATACATACCGATACGCGTATACCCTTTCAGGTGTGGGTCCACTCTCCATGCCCTCTGGGCCCGACTCTGACAGCTTTGTCACTTAGCCATTAGCCAAGCGAAGCCGTTTAACTAAATAAAAGTAAAACCCCATCAAGTCCCCCACCGACTCGCTCCACCATTTCTTTATTTCTCTCAGATTTGCTTTCGCATTGTAATCCACTGATCCTACAAGCTACTTTGCCAGATTTTTTTGCTCGCTCCCAATCGTCTTCCTCCGTATATCAGGCGGAGATCTCCGCCATTCTGATCTAATTTTCGCAACATCCACCTCGTGATAATCAAAACAACACCCTGTTAATCGTCAGACTCTTATGCTCGGAGCTCCTTCTACGTGAGCTTAGTTTCTCAAAGATTCTGTTTGTCCCCTGATGCGATTGGTATGATTCTGGCTTTGATTTTCGATTATCGAATGTTGTTAGGTGTTTGTGAAAGCTTGTTTCGTTTGATTTCGTCGTTTGTTTTCAGGTTTTAAGTGAAATCTCGTACTCTGATTCACGTACTCTTTATTAAGGTTGCTAATGTAGCTTTACACTCTCGAACTTCTATATTATTATTATTTTTTGATTTTAAACTTTTTGTCTTGCGTAATCGGTGAAATACAATGTCAGGAGCAATGGTTGAATTTACAGGTTTGCTAATCTTGTTTAATGGTTAGATTTAGTTGATGTTCTAACTTTTAAGTTCATGATATAGTGCATTAGTAACTATGAGTCTTGCGTTCCATTTATAGGTATCATGTTTTCAGTACTCTGTTAATCATGCTGATCATGATAATGATGTGAAAGCTCTGAGTACTCGAGCCATATGATATACCAAGAACATAGTGATAGACATTAATGGATCTATGAAAATCCCTTATTTTGGTTTTTAGAAGTGAAGGTTTTTGTTTATGGATCAATAATCTCTTTCAAACAACATCAAATCTCAAGAAACAGTAAATCAAACATAGGATTTTCCTTGTTGACATGCATTTAACTATTGATTCATTCTTCCTTTATACCAATCGACTGATTTATACCCAAAATTCAGGCTGCATCATGGCAACAAAAGGGAATTCAGGAGAAAATAGGGCTAGAAGTTCCATAACCATATTCATAGTTGTTGGTTTATGTTGTTTCTTCTACCTATTGGGAGCATGGCAAAGGAGTGGATATGGAAAAGGAGACAGCATAGCTTTAGAGATGACCAAAACTGGTGCAGATTGCAGCATTCTCCCAAATCTAAACTTTGAAACACATCACAGTGGCGATTCTGTAATTGTTGATAACCCACAAACCAAAGTCAAAGAATTTAAACCATGCAGTCCTAAATATACCGATTATACCCCTTGTCATGACCAAAAGCGAGCCATGACATTCCCTAGACATGATATGATTTATAGAGAAAGACATTGTCCCCCTCAAGAACAAAAGTTGAAGTGTCTGATTCCAGCTCCAAAAGGCTATGTGACACCATTTTCATGGCCTAAAAGTCGTGATTATGTTCCTTTTGCAAATGCACCTTATAAAGCATTGACTGTTGAGAAGGCTATTCAAAATTGGATTCAGTATGAGGGCAATGTGTTTAGGTTTCCAGGTGGTGGGACCCAGTTTCCTCAAGGGGCAGATGCGTACATTGATCAACTTGCTTCTGTAATCCCAATTGATAATGGAACTGTGAGGACTGCTTTGGATACTGGTTGTGGGGTATGTAATCTTGCATTTTTATAAAATCTTTAACAAGTTTTTAACTTCTTATACCGCTTTGCTTCTTGTTTCTAACAAACAATTGTAAAAAGAATTCAAGAGTGAGTGAATTTGGACAAAATGTGTCTTCTTTTTCTTGCTGATAATAGCAATGTTCTTTTTTTTTTACCTATAATAACAACATACTTATGTTTTGCGACATATGTCTATTGACAATTCACTTTATTTTTTAAATATTGCTATTATCAGTGATAAATTGTTAGTACATTTTTATTATGTGTAAGAAATTGCAAGTATGTTGCTATTTTGTTTCAAGAAAATATTTTAAGTACATTGCTATTATGGATAAAAAATAAAGTACATATCCTATATTAGTAAAAGGAGTCAAGCACATTAATATTTCCTTCAATTTACACTTTTTTTTTGCACTTACAAGTTACAACAATGCAAGAAAGATGGTATGGTTGCAGAAAACAAAGTCTGGTTATTAAGAAAGTTGATTACTTTCTTTCTGAGTTATTAAATCTTGCTTTTTTTTTTTTGTAGGTTGCAAGCTGGGGGGCATACCTTTGGAAGAGAAATGTTGTAACAATGTCATTTGCCCCTAGAGATAATCATGAAGCACAAGTTCAGTTTGCTCTTGAAAGAGGAGTACCTGCCATTGTTGGTGTTCTTGGCTCAATCAAAATGCCATTTCCATCTAAAGCTTTTGACATGGCCCACTGCTCTAGGTGCTTGATTCCATGGGGATCAAATGGTCAGAATCATTCCTATTTTCCTCACAAACTCACCACAATTCTTGTAAAAACGCCAACAAAAACGATTTTTACTATACAAAAATGACAACAATAACATAAACAATACCCAAAATCCCATAATGAAATGGGATAATAAGGAGGATGTTAAATATATGCTTTCATTCACGAGTCTGCTTCCATAGATGACCTCTGACATATGAAACATAAAGCAGATATACAGACAATAAAGCATAAACATGTATACAAACAATAAAACATAAAGTAGGTTTACAGACAATAAAGCATAAAACAGGTTTACAGACAATAAAGCATAAAGCATGTTTACAGACAATAAAGCATAAAACAGACATACATGTAATAAAGTATAACGGAGGAATAGACAACAAGGCTGAAAAGGGGAAAAGAGGGGGGAGATATATGCAAGAATGAGTGAGATTGAATATGATTTTGAATTTTTTTTTTTTTTTTGTGTAGATGGAAAATACATGATGGAAGTTGATAGAGTTTTAAGACCAGGTGGATTTTGGGTGCTTTCGGGTCCTCCAATTAATTGGAGAAATAATTACAAATCATGGCAACGTCCAAAAGAGGATCTTGAAGAAGAACAAAGGAATATTGAAGAGGTTGCTAAGCTTCTTTGTTGGGACAAAATATCTGAGAGTGGCGAAACCGTAATTTTCCAAAAAAAACTAAATCCCGAATCATGTCGTGGGTCAGAAGATACCCCTGGAGTTACATACTGCTCCCAAGATCCCGATGATGTCTGGTATGAACACATAAATTACAGAATAGCCATTGTATTTTGGACAATTTTGCAGTTTAATTTAACCACTTATAATATATTTTCAAGATTTATGTACAAAATTCCTTCCTTAGGTACAAGAAAATGGAGACATGTGTGACTCCTTCCAATTCCAACACCGGAATGGAATACAAACCGTTCCCGGAACGGCTTTATGCAACCCCACCACGAATTGCATCTGGTTCCATTCCGGTTTCTGAAGACAAATACATTGAAGACAACAAACAATGGAAGAAACATGTAAATGCTTACAAAAAAATCAATAGAATCATTGATTCCGGAAGGTACCGGAATATCATGGACATGAATGCTGGTTTTGGAGGTTTTGCTGCTGCTATCACTTCTCAAAAGTTATGGGTTATGAATGTGGTCCCCACTTTGGCCCAAAATACCCTTGGAGTTATATATGAACGTGGACTCATTGGCATCTATCATGATTGGTATCATTCTTATATTCTGTTGTTTGGATAAATGATATGAAAAGATTTTGTTTACTTGTTTATTATTATTTTTTTTGAAATCTTTAATTTTTAAAATTGTGTAGGTGTGAAGCTTTTTCTACATATCCACGAACGTATGATCTCATTCATGCGAATGGTTTATTTAGTTTATACAAGGACAAGTAAGTAAAACATTGTATACCCTTTTTTCTAGGGTTAATTGCATAAAAAGACATATCGTTTTTGACCATTTTTTGAATGAAACCTAAATTTGTTTACAATATGTAAAAAGGTTTTTTTGTAAAAAGTGCTCAAATTATTGTGTGTTTTATGCAAAAAACATTGGGAAATCTACGATAAAGTCCTAATATTTTGGGTCACTTTACAGTCTAATCCCAACATTTATTTTTTGAATAGAAAAGTCCTGATTATCTGGTTTTATATACGATAATATGTCATTTTTTGTTGAAAAAAATAAGGACTGTTTCCTTAATTTGGGCAAAATATAAAATAATCAGGATTTTTCCGTTCAAAAAATAAAATTTGGGATTAAATCGTAAACTAACCCAAAATATTAGGACTTTATCGGAAATTTCCCAAAAACATTTTAGGCTTATTTGCATAATCTCTAGACCGCTTTTTCATAAAAGACCTATTTTTTTTATTTCCAGATGGAAACCGGGTAAAAAGACAAAAACAAAAAGAGTAAATTACATGAATGGTCCCTATGGTTTGGGTTAATTTTCACGTTTGGTCCCTAACTTATTTTTTTATTCTGGAAGGTTCCTACTGTTTGTTTTTATTGCTCTCTTGGTCCCTATCTTACCTAAAAAGATTATTATACCCTTGCTTTATTAATTTATTTAAATAAACACACCCCAACACCACCTGCACCTCACCATACCTGCCTCACCTTATTTAAATAAATTAAAAAATCAAGGGCAAAATAATTTTATCAGGTAAGATAGGGACCAAGCGTGCAACAAAAACAAACAGTAGACGACCTTCTGAGTTAATAAATAAGTTATGGACCAAACGTGCAAATTACTCCAAACCATAGGGACCATTTGTGTAATTTACTCAAACAAAAAAGTTATAATGTTAGACTTTTGGTTTGCACTTTTAGCAAAAAAATCTAGGTCTTATCTGAATAATGGTCAAAATATCGCGTCTTGAATCGGTCTTATGCATATAAACCCTTCTTTTTTTCAAGAAAAAATAATTTTAAAATCTTTAATTGAATGAAATTTATGTAGATGTGATTTTGAAGACATACTTTTAGAAATGGACCGAATATTACGCCCCGAAGGTGCAGTTATAATTCGTGATGAAGTGGATGTTCTTATGAAGGCTAAAAGTATAATTGGTGGTATGAGATGGGACACAAAAGTGATGGACCATGAAGACGGGCCCTTGGTCCCCGAGAAAATTTTAGTTGCGGTCAAACGATATTGGGTGGTTGGGTCAAACTCCACATCCTCACGTTGATTGCGAAAAGTGGTAATCAATCAAAGTTTTCATCATCTTTAGTAGATTAATCTATGTTATTTAGTTGTTTAGTTATCATTAGGGGTATGAGTTATCATTTTCTTTTATTATGTTTGTTGTAATGTAAAACGATTGAAAGCTTTTTAAGTTAATGGTGAGAAATGTTTTGTTGCGAGTTCCCATCTTTTGTTTCTTTTTAATGTTTTTTGATTGTGATTGTAGTTGAAAGATCTACCATTTACATGATTGTTGTCTCATTTAAGGTTTACGGTTTAGGGTTTATAGTGTTATTGCACAAAGGTTCTAGCTCATGTCCTTGTGTTATTTTTACAGTAACCACTGAGCTCACACACATAGCCTACACGAGCATCATTGTGTCCCGTTTTAGTGATTTTTGATTGTAGGTGTAGTTAAAAGAAATATGATCTACATAATTGGTGTAAGGTTTAGGGTTTATGGTTTATGTTGTCTTTGTACAAATGTTCTAAAATTTTCTTGCACAAGGGTTATTTTTTCCGACAACCCTTAAGCCGACATACATGATACACATTGTTGGAACCCATGGCACACGCGAAGCCTATTCATATTGTGATTGATGAGAGTCCAATCTTTGACCTATCTACAAGTAAATCATCATCATCATCCCTTGTGTTATGCATTTGGGGGCTAAAGATTCGAGATCTAGAAAAGGCATAGGATCCCTTTGTGTGGATGGAGACAAAAAGGGTGAATAATTTTTGCCCTAAAAGAATGGGAATTTCAAGAAAACCACATCATTGGTGTAATTCAATGGTAGGGCTTGTATCCACATTGCACATGAATTCATGTTCCCAATAGGCTATACACAATTTTATGAGCAATTTGTTATGTGGCCACCCACCATAGATTAAAGTTGAGCTTCATTTGGCATGTATTGTGATTCTTATCATGACATGTATAATTCGGCTTACAAATCAAACTCACAAGGAAACAAAAGAAGCTGGATTTGATAACATATATATAATTATTTTAGAACATCGAAAACTGTCGGCGATACATGTTTTAAATCATCATTTAGATGTTTACTTGTAGTTGCTAATAACTTTTTTGTTTCATTGTTAGAATGTGTTCTTGTATTTTTCTTGTTTTGGGATCCTCGTTAGCTTGTTTAAGCCATAAAATCTCAACTACAATCACGAACAACTGACATTTTTGTTCATCCATTTTGTTTTTTTTTTTTTTTCTGATTTGTCTTGCAAAAACAAAAATAAAAACATTATCATGTGACTATACAACGACATTAGTCGGGAGTTGGGGTTGTCGGCCGTGACAATGAGGGATGTAGGGTTTCTAATGGAGCTGTTTGAGACTACAAACCATCAAACAAGAATGTTGAAGTTTATATGTATGGTATCATTTTGAAAGCAATAGACATGACAAGATGGACTATTTACTATTTAGCAAAGTTTTGAGTAAATTATAGAAAGTCTTTTTGGTCTTTGAAAAGTTGTAGGTTGGTTGGATGTTTCATTGTTTCATTTTAGTTGTTATTTATTTTTTTTTTGTTGCAAATTTAGTTCTTTGGACTAACAAACGTTTCCTCTCCCCGTTAACTTTCCCCATATGTTACACACACGAGGGCAGTGTTGTCTTTTCCACATTGTATCTCATCTCTATGTTTTAAGAATCTCTTTGGTCATTTGGCCTAAATTACAAAAAATTTGGTCGTACAAATCCTAATTATCCGTTTGAGCTCACACCCTTTTGGACCCTTTGATATTGTTCAACTTCATCATCATAATGTGGAGTATGCTTGAGAAATTCTTTCACGTTAGACGTGAATTGTCTTTAAGGTTTGTATTTTTTTTCTTCTATGTTTTTTCACACGGTTGAATGTACATCTCTTGTTTATTTGTATTTTTTTTTACATGAGGTTATGTAATATTTTTATTTTAAAGATTCATCATGTTGGGATGTTTACTACTTTCATAGGAATAAGGTACATCAAGGGTCATGTCATGTAAACTATTTTGATGTCATTGATAATGAAAACTTTTTAGTGTTTGGCTGTCATAACCATTATGAATATGTGTTTGCATTTATAGTAATTGATATAATTGCTACCAACGAGTGACGAGGGTATGAGAAGAACAAACATAGAATGAAGTCAACCAGGTTATGACTAAATGTTGGGTAACTATAGTGCATGTGTATGGATAATCTTATTAAGATTGAAGATAGAGAAGATAAATGATAAAAATGGAAGAAAAAAATTACTGATTTCAAGAGAAAAAAAATGAGAGAAATTTGTGAAATGACCCACATACCTTCATGTGTAACGCATGTTGGACACTTAACTGATGTTATTTTAATAGTGTTAGCCTAAAGAACCAAAATGGAAAATATGCAATAAAAGAACGAAATAAGGACCACGAGAGCAATAGCGAAACATCTGGACAAAACATGAAACATGCAACTTTGTAAAAGACTATGGGGACCATTTTTCTAGCTTACACTAAAGTTTTAGAGGGAATTCATTTGTATCAATTGCTTTCAACAACTGTTTTCTAATAAATTTGTCATTTTCAATAACTGTTTTCTAATAATTTTGTCATAATCCAAAAAAATGAAAAATAAAATCTATGATAATCAAATAGAAAGAGATTATAAGAATTGTCTATGTGGTAACTCTTTTTTTAGCCATAAATGGTTAGCTCATTTTAAAAGACTTATCAAAATGTTTTTTTTTTTTTGTTCGAGAACTTTATTTCCATGGTAACAAATATATAATACACAGTTAAATAAACTATCACTACGACACTAATTTAATTTTTTAATCCAACTATTTAGAGGTTATAGGTACATGGCACATTTATCAATATCTATAATTCTATATATGTCTGCTTATTTTTTAGATATATTTTTATTTTTATTTATTTAATCCTTTTAAATAAGTGTATTCCAAACGTGTTTTCGTTTTATAAAAAAGTCTGTCATATCCCAATATATGTGTATACTCGAACCATTGTAAAAGGGAGCAAATGTATTTATTGAAATTGCATGTTCTGAAAGATTTGTACCCATTTATTAATAGGATTGTACCTTATGTACATGATGAGAATTGTGTAACATATAAAGACACCTAAAGGTAACTTCTTAAAATAATAAATTCATGCTTAGTAAAGTTTACAAGATAATGAATAGGGATTTAAACCAAAAACATTTGGTAAAACTAAATTAGGAATTACAAATTGGGAGTCATGTTGTATTTTAGCTAATATAAATATACGACATGACACATCAATCTTTATATAACACAAACATGACACGATACAATGTCGTGTTCTGGTTTATTAATACGAAAACAACCTAATTAAAACACGATAAAAACGACCAACACGAAAAAAAAACCTTTATTTTATTTTATTCAAATTAATCTTTCAATAAACAAAAAACACGACAAACACATGTTAATATTGTGTAAATTTTGTGTCAAATCCTATATACGAACATGACACGATAAGACATTGTGTTTTTTACACTTGACATGAGCTCAAATTTAAATTTTATTTTCCTCTTAATTATGTTTCATATCGTCTCATAGATTGTCACCTCCTTTATATAAAAATTCATAGAACGAGAAATGGTATCTAAAGTTTCATAATATGTTGAAATGATATTATACTCGAGTGTTATAAGCATGATTAGTATAATGTAAATATAATGTCATAAATACTCGAGTGTTTTGTTAAATTTTACTCTTAAACTAACATTTCCCTTGATCTAAAGTTGTTTTTTTTTTTTTTTTTTGTGTGTGTGTGTGGTGGTGGTGGTGGTGGGTGGGGGGGGGGGGGGGGGGGGTAAAGTGTAGTAAAATGAAGCTTGGTATTGTACATGGGCCTAGGAGTCATTGTGTGATACGTTAAGGGCCAAATAATGAACTTGTGGGGTATTTAAGCGAACCTAACCTTAGGATATGGGTTTGCAACCAACAAGTCTTCTTGAGAGAGTTCCAAAGTGAGATTATGAAGTGTGAAGTGTGGGAGTGATCCAATAGAAGAGGGAGTGGATTCCTAAAGCATAATTGGTAGTATTGGTGTTATTTTCCTCTCATTGTGCTCTCTATTGTATTGCTCACGATTTCCAGAGGTTAGCACCCCTAATCTCTAACCTCTTTCCATGTTTTGATGTTCTAGGAATGGGTAAATCATGTTTGTGATGAGTTTATACACCAAAATAGAATGTTATATATTGTTTTGGTATAAGTATGTACTGAACTTGGTCTTAATCATTTCAGACCATTAGAGACTTTTCCTAATGATTGAAAATCACCCTAAAAAGGGTTGGATTGGGCCTGGAGCGGTCTAGATCAGAAATCTTGATGTTTTGTAACTGACAAAAAAGCGCCACACGTTACATCTATACACATACACACATACAATGCATTGAAGGGTTTTATATTTTGAACGTATTCACGAAATTTGAACAACATGACATGCCTTTTCTAGAAAGCAACACATTTCCCCTGAAGCACGACATGTGATCAGGCTGTTTGTAACTACTTTCTATTTTAAGGCTCGTTTCTGATCGGGATTTCGTGCGTTTGTTCACATTTATTAGGATTAAATGTGAGTCAATTCTTTTACAACTTTAGTATAATATCAAGAACTTATAAAGCTTGACAACGAGCTGAATGATCCAAATTAGTCTATCTTGTGTGTGAATTGACATGCTACTGTTATGTGCTGAAAGACATGTTATCTTATTGTGGTATGTGTTAGTAGGATGTAAAGTATGCTAGATGATATTTATAGTTAATTGGTATGAATTGCGGTGGAATATTCATGCTAGTTATAATCTATGGATCATTGTGTTGTGTGAATTAAGTTGCATGTTATTTTCTATAATGTTAGATTATCTATGGTGTTAGGAAAATTGCATGCTAGTGGTGTATTATGTGTTGATTAAATAATGAAAATTATGCATGATAACATGGAAGTGTAAAAATGACCTGTTGTATATGATTAAATATGAATAACTAGAATGTGGGGAATATCCATAGAGGGGAAAAGGGAGTAACCTTAATTAGGTGTATACCCTAGTGGGATGATATATGTGTTGAAAGATACATTAAGTAAAATAGCTTAAGCCATGGCGAAGTCGAGTAGTTTCCTAGATAACCATTTCGAAACATGGTCCTAGCAGTGTTTGGCCTGGAGTTATGTTGGCTCATATGGTTATAGCCAGCGCAAACATCACGTGAGTTATGGGAGTTGTATGCGATTGAAACACAGTTTGTACCAGTCCTTAATGATACCATGAAATACTTGTATTTTTGTAAGGTCGGAGTAGCGAATGCAGTTTTTCGGTTGGCTATGTCACAAGTGAGAGTCGTGCCTCAGGTGCATTAGTCTTTCCGGTCAGGCTAGTAGTGATTCGGGTTATCCTTTTGGGTCTAGCGGTGTAGAAACTCAAATTAGCGATGTAGGGACTTGTATGCATTGAAAATCAATAATAGTAGTTACAGTGAAGAGTGAGGGTGTGTAGTTATAGCGATGAAATATTATTAATATTAATTATGCTATGAAAATTAATAATAATAATTACAATGAAGAGTGAGGGTATGTAATTATAACAATGAACTATTATTAATAGTAATTAAAACGAGGAATGATTGTGCATTGTGTTATGTACTTTGTGAGGTTGAAAACTTGTCGTGTGAATGACAATTTGAATGATTAACCTATTAGGGGATTATATGTTTTCACTTTGAAGCTGTACAACTGGTTGGTTCACTAAGCAGCTGTTGACATTTGTTTATTTGTGTTGTTTGTTATGTTTGTCTTGTATTGGTACACACTACTTAGATATGTGGCTTGATGAGGTTGGGATCTTATTGGATAGTTTTTTATTTTTACTTAGTTAATGTCACTTGGACTTGTTATGTTTGTCATGTTTGTGTTATATAGTTTATTTATTTATTTATTTATTTATTTATTTTTAATTTTTTAATTTTTTTAATTTTTTTATTTATAATTTTTTTATTTTTTAATATCACTTGGACTTGTTATGGTGGTCATTATCAGTATTTTGGTTTATCAAACCTAAAGAGTTTTGTTTTAGGTTATTTTTGCAATTAAACTAACATTGGTGGTTGTTTTTGAATTATTGTTTAAAAGACTTCCGTTACAATTTTCTATTAAGAACAACATGGTAATATTCTTAAGGCCGATGTGTATTTTGATCAGGAGGCATCTGGTTCTTTTTCTAAACCATCAGGTTTTGGTGGTCAACGTTTTACATTGGATGACTCTAGATATCTAAACTCTCGGTTTTTTTCTAAAAAAAAAAAAATAACAAAACACGCTGTGCTTCTTTTTCTCAATCTTCAAGTTTTAGAAGTGAAAAAAATTCCCAGTTTTCTAATTTCACTTTATTAAAGAGAGATGATGCATCTTTAATTGATGGAGTTTAAAAGTCTTTACTCATCGCGGAGGTTTTGGGGCACAATATGATTGGTACAAAAGAGGAATTGCAAAAGATGTTGGTAAGTATGATTATGAAGAATGTGGATCCATAAATATGTCGGATTATGTGTCTAATACATTAACTATAATTGGTATAAACTTGAATTGATGGTAGGACGGTTCTTTTGGGTTGCCCTCAAACTTAACAATTGAATAAGATAACTTTTAGTGAGAGAGATTGATTTATTAATTTATTATATGATTAATAAATTAATTAGAAATCAAAAGAAATAATTTGTTAATATATTATGAGAATAATATATTAATTGGAGACAATATTATTTAATTAATAATTAATCAGCAATTAATTGGATTAATTAAAAGTGCATGACATGTTTGGTTATTTATTGAAAGTTGAGGAAATGAACCCATGTACCTCATTGGATGAAGTGGATGAAAATGACATGGGCAAGCCCAAGGAATTTCTTCCAAGCCCTTCCATAAGGAAGGGAATGGGCTACTTGGTCACCAAGTAAAGTGATTAGGGTTTCCTCCTTAAACCCTAGCTTTGACACCAAACTACCTCAGCTATATAAAGGGCCATAACCCCTCATAATTTCATTAATCCTTCTCCTAAGAAGAACTGGACAAAATTTCCATCTCTTCTCCTCTCTCTCTCTCTTTATCTCTTTCTTTCTTTCTCTTTCTCTCTTTCTCTCTCTCTCTCTCTCTCTCTCTCTCTCTCACTCCCTCACTCTCTTCAAGTTCCTTGGTTGCTAGGGTTTGGGTGTGAACCATTAGAGGCACAACACTTGTGGTGCTTGCTGCCAAAAGTTTTGAAGAAGGAATTCAATATTGTTTGCTATAACAATCTTCAAGGTAAGTCTCTTTCTCTTATGAATTAGTTTTCATAGGAAAGTTTTTGTAGGATGACAATTCATAGTATGTTGCATATATGTGAAAGACATAGCTCCTATTAGGTTGCATGTGCCCTAATCATTTAAATTTTTGAATGTTTTTCTGCTTTGAGAATTGTAGTTGTAACCCTAATAACCCATCAATGGTATCAAAGCCTATGACTATCTTTCATGTATTTGCACATTGGTGAATCGATCAAAGAAAGAAAGAAACTTGTTTTTGGATTTGTCGCAGCTCACATCGTGAGCCCAGGCCAGATTCGAGATTTTGTGCCTTATCTGCCTAATCAACTTATAATTACTTGCTATTCTTATCCTCCAAACTAATTTTGGTGTATCTATGATAATAAAATAAAAGTCTACAAGTTAGGAGATAAGTATTTGACTTGATTAATTGTTTTGTTGATTAATAATATTGATCTTTTAAGTGTATAAATAATACATCTGGATATTAATTAAACTTAATAATTAATGTCAAATGTTATTTGGTTTATTCACCACTAGAAAAACAACCTTTTACGACGCGCAATGCGTGTCGTAAAACGCTCATACGACGCACACATGCGCGTCAAGGAGGGCCCTGTCATAACGAGAGACGACACACTTTTGCGCGTCGTCTACAGACGACGCGCATTTACGACGCACATTTATGACACGCAATGTGTATCATTAAAACGCCTGTCAAGAAAGGCCATGTCATAAATGAAGATGACATAGATTTTTGCGTATCGTAAATTTAAATGTTTAAAAAAAATATGTTTATATATTTATATATTAATTAATTTTTAAATTAAATTTGCATTTAATGTCTCATAATAGAAATAAAATACCATATAAAAAAATACAATCTATTGCATAAAATTTAATGTCATACAATTTTATTTCTTACAATATATAAATTTGCATTCATCCAATATACTCTGTGTTTCATACAAAAAATCTATTTCATGCGGCTTCTTCCATTTTCTTTATTAGCAGCTTCCATCATTAGTAGTACAACTAACAACTGAAATGAAGAATGCAACACTTGCATTTGCAGCATCTTATCTCTTTCAGCTTGAGCTTTCTTTTCCTCTTCTAACCAAAAAAATAGCCCTAGATTTTGCAATTTATCGTGCCTGAATAAGAAAAAGGTTGAATGCCGTAATAAAAGAAAGTGTATGATGTTGTAATCGAAAGAGATGAAAGTAAACAAATAAATGAAAGTGTGTTGCATTCAGATGTTAGAATATTAACCACGGTAATCATTGCAGATATGTGCCTTAAATATTACAACCTAAATCAACACACCTGCACTTTCACTGTCATTACAATTTTAAATGTTTTGTGCATAGCATACATGGTGACTAGTTTTAGCAAATTAATTTTGTGTCCATGGTATCAAAACCTCAATTTTAGAATCAAGTATTTGGAGATTGTATTTTTCACTATGGTAGTGTATGATGGATTGATTATATAAATATATTGCAATGTATGAAACTTTGTGAACACCACATGGTGTGACATTGAGTGGTTTCATCTCATGTTTTATAAAGTTCAAACACAACTTACATCTTGCTTTGGCTGTCTTGGAAAGTCTTTGGTGTTCTTGTTGTTGTCGTTTAGAAAAAAATTAGTTGTTTGTCCAGAAAAATCCCAAATGTATAACTGCACAAAAAGTTCCAAATTTCTCTTATTGTAGCTGTGTTATTAATTTTAATGGTAACATGTTATCATTAAATTAGCTGCCAAAAATCAGGTTATTCAATTCTATGAAATAGTAACTAGATAATATGGCATCCTCTATCTTAGGTGACATGTGGGTCGTTGGAGTTACCTGTAACGACTATGACGAACTCTATCTTTCTCTGCCTCCCAAAGTTCACCAGATAATACATCCTGTTTTCAAATGAAAATATCTAAAACATTTATATAAATTTCTTGCCATTTTAAAAAAAAAAATGTAATCTCTCACCTTTGACTATGCTTCTGATGACTCTTGACTAGACCTTTTTACACAAAGTCCAGGAGGTGCTCCTCCTCTTAATGCAACAACCTTAAAAAAAACATTGTTTAAAACAAAGTATTTTCCCTACTTTATCTATCGACTTAGTCACAAAACAGAACCGTTGGTTTTTATTTTGATTTAACCACCCAACTATTGTTTTTTATCCTTAAAACAATCAGAAATAGTTTGGTGGCTACATCAATAAAATGATGTTAATCTGTATTTTACCATTTATTCAAAAATGGGTAAAAAAAATAAAGACGATAATGTTTTTAATCAGTACAAAAAATGATTAAGTGGCTAAAATAAATGGATAAACAAACCTTCCCAAAACATATGGGATAAACTTGACTGATGTAAGGCCATATAAGTAATTTCCAAGAGAAAACGGGAGCAAAGGGCTCAAACGAAAAAGTGTCACAACTTTAAAACCATTTTCTCCAATTGCTTTATCAATTGCAAGGAATTTTTTATTTCCTTTAACCATTTTCTCCAAGTTCTACAAACTCCTGCTGAACAAAATATCTTACCCAAGCAGATGATACATGGAGCAAGTAATTGACATGTTCTTATTCAAAGACTCCACTTAAAATATGTAGTGATCAATAATGTCTCCACATAGTTATTAAACATACTTTCAGCTAATAGTACGTGTGTATGTGTTTTACCAAAGGTTAATAGAAATTTCTAAGCAAGAACACATTATAAACTCAACTTCAAGTACATAATGTTACAAATCCACGAAACTGTTTCTGGTGATCCTTTCGATTTAAGCTCTATTTTTGTATGGATTAATAATTATAAGAAAAGGTTCAACTTACGGTAATGTGACAGCTAATGGAAGTCCTTCTGGAACCGTAACAACAACAATAGTGACCTAAAGATTCACCAAATTAGAAGAAGGTTAAAAAAGGAAACTTAATAAAAAATACATGAAGTAAATACTAATTGCTAAATACATAATGCAATAGTAATATTTTGATTGCTCCATCAACAACATCCCCAAGACTAGTTTTCCCAGCAACAAACTCCACTTGATCCTTATCGTCCTTTGTCTGTCCAGTAAAAAATCTAACAAACAAAATTTACCATTTTAAAAGCAAGAATGAGAGGTGAAATGATGATTATACCCATGCAAATTTGAATTAATTACCTTATGAGAAGGATGACAAGAAGAGATACAACCACCACAAGCCCTACTATACCAATAAATGTAGTCACTCCATTCAAACGCACCTACAAAAAAGTTTTATATATATATATATATATATATATATATATATATATATATATATAATGTAAATACTAAATATTAAAATAGAAATGACAAATACATTACCTGGTCCCCGATTTTAAGAGTTATGCCATCACCCACAAAGGTATCAATTATTGAAATCTCCACCCTCCTTCCACCTCTTATAACCTAGCAATATAATGTTTATTTGTCAACAAAAGTCAAATATGTTTAAATAAATAAAAGTTGTTTAAAAGATAATATCCAGTTATCCACCTCCAACTGTATATTATGTTTCTCTTCATTTAAGTTCTGAAACTGAAGTGATTGTTTATAATCACTTATGGATACAAAATAGGAAAAAACAATAATGTGTTATATATTTCCTAATACAACATTTAAACATAAGTTTTTGTATGTAATAAAATCATTGTTTATTTAATGAAGTACCTGTAACGATTATGAAAATTATAACAGCTAAAGCTATGCTTCCACAATCATACCATCCTTCTTTATTCCCCTGAAAGAGATGATACCAATGAGAAAACAGAAAGATATATTTTATAACATAAAAGAAACTATTTATATTACAAAATATATAAATATGATTCACTAACCTCTATTTCAATACCAAGTGCTAAAGAAGCAGCAGCAACTACCATTAAAATGATCAATGTTGTATCACGACAAGCATCAAACAGAAACCTCTATCAAATGCATATCACGAAAAGATTTAGGTTAAAACATGTTCAGACAATGAATGTCATCAATTTTGGTTTAAAGAGAAGTAAGAACATATAATTACCCAAAAACTCCGCCCCTTATTCCTTGGGTATGTGTTTGACCCAAACACATTTTTCTGTCCAATATGTTTGCCTCGTCATCATTAATTCCCTTATCAGGATTCGTCTTCAAATGTGATACTTTTTTCTTAATTGAGAAGAAGATGCAAGAAAAAAAATAATTTTGATTTGCAAATGCAGGAAAATATCAAAAGTTTGAGAAGTAGATGTAGGAAAAATGGGAGGCATAAAGGAGAAATCAATAATACCATGTGAAATCGCAGCAGAGATGATGCAGATGCACGAAAAAAAATCAGAATCCTTTTTGCTTGATTGAGAAGATGAAGTTGAGGTATGAATGAGAAGTCGTGTTCCCCTTATTTGCTGAACGGATAAAGAAATATGACCAAGGCTAGAAACACAACTGGAATAGGGTTTGTAAACGTGAGGAGTCGTTGTAGATGGAGTAGGGTAAAGGTGAAGAGGAGTTCAGTTACCAAATTTATGTTGAGATTATTGTGTCTAATCGTCGCCATAAAGATACAATCGAGAGAGAATGATCTTCGATTTCTGGAAGGAAGCGAGTATGTTACAGAGAGGGGGGGGGGGGAGAATGAAGGTTGATCCATCGGGTGGAGATCTAAGGAGAGAGTGAGCAGGGTACTTCAAAATTTTAGGGGATTTCCCCCCTTTAGATATTAATGAAGGATCAGACTCGCGTTCTTACAGCACAAAGCGAAGCTAACATAAAACCATGTTTCTGGTGGTGGCGGATGGTAGGTTTTACAGAGAGAAGGAGGGAAGAAAATAAAGGTCATCGGTAGGTGGAGAGGAAAGAATGAGCGGGTCTTCCAAAATTTTGGGGATTTTGTTTCCTACGTGTTTGCTAAGTCGAAGAGGTGGGGGTTAATTTTTGTCAATATCATTTCCAGCCTAAAAGGCGTGTTTCATTAAAAAATTATAAAGCGACACCTACACGACGACATTTTATGAAAGGCGCCCTCCACATTTTTTTTCTTTTCTGACACTAATTTTAGGGCACGTATAAATGCGTGTCTTCTATCCTTAAAGTTTTGGAAAACCGAGATTAATTTTTAGGGCACCCATAAATGCGTGTCCTCTATCAGTGTGTGTCATTGTTTGCGCGTCATTAAAGGCGTGTTTCTAGTAGTGATTTTATAAACTTGGTATTTTGAAAATTAAGATACATCCTTATGGATCTTATTAGTAATTTAATTAAGTAATTAATTAAAAGATAATTAGTAAATCCATAAAATGGTTTAAATTTAATTAAATTAAAAGTTTAATTTATTAAAAGATTAAACTCTTTCAATTTTAAAATGTTTTAAAATACACCTTATACAATGTATATAATTAAAAGTTTAATATATATTATATGTATAAGAAAAGTCAGTCAAAATGCTAGTACCCCTCATTCACGAAGTCATACTTTATGGGGAGTTTAAGGAAGCGGCCTATAAAATGATCGTCATTGGGTATACACACTTACCCACCGCTCTCTTGTATGGTGGAGGGTCGTTAGCCGAACGGATTTGATAGGACATAATCTCATTAATAAGTATAATGAATTAAAAAGTAACCAAGGATTTTATTAAAATATTAATCTTAGTTACTTTAGGAAAGTGTTAATTTGTATGCTAATCCATGAAATTGCACATTACACTTTATAAGTTGTTAGTGGAGCGTGTGTGGTTAAACGACACACTAATGGGGGACTAATAAAGAGTGGTAGTGGGTGTCTCGAAAATTATCGTTGATTAATGGAGCGCGTGTGGCTAACCGGCACATTAAAACGAGATGATAAATGACATCGAGAGTGTCAAGCTAATTTGCATGGTTATTCACATGTCGTTTGTGATCCTCGACATCCCATTCACAAAAGTGAGAGCATAATTTGAGCTTAAACATGCCATTGATTAGATTCAATGAATCTCAAATGATCTAGACGTATCATTAGATTGAAATTGGTAAAAGCCTTACCTACCTAAAAAGATTCAAAGTTGATTACGACATCCATCTTCAAAGTTCGAATAAAAATATGGATCCTAGACTTAATTTAAAATTTATGGGTTAATAATTAAGGATTAAAATCAACTAACTTGAATTCTCTTTTCTCCTATTATAGATGTCAAGTCAAGACATTAATGGTCTTCCTTATTCTTTTGGAAATAGTTTTCCTCTTTCTTTTGAAGATGATCTTCCACATTCTGATCAAGGTGAAAGTATGTTCCCTTCTTCGAGCAATGGTGGAACTGGATATCATGCTTCTTCAAATCTTCTTCCTCCTCCTACAATGACCCTCCCCACGTCATATTTCCCTTGAGTTGAAAGATACGAAACTACTCAAGCCCTATTGGCATGTAAACATTGAGATGGAAATTTTGTGTGTGCGCATGTTCTGGAAATAAAATCATACATTGATAAATTAGATAGATTGGGTGTCGCCTTCCCAAGGGAGCAAGCCGTTCATTTGGTTCTACTTTCGCTTCCCAAGTCATATAGTCAATCCGTTGATATCTTTTATATGAGCGACATCAACGTGACCCAAATTGACCTAACCCAAATGTTGATTGATGCTGAGGCAGAAATGCGTAAGGGAACAAGTGAAGCAAAGACACTTGAAGAGTCTGATTCCAAAGCTTCCACATACATTGACAATGGTGGTTAAAAAATATTTCTCTTCCCAATGGAAAGCGATCAGCCAAGGTTAAACTGTTTGATCGTATGGTAAAGAGAAAGGCTAGTTCTGAGATAGTTACATGTGATAACCCTAAAAGTTCCATATGTTTCTATTTCCAATTGAAGGGACATTGGTTGCGAAGCAACCTTGACTACCGGAAAGATCTCAAAGATGGTAAAGTCAAGTCTTGTGACTCTACTTTAGGTACATTCATTATCTAACTCCATTATCTTAACATGTTCCTATTCATAGACTCATAATACATGATGTGATGATCACATTTTGATGTTTTGTAGGATCTATGAGAAAGAAGGAAGCTTAAGAAGAATAAACTGAATTTGATCGTGAGACGTGGATTTCGGTTGCATGGTTCGATGATCATATTTTGGAAGCTACTACTTAAGAGCTATGATAATTTAATAGTTTGCTTAGGAAATGTGTAAAAATATAGTTTTCAATTTATGCATTGTATGGGCAAGTTCCAAAATTATCATTTATTATCAATAAAAGTGAAATTTTGGTTTAACTAGTTGGTTTACTTTATATTTCCTTACAATGGAGTTTATGGAAGTGTTAGTTACATTTATATTATTAGCAATGTTAATTGTGGATTTGATTATTGTTATATCGCTTGTGGTAATGTCATAGTTAACTAAGTGATAAAGAATTCTCATCACCCAAGTTTCAGTTAGATAGAAACTTGAAGTCATGTAATTTGAATTATGTGATGCATGAGAATCTGGATCATTGGAAGATTATGACTAATTCATTGATCACATGTTTATGTGACTAATGGATCTAGTACATGTTGATATGGACTATTCAGATCCACCATAAAAGACAATAAGTCTATTCATCATGGTTTACTGATGTTTCAGTAAATATTGTTATGTTTATAAGGTTAAACATAATTCTGGTACTTTGAAAAGATTCAAAGAGTAGCAGAACAAATAAGAAGAATATATTAGGCAAAAGAGATAAATGTTTCTCCAATCTGAAAGGAAAGGAGAGTACTTTAGTATCATGTTTTATGATCATCTTAATGATTGTGGGACTATCTCACAATTGATCCTCGAAGAACATCTTAGTGTAATTGTTTGACTAAGAAGAGGAATCAGATATTGTTGAAATGGTTCAATCAAGAGATAAGTCATACTTTGTTTTCTAATCAAGTTTTAGAGCCATGCTCTAGTTACTACACATCGTATCTTGAAACTTATTTTATACTCAGTAGGGTAATAACACCTCATGAAATGTGGAGTAATAAAATTTTCTTACTCTAGCACATTTGGAATTGTAAGTTGTGATGTTTTGGTTAAAACAAAGGATAAACTAAGACAAATTCCATGAAGTGTTTCTTGTCGAGAATCCACACTAACTTTTTAATATTCGTTTTAGCTCGTCAAGAAATGTTCCTTGAGAGAAAAACTTATATGTCTAGAAGTCAGTAGGAGTCTTATTGAACTCGAGAGTTTCAGTATTCAATCAAGAATAAACCTTTTGTTTATCACTAGCACTCGATTTCAAGTTGATAGCCTATCATGTTAAGTTGACATATTCTTGTTTTTGTGAACCTTCTAGTTGAGTTAGCAATACTTATGAGTCCTATGGTTCTCATTTAACTGCAAAAGGTAGAGCACATGGGTCACTGAAACTACATTGATCAATATGGGTGAGTTGCTTAACAACATGGAAGCACCGGTAGGACCTTGTGCTACCAGAGGGCAAGAAGTTAAGAATAAGCGAAGTTCAGTCCATGAAAGGAAAGATAAATTTGAATTTGGTTTTGTCCTAAACCTTATCTTATGATTGTAGGTTGGAAATGATAGATTCACAAGGATGGGAATGAATACACCATAAAATCTAGGTGGCAAAATGTAACGCCGCAGATCCGGGCTAGTCAATTTAAAGACATTGAGTATCAAAAATGAGTTGTTTTATGGAAGATTATTTTGAAGGAATAGTCTTAAATTTTTTTAGCATATGTTACAAGGATTCCGTACATATAAAGAACGCTGAAATCCGGGTTATAACGAAGAAGTTATGGTCCGTCGAAGTTTTACGACAAAACCGGCACGACACGGTGCGATGTAAATAGTGAATTTACGATAGAAGACTTTTTGGCCTTAGTGATCTTAAAAAAAAAAAGTCATAGTATAAATTAAACCGAGAGCGTGCATAAAAAGAACACTCAAATCTGACTTCGTATGAGGAAGTTATAATTTTTCTAAGATTTGGCATAACAATGCACAACCTGGAATTCGAATTTTAGATCGAGCGGTTTTTGGCCAACATGACCTAAATGAGAATTGAAGATCTCATTAATAGGAACTCAACGACAAAAATACAGACGAAAACGGATTCCATATGTAAAAGTTATGAATTTTACGCGGACATTTAACAGTGTAATCACCTCCTACTATTAAATTTAAGATCGGTCGAGAATTAGCCGACAAATTAAAAAGGAAAGTTGTAGATTTTATTTTTACCTACGCTTGGATATAAATAACGTAAAAAATGGAGCTCTTATACGAAAGTTATGGACTAAGCTTAGTCTCTACTTTTTTAGCGCAACAAATTCGATATAGTTTTGTAAATCCGAGATAGAATGAGAATTAGCCAACGGGGTCTAAATGAAAGTTTTAGTACTAGTAAGTACCAATGCGTGGATATAAATAACGTCGGAAATGGAGCTAGTATACAAAAGATATGGACGAAGCTTAGTCGCCACTCTTCGTGCGCAATAAATACGATATAGTTTTTGTAAATATGAGATAGAAAGAGAATTAGCTGACAGAGTCTGAATAAAATTTGTAGTACTCGTAAATACCAACACGTGGATATAAAGAACGTAGAAAAAGGAGCTCGTACGCGGAAGATACAAACGAAACTTACGGGCTACTTTACTATAAACCTCCTATAAATAAAGGGTGAACTCTTCATATTTTCTTCACACCATAAGCCTTGATTTCTCTCTCTAACTTCTCTCTAGCCTCCCTAAACCCCTCCCAAGTCCAGGGAACCTCCTTAGCACGAGAAGGTAGCCCTGGAGTGCCCGACGGCTTCGAGAAGAAAAACTTTCGGCTCGGAAGCGCTACTCCAGCAAAGACCGTTTTTAATAAAAACCCGCTGTAAGTGAGCTACGCCAATACTATATTTAATATAGTTTTTATTTAAATATAGTAATGTTATTAGGACCTTATAATAATTATTTGGGTTATTAAATAATTATTATGAGTTATATAAGTGTCGTTATAATATCTTTTTAACCACTTGCGGTACGGATAATCTGGTTTGGTGGGCTACTTGGGTTGCTGGATTCAGAAGTGCTATATGCCAAAATGATCCTGCCCTCCGGTGTTCCATGTTCCCCCCCCTGTTTGTACATAGTGGGTAAAAAGTATTGTGTTAACGCTAATATAATATTAATAATAGGTAGACTATTAATTAGTCTCGACGAATATTAGACTAAAATCTAGTGGTAATAATACTAGGTTCTGTCAAAGGAGTTGTTTAAAGTAAACAAAGTGTTGTCCGAGTGCTGAGTCACCAACTTATCAAGTGAGTGCATAGTTACTTTCATATTACACATAGATATGAAGTATTTTATATAAATTACGTGCTATGTGTGCATATTGTCTGTATACTTGCTATCTATGCTGGATGAATGATCTTATACATGTTTTAAATGATTTAAATTGTATACATATTTATTATCTACAAATATATTGGGTATAACATGGGTAGATGAATGATGAGAGATAAAAGATGATATGAGTAAACATTGACAGCTATGGACTTAGTGCCAATTGAATAAACGCTGGTAGCTATGGAGTTAGTAGCTGATAGATAAACGTTGGTAGCTATGGACTTAGTACCTGGTAGATAAACGTTGGTAGCTATGGACTTAGTACCTGATGGATAAACGTTGGTAGCTATGGACTTAGTACCTATTAGATAAATGATGGTAGTTATGGATTTAGTACCCGATGAATGAGCTTTAGCAGCTATGGAATTAGTGCTTTAGGAATGGGCATTGGCCGTTATGGACTTAGTTCCTGTCTTATAAACCCTGGAAGCAAGGGTCTTCGGAATGAACAAATGTGGGATAGGTGACTCTTAGGGTAGACCCTTAAGAGTAATGGGGATTGGGTAATTGGGTTGATTCTTTGATGTTTAAACATAATAATTATATTATTGTGGGTTGAAAACCCTATGTACTCACTAGGTTTCCCAACCTAACCCACTCAAGCTTATTTGTATCACAGGCGTCGATACGAAGTTACTTTACGCTGAGAGATTAAAGAGATGTAGATCACTAGTGTAAATGATTGTAAGTTCTGTTTATGCTTATGTTTCTGTATTGACGATGACATCCCAAATGTTTTAAAATGAATAAAAATACATTTCTTCGGAAATGCTTTGATAACGTATTTATCATGTTTTCTTGGGAACAAATTCCGCAACATTTTTATTAAAAGAGTTACTCTGATTTTTATAAAGCATAAACAAAATCGGTCTTTTCTGGCCGTGAAAATGGGGATGTCACACAAAAGGTTTCGCTCTAATTCATGAGAATGATTATGAGGAAACACTTTCACTAATAGATTTTTGAGATCTGATAAATATCATTGTGGTTAGTGGTTATGTTAATTGTATTTTCAAATTTGTAATATGATTACGTCATCCCTTTTCATAGTTCGAATTGTGAGAAATGGCAAGGAATTGTTTGAACTTTCAGGACATATAGCTATAAGTTTTGAAAGGGTTTAAGCACACACACATACACACACACACATATATATATATATATATATAGTGAAGGTGTATAAGTTTAAGAAGTCTGGTTGGAGACTTGTCGAAGCATCACGTATCAGAAATCTGCACTTTAGTAAGAAAGTCAAGAGTATTGGTTTCTAGAAGTCCAGTTGATTTCTAGGTACATGTCAAAGCTAGTGGGAGCATAATTGTTAAGCTAGTGGGAGCATAATTGTTATGCTAAGTGTTGCAAGTTGGCAATACTATTTGTAGGAAACAAAGTTTACAAATTTGCAAGTTGCAACGTTTGGAAATTGTTTCGCTATAGTTAGACTTAAGGGATAGGGCACTCATACTTCATTTCAAATCTAAAAGTTTAGATTGAAAGGTTTTAACGGAACTTAGTCTTGGACATATATGAATATCGTGTTGAAAGGATTTAACATAAGAAATTCGATATATTGAAATATAATAGCAAGAGATACTAGGTCTAATGAATCGAGTCCCATATGGTTAAGATATAGGATCGATTGCATGTGCCATAATATTCACTTGTTCTGATTTTTCCAAATGCCTTGTGGATTTAGAGGGAAAGGACTAGAACTCTGTGTAACTAAAGTTCTTGAACAACTGTTAAGAATGTTCTAAGGTTATACCAAAATATTGGTTGCTTGTGTACAATTGGAAGTATAATATTGTTTGGAAGGACCATAGTGACATGTTTTAGATTAAGATGATTCTTAATCTGAATTGATGATCATATAAGAATATGGAAATGTTTCCATAGTAGGAGTTGATTATTGAAATCAACATGTGATTTGGAAACTTTGATGCAAGAAAGGTGTTCAAGGAGTGTACCTTGAATTTGAGACATCATTACCATGGAAATGTTTTTAATAACAAAGTGACAATGGAACCTTTTGTAATATCATTGGCTAAGTCTCTGTGACTTTTGAAACCTCTACATTACATAATGAAAATGCATGTAAAGTTGAAATTCTAACATGTTTTAGTAGTGGTAGGAATTTGAGATTGTGAAATGAGCATCATTGAAATAGTGTCCAGTCGATCTGTTCACAAAGGAAGGACCCTAGAAAGACATAGTATGTATGTTCATAACATAACATGACTGATTTTTAATTCAAGTGATTAGTTCATTACTAGAAACATTATACAATGAATAAAGTCTTAATTAATATGGTGATTGAATAATAAGAGTTTTATTTATATTCAATAGTTTTGAGACCATAGTTAATTAGTTTATTATTGTGTTTCACTTTGCATGTTTTACTTCCTGAATAATTTGATTATTCGAAATTCCATAGTCGATCGTACTTTTGGAAGTAAGTAGCAAATTAAGACTATCATGAATTGAATTGTAGATTGTCTATGGAGATTAGACATAACAATAGTTTTGCTGCATTGTTCATGAGTACTTAGTAATAGGGATTTTGAGTATTGGATAAACCTACGCTCAGAGAATTACTTCCTGGATTTGTATCATGAGTAATTCTGAGATTATAATATATTATATTCTTAATACAGAGATATATGAGTTGTTGTTTACAAGTCATTTGTGCATTGATAATATGTAAACGCATCAGTAACTTGATGTTATAAAACATATTGTTTTGTATGATTTGATGAGTAAATAGTGCAAGAATATAAGTCAAACTTTATTCGTTCCTTTTGCCCTAACGGGAAAACCAATATCTTTGGGCCCTCAATGATTTTATGTCGACATTTAAAGTGCTTGGCCGAGCCCAGACAAAATTGATGTGTTCAGTTAGCAGTCTGAATTCAGTCGTCATAAATCAGGAAACAAAATTTTGGATAATGAGATTGATTTCAATCCATGTCTCGTGTCAATATGATATCTTGTAGAACGAAAGAATATTTGATCACTTATCTTAGGACACGTAATATCTTAGGACACGTAATATCTTAGGACACGTAACTGACTGGGTCAGAGTTCGAGAACAACTTTTGGTAGCTATAATTTTTTGATCAATTCGGTAGTTATACTGACAGTTATAGTTACAGACTTATCCAAGTGGGAGACTGTTGGATTAGGTGTCTAAGACATTAACTATAATTGGTATAAACTTGAATTGATGGTAGCACAACCCTTTTAGGTTGCCCTCAAACGTAACAATTGAATATGATAGCTTTTAGAGAGAGAGAGAGACTGATTTATTAATTTATTATATGATTAATAAATTAATTATAAATCAAAATAAATTATTTTTTAATATATTATGAGAATAATATATTAATTGGAAATAGTATAATTTAATTAATAATTAATTAGAATTAATTGAATTAATTAAAAGTGCAGGGTTTGTTTGCTATTTATTGAAAGTTGAGGAAAGAAGCCTATGGAACTCATTGGATGAGGTGGAAAAAAATCACTTGGGCAAGCCCAAGGAATTTTGTCCAATCCCTTGCATAAGGAAAGGAATGGGTTACTTGTTCACCAAGTAAAGGGATTAGAGTTTCCTCCTTAAACCCTAGCTTTGGCACCATGCTACCTCAGCTATATAAAGGGCCATAACCCCTCATAATTTTGTGAGTCCTTCTACTAAGAAGATCTGGCCGAAATTTCCATTTCTTCTCCTATCTCTCTTCAAGTTCCTTCGTTGCTAGGGTTTGAGTGTGAACCATCAGAGACACGATACTTGTGGTGCTTGCTGTCAATAGTTTTGAAGAAGGAATTCAAGATTGTTTGCTATAACAATCTTCGAGGTATGTCTCTTCCTCTTATGAATTAGTTTTCATAGGAAAGTTTTTGTAGGATGACAATTCATAGTATGTTGCCTATATGTAAAATACATAGATCCTATTAGGTTTCATGTGCCCTAATCATTTAATTTTTTAAATGTTTTTCCGCTTAGAACATCATACTTGTAACCCTACTAACCCATCATAATATTATGTCTTTTAATATTTGTGGTTTGGGAATGATTTATAAAAGGAAACCAATAAACAAAATTTCCTTGAGCCATTCTATTAGTTTTTTAGGTTTGCAAGAAACTTTTCTTACAAAAATAGACCTATTCAAGATTCATGTTGTTTGAGGTCACTCAAGCGATATATTGTCCATTTGGGATCCTAATGTTTTTGCGAAAACACGTATTTTTTTATTGGATAATATGGTGATTGTTTAAGGGGTGTGGATTAACTTTGATTTTCAAGTTTATATGGTTAAAGTTTATGCGCCTCAAAGTATTCATGACAAATATGATCTTTGGGATTTTATTTATATATTTAGGAATTGTAATCCATGACATTATATTTTTTTCGAATGATTTTAATGATGCCAGATGTCATAAAGAAAGGTAGGGGTCAATGTATTTCCAGATTTCGACGAATCATTTCAATAATTTTAGTAAGCTTTATTTGATATTCCCATCGGTGGTTTTAATTTTACTCGATGTACTAGAAGGGGCGATAAAATAAGTAAATTGGATAAATTCTTAGTTTTAGAAGGGGTCGTTCATAGTTTCACAGATTTCATGGCTATTGCGCTTGATAGTTTAGATTATAGACCCATTGTTTTAAAGAATGATAATGTTTTTGATTCATGGCTTGACTTGAAGGAATTTGATGAAGTTGTTCGTGATTCTTGTTCTAAGTTCCAAGGATATATTTCTACCAATCCTTTTATTTATTTTGAGGATAAAATCAAGTTCTTAAAATCGAGGATTAGAGATTGGCTTTGTTTTAATAACTTGGTTGCAAAAACCAAGAAACAAGTTATTGTAAATCGTCTTTGTGAGATCGATAAACTATTGGACATTGGTTATGGCTCACAACAACTCTCGATTTAGAGTCATAATCTTCGATATTAGCTTCTTTATATGGAAAAAAATAATGGTTAGTGTCTTGGCTCAAAATTTTAAATTGAAATGGTTGGAAGAAGGTGATGAAAATATGTTCTTTCACGGGTTGCTCAAGAAGAAACGACACCAGAATAATGTTAAGGTATTTGTGTCGATGATGAATGGGTTTTGCATCCAGATAGAGTGAAGGATGAATTTTTTAATTTCTATATATAAAAGTTTGATTCATTTCACGGGGTTCGAATTTCCAATCCTAGTCCTCGGTTTAGGATTCTAAATCCGAATTAGGTTTGGTTTTTGGATGTTGTTCCGAATATTGAGGTTCATGCTGCAGTTTGGGCTTGCGGGTGTATTAACACATCGGGTCTAAGAGATTTCTCTTTCTCTTTTGTTAATATGTATTGGGATATTCTTCATGAAGATATATTTCGGTTCGTTTATTTCTTTTTTAAGTCGAATCCTATTACAGGTTACAATTCTTCTTTTATCATGTTGATTCCTAAAGTTGTTAACCCATTTATTATTAAAGATTTTAGTTTGATACCCTCTTATTGGTGTCCAATATAAAATTATTGCCAAATTACTTACCTTTCATTTAGCCAAAGTTTTCGACTCAATGATGGGATCGGTGCAGACTGCTTTTGTGAAAGGAAGATAAATTCTGGATGGGGTTAATGAGGTGGTTGATTGGTGCAAGCTGAAGAAAAAAAGCTAATGATTTTCACTGTCGATTTTGAAAAGGCTTATGACTCGATCTCGTGGTATTTTCTTTTCTAGATTCAAGGTTTCATGGGTTTTTCAAAGTTTTGGATAAATTTGATTTGTGCTTGTCTTGATAGTAGCTGGTCTTCTATTCTTATTAATGGCAGTCCGACCCGAGAGTTCCCTTTAAAACGTGGGTTGAAACAAGGTGATGTGTTATCACCTTTTCTTTTTATTGTAGCAATGGAAGGTCTGCATGTTGTTGTTCAAGATGCAGTTTTAGCTGGTGTCTTTCATGGCATTCATGTTGGCGATGAGAGTATCCTTCTTTCTCATTTATGTTATGCTGATGATGCCATATTTTTCGAAGAATGGTATCGTGATAATATTATGAACTCGATTGGTGTATTGTGTTGCTTTTATATGGTTTATGGGCTTTAGATTATTTTTCAGAAATCTAATCTTTTTGGGATTAATGTCTCTTAAGAGGTGGTGGATCAATTTGCTTTACTTACAAGTTGTAAAAGTGCGAAATTACATTGTACTTACTTGGGTATCCCAGTTGGTGCTTTTATGTCTACGGTTTAATGCTTGGAAGGTCATTATAGATAAGTTTCAAAAGAAACTTGCTTCTTGCCAAATTTTATTACTTACCATAGGGGTCATGCTATGTTATTAAAGTCGATGTTAGGTTCTTTAGGAATCTTTTATATGTCTCTTTTCCGCATGCCAAGTTGGTGTTAGATCAGGTATTTTTTGTAACATCAAAAAAAAAAAATGGTGAAATTTACATTTTTCAAAACAACCCAAAACCATAAATGTTTACAAAACATAGTTTCCAAAGTGTATAATCACAAACCAGAGTATCCTAAATTTTAATCTCATAAAAACTGAAGGATGTGCACGATCAAGCCTTCACTTTGCCCCGATCATCTAAAGTACCTGAAACATAAAACTTAAGCTTTACGATAAAGCTTAGTGAGTTCCCCTAGATACCGCATATGGTTTACACAATATATAAAATGCATGTCGGGTCTACAGTCTCCCGACTGGTTTACCTTGGCCCACAACCTCCCGGTTGGATTGCCACTTTGGCCCACAATCTCTCGATTGGATTGTCACTGGCCCGCAATCTCCCGATTGGATTGCCACTCTGGCTCACAACTTCCCAGTTGGATTTCCACCAGGTTTGTTGGCCGACAACACAAAGCAATGCATCCTCAATCGAAACCACGCTATGTCGACATATGCAATAGATAAATATATAACAACAAACAGATAAATATATAAAAGAAAACATATAAACATGCATATCTCATCAGATCACTACAACATAGCAACATTCTCAACCAGGATATATAATCTATTGGGCTTGCATTGGTTCTTCCGACCCATAAATACAGTGAGGAAAGTTTACCTCACAATCTAAAAAGATAGTAGGACAGAACGATGCTCCAGTGCCAATTCTACATGTCACCTATACATCAAACAATGATTTAAACTCAAACTTCAGCTCAAAATACCCAAAATGCCCTTAAGTCAAACTTGGTCAAACCCCAGGTCAAAGGTCAAAGTCAGCAAGTCAAAAGGGTCAAGGAATGTCAACTGACTGAGTACACCCCATGTACTCAATGACTACGTTGGGTATAGTCGAAGACTAAGCGAACCATCGAGGGTTCAGTCCAATATGCACAACGTATAGTACGGTCGACGTACTTCGTTTGAACCCTTTTCTCTTCAAAAGTTCTTATTTCTTTAAGACCTTTAATCTAAACTCAGATCTAGACCCAAAACATTGTTCTAAGTCATAAAGTTTCCACCTTTATGACTTTTCATGGCTAGACAAAGGTCCAAAAGCTAAAACCCTAGCTTAATAATCCATTAAGATATCATAACTTTTGTATGGAAGTATGGAAGGGATAGAAGGACCAAAATCACATTTTTGTGATTCCTAACACCTAAAAACATCTAAAAGGACAATTCTTCTAGTTAGAGTAACCCATACTCATGAACACCAAGCTTATGAGACCAAAATGAACACAAACTCAAAGCTAACAAGATCTAAGCAAATATTCATCGAATTTCAGACTTTATACCTCTAAATGATGCTTGAGGGTGAAACACTTCTGGATCCAAAGTGCCTTAAGCTTCCAAGATGATTTCTTTTTTCCTTCTCCTTCCTTCAAGAGCACCACAAATGCACTCTTAAGCTCATAAAAGGCTCACACAAAGGATTAGGGTTTTTTAGGGACGAATTGGGAGATGAAGGTTGATGAATGAATGGGTCTCAGTGAGATAATGATGCTTAAGTAGGGCTTAAAACATAAAAAACAGGGTTTAGGCATCAACCACATATACCTTGCGTACATAAGCGTATGCCCAACGTACCCACAAAAGGGCACATTTTTCACTTAAGTGACAAAGGGGCCGATTTTGCAACAAATTTTATATTTAATGGTAGAAATGGAAAAATACATGGATAAAGGTGTTACATTTTTTGGGGAGATGACAAAGGTGGTTGTAAAATACATTGGGTTAAATAGGAAATTATTTTAACCAATAAACAAAAATGTGATTTTGATATTGGTTTGTTGGAAGCTTTTAACAAAGCTTTGTTACTTAATGGAAGTCACATTTTTTGGTTGATTATGATTCGATTTGGGTTAAAGTGATAAAAGTCTTTGCATGGAAGAATAGGTGGTTTTGGTTGGAACGTAGTACGATTCTTAAAAGAGGACTTTGGCATTCAGTTATTGATATTATCAATCAACTTCATGACACCGAAATAATCATTAGAAAAGTTGGTAATGGAATGAGTACTGCTTTTTGGAAAGCTTTGCGTATTGGTGATGGTCCTTTGGTGGTCCGATTTCCAAGAATTTTTAGATTGGAGACTGATAGAGATTGTTGTATTAATCAAAGACGGGATGGGGTTGATTGGAATTGGATTTGGTCTCGCCTATTGTGGGGGGGGGGGGAGGGTACTCTTTTTGCGATTCTTCAAGATTTGAAGACCCTTATTTGTTGGTTCATTTTTTTCCTGATTGTAGAAATAAGTAGATGTGGGATGTTGGTGGTTCTGATGAGTTCATCGTTACGAAGGCAAGTAGATTCACTGATGATATTTCTTTTCCGGATGGTTATCGTTCTACCAAATGGAATAAGTATGTCCCTCATAAAGTAATATATTTTATTGGAGATGTTTAAACAGGTTGACAACTCGTATGAAATTGGTTGATAAAGGTGTAGATGTCCCCTTCATGATTTGTCCTATTTGTAATGCTTATATGGAAGATATATTTCATCTTTTCATATCGTGTGAAGTAACTGATAATCTTTGGATGTTTGTTGGGAGATGGTGCGATGTCTCTGTTCCTTATTTTGCAGAAAGATGTGGTTCGGTGGATCGATTCTCTTTGTTTGTATGTTATTAAGAAAAGTGCAGTGACAATGATTGTCATGATCATGTGGTGGTTGCTTTGGAATTTTAGGAATGATATTATTTTTAGTGATCAAAAGATAAAAAAGGGGTATGTTGATTGATAGTTTGATCAATTACTCTGATGATTTGTTTGTTTTTAGAAATAAGAAGTTTTCTATTATTCGAATTGCGTGGTTTTCAAACTCAATTCTTTTCGTTCCTTTATAAAGTTATATATTAGTGTTTTGCTAACTTTTTTTTAATAAAATATTCAGGCGTTAAAAGAAAATTAAAATTTTAAAAAACTATGATAAATATTTACATATAAACCATAAAATAAAATAGTTGATGAACGGGTGCTGGGAAGGATTTGGATTGCACTTCACACCTATCGTAAAATTACAGAACATACACTCTCTCTCTCTCTCTCTCTCCCCCCCCCCCCCCCCCCCCCCTTTTTTTTTTAGTTGTTAGCTTTATGATATTTTGGGTGAAAATGAAAGTGAACTTGCTAACTTTCTACCTAATATCATTTCATTTGGAGTTAATTTATTGTGTTGCACAGTCCCCAACACCACCAAAAAAAAGTTGTTTAAAGCTAGGCATAACTATTCCACAAAATCAAACGATCTTTGTCGATTTCTCATTTACCCGGTCAACTATATTCCAAAATGTCAATGTAAGCTTATGTCAACGCCACTTCATTTTTTCATGTTCACACCATTGTTTGGATTTTTGGAATTGGTTAGGAGAAGAGAGAATTGAAGTGTAATGGAATAAAATTTTTGGTTTTTAAAAGGGTTCAAGGTTGTATTTATAATGGGTAAAAAGATTTTTGTTTTTTTTTTAATATTCGTTCGTCAATGGAGAGAGGGAGAGAGAGAGAGAGAGAGAGAGAGAGAGAGAGGGGGGAAGAAGAAGAAACATTTTTGTTTACGCATGAAACTTTCGAAATGGAGGTACCTTCTTTGCATGTGGCGACATTATTGGCAGTACCGTCGGTGGCGCCTTAATCCTACGGTTAGATTAGGTTGACTCTATCTACCTTAATTAAGCATACATTTATGTCTTTCATATTAGATGTTTGAACAAGATTGGTGAAATTTGAAGACAAACAACTAAATTATCCCAACCCCACACATATATGTTCATAGGCCACCCTCACCCACCCTACCCCACTACATCCCACTCCCACATCCATATACATACCCCCTTTCCACCTCACCATATCACCCACACCTACACCCATACATACACTTACATATACTCGTACACACTGACACACACGCATACATGCACACATCGTCGCCCCTGCCTATCCCATCTCGTCCCACCCTTACACCTACACCCACATACACTTGCCAATAAGCCCACATAAGTCTGAGTAGGTAAGAGTTTAATTAAAGAAAAATTTATCATTTTTATTAAAATAATAATAAGTTACAAAAATAAATAAAAATGTATCATGATCATATTACAAGATTTACTTTCTAATTCCTTTGATAAATATGCAAACAAAATTGAAAACTGATTCCATTCAATGTCAACCAAACGGATAACATATTCCAATTGTTTTAAATTCTAATCCCTTCAAATTCTATTCATTCATTTTTCATTTCTTTTGACATATTTCATTCATTAAAAAAAATTATGAACCAAACACCTCCCAAGTATTTGTTCAATAGTTGTGACTCCATGTGAGATTATTTTGTTGCGTTGGTTACTTGCTTAAGTTTTCCACTCATTCACTTTTTACTCATCAAAAGACAGGAAATGATCATTTTTCACCACCTTTCACTTTTATTTTTTGAAAAATAGAAATAACTTAATTTTAAAGTTTATAATTCAATAAATAAATAAAATTAACTAAAAATGATTAATAAACACAAAATTTAATTAAAATATAATAATTCATTAGTTAAAAATAAAAAGAACATAATAAAACTTAGAAAACATAATTAAAAATTACATAATAAAAACAATAAACCATTATTAAAAAACTACACCACTCTAATCATTGTTCTCGTCATTCGAATCCTCGCCCGAGTCCTCAACGAACATATCCGAATCTTCATCTGATTCGTCAAACAAATCACAGTGCCAATACTCTGCCTCAGGTTGTATGTGAGCATTGTAAATGTAATCCATCAAATCCGTATGAAGGGAGTGATAAATGTTGCGAACATGTACTTCTCTTCTATTTTCCCAACACACTTACACACCAAAAGCTACTCCTTTGACATTTGGCAAAACTTCGTTTTCTTCGTATCGACGTATCGTTATTCCTTCATCTCCTAGAATCATATTATGAAATGGTCATCTTTCACTATCTTTCACTTTTATTGTTTTAAAAATAAAAATAATTTAATTTTAAAGTTTATAATTCAATAATTAAATAAAATTAATTAAAAATGATTAATAAACACAAAAATTAATTAAAATATAATATTTCATTAATTAAAAATAAAAACTACATAATAAAACCTAGAAAACATAATTAAAAATTACATAATAAAAATAATAAACCATTATTAAAAAACTACATCACTCTGAATCGTTGTCCGCATCATCCGAATCCTCGTGTGAGTCCTCAATGAACATATCTGAATCTTCATCTGATTCGTAAAACAAATCACAATGCCAATACTTTGCCTCGGGTTGTATGCGAGTCTTGTATATGTGCTCCACAAAATCTGCATGAAGGAGATATGAATGTCGCAATCATGTACTTCTCTTCTAGTGTCCCTATACACTTGCACATCAACAACATCTCCTTCGACGTTTGGCAAAACTTCGTTTTCTTCGTATCGACATTTCGTTCTTCATTCATCTTCTAGAATCATATTATGTAATATGATGCATGAGTACATTATGTGTTGCAACCTTTTCACTTTATATGATCATGCCCCAACTTGTAGTATTTGTCAACACCTCTTGAGTACACCAAATGTTCGTTCAACGTCCTTTCTAGTTGAATTTTGTGCATGCTTAAACTTTTTCCTTTTTTCATTATTCAGAAATGTGAATGATTTCACAAAAACATATAAGGTAGGAAATATCTCATCAGTAAGATATTATCGACGCGTATATGCTACCCCATTTGCTTCAAACAGTACAACGTGCGAATTTCCAAGGTAGAGTCATTGAATACTGGTGACTGGTCAAGAAAATTGATGTTGTTGTTTGCTCCAGCTGGACCAAAGAATGTATGTCATATCCATAGATCATGTGATGCGATTGCTTCTAGAACAATTGTCGGCTCTTTATGATCACCTCACATGTATTGACTCCGCCATGCATTCGGGCGCAATGCCCAAGACTATTGCATACAATCGATGCTACCTAAGATTCCCGAAAACTCATGCCTATTTTTATACACCATGTATAATTGTTGGACATAATTAATTGTCCGTTTGCGCAAATATTGTTCCCCGCAAACCAAAGTAATAGCTTTCACGAACTTGTAAACAATTTCCCAGGTGGTATGCTTAGACAACCTCAAATACTCGTCTAATTTAACTGCTCCTATGCTGTATGCTAAATTACGAATTGTGGTTGTGCATTTTTGAATTGGAAAAAACCCTTTTCCGCCTCTCGCACCCTACTTCAATTAAAAATATGAAAATCGGTCTTTCAAATTGCCAACAATACATAAAAATAACTCTTTCCTCATCTAGAATCATTGTTGGAACTTTTCAGATACACGTCGTCATCTTCAAAATAGTATTCTATAAGATGATTGTGTCGACTTCGCGATCTCTCTTCAATAGAGGTCTTCTTGTTTGAGGTCGTGAACGTGAACTTTGACCTTGTCGGTTTTGGAAATACGCTACTGTTTTTGTCATGACGGAGCCGACAAATAATGTCTCTTCTTACACTATCGAATCGGAGGATGAAGATGACAATGAAGACATTGTGTCTGAGTGAGTTTTTTAAAAGAAAATATTGAAATATGTGCAAAAATTATGTTAGACTAGTTTAGTATTTACAGAGTGGTAAATATATTAAAATAATAATAATAATAATAATAATAATAATAATTTATTACATATTTATTATTTGTAGCCGTTGGTGTTAAAAAAAAAAGGAAAACGATTGTTTTGGCTAGCCGATGAATTCAAAAGCACAAAAGAAAAAAAATATATTGATCAATCGCACGAGGAGAGAGAGCAAGGGCTAGCCTCCCCTCACCTTTTCCCACACCACACCTCTTATTGTAGTTTTATGAGGCATTCAAAATTCATTGAACTCTATAGAGTTTAATGATCATTCAATTATATTTCATATTATCACCTGCATTTTATTCAATTCTTATTCAATCTTAATCATCATCGTCTTCAACTCTTATACTATTTGTATTGTGAATGCTGTGAATTTCAAGCAGGAATATCAGCGGAATAAAACTATTAAAATAAACTGTATATATAGGTAGATAGGTACTATCGACAACGAAACAAATAAACCGAATAAATTGGTTAACGAGTAGGTAACTTTTTTAGTGTGTTATAAAATGCATGTCAAATTGTCAATAAAAGACAACGAAAATCATGATTCATGAATGAGATATTCATTTAACCAATCTATGAGTTATGAACATATGCATGTGGACCTTACTCATCTTTCGCATAATAACTCCCACCACCTACAAATGGTTGGCATTTGGCCAAGTTGTTATTCGACTTCCTCTTCTTCTTCATTCAAATCTCACAATTTCCAAGATCACTCCCTGTTATTCAATTTTTAAGTTGCTTCAATCCCCACCAAATCTTTTATCTTTCTGTATTCTTCTTGTTTTTTGCTACGAATTTCCATGGAAATCTATGCTTCTGTTTCAGCTTTTGAAAAAAATCTTACTCTCCAAACGCAAAATAGCTTTCGAGATGCCTCTTTCTCATCCTACTTGAATAAAGCAGAAGAAAACATGATTCGAAAACTCACCAATCAAGCCACGGATATCCAAAACCAAAAGGATCAAAATTATCCACTTCGTAAGAAATCCGAAGACGAAGAAATTGGCGTTTTTGGTGCGGAAAAGTACTTCAAAGGGGAAATTGAAGATGTGGATAATAAGAATAATCGGAGATTCATCGATAGTGCTATTGCTAATACAGCGAGCAAGATGTATCACGAGGAAGACAAAATTGAAGAACTTGATCATGGAGTGAGTGGGAAAGAAAGACCCGATCGAATAAACATGCACACACCAAGTGTTCGATCAAATGTCAGCTGCAATAGTCGTAGTGGGTTATTGCCACGTACGATGCAGACTCCTGGGAAGAGCGAAAAAGGAAGCAAAACCAGGATTTTTCTTTCTCGTTTTGGATGCAATTGTATTGACAAAAAATCGACTCAAATCAGTGAGAAAAGATTCATCCACTCGAAAGAGATCTCGAACAAGAAAACTGACTCGTCGTCGAGTAAATTATCAGAGAAAAGCACCAAAAATGATTACTTTAGCTTCCCTGTATTGAACTCCAACGATCACAATTCAAATTCGAGTACGAATTCAAAATCAGGAAATTTGGCGGGTAAAATTCAAGGAGATAACAATGGCAGACGTTTAAGCCTCGGAAGGAAAATAAGCCTGTTGAATGATTGGGATCTGGACATTCCAACTGAAGACGAAATGTACATTCCATCACGCGTAAAGTACAACCACGACGTCGACAGTGATTCCAGCTCCGATTTGTTTGAGATCGAGAGCTTTTCAACGACCGGAAACAGTTCGTTTTTGCCTCACCGTGCGTCGGAATCAGACTGTTACGCCCCTAGCGAAGTCAGCATCCAGTGGAGCGTCGTAACGGCGAGCGCCGCTGATTTCTCGGTGGCTTCCGACTACGAGGAGGTAAGAACAGGTGTTGGTGGTTGGAGAAATTCCGGCCGGAAACCTCAGGTAACGGATCACATTCACAAAGACGAGCAAAAGAAACGGTCTGGTATTCTCTCCGGTTGTACGGATCATAAAGCGGTGAGAGTTACAGGAGGTGAGTATAAGGTTAGTGGTGGTGGAGGGCGGCGCCGATCGGCAGATTGTATGGCGGTAGGAAGTATGTTTCGAGGGGTGAATACTTTAACCCGATTTGATCCGATAAGAGGTAATTATGGGTCGGATGTGTGCCCCATATCCTAGACAAAAAGTCGGCATACTTTACAGCACTTGTACTTTCAGCATTAATCTAAATACATAGGGATTTACTTGTAGATTTTAATTCAGTGTATTATTATTATTGCTATTGTATTTAATGGATGTGGTTTTTGTTTCCACTTAGGAATTATCATCTATTTTATTTTTTTAAAGATATGATGCAATAAATTGACAAATAATGAAATGATCAAGTCAACGTCACATATCCCTCTAGTTAAAGAAGGGAAAGTAACAACATATTTTTAAATACTTAAGCTAATAACATATTATATTTACTTAAAATAATTTTACACATCTTCTCTAACTTTCCTAACGACATATGATATTTTTTAGGAGTAACTTCACCCGAGGAACCCTACTTTCCTTCCTAACCTCCTCGTTAGCTCTCTGGTAACTAATGTTTTAAAATTTTGTTTTTAGTTGAACGGTTCAATCGATTTAACCGTCGGGTCAATGCACGGCCCTGAAGGTGTGCAGGGTGTGCACCCGCACAGGACCCCAAAAAAATAGAGCCCGAGTTTTAGCCAACTTATATAGTAAACATGTTAATATATATTACATTAGGCATAAAATTTTAAAAATATCTTCCGGTTCAAATGACAAGTGGTGCTACTTATATTATCCGCCTATGTTCGATCTCTAGCATCTACAACTTTTTTGTTTTTTCTTTTAATGTAGTAATCGTTGTTTTAGTAATAAAAAAATTTTACGTGCACATTTTCATAAGACCACTCGGAGTGGGCAACGCCCTTTGGTGTTATGCTTAGCTGGTCTTCAAAAAACGCCGGTATAACGATTGGAACACCGCCACCTAAGCCATTATACCGCGTTACATTACGAAGCGTTGTGGTGATAACGGGTGCAAACGGGCATTTTTCGATCGAAAATTAATTGGCAACGGCCACATTTTTGATTTTGAACCATTGTAAAACGGTCAAAAACATTAAAAACAATAATAACTTTTTCAATTTTTTTTTACCTCTTTTACACACACAAACACACACACACACACACACACACACACACACATATATATATATATATATATATATATATATATATACCTTTATTTTTTTTTATCACCAATTTTATATCAAACCTTTTTAATTTCAAATCTTAAAAAAAATCTTTTCGTTACTATGGATCAAAGCCCCAACATTCCTTCTCCAAACAAAAATACACATTCACCTCTTGGTTTTGCACAATACGAAATGTACGCGAACATCCTCAACACTCAAGGCAACTTTTTCAATTCCGCCTCCCCGCCACCACAATTCACTATAACCCTTCCACAAAACCTTTTCAACTCATTTGCTACAATGCAACAAAATACCACACAACCACCACCCACCCAACAAACAGTACCCGAGACGCAAGCGGGGGGAGCGAAAAAAACGACCCAAAAAGGGAGAACACTAAAGAACGAGGAAGCGGTTGCGGTGGAGCAATCGGAAGACGAACCTCCAACATGGTGGACTGCAAATGAGGAATACGCGTTAGCGGTGGCTTTGTGCGGGACACCAAAAAATCCAACGCAAGGAATCGATATGAGAAAAGTTGCTTTTTGGGAAACCGTGATCGGGAAATTTCATACCATTTTGAAGAAGGATGAAAAGTACCGCAATAACAACATGTTGAGTAGCAAATAGACTCAAATAAGCAAGAAGTGCACCAAGTTCAATTCCATCAACAACAAAATTTCCTTGCACAAGCAAAGTTGTGCGACCAATTTTAACGTTTATAGAGCGGCGAGGGACAATTATCATATTGAGATCGGTCACCTTTTTTAGCACGAAGAAATTTGGGAGATCGTCAAGGAAGACCTAAAGTGGAATAAAATAGACACATTTAAGGAACAACAATTGAAGAGGTTGTGCGGCTCGGATTCAGTCGATGTTTCGGACGCACGCATGAACATCGACCTCAATGTGGACATAGATGAGATACCAGACGACTTCAATGACCTTGAAAAGATCTCCTCACCTCGGCGAACGATAGGCCGCGACAAAGTGAGACGTGCTCAATGACATGCGGAGGAAGGCGAAAGTAAACATCGAGAGCAAGCCGAAATGAAACAAAAATTTGACGATCACAACGAAATCGCGCGTAAAAGATATGAGTTGCAACGGGATCATTTGAAGTTCCTTCATCGTGAAGCCAATGAAGATCGTATTGTGAAAGATTTAACAATTCTTCAAACTAGCAAGGAGAATTTGCCACCGAGACAATTGGAGGTACTCCGAAAAATGAAGGTGAAGATCGAACAAAAATATTTAAACGAATATTAGTGTTTTTTTCGTTGTAATGTTTTTTTTATCAATATTTTTTTTCGATCAATGTTTATTTATTTATTTATTTATTTTGTTTGTTATAATGTCGTTTTTATTTTTTGTCATTGTAATGTAGTTTTTAATTAGTATTTGTTTTAATTATGTGTTATTTTATTTATATGTTTTTTAAAAAGTATTGACATAAATTAAAACTATAAAACAAAATAGAAAAATAAAAATTAATAACATCAAAAAAAAATAAATAAATAGAAAAGAATAGGTATTATTACATGATATTTGATGTTGCTCATTTTCACATTGAATGTTATAACATCAACCAGGAAATTAACACTTTATATATAATAACATCTAATAACATCTTGCACACCTTACAACTTAAAAAAGTTATAATTTCATTTTACATGTACAAGGTCCAACCTTGATCCAACATTTTATTAATAGTTATTTTTCCTTACCCCACCTATTAAATAACAATTTTTTTTCTTCGGTTGTAATTGTTTCTTAATTTTTTTTTCTAATTGTCCTCTCTCACTTTAATTGATCAATTTTTCAGTTAATCGGATTTCTTTTGTTTTTCAACTTCTTCCTCACCATATTAATCGATTATACCATATATATATATATATATATATATATATATATATATATATATATATATATATATATATATATATATATATATATATACACTAGTTTATAACCCGTGAGAACCACGGTTATAAAACTAATTAATTTTTTATATTAAAAAATCGAATTTATTAATCAATTATTTTAAATAAATTACTACTTAAGAAATATTTTTTAGTTATATAAAGGGAATTATAATCAATGATTTAAATAAATATGTGAAGTTATATCACTTTATAATCTATATTAATTTTATTTTATTTTCCAATCTAATGTTATTAATTTAATATAATTAAAGTGAGAAAATTAAAATTTTGAAATTTAAAATGAGGAATCAATTATTAATTTAATGTAATTAGAGTGGAAATTTAAATTTTTAAATTTGAAATTGATAATTAATAGATTGACAAATGGCATGATAGGTGATATATAACATTAATGAAGAGTCCTAATTGTATGACACTTGTCAATAGTAGATTAAACTTATTCTTTTATTAAAATAGGGATATATATATATATATATATATATATATATATATATATATATATATATATATATATATATATATATATATATATAGGGAAAAGTGAATATACCCTTAAGGGTATATAAGGATAGGTACCCTAACCCACCATAATACATCGTTTTGTTTGAGATATTTATTATAATGTTCTTAAACTTCAACCCTAACTTGATTTACTTTCAAGATTTTTGAAATTTCAATATTATCTTCCTCTTATATCACATCTTTATGTCGGACATCTACTAAGCTTTATATATTATAGTTAAAAATTAAAATTATGTAGGAGGAAGATAAATATAAAATTTATATAATTTCTTGGAATTAAATCAAGTTAGAAGTTGAATTAGAAGAACATTGGACAATTACAATGTGTATATATGATACAAAATGAATTAATATTGTGAGTTTGGGTACCTAAGCTTATATACCCTTAAGGGTATATTCACTTTTCCCATATATATATATATATATATATATATATATATATATATATATATATATATATATATATATATATATATATCAGCACTCATCTTTTAATTTTCGTAGAGGGCACTCAAAATTAGCGGATCGGGTCGGGTCAACCAGTTTTTATATTTTTTGATGTATTTATTTCCTATTTTCCTACAAATACATATATATGTAAATCATGGATTTGATGTTTAAAATTTCAAACATTAAAAATACATATAAAAATAAGTTGTAGATGAATCAAAATATATTTAAATAACACATAATCATAAGTTTTAGTGTTTTATATCAATTCATATACGTCAAAAAGAAAATAAATTATAATACGAACCGAAATATCGTTTTAGTTGAATACAAACACATCAAAAAACATTATAACATTTACCATATGTTTTTATTTAGAAAAAGTAAATAGATTTGAAAAAAAAAATCACTAAAGTTTATTATGTAAATGGTTCTTTTACATGTGTTTTTATTTGGTTTAATCGGTTTAACCGGTTTATTTTGACTGGTTCAATCAGGTTTTTCTAAAACCGGCCGGTCCAATACGATTCAAAAATCGATGTACAACCATTGATAGTTGAACCGCTCCCTCCTCCGGTTTCCAGTCTAAACGGTTCGACCGACCGGTTCAAACCGGTTTTTAAAACATTGTTGGTAACTACATCTATTGACAATAATTTCACATATCTAACCCAACTAACAATTTTACGCTGCTTATATCACCGCTACGATACCTCTTTCACCATTGCCCAACTATCCATGACCTTCCTGAAACCTCATCGTCCTCTCCCTCTCTTGGCCTTATAGATTCCCATGATAGTTTTTAAAAAAGTTTATATTTTTGGAATCGCGCTGAAGCGTACATTCCGATCGTTTTAACCTTCTCATAAGATGACACAACTTTTCTTACACTTATTTCTGAGCCTATATGTAGAATAATCGTATTTGTTAAGGACGAAATCAAATCTATTTATTAATATATCGAAATATTACATTATTCTCCTATTACACTTATTTGTCTACGTCGGTTCATAATGGTGGTCGGTGCCGCATTTGTCTTAGTTGTCTCAGGCGGCTTTGGCAATCCCGGCGAGATGAAGTATTCAGAGTCGAAGTTTTGCCTGCGAACTTACCGACTTTTCGCTAGAAACTCTGTAAGTTAAGTTGTACTTATTATGCTTTAAGTGTAAATTATGTTTAAGTTCATTATCATTATTATGAACCTATAAACAAGATTAATCAGTGATTCCATTCAGAATATATATTGGTCTACTTACGGGAGTGATGTCTACGCTAGATCTAGTGAGGTATTTAAAGTGGATTTTTCGAACAATATACTCTGTATACCAAACGGATCCTACTTCTGATATGATCTTACTTGGTTGTTCCTTATTTGATATAATTTGAAGTATTTCTTGGGATTTATTGAAGAATCCAAAAATAATTTATTAGCATATAAATATGAACGAATACCAGTAAGCTTCATATTTAGTTTGTTTAAAAGGGATAAGCTGAAGTATTAGCCGATGTGCTAGCTTTCCCAAGGATCTTCCACATCAGTCAAGTAAGTACATAGTTATTTTCATGAACATGATTTTAATACAAGTATTTCTTAAAAGTAATAAATTTATGTTGAAAGTTTATATGAGAATTAAATGCTTATTTTCTGGAATATGTATTAGATGTATATTTGATGATATCACTGTGCGAACCACATATGGTTATATATATATATATATATATATATATATATATATATATATATATATATATATATGTGTGTGTGTGTGTGTGTGTGCGTGTGTCTATATATATATATATATGATAATATTACATGATAATCTTAATAGAAGTATTATTACCGAAAAAGATTAATGTATATTAAGTACCTAACACTATGTGATAGATAAATACACTAAATTATGATAGTGTTGTCTAAACAAAATTGGTATTGGAAGTATACTACATATATTGTAGTATAGTCTAGTTTCTAAGCTAAGACGTATAAGGGATGTTTAGATCCAAATAAGTAGGATAATAGTATATTCATACTCTATTTTGGGATGATATTGTCAAGACCATATTGACGATAAATAGTGAATTGGTCTAGTTATAATCCAAGGTTTGTCAAGGACATTTAGATCGAGTTAAGTTGAAAGAGTGTAAATTATACAATGTATTCTACATATATTACATAGACATGAAAGTTTTTATTAGAGGTTGATTATAGGTATTGTAAGCTTTTCTAGTTATACACTAAGACGCAAAGGAGATGCTTTGTTCAATTATGTTTGTATATGGGGTAACATCATATTAAGGGTATGTGTGAGATCGGAAAGGAGAGTATAACTCTGTTCGATGACACTGATGATCAGTGGGAGTACCATATTAGTATCCCCCCTTATTTTTAGACAACCAGAAATGGTATGTCTATATCAGCTAGCTGTTAGGTGCATGGATGACCTGTCATATGCCGGAGTAGGATGACGACCACTGACTAAACCGAATTTCCTAGAATCACGGGAAAACTTATAGTCTTTAAGTTTTAATGAATTATACTGATCTAGATGAAAAGGATTGTATGTTCATTTGATGTACTATATCCCCCTTATGGTTGTCTTTATTGACTAACGTCTACTACCAAGGAATCCTATAAGCAGTATAGTCAGTTTGTTGTTTATAGTGATCCATCAGAATAGATTTCATAAGATCACTGTTATAGGATCAATATGTGAGGATCGACGAGATAGGTAACTAAGGGTAAAATGTCTTATAGATATTTATGATGTACTATTAGATAATAGTTATTTTTGAAGGTTTATTGATTATGGATTATTATAATAATAACATAATGGGATTGAAACCTATGTATCTCGTTTTCCAAGCTGACCCACTCAATTTATATGCATCATAGGTAATGATGTTAAGACTACTAAATATTTGAATATGATGTTAAGTAATTGCAGAGACGGCCTGCAATAATATTCAGGATTGTTAAGTATTTATGCTTTAACTTATGTACAGTGTTGATTATGACATCCTTAATTTGAGACAATCATTTACACTTAAAATACTTTGATATACTGGGATTTTTTGTTAACCAAGGTATTATGGTTTTTAAAGTGTAAAGAATTTTTTCTTGGTTCTGAGAAATAGGGGATGTCACAAGGGTAAACCATAGAGCTCCTTTTTCCCTTGTAAAATTCATCCACATCTCATCTTCTCTCTCCATAACCGAAATTCTAGCCCAATCTCCTAGGGTTAGTGAATTTCGTATAAATCCTAGATTAGGGTTTTATCCTTTTGCTTTTTGTGTTGCGGGTTTGATTCAATTAGAGGTATTCTACATTGCATCCTTCATCCATAGCAATGAATTGGCGGTTACGGGATCTTAAACAATCAATAAAGAGGTTAGTAGTTCTTTCTTTGTTGATTTTTTACGTATTTTGTTATAACTAGTGAAACCTAGATTTTAGGATGCATGTGCACGTAGGTAAATCTTTTGATTGTTTCTGCTACCATTAGATGTGTACTTGATGCTAATAATCCCCAACAACTTGGTGCGCTACTTATATTCTTGATGCGTAATTGTGGATGCGTCATTCAAGATGCGAGGTACACTAGGATGCTTAAGGTAGTCTAACTATACTCCTAAAAGTTGAAGATGCTCAAGGAGGATACCCCAAATGACTTGATGCGCCACCATGATGGAAGACACGCCATGGTGTTTATGATGCACCATTATGGATCATGATGCTCCATCATGTGTAACTGATGCTCATGTAATGTATCTCAAAGATTAAGGTTGTAAAGGAAATTAAATGGTAGATTGTAATTAGTTGACACCTTTCATGTGCCAATGAATTGATGGACTTGACCTATTAGGGTTTTAGGTTTGATCCTTAGTCTATATATAAGGATGCATGCTAGCCTTTTAGATGTGTATTCAGAATCTTGAGTTCTAGCAATTAGGCAAATATATGTGAAATTGAATGTGTAACCTCTGGTTGATAAAGAATACTCCTCTACTGTGTCTTTGTGTGCGTTTGGTTTCGTGTGTTATCTGCATTACTTCCTCATAAGGATCATCATAGCTTGGCAAGTGGCATCAAACCTTTTCCAGGTTTTTGACAAGTGTCGTCTAATTTCTTTAGAGTGGTTTACTTATGTTTTTTTGTTGGTGATAGAAACATGTTTAACATTTTTGATGAAGTTTGAATTGTGATGGGTATTATGTGGTTGCATGAAATTTAAACTAAGATATTTCTTGTTGAATTTATATTAAGGGAAAATATCACAAAAACCATTAAGTTTTCAAGCTTTTACATGAAAAACCATTGCTTTACTATTATTAGTTTTTTTTAGAAAACCAATCATATTTCATAATTTTTTTAGTAAAACCACTTATATAAAAAACATCATTTTTTGAGAAAAAAATTATTTTTTTCTTACAAAAATATTTTTGTTTTTACTTGAAGTTTTTAATTTTAGTGTTTTGGTTAGGTGGTGGTTTTTTTTTTTTTTTTTTTTTTTTTTTTTTTTTTTTTTCATGTTTTATATAAAAAAAGCAAAATAAAACAAAATAATTGGCTTTTCAAATAAATGTTTTGGTTTATTTTTTCCGGTTTTTATATATAAGTAAGGAAACGAAACCGAAATAATTGGTTTTTCATTTTTTTCGTTTTGGTATAGTTTCTGTTTTTTCATACATGTTTTTGGCATGGTTTCAGTTATTTTACAAACTCTATTGTCCGTCAATAAATTTTATACGAAAGTATATGATATAATAGTTTTGCAAAGATGACGTATATTGAAATTTAAACATTATGATGAGTTTTTTAACGGTATATGTGATTACAAGAACAATACAACTTTGAAACTTTATAGACCGAAACCGAAAAACCGATAATTTTTTATACCCAAATTCGTAAACCAAATTTTTTTGGTTCGTTTTAATTTTAGTAAAAAAAGAAAAAGAAGCATTCTCACCAAAGGGGTTAACAAATTTCATTTATGCTAAAAATTGCATTACTTTCTAAAAAAAAATCATATATAAACCTCCGAAAAAATAATTGGTTTTGTTTTTTGTTCGATTTTTGTTTTGATCAAGCTTGAATCATTTTTCACCCATAATTGTTAACAAACTTTGTTTAACAGTAAGAAATTGTATTCTGAAGAAAGAAATATTTTTTCTAAAAAATGATGATTTAAATTTTTTTTGATATAAGTGCTTTAAGAAATATGAGTGGTTTATCTGGAAGAAAAAAAAAAAAACAATCAGGTTCTAAGATAAAAACTTGAAAACTTAATATTTTTGTGATATTTTCTTTTTTATTAACTACATATTTATAATTTTATAAACTTAAATGAGCCCATACCCTATTCCCCTTCTGTTTTTTGATTCCTTACCTTTTACTCGCTACTCTACTTGGAAAGCTCAGGTGAACATCATCTTCTCTAGTAAGAGATGATCGGTCACCAAGTAAGTATAACGATTGGAAATAATGTAACTAACTAGCCATCAGTTGCAACCAAATCCATACAACCATTAATAATTCTACTATCATCTTCCTCTCTCTTTGTAAAGTCTCCTCCACATCACGCTGCTATCAATTGCAACCAAATTAGTCAAATAGGATCTGATTGCAACTAAATCAGTCAAAACGGTTTAAAAACAAAATCTAAACCATACTATATTTTGAATATGTCAGGATTTGAATCGTAGACCTTTATGTTGAATGTTACTCGTGTGAAAAAAAAAAAAAAAACAATTCAAAAATCAAATAATGTTGTTCAATTTCATTTAATTGTCGCGTTTTAGTTAATGCAAAATTGAATTATTACTGAATCTAGTCCACAACATTCCTGCAAAATTCATTCTTTTGCCGGTAGTTTTAATTAGTTTCATTTAATTGGAGACCATGTCCAAAATAACAAAGGAGAGAATTTAATGTTTGATGTGCTCATAAATTCGCCGGTTCTATTAAATTAGCTTCATTATGGGATTGGGCCTAGAGTCATATTTCGATTAGGTGTAGTTTTATTGCGATGGCAAAATGGTTGCCTAGGGAGCACTTTATACGACCCGTGATATATATATATATATATATATATATATATATATATATATATATATATATATATATATATATATATATATATATATATAGGGAAAACTACAATAAACTCCCTACATATTGGCCTCATAATCGATTTAGTCCCTATATATTTTTTTTATTCGATTAAGTCCCAAATACCGGTAATCGTATTCAATTTAATCCTTTGATCCGGTCAACAGGTCATCCAACTTTCAAAAATTACATTTTTGGCCCAGATTTCAAAATTTATTACAAATTTGATCCAAAATTTACACTTTTGGCCCGGATTTTAATTTTTTTTTACAAATTTAGTTCAAACTTTACCTTTTTTGCCCAAATTTTAGAATTTTATTATGAATTCATCCTAATTTTAGTTTTTTTGCAACTTTTTTTTTCAAAAAATTGTTTCTAATATGTTTTTTCTTTATAAAATCATATTTATACCAAAAAAAATGTATTTTCACATAAAAATCTTATATTTTCTATATAAAACTTTTTTTAAAAAGTTTTTTGTATATGAAATATCTAGTTATAAAAATATGTATTTATTTAGTATATAAATATATATAAATTTGTTTTTATAAAAAAATGTATACACACCTATCACCTTTATATATATATATATATATATATATATATATATATATATATATATATATATATATATATATATATGTATGCACACAAATAGGTGTGTATCTATATTTTTTTTATTAAATCGTGTATGTATATGAAATATTTAGTTATAAAAAAACTTTCTTCAAAAAGTTTTTTGTATATGAAATATTTAGTTATAAAAATAAGTATTTATTAAGTATATAAATATATAGAAATCCGGTTTTATGAAAAAAAATGTATACAAACACCTATTTTATCTATTTTTTTTATAAAATCGTTTTTGTTTATATTTTTTTTATAAAAACATGTTTGAATATTTTTTTTATATAATACGTGTTTGTATACATTTTATAAAATGTATACAAACACGATTTTATAAAATATATACAAACACGTATTATATAAAAACTTATTTAAACACGTTTTTATAAAATGTATACGAACACGTATTATATAAAAAATTATTCAAACACGTTTTTATAAAAAAAATATAAACAAACACGATTTTATAAAAAAAATATAGATACACACCTATTTGTGTGCATATATATATATATATATATATATATATATATATATATATATATAAAGGTGATAGGTGTGTATACATTTTTTTATAAAAACAAATTTATATATATTTTTATATACTAAATAAATACATATTTTTATAACTAGATATTTCATATACAAAAAACTTTTTAAAAAAAGTTTTATATAGAAAATATAAGATTTTTATGTGAAAATACATTTTTTTGGTATAAATATGATTTTATAAAGAAAAAACATATTAGAAACAATTTTTTGAAAAAAAAAAGTTGCAAAAAAACTAAAATTAGGATGAATTCATAATAAAATTCTAAAATTTGGGCAAAAAAGGTAAAGTTTGGACCAAATTTATAAAAAAAAAATTAAAATCCGGGCCAAAAGATTAAATTTTGGACCAAATTTGTAATAAATTTTGAAATCTGGGCCAAAAATGTAATTTTTGAAAGTTGGATGACTTGTTGACTGGGTCAAAGGATTAAATTGAATACGATTACCGGTATTTGGGACTTAATTGAATAAAAAAAATATATAGGGAGTAAATCGATTATGAGGCCAATATGTAAAGACTTTATTGTAGTTTTCCATATATATATATATATATATATATATATATATATATATATATATATATATATATATATATATATATATATATATATATATATATATATATATATATATATAAGGTTCAGGTTCATTTGAGACCATTTTAATTTTGTGAGACCGTGAGACCAAATCTAAAAATAATTTTAAAATGCAAAATAAATAGAAAAATCCAAAAATTCTTTTTTAAATATTATTTTCGGAACTTAAATTAACTAAAAAATAAAAAAAAAAATTAAAAAAATTAAAAAAAAATTTCCGTTTTTTTTTTGAAAAATAAGTGAAATATTCTAATTGGAATATTACACTGACATATTCTAAAAAATAATTTTAAAATGCCGAATAAATGAAAATATCTAAAAAATTCTTTTTTTAAATATTATTTTCGGAACTTGAATTAACTAAAAAAAATAAAAAAATTAAAAAAAATAAAAGTAAATTCCATTTTTTTAAAAATATGTGAAATATTCTAATAGAATATTACACTGATATATTCTAAAAAATAATTTTAAAATGAAAAATAAATGGAAAAATCCAAAAATTCTTTTTTTAAATATTATTTTCGGAACTTGAATTAACTAAAAAAAAAAATACGTCTCACGGTCTCACAAAATTAAGTTGTCTCACATGAACCTAACCCTATATATATATATATATATATATATATATATATATATATATATATATATATATATATATATATATATATATATATATATATATATATGGAAAACAAAAAACCCTAAAAATCATAAAAATGCATAAAAAAATACATAGAGATCACAAGACTTTTTGTTTGAATTTTTTTTTATATAAAAAATCGCTGAAAAAAATAATAATAATATTTTTTTTTTTTGTAAAAAAAAAGTTTTTTTTTTCAAATTTTTTTCAGCGATTTTTTTTTTAAAAAAGCTGCGATTTTTTCTTAAAAAATGTCAAAAAAAAGTTTTGTGATCTCTAGGTATTCTTTTATGCATTTTTAATATTTTTAAGGTTTTTTTAGGGTTTTTTTTTGTTTTCCAAATAACCTTTCCCTATATATATATATATATATATGGTTAGGTTCATGTGAGACGTCTTAATTTTGTGAGACCGTGAAACGCATTTTTTTATTTTTTTAAAATTTTTTTTAGTTAATTCAAATTCCGAAAATAATATTTAAAAAAAGAGTTTTTTGATTTTTCCATTTATTTTGCATTTTAAAAATATTTTTAGAATATGTACATTGTAATATTCTATTTAGAATATTTCACGTATTTTTTTAAAAAAATAGGATTTTTTTATTATTGTTTTATTTTTATTTTATTTAATTCAAGTTCCAAAATAATATTAATTTTTTTTTTAGTTTTCCATTTATCTTGTATTTTAAAATTATTTTTTAGAATATATCAGTGTAATATTCTATTTAGAATATTTCACGTATTTTTCAAAAAAAAAAACGAGATTTTTTTATATTTTTTTAAATTTTTTTTAGTTAATTCAAGTTCCGAAAATAATATTTAAAAAAAGAATTTTTGGATTTTTCCATTTATTTTGCATTTTAAAATTATTTTTAGATTTGATCTCACGGTCTCACAAAATTCAAAATTAGAATGGTATCAAATGAACCTGAACCTATATATATATATATATATATATATATATATATATATAATAGGGTGATGATAATTACGGCCCTAAAAAAAGATCAGTGAGCTATTTTACATAAGTTACTTTTACATGATTGTAGTTTTTAACGACATTTTAAATTTTCAAATTTAAGTTTTTATTTCAAGTTTTTAGTTTGCTGATAATAGAAGAGCTATATATCATATTAGTTACTTATGCATAGCAATTATAGTTTGTAAATGATATATTTATACTTTGAATATGTACAATTATATTAACTCATTATTTTTTTACTATATGTTTTATTGAACAATTAAAAAGTGTTTTTATGTACTTAAAAAAAAAATAAAAGAATAATAGCATTACATACTACCTTTGAGGTTGGTTTCAGGAAAATGTTTCGAGTGTTACCCCAAGTCAAATAAGCATATTCAGAATATACTCCAACAGTTTTACAAAAAAAATTGAATTAAAACTTATTTGATAATCAATTGTCAGACCATAAGATATAAAATGTTTACCCACAGCGCAAGTACTTGAATGATGATTATTAGAACTGTAAGAACACCCTCCACCACTTTGGCTAAGAGACTAACAGGAAAATTCACTGTCAAGTGAGTTTTAACTGAATAAAAAAAGATTGTTGAGCTCTTTTAATAAGAAAATATTGTAGAAATTTCTATAGCATATAAATAAATAATAACCAATGTGGCTTTGCAGCTTTGACAGACCTTTTAAACCTTGATGCAAAACCATAAAGATGTCAAAGTTATGAGTTCCAGAAATTTTAAAAATATAATTTGAATAGTTACAAAAGCCATAGCCCGACATGAAGAGCAATACGAAACAACAAAGGAATACACCATCAATACCGATTACAATATGATTCCAACTTTTCCATCAGTAAGGCTATCCTTTACTTCACTGCCATTCTCCTCCTAGAATTGGTATAGAGAAATTAGCAAAAATAATTAGCGAGCGTATAATTAGAAATTGAGGTGCGAAGATGTTAAAGGGTACCCATTAAGCAAGAATACATTGTCAAAAGATATGGTTCTTCAATCTTTTGCTCTAAGCTCCATTTCTGTGGGCGAAAAAATCGGAATGATTAATGCTTCGTTTATTCCCCAACCTACAAATTAAGTCGATAACTTATTCTTCAAATGTAAAATAAAAATCTTTAATTATTATAATAATAATAAGTTCTAAATAAACAGAGTACATAATACTTTAAAGTAGAAATTAAAAAAAAAAAAGCATACTGAAGTTAAAAATAGGAAAAACTACAAAAAACTACATCAATTATATTAAATGTAAAAAATTGATAAAAAAAAACCCGAAATCGCAAGATGTAAAATTTGTAGAATTATATATAATTATAAAACAAATGGAAACAATAATATTCAAAATAGCAACGCATTTTGCTCCTTTTAACAATATAAGTTGTGTACTATATTTTTACCATAAAAGCAATGTACTTGCAATTGCTTGCCTCTAATTACAATGTATTACTGTTAATTGGCAGTGACTGAAATTACATCGATGATATTCCCTACAATGTGCCAGGCGTTAAATTAATGGAAGTAAAGCATATTTAAAGGCATTATACTTCAAATAATCTTAACATTATAGCAATTTACTTTTAATCTGATAACATTGGTATAACTGAATAATTTTTCAAAGTACAATGATGTGGTAGGAAAAAGACTATATATGATGCTAAATCCGAAACTTTGAAGTGTAAATTGTTATCTAAACACATGTTTCTACGTGTGACATTACCCTCGTAACATAGGAATGAAATGATTGTGTATATACTAACTATTATTCTTCTAACCACGACATTCATGAACATATATATACAACTCTACCATTCTTTTATCCGCAACAAACAATAAATAATGAAAAAACAACATGAAGAAGAAACACTTGAAGTCACCCATCATAATATAATAGACATGCATGTGTGCTTCTTTTGGTCAACTTTCGTTTTATGTCTATTATGAAAAATGAGAAAGAAGGTTATGCATGATCTGCAAAAGAAAAAGATAAAAGGGCTGTTAGGTTTTATGTAAAAAAAAGTTATCTAACTTGAATACAAAGTATAGCTGGTTCTTTACAATGTAAGTATCGTCACAAATGTCATATGCACTACCTTTCAAATAAAAAAAATCTACTACATCTTTCATTAAAGCAATTATAAAAATGTTCATTACTTCATTAGGTGAAAGCGTGATTCAATTAGAGTAAAAAATAAAGAAAAATAAGAAAGGATAAGAAGAGAAGAAAACATTGTCAAGTAACTTACTTACTTGGTCCTCCTAAAGTCCACAGGCTACATGTTTGTTAAGTCCAAACCTAAGTTTTGTAAACGATTTTCACATAGCAAAGGTATTAACAAATCATTAATCATTCTAATTTGACACGGGGTTGATTAATTGACTCTACACTTTATTATATAAATCACTTAACAAAAATCCTAATTTATTTGGCAAATAGATGGGATTAATGAAGAAAAACATGATGGCGAATCTGCATAATCAAATAAGTATAGTTAATTAATATGTATTTTTACATAACCGATTTTAAAGATAAGTTTACCATGATTTGACTTGCAGCTACTTTGCCTAACATGTTAATAGAGAACCTCCAACTCATGTGTTGCATGCTGCAAAGATAAGATAGAACAACCCAAATGCACACTTGATGAGAAGTTAATTAGTGTGAAGAATCAGAGAGCTTTGTGTATATGAATTCAATTGATTCATTCAGAATACGTTACAAGCAATATATACCAAATGTACAACATGAAATCAGGAACTATAAAAGGAAAATACATCTCTAAATATTAAGGAGAAGATTGTGATGCCTACTGATTGGTGACAGCCTGTAACCAGAATACTATGATTGAAATAATTGGAGTTATTTCAATTTAGTCCCTGAATGTTGTTGATCTGTTGGGTTTTGGGTGTGGTTCAAGGGTTGAGACTTAACATTCCCCCGCAAGATGGATGAACCTGAAGTGAGACCAATCTTGGATGAAAGTAGGTTGAAACGTGGTCGGAGCACGGGTTTGGTGAGTAAGTCAGCTAGTTGATCCTCACCAGAGATGTGAGTAACTCGTAGGGTGCCAGATTGAACTTTTTCTCTCACAAAATGGAAATCTAAAGCTAAGTGTTTCATTCGAGAATGAAAAATGGGATTCGCCGAGTATGTTGTAGCACTTAGATTGTCACAGTATATAGTTGGTGTAATGGATTGTGTATAGCCGAGTTCAAACAGAAGAGAGGATAGCCATTGGACCTCGGTTGTTGTGGAAGCAACGGCCCTGAATTCAGCCTCAGTAGTGCTACGTGCAAGGGTACTTTGTCTCTTTGAGCTCCATGATATAGGATCTGAACCAAGATAAACGATGTAACCAGTGGTACTACGGTAAACGTCTTTGTCACCAGCCCAATCTGCATCTGTAAATGCATGTAAATGTAATGGAGAGTCACGTCGTAGGAGAAGGCCTCTATGTAAGGTTCCTTGTAAAAATCTGAGAAGTCTCTTTAAGGCAGTCCAATGTTGAAAAGTAGGAGCATGCATAAATTGAGATAATTTGTTGACAGTGAAGGCAATGTCTGGTCTAGTGAGAGACAAGTATTGTAGAGCTCCCACAAGTGTGCGATATTCTGATGGAGAAGGATGCGGGTTACTGCCATGTAAAGTGAGCACATTGGAACAAGAAATCGGTGTGGAAACAGACTTGCAATCACTCATATTAGCTTTATGAAGGATGTCAGTTATCTATTTCTTTTGAGAAAGAAAGAGACCATGGGAGTGGGGGAGAACTTCAACGCCGAGAAAGAAAGAGAGAGGTCCGAGGTCTTTAAAAGAAAACTTGTGTGCGAGAAGATGAATGAAACGATCAATATGGTTTATGGATGGACCGGTAACAATGATATCATCAACGTAAACAAGGACATAAATGGGAGAGTGTCCGGTGGTGAGAATGAATAAAGAGGGGTCAGAAATTGTAGATTTGAAACCAAGAGAAATGAGGTACGATTTTAGCTCATCGTACCATGCACGAGATGCTTGACGAAGACCATAGATTGCTTTGTTTAGTTTGCAAACATGATTCGGGAAGGAAGGATCGATAAAACCGGGAGATTGGGCCATGAAGACCTCCTCGTTTAACGTGCCTTGGAGAAAAGCATTGTTAATGTCCAGTTGGCGAAGGGACCAACGTTGAGAGACAACTATGGAAAGCACAAGACGAAGGGTCGCCGGTTTAAGAACGGGACTAAAAGTTTCACGATAGTTAATACCAGGATGTTGGGTGAAACCTTTGGCAACTAAGCGAGCTTTGAGTCGATCAACCGACCCGTCAGGTTTATATTTAGTTCGGAAGACCCATTTGGAGCCAACAAGGTTAGGAGCAAGATTGGAAGGAACTAGTGACCATGTTTGATTACGTGTTAATGCATCAAATTCCTCTTGCATGGCATGGCGCCATAATGGTTGTTTAAGTGCATGAGTAATGGTGAGCGGGTCAGGTGGAACGGAAACAGTGCAGGTGTATAAAATAAAATCTGAATTGTGATAGCGGGTGTTTGGATTTGGTTGAGCTCTGGTGGTTGGTTTTGGTGGTGGGTTTGGATGTGGAGGAGTGGGTGGTGGATGTGGAGGAGAAGGAGGAGTGGGTGGGGGTGACAATGGGTTTGGAGTGTTGAAATAAGGTGTGTCTAGAGAGTTGGAGGGTGACAATGTATCTGTGGGCTCAGGTGGGGTATTTTGAGAGAGGTGGGAGGTGGGCATGCTTGATGAAGTTGAAATTTGAGGTGAGAGAAGTATGAGAGGATTCCATACAGAAGGTTCAGGTGGAGAATGTGTGGAGTTGGTAAGTTTAGTGAAAGGAAACTCATGTTCTACAAAGGTTACGTGGCGTGAAGTGTAGAGTTTGGAAGTGATGGGATCAAGAGCATGGTAAGCACTTTGAGTGGAAGAGTATCCAACAAAAATACAAGGAATGGATTTTGGATCTAATTTGTTTGAAGAATAGGGTCGGAGCCATGGGTAACATAAACACCCAAAGCTTCGAAGTTTTGATTAGTTGGGGTGATGTTGGAACAGACGAAAGTAAGGAGAGGAATGATTTAAGGTGGGAGTGGGCATGCGGTTGATTAGATATGCAACAGTGGTGAATGCAAAAGGCCAAAATGTGACCGGTAGTTGTGCATGTGATAATAGGGCAAGACCGGTTTCGACAATATGACGATGATAACGTTCCGCATAACCGTTATGTTCCGGGGTGTGTGGCGGAGAAGTTAAGTGAGAGATGCCTGAGGAAGATAGATGAGAAGAAAGTTTAATGTATTCACCACCATTATCGGAAAAAAACTGTTTGATTTTCCGATTAAAATAATTTTCAACAATGTTTTGAAAACGAATAAAAACTGTTAAGGAATCTGATTTTCTTTGTAAGGGATAAAGCCAAATGTATTTGGTGAAATGATCAACAAATATGATGTAGTACTTGTAGTGATCATAGGATGTAACAGGGGAACTCCAAACATCAGAAAAGATTAAATCCAAGGGAGCATTAGAAGATAAAGAAGAGGTGGAGAAAGGTAAACGATGACTTTTATTAATATGGCACGAATTACAATTTTCAATAGAACTAGATTTGAAGGAGACAAAGGATGATAAAAACTTAAAAACTTTATTATGCGGGTGGCCGAGTCGATGGTGCCAGGTCATGGAATCGGTCTGATGCATGGAACAAACCAAAGGTGAAAACGGTTTAGAAGATTGTAGTTCATATATTCCCTGTGTTGCTGTGCCCCTGAGTAGTGGAATGTTGGAGTTCCGATCCTTGATAACAAATATAAAAGAATAGAATTGAATGAGAAAATTGTTATCAAGACATAAGCGAGATATTGAAATTATATTGCGAGATAAAGAAGGAACACACAAGACATTTTTAAGAATTAGAGGTGTGTTGGGAGTTTTAATAACAAGGAAACCGATATGAGTGATGTTGAGACATGTACCATCACCGATGACAAGTTCCTCAGTGCCGTCGTATGGGGTGTGAAGAGATAAGTTGGTCAAGTCATTGGTGACGTGGTGAGAGGCACCACTATCAAAAAGCCAATTGGTTGTGGAACCATTGTTTGTAGTCATCATGTGCACCTGTGCTTTGTTTCCCTGTGAACCTCGATTAAAGGAGGGTATTATAACACGTGGATGGGCTGTTCGGAAGACAGAACAATTTTTAAGAGAATGCCCTTTCTGAAAACACCATTGACACTTTCCAAGAAATGGTTTAGCACCTGCAGATGGAGTGGGGAGAATACCAGCAGCAACATGTTGTGAGTGGGATGGATTGTTTCCAAAATTGTTTACGGAGTGATTTGTTTGTCGAGGTGTCCACGACTTGTTGTTTCCCTTGTGTTGCATGTAGATAATAGAAGAAGGATGATGAATGTTCCAGGAGTAACCTGTTGAGCCAGAGACAACTCATGATTTATAAGCTTTTCATGAAGTTCGTTGAATGATATTTGGGTGTCACGGGCATGAACAGCATCCAGAATTGGTTTGTAAGATGCATGATCAAGTCCAGCTAGTATGGTATCAATGACATCTTCTTCGTCCATCTTTTTACCTAGGATGGCAAGTTCATCAACAATGATTTTTATGGCTTGCATATACTCTGTGATGGATTGGGTAGGGGTCTTTGAGGTTTGTTTAAGTCGATGTTTCAACTGTTTGATGTGACCGCGACTTGGAGAGGCATAGGTCTTGGCTAAAATTTCCCAGGCATCATGAGATGAAGATGCGTTGGTGATCAATGGAACAATCTGAGGGGATAAGCTTCCAACTATAGCTCCATAGAGCAATCGGTCCTGACGAAACCATTGAGCAAAGTCTTTGTGGGGTACAAGAACACCATCGGTGCCGACGGTAGGTTTAGGAGACGGGAATGTCCCGTCGATGTATTTGTATAAATCGAGACCGTAGAGATAGGCCTCTACTTGAGTTTTCCAAGAAAGGTAATTGGAGGAGGTGAGTTTTAGGGTTGGTGGAAGATTAACGATGATCAAATCCTTCATGGAAGAATTGATAGTGAGAGAGTTTGAGTCGGACATGCTTCCTGGTGATGATGAGGAAGTTCTGGAGATTAATGGTGTATTTGATGAAGAGGTTTTTGTAGAAGGAGGATCTGATTCTAGCTCTGATACCATGTGAAGAATCAGAGAGCTTTGTGTATATGAATTCAATTGATTCATTCAGAATACGTTACAAGCAATATATACCAAATGTACAACAATTAGGAGTGGAAATAAGGAGAGAAGAGCGACAACGTGATACAAATTAGGTCAAGTTACCTGAAAGAAGAGTAGCAAACTGATTCTTTTATATGAGAGAAAAGATTCGATGAATGAAAACCTTTGAGCAATTGGAGATGAAGAGCTGAGGCGACGGACTGAATAAGTGTCAACAGTCTTGAAGGGTTTGGGTATCTGAATAACATCTATTCTTCGGTATGTCGGAAGAACGTAAGCTACCCAGAACACCATCTTCAGCACACAAGTGTCTTCACCTCCGTCTAACATTTAGGTGCACCACCTCCAATAAATGGTGAACAAGGTGTGGGATCATCGATGCGTGTAGGGAAAGCTGTTATGTATGATGGAAGGACATTAGCTGTCCTGGACCGCCTTCTCTAGCACAAGAGCACGGACGGTGTTTGAATGAAACATATTACTTGCCAAAGATAAGATATAAATAAAAGGGAAACATCAGGTGACAATCTTGCCTATAAAAATCACATGTTCTTTATAAAAAAAGATAGCGACACTTCATAAAAACATCAATTTTTCATCAAAAATCTTCGTTTATTCATCAAAATGTTGTGATTCCTCATTAAAAACATTTATTTGTACTATTAAGTGTAACTCGTGATTCAGTCTTGTCCAGTTTCGTTGACATCAAGCAAAATCGTTAAAATAATCCACATTTATCGATGTCACATCATTTAGTGATCACCAATCATCGAAACTTCATCAAAGGAACCTTCGCTAATATCAAACAATAGGTAGGAATCGAAAGTTCACAATTTTTGATATAAACCTATTGATTATTAATCGATTTTGATAGGATTTGATTTGTTTTGTAATTATTGGCTTCAATTGTGAATTTTTTACCATAGTTATATAAGTTAATTTATTTGCACGCCAACTGTTCGATGAAATGCATAAACTAAATATATCACGTAATATTCACAAGTGAATATGCCTTTGTACGAGAATCAATGTATATCTTTTAAAAATACAGAGCAAGTATGTAATTGATATGTGAATAATATATGAAAAATATATTCAAATGCGAATACATGTAATATTCACAAATGAATACAGGTAATATTCATAAATGAATACAGGTTTGCCACCGTGTATTTTAAGTTAAGATGTTAATTAAATGATTGGCTGATAATGATTCCTCCATTCTCGACTTTTTTTTCTCAATTGAACCCTCCTATATATATATATATATATATATATATATATATATATATATATATATATATATATATATATATATATATATATATATATATATATATATATATATATATATATATGTTCATGTGAGACGGCCTAATTTTGTGAGACCGTGATACACATTTTTTTATTTTTTTAATTTTTTAAAATTTTTTTTTAGTTAATTGAAGTTCCGAAAATAATATTAATTTTTTTTTTTGGATTTTTCCATTAATTTTGAATTTTAAAATTATTTTTTAGAATATGTAGAATGTAATATTGTATTTGAATATTTTACGTGTTTAAAAAAAACAGGATTTTTTAGTTAATTCAAGTTCCGAAAATAATATTTAAAAAAAGAATTTTTTTATTTTTCCATTTATTTTGCATTTTAAAATTATGTTTTAGAATATGTCAGTGTAATATTCTATTAGAATATTTCACATATTTTTCAAAAAAAAAAGGAGATATTTTTTTATTATTTTTAAAATTTTTTTTAGTTAATTCAACTTCCGAAAATAATATTTAAAAAAAGAATTTTCTGCTTTTTCCATTTATTTTGCATTTTAAAATTATTTTTAGATTTGGTCTCACGGTCTCACAAAATGAGAATGGTCTCAAATGAACCTGAACCTATATATATATATATATATATATATATATATATATATATATATATATATATATATATATATATATATATATATATATATATATATATATATCAAGGTTCTAAATAACGTAATGCGTGGTGATATGTGCATATTTAGTTTGTATTAAGTATAAATTTTTATTCATTTATTAGCTAAATTATTGCATATTATGGACAAAAGGTACTTAAAACTTAAAAGTGTTTAAATTGCATTTTCAGTCCAAAGATGAAGCTCGGAAGCGAAAGGAAGCGGGAGAAGCGGTTAGGAGTTCGAGAATGGAATAAAGAAGAAAAACACTAAAAATGGCACCTACTCGGCGAGTCAGATAGACTACTCGGCGAGTCCAATCGAAGAAATCGAGAAGATAATGACTCGGGATTCCAGAGAGTTATCGCAATACGGGGAATGTGAGAGGGACTCGACGAGTCGATTCGTTTATTTAAAGATAATTCCACAGATCAATTGGAGAGAGTTCGGGGACAATTCAGAAGTACTTTGCTACGACTGAGAAGCCAGAAAAACCCTAGAAGACAACGAAGGAAGCTAGAATTCAATTCCGGAGAGTAATTAAGGCAAAATTTCATCATTCTACTTATTCTTTTGTTTTATCATTATGATTAAGCAACTTGACTTTGTTTGTTTGCTGTTATTTACTTTAATTATGAACTAAAACCTTTAGACTTCTGTTTGGGGATACAAAGTTGACAATATGGTTTGATTGATTGGTAGGATTAATTCCAAGTTGGTGAATTTTTGTTATTTTAGCTTGCTAAAGAACCTTGTGTGTGAATAATAATTAATTTTCTGTTAATAGGAAGATAATTGATTAGCATGAACATCTATTGATTATTGACCTCATATGATATGTGATCACTATACTATATGTCTAGGATTAATGAATATCAAACTAGAATTAATAAGAAAATTGAGTAAATTAATGTGCAAGCTTGTAAGATGACCATCAAACAAGAAGTTAATTAAAATAATAAATTAGTTAACTATTGCAAGTCTAACTTAACCCGAATAATTAATCTAGTGAATATAATTAAATTAGACAATTGGGCACTGTTTAAGTTAGTTTATTTGCTAAGGATTAGGGTAGTGAACACAAATCTAATCACTTGAATCGGTAACCAACGAAAGAATTAATCCATTGCACTATTACCTTGAAATCAACCATAGAGTTAACCAAGTTGAACTAAACAGAAGTTCCTTTCCAATTATTGAATCTAGTTAAGTCGTTATTTTCTAGTCTCAAATTAGTAATAGTTAGTAAGTTTCTAGTCTTGTAAAACTAGAGAAAAACCCCTACTTCTTAATTAACTTAGATAGAATTAGTTTTTAATTTAATTTGCCGTTCCCTGTGTTCGATACCCTGCTTATTTAGCTATACCACAATTGATAAGTTCACTGCCTTTTGTGTGTTATTTGATAATTAAAAGTAGGTTTAAAACTAAGTGAGTTTCACACACATCAAGTTTTTGGCGCCGTTGCCGGGGAACGGTTCTAAAATTAGCATTAGAAATCTAATTCAATCGACCCTTTGTGTGAGATTTATCTTACACAAAGTTAATTTATCTTTAAGTTTTTAGGTAGTAAAAAAAAACCTTATTTTACCTTGGACTCGCCGAGTGCATTCGCCCAGACTCGGCGAGTATGACGCTAAATCAACTTTAATTTTATTATATTTTTTTGTTCTTTTTACCCGTTTTCTGTTTTGATTGCAGTTGTTTCATGACCCGAGGATCTGATACACCTCTGGTTCCCCCTCTTGAAGATCCGAAAACCGCACTAAGAAGGAGCAAAGGCAAAACCGTTGGAGAATCCGCTTCTTCAAAGAACTCACCACTCAAAAACCTCAAATCCGTTTTTAGCAAGAAAAGGAGTAGCAAATCAAGAGCCCCCAATGCCTCGTTGACAATCGAAGACCCGATTCAAAAAAGACACCGAGTACGAGACCGAGGAAGAAGACGAACCCACATACGAGCACACATCCGAATTTGAAGACGATTTAGCCACCGCTATGGCTAATATTGACGAAATCCCCATGGGGGAATGGAAGAAGAGGATGCGTGATGACACCGGCCTGGGACTTGTGCAACCCGCAATTCCCGCAACCGCTACTTTCGAGCTAAAGGGCCATATTCTCGCTCAACTCAAGGAGATTCCTTTTTACGGGAGAGATCACAAAGACGCCTATAAGAACTTGGATGAAGTAAATGATGTGGCTAATTACTTTAATGTACCAAATGTGCCTCGCGAGATCCAACTTCTTCGCATGCTTCCTGTCACATTTAAAGGAGCTGCAAAAGATTGGTTAAAGTCACTTCCTCCCGGATCGGTCACCACATGGGCCAAGATGAAAGAAGAGTTCATAGACCATTTCCGCCCACCTTCCAAGATAGCCAAGCTAAAGAAAGCCATTGCCAACTTCGAGCAACAACCCGAAGAATCTCTTTATGAAGCTTGGGAAAGGTACAAGAGCCTACTTAGAAATTCCCCACACCATGACCTTAATAGTCAATAAGAGGTCTCCATTTTTTATGATGGAGTTAATGTCACCACAAGGCAACTACTCGATTCACAAGGCCCGCTCACCAGAAAGCCGCCTCCGGAAATCAAGGAATTAATTGAAGAATTCTCTAAGCATTCTAGAGAATACCACAATCCGAGGAATGAAGTAAGTCGTGGAGCAGTGAACTCGGTGAATGATAGCATGACGGCGGTAATAGCTAAGCTCGATAGCCTAGATCGAAGAATGACAAAAATGGATCAAACAATCCATGCTATTAGGGTAGGATGCAAAAATTGTGGCGACTCCCACCTCACCAAGGATTGTGAGCGAGACGAAAACGGAAATAAAAAGGCTCAAGTATTTTACTCTAGTGGCGATAGATACGACGAAGATTGGAGGAAACCGAAGAAGGAATGGCTCCGATACGAAGAATATAAAAAGGCTAAGGAGGAGAAATACAAACAGAAGGAGAGGGGATTCTATCAAAAGGAAGAGCCGGTGATGGAAAAGAAGGCCAATTTAGAAGATATGCTCACAAGATTCATAACCGCATCCGAGAAAAGACACAATGATCACGATGTAGCAATGCAAGGAACCAGAAATATGTTGAGGAATCAGCAAGCATCCATCCTCAACATTGAGAAACAGCTGGGACAGCTTGCACATCAAGTGAATGAAAGAAGACCGGGCCAACTTCCGAGCAACACCGAACCCAATCCAAGAATGGAGAATGTAAGTGTAATAACCTCCAGCAGTGAAGGAACATTTACAGAAGCACTGAGAATCTCCAAGAAAAAGGCAGAAAAGGTAGAAGAATCGGACCCAGCAAAACCCGACCCGACTCGCCGAGTCACTCCATTGGACTCGACGAATCCATGCGCAAATGATAAACCGGGCAGTTCTTTGAAGCCTTATAATCCTCCGCTGCCATACCCAATCAAAGCCATGCCTGCAGAAAAAGTAGAAGTATACAGAACCTTCATGAAACATGTTAACGCTCTACAAGTTAATGTGCCATTTGTGGAAACAATACTCCAAACACCTAAATACTTCAACTTGCTTAAGGTCCTTTTTGCTGCTAGGAAAGATTTGGCTGAAGTCGCGGAAGTATTGATGAGTGAGCTACCTGAAAAGAAGGGTGATCCAGGAAATATTGTGATTCCATGCCAATTTGGTAATGAAGTTTTCACCCGAGCGTTAGATGATTCGGGGGCAAGCATCAATATGATGCCTTTTTCATTCTTTAAAAAGTTGAATTTACCAGAACCAAGGCCGGTGAATATGAAGATCCATTTGGTGGACAAGACAATAATTCATCCGCAAGGCGTTTGTGAGGATCTCCTTATAAAAATTGACAAGTTTATTTTCCCAGTAGACTTCGTGGTAGTTGATATGGAAGAAGACCCCGAAATTCCAATTATTTTGGGGAGATCCTTCTTGAACACTGCGTGTGCTTTAATTGATATATGTGAGTCTACATTGACATTAAGGGTGGGTGATGAGGCTGTGATGTTTATAGCTATTCCAGAAGTCAAGCAAGAAGAGGAAAAGAATGAAGAAATCTCAATGATCCAATTGGATGATGAGATATTAGAAAAAGAGCTTGCACGTTTGCTAAAAGAAAATCCAAGCAAGTTTTCGATACACTCTGAAGAAGATGGAGATGTTAACAAGGACTTGGAGGAGTTAGAAAAGCTACTGGAAGGAGCCCACTCAGAAAATACCCAAGAATTGATGGAACCCGTTCAGACTCGCCGAGTCACTTTAATGGACTCGACGAGTCCAGTCGACTTGGGCAAAGACTTGGCCAACTTAGATCTGTTTGTTACTAGCTCTTCACATTCATTAGATTTCGATAATATACATGATTCTTTAGAAGAACAAACAACAGAAGGAGAAAAGGGAAGGAAATTTCAATACGCCGATGTAGCATGTCTTGATACGGTTCATTTTGAAGATCGGTTGAGCACTGGAAAGGATGAAGAGACAAAGGAAATGAAGGAGGAAGTTGATCAACCATTCACTACTAAACCTAAGGCACGAACCATCATGAAATTTGAAGTAATTAAATTTAAAGAGAAGGAGGTTCAAGAGAAGGTGAAAAAGAATGGGGTAAAGAAGAAAAAGAGGAAAAGGGAAGCCCAAGCAGCTGAGGATGAGGCTGTGAAAAGGAAAAGAGATGCATTGAAAAGGGCTTACAAGAAAAAGATTCACGCTTACAAGACCAAGTACAAATAACAAAAAGTTAGGCGTGCGTTCCCGATGCTCGGAGATGACGAAACGTAGATGGGAAGGAGTCTAGCTAATGACTCCTTAAAAAGAAGCTCTTGGCAGGAGGCAACCCGTTATATAGAGTTTGCTTTCTTTTACTTTTTAGTTTTTTTTTTTTTTAAATTTTTCCTTCGTTTTTAGAATTTTAATCTTCCAAATCATCGGACATGTCTGCTTGAGAGTGTGCATAGGTTAAGTGTGGGGTGAAATGATTTTTAATAAATAACAAAATTTTGAAAATTATGAATATTTTTTAAGAGACTCGCCGAGTCTAACCACGACTCGACGAGTCCATATGGATTTCAGAAGAAATTTGACTTCGCGACCAGACTCGCCGAGTCTGACCACGACTCGACGAGTCGGTATTATTTACAGAAAAAAAAATTCCGAAATTACTTTTACAACCGGTAACTAGGGTTTTAACCCTAACAATCAGTTTTTCACATACACACTCGCCGGGTGCCGTCCTCTACACTTTCTCTCAAGCATTCATCTTTGTTCTTCAAGTTTTCTTCAAATTTCTCAAGTCCAATCTCAAAAGGTAACAAATTTCTTCTTGTTTTCTGTTAAGAACGTGATTATAAGGCCATGTATGGTAGCAATTGCATGAAAAACCCGTTTTTGAAAAGTACTAAATTTCTAGGGTTTTGATTTTTCATGAATTATGTTGTTTTGACTGCTTATTCTGGCCTTAATATCTTAATAGTAAGTGCTTAGACAAAACCCTTGACGAAATTTCCAGGTTTCATGGTCTAGTTTTCATCAACCCGTCGACTGACTCGTGCAGTTCGCGCGACTCGCCGATTCGATCCTGGACTCGACGAGTCGAGTCGAGAAACATATGGGAGATATATTTTTTTTTAATTATATTCTGTGTTTTCTGGGTTTTGTGTATTTGTTTTGCAGAAATCATGTCCAGAAGGGGGCAAAGTTCTAATGGCAACCAAGGGGATTTTCCATGGCTAAACTTCCCACAAATCGAGTCCGGTTCGACATTGCGAAAATGGAAAAAGAAGCTGGCTGATATCAAGAAGAAAGAGGTCTATGTGCCCAACCGGATAGATTGGGAGTGGCTGCAGAATGTTCACTACGAGGAGGAGTTAGCTCCTTATCTTTTGAAGGAGTTTCAGCATGAAGGCGAAACAATGGTTTGTGATGGGTGGAGCCGGGTCTTCCGTATTCAAGAGCCAGTTTATTTGGAGTTTTTCTCCACGATATCTTTCACTGGGGGAGTGGATGTTTATCACTCGGCCAACTTCAGTTTTTGTCTTGGGGGAGAGTTTCATCAATGCTCTGTGGTGGATCTTGCCTGTTGATTAGGGGTTTATGATCAGCCCTTGGTCTCAACACACATCTTTCGGGCATTTTTGGCACAATCCCATATGGTGTTTCCCGAAGGAGTTACGAGTATGGGCTGGTGGAATACTATTGGTAACAAAGTTTATATTCCAAAGTCGGCATAGGAAGGGAGCATTCGATCCCCAACACACCGCCTCATACACCGCTTCATTTCATCCACCATCAATCAACGAAAGGATGATGACAAGGTTTCCAACCTCGACGTCTTCTATTTATGGAGCATCATTACACCCGGCGTCTTTTGCAACATCCCTTGGTGTCTAGCTTCATATCTCTCGGAGGGTGCGGTCAAGGATCGCAAAACTTCCCGAATTAATGGTGGGATGTTTGTCACCCGGTTGGCCAACTCATTCGGGTTGATGAACCGCGGTACGTGGAACTTCATGACGTTGATCCCTACACCTCCGTTCAATCCAATTCTTTTCCGGAGAGTGAGGATTATTGAAGATTATGGAGGTGGCCATTATGCCATCCCGAACGATGACCCCGTTGTTGGTCCCGAAGCACTGGGAAGGAGGGTTAGATCAAGAAGAGAGCGGGATGTGGAGGAGGAGCTGCCGGTGATTCCGGTTGAGAATGAAGAAGTACCAATGGATTGGTACAATGTGGAGATGAGGTGACTACAGGATCAAATGGCACGGGGTTTGAATTTTAGCAACCAATCTCACATCCGATTATTCGACCACTTCAACATCCCACATATTGATGGTGGAAATTATCCATTTATTCCGTCATGGGATGAGGTGATTGGTGCGAGAAGAAGTGGTGCGGGAGGAAGTGGAGCAGCCGCGGATGATGATGAGGAAGAAGATTGATTTATTTGTGTTTTAATCAAACAATTTTTATTTTCTGTTTTTATTTTTTATTTGGTGTGTATGAATTGTTAATACTTTATTTTGTTTAATGATTGTGTGCATTAGTTAATTTTCATGATTGGATTAGGACTGCTTGCTTAGGAAGGGTTTAAAGTCATAGCAAACAGGTGTTATAACGAGTGAAAGCGAGTCAAGGAAGCGAAACGTTAACGTCAAAGTGTCGAGTCCGGTCCCTAGGGATATGAGCAGTTGAGTCTAGAAGTGAGGAAGAGTTAGAAGAGTTCTTAGAGGCTGACACAGTTGCGAAATACCAATTTTTTTCGTCCAGTGGCCTACTCGTCGAGTGCACTTAACTGACTCGACGAGTCGCCTTGTATTTCCACACATTCTGCGATGGCCGCGCTGGTACTCGACGAGTCCTATATATGACTCGACGAGTCAATCATTTTTATACCAAAAGACTGCTGATTTGATGTTGCTAAGTGTACCACTTGATCACTTATTCTTCCATATCAATTCCTGAAGACTTTGCACTGTTTTACCTGCATATTACATGAGACGAGACACCCAAAGCATGGATGAGATGTTACCATGTCTAAAGTCGATTGAAGTCGGAGCTTAAAATGAAAGTGATCAACCTATCCACTGCTATCCCAGGGGAGTTTGTTCCAATTCCCTCTTTAGTTTCTTTTTATGTTTTTATTATGCATAATATGCAATGAGGGCATTGTATCAAATAAGTGTGGGGTAGGGGGTTGGTTACATAATAGACAATTTAGAGTCTTAATTTAGGTTAATTTTAAAAATTTTGCATACCAAAAGTATTACTTAGGACTTAATTTAGAAAATTTTGGTAAAACAAAATTAGGATTCCATGTTAGAGTTGTGTTGATAATTGCATGATAACCCAAATGTTTAGTTGAGCATATATATGTTCTAGTGTATTTGTGGCTTTCTTATTCCAGTGAAATCATGGGACAAAAACACAACCTTGCTCAGCCTGAGGGATGCAATACGTTTAGCAGCCTAAACCTGAAATGTATCCAGGAAAATTTTTATCGTTAGCCAATAAAGGTTGAGATTGAGCGCCCTTGCTTAAGCATGTAGGGATTTGAGTGAAAAAAAAAGTGAGGAATACATGTAAAAAAAAAGAGAGAGAATTACTAGAAAAGTTGTAAGAATTTTGGAGCAAATAAAGTGAAGATCTAAAGATCAAAATTCCAAGAAATCCAAAAAGTTGAAGATACCAAAAATCAATCAATACAAGGTGGTGAATTCAAAGAAATCAAAGATCAAATGTCAAAGAAGTGAAGAATTCCAAAAGAGCTCCATAGTGGTATCATAAATTGTAATTTTCTAGATTATGTATGCTTGGGTTGCTCAACCAAAAATACCTTGAGGGTAAGAGGTTTTCTGAGGATGGATTCGGAGGGTTGCATAAAATGAGCATAGTTCGGGGTGAGTGGGCGAATGTTTATGAGGATTGTGAGTATTTGGAGTATGGGGGGTTTTTAGGAAAAGTTTTAGACACAAATGCATGCGTTGCGGTCTTGGCATAGTGGTTGGGTTAGATTGGGAGTTGTCATACATAATTCTAATGTCTTAAAATTCAGTTTTGCTTGGGGGCAAGCAAAAGTCAAGTGTGGGGTATTTTGATATGTGCATATTTAGTTTGTATTAAAAGAACAAGATTACAAGAATTGAGTTATGAAAATCAGATTCAGAAGAACAATAACTAAGCAAATAAGAACATCAGTTTCAATAATCAAAAATCGGAAGGAATGAACAAGGCATTGAGGAAATCGATTTCTCGAAAATAAGTTTTGAGTTCTTACAATCTTTATGTTGTTCTTCTTGCTCATTGAAAATCAGATTTTAGAAGATCGAACTTCAATCCGGCTTAGAGGTTTTGATGTAGGTATAAGGAGTTTCTAATTCTTGATTTTTCTCGATTATTTTTTGTTTTTAATTTTTGACTTTTGGATTTTTAAAGGGACACATAAATCACTTTCGAAAATAAGAAGGAACAAGGTAGCAAGGAAATCAATTTCCGATTTTTGTGAAGGCACAAGCA